>NW_026136703.1:24471109-25169994 GCF_905237075.1 Dicentrarchus labrax
GACTTGTTTGTTATCACTACGTAACTAACGCTGTTTTTCTCGTGGCCAACTCCCCCTTCGTTATTAAGTGCATCTGTGTGCCTGATATTCCCTCAGGACAGAGCTGTAAATAAGAACACATTCTCAGTGTGCTTGTGAAATAAGAGGCACTTATTTTACCAAAAGATCTACCGTTGAACCCGATGAACTCTGTTCTCTGTGATCTGTTCTTTGATTATCAGCGGAAGTATTCAAGAATCTTACTTAAATAAAAGCAACAATAAAGCATTCGATAAATGACTCCATTACAAGTGATTAGATATGTTTATGCGCAGTTTAGTTTGCCGTTAGGGGAAAATACTTCATTCTTCCAGTATTCCATCCAGGTGTGTAGTTATGTGTCACTGTATGAGTATAAGAACTAACAATCCTCCCCACTGTGTGTTACAGATGTAACTACGGCTGGCAGGGTCAGCTCTGCGACGAGTGCCTGCCGTATCCTGGATGTGTTCACGGCACCTGCAACGAGCCCTGGCAGTGCACCTGTGAGAAGAACTGGGGAGGTCTGCTCTGTGACAAAGGTCAGATGTTCCTCTGCACAGTGTTTACATGACAAAGCAATACTGCATCTATACATATCATGGATATTTATAAGTCAAAGGCAACTGTATTGGCTTCAGATTGTCGATGACATTTATGAGTTAATTTTGGTATAAAGATTATTTCTTTTGTATATTTTTGCAAGTTTCGCTCCTTAACTTTTGATCATTCATATTATATTTTCTATTACTTTTCTAAAACATACTGTTTTTATTACTTTTCAGCCAGGTAGTGGTTTGACATTGCTTGTACTGATATGAAAAATAACTGACAAAATTACTCACTGTTTCGAAATAAATGGAAACCAACGGTGGCCTAGAAGGAAAGTACACTACAGTTTGACTTGCGAAACAGTCAGGAGTCATTGTGAAGTATTTTTGATTTCCAGTATATGGGCTAAAACATGCAAAATCACTGTCATGGTCCTTTGAAGCATGACTGCGTTGCGCCACACAAGTCGCATGAGGACATGGTTGGTCAAGATGCAGGGAACTAAAGTAGAAATTACATTTTCTGTAAATATGTTCCTACATTGTGCTCCTCGTAACCCACAATCAATGCTTTTGTAAGAAAGAAAAGCCTGTAACAACAAGTTATTGTGTATGGCGGCTGTATTTTAGACAGTGTAGGTCACATCAGTGTTCTTTGCTGTGCAGATCTGAACTACTGTGGGACTAACCGGCCCTGTAAGAACGGAGGGACGTGTATGAACACAGAGCCAGATGAGTATAACTGCGCCTGTCCAGACGGCTACTCTGGCAAGAACTGCGAGATCGGTGAGTCTCTAAATCCAAAATCCAGATTTCTGTGCCACTCACATGTTCAATCCAAAGTTCAAAAGAGAAATCTGATGAAAGATGTATAATTAATCCTGCTTTTCCCAATCTTTTTTCCCTCTAGCGGAGCACGCCTGTGTGTCCAACCCATGTGCCAACGGAGGGACGTGCCACGAGGTCCCATCAGGCTTTGAGTGTCACTGTCCAGCAGGCTGGTCCGGGCTGACCTGCGCTCAAGGTGATAATAACTCTCCGCAGATGAGACAAAGCAATGAGATCAACCATTTGGTCTTTTTTGGAAAATGTCTTTTTCCCTTTTCTCCAATTACTGGTTGATCAGCATTTGACTCTTGGTACTTAATGTTAAGAGTTAGGGTTATTTTTCATCATTCAATCAACCAGTCGAGATTTTGCTGTACCATTTCTGCCCAGGTATTTTATCCCTTTAATGTCTCAGAGTCGTAGCTCCCACTGAGGACACCAAGGTTATGTCCTGTTATGTTAAGTTGGGAACAGAACTAAATGGGGTAATTGTCCAGCTTAATTTTCAGGTTTAAAGAGGACCAGCTTCCAAAGTAGCTGATACTCGGTGTCACCAGTGGTACTAGTGGTGTGAGATCAGACTTTTAGAAAAACTATTGAGTGAGAGTGACTGAGTTTCCTCTCCTTTATATTTCAGACACAGATGAATGTGCCTCCAGTCCCTGCGCTCAGGGCGGAATCTGCATCGACATGGAGAACGGCTTCGAATGCCTCTGCCCTCCACAGTGGACAGGCAAGACCTGCCAGATAGGTACGCCTCGCTAAATGATTGATGAACACAAGAATAGGCTCTAAATCTTATGTGTCATCGTTTTTGGAGCATAAAACAACAGTTGCATGTTGGATGGTATTTTTGCGGTGATGTGTTTCTGTGTGTTGCACCTACCGTGAATGCCATGTGTGCAAATTCATTGCAGGAATCTAATTTGCTTGAAGAGTTATAGGATATTTAGCTGCAGGAGGGTCACCAATTTCTACTGAGTGTATGTGTGTGTTTGTGTATAACAGAGATGCTCGCTGGGTATCATCTGCAACTCGAGCCAGGTGACTTGAGTAAAGCTAAAAATAACCTCCCGCCTGGCAACTGCTAGCCTTGAGACCAAATATACTCCACCGGGGGGTTATCTTTGGCTCCAGACTGGGCGTAACAGGGGAATATGTACGCTACGGTGAGGCGGTGCCCCGGCATAGTGGAGCCCTCACCCCCTTCGACTTCAGCCAGGAAACACTTTATAACCTGTAAACACGCGCGGGGAGGGTTATGGATTCTCATGTTATTATTGTTCTCAGAGCGCTTCCCCTTTCCAGGGAGCTGGGTGATACCTGAAAGCGAGCGAGATGAGGAGGAAGGGTAGTGGTGGTGGTGGTGGGGGAGGTTGGGTTTTTGGGAAGGGGCTGGGAGTGTTTAGTTTCAGCAGGCCAACAGGTGCCACTTACCTCCTGGGAGTCGTATTAATGTACTGTGTCGGTTTATAGTGAGCGAGGCGGCGCGACGGGGGCGGCGTTAGCTGCCTCTGAAACTGACCACTTGGAATGCCGCAGGTTGGCCTTCAGGGAATGCAATAGAGAGACATTAACCCTAAAGGGGGGGGGGCGAGGATAAAGCAGTGGGGCGAAATTAAACCCTGTCAGACATGAACTTCACCCTGTAAATGTTCTAGCAATTTTACATGTTTGAAAAAGACCCCACGTCGTTTTCCCATAAAAGTCATAAAAGCTTTGACGACATGGTACCTAATAACGTAACTGAATACAGTCACATTAACAGAAAGGCTTCACACACAGGGTCAAATATTCTCATTATATGCGTAAAAGGTTGTATTTAATTGTGATTTAATGCAATTAAGAAAGAAAATAATTAATATATTGACCTATTTTAATATGTAGAGATGTTTTTCTTGAACAATATGGAACAAATATAGAGATTGAATAAAACATTTTGACAGTTTTACCTGTGCTTGGACACTGTTGGACTGTGTGAAATATACAACTGAGTTCTACTTCTCATATCTACTTCTGAAACTGTATATAGGGATCTACTAACAGTGAGAAACAGGAGCGAGTACCCCCCACAGTCCTGACGGCCATCAATCAAGTCATTAAAAAATCAGCATTGAAACTTTCTCGCCTAAACGCCATTTTTGTGACTGGTGGATAAAGCCGGAAACGTTAGATGTCTGAAAGGGGTTTTAGTCGTCAACAGAATAAAGTTGTAAATCAGAATGATTGGTGTAATTTTGTTGTGTTGTACAATGAGAAGCTACGCTTGGTGATGGGGCTTCTGAGCAGGTTCTTGGCTCTCTCATTCATTCTCTCTGTGTCTCTCGTCCCATTTTGCAGACGTTAATGAGTGTATGGGGAAGCCTTGCCTCAATGCTTACTCTTGCAAAAACTTGATTGGTGGATATCACTGTGCCTGCTTTCGTGGATGGGTGGGCCAGAACTGTGACATCAGTTAGTATCAACCCAGCAAATCATTAGTCTTCAGCCTCTTTCCACCTTCCTGTAGCACTGTTAGACCTGAAGTCCTCTTTGCTAGCTAGCTTCGGTTTCATTAGCGTCTTTCTCTGTCAAACTCATCTCTTGTTATTTATCAGTCTTTCTTAAAGGTTAAAATAATAATACAGATGAATGAATATACTGGACAGTCAAATTTACACTTCAAGAAAGCATTGAACAGCTTCAGCTTCCATTTGAGAGCACACTAATGGCCAGTTCTTGCTGGCAATGCTAGAAAAATAATCCTAGCCTTAGTTTTAATACATTAATATACTATCTAGTACAGTACTAAATACTAATTTATTTTAGGATTTGGACAGAATAGATTAGTATTTACTAGCTGCTCCTATGAGTCTTTGAAGGCATGCTAATGGATACTCACGGCGTAGCCTATTATGTAGTTGAATGCTAACAAATAATCCGTGCTCTTTTTTTTGTTTGTTTGTTTAGTTGTTTATATTTTACTTTGGGCTTGGATAAGACCCATGGGATGCTGAATACTAGCAAAATAATCTTAGCTTTTTCTTGCTTAAAAAAAGTCTTGGTTTACAGTGGTAAATACTATTTGGAATATGGACAGAAAACATGTTTTGGCTTTTCAGAAAGAGTGATGAGAGAAAATCTATTGAAATGCTAGTGGAACAGCAGCTAACTAGCTGAGGGGTCTGGACTTAAGCCTTTTATTCATTCTCCTTTCTCTTGCCTCACAGATGGCTGTTTATACCTGCCACACCCTGGCCTGATTCCTCTAAAGTATATTGTTCTAAACTATACGACTAAAACTGACTTTTTCCCCCAACTGTTGTAAATCATTAATAGAACATTTTGACTCTAGTTCTGACTTCTGCAGTTTGGTTTTGTTGCATGTTCTTACTACACCCACTTCTGAATCTGCATCTGACATTTCATCTAGGCATGGATCGCTTTGCTTTTCTGTAGTAGCTGCATTTTCCAGCACCAATGCATGTTCACCTACCCGATGTGTCAGACACAAAGCTGATCTCTTCTCTGTGTTTGTCTCCTTCACAGATGTGAACAGCTGCCATGGTCAGTGTCAGAACGGAGGGAACTGCAAGGTGAGATACATAAATGTCAGATGTGGAGTATTTATAGCTTTCAAAAACACAGAGGTCTTTGTTGAATTTATATATTCTTTTAATGTTACATGCTGCAGTAATGGAGTTGGAACAAGAATATCGCTGATCAGAGTACCTGTCAGAACATAAAAGAAAATGCTCAGGGGTATACTGGTTTTGACACATTGATTGCCAAATTCCTGAAAGCGAGTGAATAAGTACAAAATAAAGGTACTGTCTTGTAGGGAGTGCTTGGCTGAAATGTATTTATTGGTTTCATATAATTTCATATAGTTAAATATGCTAATATCCGCAAATCTTTGTCTAGCTAAGTGTTCTGAAGCTCAACATAGTCCATAAAAGAGAAAATATCCCAGCACTGAGCAAGGAGAATAGGGATTTGCATGTGCTGTTGGGTGCTTGAACAAAACCAGTTTTCTTTCATTATAAAATACACCTTGATCATTTGCATCAAATGTGACAACAGAGCTCTTGATGACTTCTCGCTTTTGTTCCAGGAGGTGGCCAGAGGCTACCAGTGCGTTTGCCAGCCGGGATTCGTGGGTCGGCACTGTGAGGTTCAGAGAAACCGCTGTGCCAGCAGTCCATGCAGGAACGGTGGCCGCTGCCACGCCCTGCTGGACGGTTTCGTGTGTGAATGCCCGCAAGGCTTCGCTGGTACAACCTGTGAGGTGAGGACTAGATCCAGCGATTCACTGCAAGAGCAGTTTGGTGCTTTCAACCTTTACTGAGAACACACCTCTACCTCCCTGTTTTCCATCTGTAGGTGCAGAATGACCCATGCAGCCCGAACCCATGTCACAATAAAGCCAAGTGCCACAGTCTGATGGGAGACTTCTACTGCAGCTGCCCAGACGATTACGAGGGCAAAACCTGCTCAGAGCTCAAGGACCACTGCAAGACCAACCAGTGTCAAGGTACCAGGAGAATCCTTCTATCTCTGATTTCAAATTACAAAGCTGGAAATAAGACACTTTCCATTCTGACTTACTGCCCTGCTGATCATCTCTTTAATTTTTTTCTCCACTTCAACAAGTGATTGATAGTTGCACCGTTGCTGTGGCAACCAATGACACCCAAAAGCGGGTATGGCACATCTCATCCAATGTGTGTGGCCCCCATGGCCGCTGCATCAGCCTGCCTGCCGGGAACTTCAGCTGCTCCTGTGAGCCGGGATTCACTGGCACCTACTGCCACGAGAGTGAGTCATTATTAGCTCAACACACAGACTATATTTATCATCAGTTACCCTCACTGGGAACCACATGATTCTTACGGTAATTCAGACTCAGTGTCACTAATCATCAGTCTCTTAGTTTAGTTTACAGCAGAAGGAAAAAGAGCGCAAAAAGGAAATCCGGAGCCAAAAATGAGCAGGAAGAGAGCTTGTTATCTGTGCAGAAAAATTCTTTCACATCCGATTACTTTGCAGTTTTTGGGTTTTGTACTAGCACAGGATGCTTTTCAAAATCACCCATGTTCTCTAATTCTTAAATGCTGAAAGGAACAGGAAGAACTAGCTTCGCAAGACGTGTTTTTACTTCTGAAATGTGAAAAAGACCAAAACATAATGGTTGTAATTTGATATATATATTCACATATTAGACACAAAGCCGATGCTCCTACAGCATGAGCACAGTTAAGAGTTCATCAGATGCTATTATCATACCAAAAGACTGAGCTGCAATGTTAAAGTTGCCAATGAAAATGTATGAATTAAAATTTTGTGGATAAATATTTGGAATTCTTTGGATTTTGTTTTTTTTTAATTAAATAAGTCCAAAACATAAGATTTACTTCTGTAATCTCTCCTCTCTCTGCCTGCAGACATCAATGACTGTGCGTCATCCCCCTGTAAGAACGGAGGCACTTGCATCGATGGGATCAACTCCTTCCAGTGTTTCTGCCCAGACGGCTGGGAGGGCAGTCTGTGTGATGTTGGTGAGTATGTGTGTGTAACTTTGCTGCTGTCTTTTGTAGGGGGTCAGTGTGAGCATCAGGACAGGTATACAAGTTTTAGGGAAGAGCCTTGCTAAGTCATATTGCCTGGGAGTCACATATCTTGGAAAAATCTATCACTGGCCTCCGGCAACTGAGGAATGATCAGCAGTCTGAGAATCTTATGGAAGACACAACAATGGAGGATTTGTTTTGGAGATAAGTGCAATCTGTTTTGTAACTAGCATATGCCAGTTACTTGCATTGGTCAGTGTGCACATTTGCAGATGACACTATTACTTATATTAATATTGAGAGAAGTAAGACGTACAAAAGCAGAAACAAATAAACATCAACCACCTTTTAGAGTGTAAAGCTGTCAACTGACTATACAAAAATAATATAGATAATAATAATATAGCAATCTCATAAATCTCCTGCATACCAAACAGCCACATGCAAGGTCATAATCTTAAATCTTAATCTTAAAGTTATTTTTGTGCTTCCAGACATTTTAGGAATGTAGATCTACGTTATCAGAAGATTATAACTAAAATAACTGAACTGACCATAGACTGTGCAATTAAAAATAGGTGTAGTCTCTGTGACATCACCCACAGGTTTCTGAACAGCCGCTTTGAAGCTCATTGTGGTCATATCTGGACACCACCATCTCAGCAGTCCTGACTCCTCCCTGCTAATCATCTTCTTCTGGAGCTGAAGCAGGCTGAATGAAGCCTGGTTACAAAAAAAAGAAATGCCTGAGAGTGGCCACGCCCTTAATTATGCATAACTTTAAGCCTTAATATAATGTTAGAAATGAGTATAGACACCAAAACCATTTATTTCTGCTGCAAAGTTTGACATTTTAATGTTGGGCCTTATAGAGATTGACTTGCTTTTGGAGCCAGCCTCAAGTGGTCGTTGGAGGCACTGCAGAAACAGTTTTTGGCACTTTTTTAACCACAGAAGTTGCCGCTTGGCACTGACCCATTGTTTGACTTTCCAGATGTGAATGAGTGCAACAGGAACCCCTGTCAGAACGGAGGCCAGTGTGTCGATCTGCTGAACGACTTCTATTGCAACTGTGTCGACAACTGGAAAGGAAAGACCTGCCACTCGCGTAAGTTAATATGTATCTCTGTTAGAGATTTTGAAGGAATAAAAAGAAGGAAATGTCTATGTGTGTGAAGTTTAAATGGGCATTCCAGCCCCATGTCGTAAGATGAATTTGAAGAAGTTGCATTAGTTTGTGATACTTAAAATTCTGATTATTTTAATTGTTCTCGTAGAGCTAATGCAGCTCTTATGAATGGTGTCTTTGTCTTCGGTTTCCATGTTCTCCTACATGTCAGGTCTTATATTCTTTAACTACCTCAGCCCCTTAATCTTTTCTCTGAGGCATGGTGCCCTAACTGGCTACTGTGCAGGCTTGTTTTACCCTCTGACGGTGTCTCTGAACTGTGATTTTGGAGCTGAATGAATCACTACTGAACACTGGCACAGAGTCAAAATCTTTTTCCCATGTTTCCTCTGTTCAGGTGAGAGCCAGTGCGACTCCACTACCTGCAGTAATGGGGGGACGTGTTATGACCACGGAGACTCGTTCCTGTGTAGCTGCCCCTCAGGCTGGGGTGGCAGCACCTGCAACACAGGTCAGGCTCTTGCTACACTCTAATTACACTGTCAAAGCTCAGCTCATAACAGTGTAATGATACAAGGATATATATTACGTTGTTGCGGCTCTGATCACAGGCCAAGGAGCAGCTCTCTCAGAATAAAAACATTTCATTAAAGGGAATCTTGTTTTTTCTCTTTTTAGCCAAGAACAGCACATGTGACTCGGGTCCATGTGAGAACGGAGGGACATGTGTCGGAGGGGGAGACGCCTTCACCTGCATCTGCAAGGACGGCTGGGAGGGACCCACCTGTGCACAGAGTACGTCACTGTTTAAGGAGTTATGAACAATAATTTTCTGAACGTTAAAAATAAGTTTTAGGCTCTTTGCTCTGTGCGGCATTAACAGTTCAGCAAGCCTCAGTCACAACCTCGGGCAACTTTCTCCTTTCCTGTACTTAGATATGCTATGTGCTAAGCTAATTTTTGTTGAAAAGACAACCACATTTTGAAGATGGTTAAAAGATAAAAGCGACATATACATAGTCACATCTTAATAATTAAGTTTCCAACTTTTTTTCTCTCTTGCAGATGTCGATGACTGCAATCCACATCCCTGGTAAGACTTTGTTCAATATTATATTGGAAGATTTTAGAATAAAGACATTGTTTTCACCTTTTTTGCCACTACTGGTTGTGGATTGTTTTCATGGCTGTGTAGAGTTCAGTGCTGGTTCAACATGCAGTTATCAAAGGCTGTTAGCTGCAGTTTTCTGGCACATTTGAGATTTTTAACTGGTGCTAAGAAAACAGCAGAAGTGGAGATTTTTTTATGGTGTCAGTCTGTCCAGTTTGAAGAAAAGAAGAATTTGTGTGCGAAAAATATGCTCCTTAAGATGTGAGGATGTTCTGCTTTTATCTGATTTATATAGCTTTAAATCTGGGGATTTTGGACTGACAACAGGACATTTAAAGGCATCAACTTACATTTTAGGAAATTTGAATGTGTTTTTTGTTCAATTTGTTTTACATTTTATGACAAGATTTGTACAAAAACATACAAGTGGAGAAAAACAAGCGACTCTTGACAGCTTCTCTGGATCAGAGACGCTACCCTGGACAAAAGCCTCCCCCTCCTCCTCACCCTCCTCTACAATGACTGACAGGTGGATTAGTGGTGGTAGGGGTTTTGGGAGGAGGGGGTGGTAGAGAGAGGGAGGCAGGAGAGTGTGAAGAGACGCCCCTCTCACCATTCACCGGTCTCGTCCTGGGGGTAGTTGTGAGAAGTGGAGGTGTTAGGGGGGTTGGTGGCTCAGTATGTGGTCAGCAGGGATTTACATATGAAGTCTGGACATTGATCAGGGATCAGCTTCATCCTGCTGACACTCAGAGTCTCTGGAGAAAAAAAAGTCTGATAGTTTGTCTGTAGCTCGGAGGGTTAGTGAGACAAACAGTTACTGATGTTACTGCAGGAAGGAACTATTTTAGTTTCCTTCTCTTTCCCCTGCAAAGTTGTCTAACTGGTCATTTCTTGAGAAGTTTTCTTGAAAGGGCCGTGTAATGTTATTTTTCAGAACAGTTGGCACAGATGATGATGACAGATTTTTTATCTCCTAAAATATGAGTTTGTCTAAAAATAAGACAGAAAAGGGAAGTTATGTTGGGGAATTTGTGATGTTGATTTTCACATGAAGCTTCTTGGGGAATTACCAAACTCGTATGAAATCTTTTGTACTTTTGAGGAATTATTAGAAAATGGGGGTACCTAAATCATTACAGCCGACTGAGCGTACATCCTGCAGCTCAGTGAGTAAGATGAGGCAGTCAGATTTCCACTGAATTTCTGCAATTTTGGGTTAAATAATGCACTAAATGAATGAGTATGAGAATCATATGTGACAAGCTTTTCCAGAGCAATGTATTCCGGCCAGTTTCCCCCTCAAAGGAGTTGACTCTGGGTTTTGTTTAGTTTTTTACAAGCCCACCTGCAAGGAGAAGCAGACCTTTTATCCCCCCAAAGGATACATTTCACGAATCCAATCAGCTCTTCAGCAGCAGCTAACTCTGTTTCTTTCTGTTTCCTTTCTGCAGCTACAACGGCGGCATCTGCGTGGACGGCGTGAACTGGTTCCGTTGCGAATGTGCTCCAGGGTTCGCCGGACCGGACTGCCGCATCAGTGAGTCCCTGGGAACCAGAGGGGGCGTGTGGAGGGGTCAGGTGGGCGGGGGGTCAGAGGTGAAAGGCCGTGGCAGGGGGAGCGTGAGTCGATTGTTTCAGGGCGACAGATTAGGAAGCCTTTTAGGAAGACGGTCTTAACCTCTCCCCTCGGCGCTGAGCCGAGGTCAGAGCTGAGGTTCGTCAGACGGGTCAGTGCGCTCTCCCGCGGCCTTCTGGGAGAAATCTCTTCAGAAAAGCCTTTTCAGAACCGGAGTGTTATCCAATTGAAGCGTTTCAAACCAAACTGCTATAAACCCTTTGTGCAAAGGGCGATTCTCTGAATTCCATCGCTCATTGAAGATATTTGAATGTAACATTCAGATCTCTCAAAGCTCCGTTTTTTTCTCAGCTGAGGTTAAGCTTCAGAAAGAAATCAACAATGTGAGAAAGAATTGTGTAAGATGTATAAATTAAGAGGAAAAAAATGATTCTTTTGCTACCAGAGAAGGTACTGCAGCTCTTTGTTTATGACTCAGGATTTTAGATGCACAATAAGTGTGAAATATTTTATTTATTTTGTGGAATATACCGAAACAAATCTATTTCTCTCACTCCGTGGATCAGTCTTGTCTTTTCCCTGTATGATTTATAGGTATTTTATGACCAAACTCAATAAGAGATCACAGTTTTTATATTGAATTACCTGGACGGCCTGTTTTCATAACCCATTAATGACTTTATTTAGTATTTCTGTTAGAGGTGGAAACACAAAATCTGCTGTGGTAACTGACAAGACATGTGGCGACACATGACAAAATCTAAATGTTTGATTCCACATATTAACATTGATTTTGCATGTTAAATATCAGATTTAGACTGAAATCACATTATTGAAGGTGATGTTTTTCTGATTCCAGTATTCCCAAGCTTTTGACACAACTCCTTGTGGGTTTTGATATACAGCCAAATACATCATTTGTGGCTCAGAGGCAGAGCGGGTCGTTCCTAAATCGGAAGGTTGTGGGTTCGATCCCCAGCCCCTGGTGCCACATGTCGAAGTATCCTTGAGCAAGATACTGAACCCCAAATTGCTCCCGATGCCATGCATCGGTGTGTGAATGTGTATGAATGTTAGTTTCTGTTCGATGGACTTTGCCATCACTGAGTGAATGTGTGTGAAAGGGTGAATGTGGCACATAGTGTAAAAGCGCTTTGAGTGGTTGGAAGACTAGAAAGGCGCTATACAAGTACAGGTCCATTTACCATTTACCATCATAAAATGTCTCTACGGTCTGAAGAAAAGGCAATACTGGACCAAAAAACAGATTATCATTTTCTTTTTTAATCTATATTGTAACAGTCCGTACTATGTGTGTATCAAACACTGTGGAGATCTAAAATTCCTAACCTATTTTTCCAGGTGTTTTCCTGCAAAATAAAAAAAACAAACCCTATATTTGTGCTCTAGCTCAGCGAGTACTTTGAGCACTGTAAAGGAAATAATAAACTGCCACTGTGGGCATGAGTGGGTTAAAGTCCCAGGAGTTAATAATTCCCAATGTGTTAAAACAGCTGTGTTTTTTTACAGACATAGATGAGTGTCAGTCGTCTCCTTGCGCCGAAGGTTCAACCTGCATGGACGAAATCAACGGCTACCGCTGTGTTTGTCCACCGGGACACGCTGGACCTCGCTGTCAAGCGTGTGAGTACAATAAATCTCCAACACAACGGTTTGTTTTATGGATGTGGATTTGCTGCCATGTTTGTGTTACAGTTACTTTATCTCTGCTGTCGGGTCAAAGTTATGGGAGCAAAATAAAAAATATCACATTAGAACATAAATCCCATTTAATGGAAGCTGGTGTTTTCTGTAAATCTGATGCTGCCTTCAAATGAGTGTAGTAAAGTTGTGTTTTCAACGTGTTAATTTGAGTACAGAACATTTTTGGTGGTTTAAGTTCATACAGCATAAACAGATTTTGGCTAGCATTTAAGTTCAAATGAGTTGACGACAAAGGGTCTTGTCGTGAAGTTTACTTGGAGGCACCAATAATAATCAGTTTATTGAAGGTTTGGTGGGTTTCCTGCAGGATCGGTTAAGTAAGTTGGAAGATTACTGTTAACTGAACCACTCTCTCTCATTTATTCCCTCCAGTTATCGGACTTGGGAAGTCGTGTCGTCATGCTGGCTTGCAGTTTCCTCACGGCAGCCGGTGGGAAGAGGACTGTAATGCCTGCCAGTGTGTCAACGGATATGTTCGCTGCTCCAAGGTCAGGCTTGCAGGGAAAACTGTGATTTTACCAAAATAATGTTGTATAATGACTTAACAGCAAAGTGTCTGCGAGGGCAGTTTATAAAGTTAAAACCTGTAAGTCACTGAAGCCATGTTCTTCCAGGTGAGGTGCGGTCGGCTGCCCTGCCTCCTCCCCAAGGCTCTGCCTCCTCCTCCGGTAGCAAACCCTCCGTCTTGCCCCGGAGGTCACGAGTGCGTGGAGCATCAGTTCCTCACCTGCTTCTCGCCGCCCTGCCACCAGTGGGGCGTGTGTTCGACGCCTGACCCCCCAACACCCCTGCACACCCAGTGTGAGCCTAACAGTGGTTACCTTGACAACAGCTGTGCTCACATCACTCTCATCTTCAAGAAGGACAAAGTGCCACAGGTGAGGGTCTCCCTGTATGTCGATAATGTGGTGTTATAGTTTATGGTTTGTGTTTGAATAAATGATTAATCATTCAGAGTAATTAAAAGTAACTTATTAAGCAAAAATACCAACAGTTCTTTACTTTACATTATTGTGACTTGAATATGTTTGGGTTTTGGACTGTTGGTCGGACTAACAGCTGATTTGAAGATGTTACTTTGGATGCTATTTTCTGAGATTTCATACAAAAAGTGATTAATCGCAACATTTAAGAATCTTGAACAGATTCAGTTAGGCTTTCCTATACTTTAACTGCCACTTTTGCCATCTTTGAGCAAGGCACCTCAACCTTAAATGTGTGTTTAAGCTTCTCAATGGCCCAGAGTGAAAACCTGTGGCTTTACACAGCAGTTTGACAGCTTTTATTCTTCCTTCTCCTTGGGTAATAAAAAAGGGAGTGCAGGAAATTAATTTCATGAAATTTATGGGTGAAAAGTGACTTCAGATGTCTTCTATCTTCAATCTAGAGCAGCAATCACACATCATGCTTCAGTGTATACAGATGAGAGTCAGTGTTTGGTATGGTATAATATACTGTCCAACCCTACCATGCATTGTGTAATTTCTCCATCAGTATACATTTGGAGGCCGTTCTTGTCTTTTCCCAGATAGTAAAATTAAATCATTTGGGGAAAAAGTAAAAAGTAAAGGAGTGTTTTTTTAAATCAGATTTAGATGTCTTAAAAATCTCCAAAATCCAGAAAAACTTTGTACGTGGTGAAAACAAAAGCTGACAGCGAGTCCATAAACTTCTAATTAAAGTGACAGACGTGTTCAGTCCTTAATGAAACTTCAGTCTTCACTCTCTTGTCTGTCCAGATGGTATTTTTGTTGTTTACTACTGTCTCATGAAACCTTAACTGGCCCCCTGCGGCAGGTCTGAATAAAGTTTTATGAATGGAAACGAATCTATTCCTCCGACACAGATACTGATCTGAGATCCGAGCCACAGTGTCCCCCGCTGGGCCGAGGCTTTCTGATTGGCTGCATCTGAAACAGACTTAGGAGGAATTAGAAGCTGATTGTTCCTCGCCAGCAGTGCTGATACTAATCTGTCTTATCTGTGTGTGTGTGTGTGTGTTTGTGTGTGTGTGTGTGTGTGTCACAGGGCACCACTGTAGAGAACATCTGCTCCGAGCTGAGGTACCTCCCAGTGACTCAGACGCTGGCAGAGGAGCGAGCGCTGCTCATCCTCTGTGACCTGTCCTACTCCAACAGTGACGCCGTGGAGGTCGCCATGGTGATTATTACACACACACATACACATACATGCCCACACACACACTGATATATACCATTTTCTTTGTGGTGGTCTTGTGCTTGAACACAGTAGCTCATTCAAAGGCTGGAAGTCGAGACCACAGTATGGAGGGAGGACTGGTAGCTGTAGAAGTGCCTGTTCCACCTCCTGGGCACTGTCGAAGCTCCTTTGAGCAAGGCACCTAACCCCAAACCGCCCCCGCAGACTGCTTGAAGACGCACCGCTTCTGACACCTGAACCACAACGGAGACTAGTAGCTAATGCTTGCTTCCGGTGCTGGCTTAACCGCTCCGGTTGAATGCTCCTCGTGTTGACTTCAACGCTCTCCGCCGCCACGTCTTATTGAAAGATAATTGTGTTTTTTCTCTTATGACTTTGGTCTAATTTTCAGCATCTTCTCCCCTTTTGTAGTTTTCTATGAAGTCTAAACCACGTTATTTAGAGATATGCAGGTATACAGACAAATACGAACCAACCAACACCTACAGATTTAGAAGCTGCTGCCTTCTCTCCCTCTCCACACCTCGCTGCTCCCTCTTTTCCTCTCCCACTTTATTAAATCACACTTAATTTGTCACTGCAAATGGTTTCCAGAGGAGTCCAGTAAAATCTGAACCTTTTTCTATTTTCTGTTTCTTCCCTCGTTGAGTTAAAAAAAAGAAACAAGAAAGAGAAAAGGAAAAGAAAGAAGAGGGAGAGGCGTTTGAAGCTTTAACCACATCTGGATGAGATTTAGCTTTTCTCTTGGAACACCTTGCTGATCTTTGTCTCTGCTCTCCCTCTTCTTCTTTTTCTGCTATCCATTTTTGCTTCTTCCTTTTGCTCTTTTTGTCCTCCTCCATCTTCTTCTTTCTCCTCTTTTGCTTTTCTTTGCTATTTCTTTCTTTATCACTGTACTTTCTACCCCTCCTCTTTTATTGTCCGTCTTTCTCTCTCCTCTTTTCTCTCTCTTCCCTCCTTCTTTCTCTCTCGGCCACCCAGACTCGGGGGAAATCAGTCACTTCGGGGCACTAAGCTCTTAATGGAGGGGATTAGTTCTTGTTCCTCTGATGTTTGCAAGCCTGTTTTGAGCGACAGATACAGGAAAAGGAGTGGCGGACCTGACATCTACCCAAACCCCACAACAAGGCTTTCATAAAAAAAAAAACTCCCACTCGCTGCCGACTCGTGTTGCAGCAAAATGTCAGCGCTCATTTCCAAGTGTGGGTGAAATCTTTATAATGTCAGCGCGCCTGGCGGAGTGCGGCCCGCCGAATCGTGTCCGTTTATCCTCTTCCAAAGGCTCTGGGTGTGTTTGTAAACCCCTGAACCTGATCCGCTCTGCCGCTCTGCCTCAAACCTGAGCAAGAAACAAATGGTTCAACATGTTTCAGTGCATGGGAGAGCGAGAGGGCCCCCCCCGCTTTATCTTGATATGTTGAGGCTGCGTCAAGTGTGCTGGAAGGGAAATCAAGTGATCGTCGAGGAGTTCTAGCTAAATATTTGGAAGCGACATTCAGACGTTCTGTTTGGTGAAGATTCACAAAGTTAGATCGTCACAAAGTCCTTTAAAGCGGACGAGACTCGATACAGATTTAATTACGTACAAGGAACTTTCAGTTTGTGTTGATTCTGGCGGCCCCTGTGGATAAAAGTGGTAGTGTTTCCACCGCCTCATTTCATTGATGTCAGGGGGAATCCGGCTCAGTGGCAGGCATTAAGAATAACTATATAGAAAGTCTGTTTCTGCAGGTCATATAGATTTTGGTGCACGTTACTTCCCCTGCCAGCTCTCAGCAGATGATCATTTTTACCCCACAGACAGTCTACAGTACTGAGGGTGGATACTGAGCTTTGTGTCGCTATGATGTGGTCTGTCAGTCACTTTGGGGGGACGGGGTTAGAGGTGTGTGAATGAGCCGCTGATTTCTCCAGGAGAAGAAAAGAGGAGTGTTTGTCCCCGGCCGAGCAGGGAGCACAGCTGGCCTGTTCTCTATTGTTTGTCCTAATTGAACTGCACAGCACACAGCTAATCCCCCCTCTAACCTCCCCCCACCACCTCCCTGCTCTCACCCTCAGCACCTTATTAGGCAATTAACTCCACCCTCTGTGGTCTCAGCAGGGGGGGGGTCCACAGCCTGCCAGATGTTAGGATGAGAATCTCTTTTATTCTGACGGATGAATGTGTGTGTTTTTTTCTTTCTTTCTCTTTTATTGTTGTCCTGCATAGCCTCAAGCAAGACTCAGACCATTTGGCAAATGGGCTTTATTTTCTTTCTCTACTGTACTGACTGAATGTGTGCTGTCAGGTTCTTCATCACTGAACCTGTGGTGCTTTTGTGTGTTTACATTTTTATAGGGAGCATTTGGGTTCCTTGTAATCAACTTCTAGATGCTTAAAATGTCCTTGCAGAGCTGACCATTTTAAAGCTGCCGTAGGTAATTTTTATAAAAATAACTTTTTGTCATATTTTCTGAAACTTTCTGACAGTAGTACACGGGACAGATAATTGAGAAAGATGGAAAGACACCGAAGGGCTTGTAGCGTAAGGATAGTTGATTGTTGAGTCACATTCCAAGCATCGATATTTTTCAACCTGTGAGTGAGACTCAAAAATCAGCAGTCTTTCTTGGCTCTGATTGGTTGCTTTCTTTCAGGCCCGGTATATTCTTACAAATATCATTAGGAGCACTAGAACGAGCCAGAGGAACCAGATTTTTTTCACAGATTATCTGTCTCATGTACTACTGAAGGTTTCAATAGTCATGGCGAAAAGTTATTTTTATAAAAGTTACCTACTGCAGCAACAAACCACTCTATGGCAGCTTCATTACCACACAATGATAACGTAACTTCAACCAAAAAATAGAAGCAATGAAACGCTCTCTCTGATGTATTACCAAGCTCAACTAGTTTCTGCAAGTTGATTTTTATACCATAAATGAAATGAACATCTCTCTTTCTCCACACATGCGCAGTCCTTTGAGCAGGACGGGCGGTCGAAGGACAGCGATCACGGGCAGATCCAGAAGGCGGCCAATGCCATCATCGGCGACCTGTCCAAACGCCCCAACAGCACCGTCATGCTGGCTGTGGTGGAATTCAGAGTGGAGACGCAGGTGGAGTCGCCGCCTGTTGGTGAGTCGCCTGTTCTCATGCGTGTATTTTCAAAGGCCTCGCGACCCAAATTGGGAACCGCCGCTCTACAAAACTGAACACATTTATTCTAATAGACCTTTTTCACGGCAGCCATTTTGACATGAAATAGTAGGGTAAAGTGTTACCGATACTAATTAAGGTTCCATGTTCCTGAATGGAACAGAACCCTATTTAGTATCATTGGTAACACCTGTGTTTAACCTACTATTTCATGCCAATATGGCTGCTGTGAAAAAGGTCAATTCTCTCATCTAAACTAAAAAATAATCTTTTGGTGGGTGGGGTTTTTGGAGGTTATTGCAGTATGTGAATGGGGCATGTTGAAGCAAATATATTTTTTATTTTCTCCTAACGTCTGCTCCGACCTCCTCCCTCAGGTTACCTGGTCCCGGTGCTGTGCGTCGTCTTCAGCGTCCTCTGGATCTTCTGCATCGTTGTCTGCGTTTGGTGGACCCGAAAGAGGAAGAAAGAGCGCGAGAGAGCGCTCCGATCCGAGGAAACCACGGTCAACAACCGCATCGCCCTCAAGGACAACCGCGACAAAGACATTCAGTTTGACGGCCCCCTCCGCCAGAAACTGATGGGCTCCTCGGACAGGACGTGCGACGGGGCCGAGGAGGAAGGGGAGCAGGAGGAGGGGCAGGAGGAAGACGAGGAGAGGGAGCTGGGCATGGGGGAGAAGTGTCCGCCACAAAAGTGCCCCAAAGCGGGGGCACAGGACAGGGGGTGATGGGTAAGGGGAGGGGTCATCTGCACGTCGCGCAGTGGTCCGGTCAAGGGGCCGCACCGGACGTACAGCCCCAAAGACAACCGGTGTAAAAACCTCAACGCTGCCAAGCTGAGCGAGGACATTAAAGACCACTATGTATGAACACACGAGAGGAGGAGGGACCTTCCTGAATCAAAAACAAACTGCGATGTCTTCAACGTCACTGACTCTTCGACTCTTAAAAGCACCAAAAGTGAAGATTACAAATGCTTTAATTTTCTATTTTCTTTTGTTTGTCACACCTTATTTAACGTCTTTGGCCTGCAGCACGGAGGCTTATGTTACCAAAAACCAAAAAAAAAAAAGCAAAAAAAAATAAATAAATAAACATCACCGCTTCTGGATTTCTGGATTTCAGTTTAATGGTCACACTGTTGCAATCAAAAAGAATTTTCTTTTCTTGGCTCCTGATTTGTTTTCTGTTTACAGACTGTTGCTGTTTTCAACTTTGCCTCGTCAGAACTAACTTCACTAACTAGCTTCCCTTTTTATTTCTTTTGGAGATCTAACTGAACGTCATCGGCTGGCAGCTGTTAACAATGTTTCTACTGTTTGGTGCATTTGGTTCCTGTCTGCCTTAGCCCAAACCTGCGGGCCTTTTCTACACCGTCTTGATATCATGTCTTTTTATATTTAAAAAAAAAAAGATAAAAAACTTAAAAAAATAATAATTAAGATTTTATATGCATTTAAGTCCTGGAAGGTTGGCACAGAGAATCCACTGTATGATACCTGGCATGAGCATTTTTTGTTTACATTCATAAACATCTTTTCCATTTTGTGTTAATGCTTAAAGGTTCTTACATATATCCTTTTAAGATAATTGTGTCTGCTTCCTGCGAGTCTACATGATGATTTTTCAGTATTTGCTTTGGTAGAAAAGTGCCTTCAGCCCTTTCTTTTATTTCTCCTCTTCTCTTCTCCCATAGAGTTTATGCAGAATTTAAAAACATATAAAGGGAACGATGTCCTAGTAACAACTCTTCATACCACACTAAAGGTTATTTTCTTTGCAATGTACATATGTAAATATGGAAACAAATGGCTGTGTATATTTGAATTTAGTAACTTAAGTGATGCTTTGTATCATAGTTATTCTAAAGAATACGTTTTTGTGGTTGTTTTTTAAATGATGTCATTCCGTTTATAAGTGTCTGTTGACACTTTGACAGGTTTTATACAGATTTTTTCGGACTGTGTCCAGGGTCCCACTGAGTCATGAGCATTGGTTTAAAAAAGAAAAGAGATCATGATTGATTGTCTTTATGTATTCTGATTATTTGTTACAGCTGTTTTTTGGAGAGTTGTTTGTTAGGCCTGTCGGTCATTGTGAGAGCTTGTTTGGATCTGAGCTGCATTGAATACAAGAACCTCCTGTGCAACAGTCCTGCTCATTTCACTGTGTTTTAAGGACTTTTGGGCCCCTAAAAAACAGATTCTGAGGGCCACCCTTCAGGAGTAATTTTTCTATAACAGTTGTTTAACTCCTACGTATCTAGCCCTTCCTCAAATTCAATCCTTGCAAAAATCAACCTTCTAGTTTTTCCCAGTGTGCAAATTAGGTTTCAAGAGCCCTTTTGCACCCACAAATTCAATTAATGAGGGCCAACTCTCCAAAAAGCAATCTAAATGTCATTTATTTCAGTGCTGCTTTTTAGTAAGACAGCTTCTAAATTGTGTTTTAAACTGTTTTCTACTGTTTCATTTCAGACAGGTGTTTCACATCCTACTGGCTGTATGCACGTATATAAGTAATAAAAACACCCTGTCAGCATCCTGGTCGAAAGAGTTTCAGTGCACAGCACGGGTGGGTGATACTGGGCGACCTGGCAGCAGCCTTCAGGCCTCCAGCAGGGACACTCATTTCATGGATTTTTCCTCATCGAGTTCACTTTTTCTTTGAAATGATGCTCAGTAGGTGCACTTTTCTGTCCAACAGCGTCACGGAAAATGACTTGAGCTGTGTCCAGAATTGCTTCCTCATTTGCTTATTTAGTCCTTTTAACACAAGAACCAGTCATCTACTCTATAGTGAGTCATATACTGAGATTTATGACACATTAGTAACCTCAATTTGTGCCCCTCTGACAGTTGTAGTGACACATAAACCAAATTTAGACGTCTACACTTAAAATACTCTGAAGGAAAAGGAACATTTCACAGCGTCCAGTTTTTTAAATCCTTTTATATCCCTCCCAAATTTTCAGGGCACCAGAAGTTCTGAGGCCTAACTCGTTACTTGGTCTAACTTAGGGACTCCAAATGGCACAAATATAGTAGCCCTGTGCCTGCGTCTTAAACCTGCGCTATTTTTAATCCACGCTTACGTGTCGCAGGGTCCAAACTACTTAAAAGCATCGCTGTCAGTCTCCCTTTACCCTGCTCGTACTTCAGTTATGCACCACTCTACTGTCTGTTGACAGCAGGGTGTTTAGTGAGTATGAAAACCCTTCTTGTGCACACTGTTGCAAGACACTGAACCCCCGTCATAGACAAATCAAAAGGTGTGCAGTTTGAATGGGAGTGTGTATCCTACATTGTTTCCCCCGTTTAGCCCCGCCTCTCCTCCTGTATCTATTCTGGTCTAATGAAGGGAACAAGTTGTGTTGTTGTTGATGTTGTGGTTGTTGTCCAGTGTATGTAAAGAGTCTGTTTCTGCACTAAGAACACACAGGAGAAGAGAAACATTGAGCATTACCTCCACAGCGGTAGTGAAAATACAAAAAACAGAGTCAAATATTGTCACTATTTGTGGATGAACATTATGTTTTCAATATTTTATGTTTTTGTTAATAATGCAAATCATGTAAAACCCAAATTCATATTCTGTCAGTAAATTTTACATTGTGTTAGTCCCACAGGAGGGGCTGAATGTGCAGAACATTGTAATTATTTTGTACAAAATTCAGTAAAAGTCTTGGTTTGTTAGTGGAATTTTTTTGTTTGTTCTTAGAACAATCCTATTATTTATTAAAGTATTTTATACCAAAGGTTATTTCGTTTTGTCTTTTTTTATGCCGAGATATTAAAGGTTTCTTATTGTATTTCTTAATGTGTGATCATTTTTAAAGAATAGAGTGCTCATTTTTATCCAGCTGGAGTGATTGTCACTGGCAGATTTGATCTCTTGTAGCTAGCTAGCTAATCACTATTCCTTGTAGTTAGTAGCAAGCTAGATATTTAATGTTAACTCCACGAGTTGGTTGAAAACCCAGGAGAAAATGCCTGATTTCATGGCTACAGCACATACATAATATATCATAGTAAAAAAGATTAAAGGCCAGGGGTCTCAAACTGGCTTGGAGTCACTTCACCAATCAAGTACAACTAGAAAGCGCGATATTCTGAGAACGACAAGAGTAACATAGACAGACACGTCCACCATCAAATGTTTGGAAGACATACTACTCCAGATGCTATAAGAAGGAAGGAAAGTTGGACAAAAGTCTGTCCAAGTCTAGCACAAGAAAGAAGATATTAAACACTTTCCAGCTTTTATTAAATATAGTTATCTGAAGATAAGCAATGTCACTTTTAGAAAATTGGCTTATTTTAATTTAGAAAAATAATCATCTACATTAAACCAATTCTGATTTAGCAGATCATATCGTATCAAATCGTAGCCCATGTATCCAGATACGTATCGGATTGTCTTCGAAGGAAGAGATACACACAACTATCTCTAGTCTTTCGAAATTGTACACTTTTTCTTTTTGTTTCTACGATAGAAATTCATCAATTCGTACATTGAAGTCTTGCTCCCCCGTAGAGCCTCCAGGTAGCCAGTCATCCATCTCTCGGCCTCCCGCCTCATTTAGCGCCAGACCAATGAGGTGAGTCCTTCGCGTGCCTCCATCTGCCCCTTTAATGACACTGTGGGAAATGATTAACATTAGCCAGCTCTGCATGAAAGCCTCCTAGCAGCTGTGTTGGACATCCATAATGCTTGGTGGGACGTTATGTGCCGTGATGTGTGTGTTCATTAACCCGGCAGTTGTTTTGGGAAGAATGGGAAACGTGTCTGGAATCCTGGATGGCGCTGTGCTCAGGTCACACGCGTGTATGGGGGCATGGTTGCTGACCTACTTGGAGGGGAGTACAATGGAGGAGAAGTGGAGATGTTGGTGTAGTTAGAAGGAGGACGGGCCAGTGGTGGCGTTGGGATCGCGTGTCATCGTACAATGCGGCATGTAAACTGATACCAGATTCCTACAGGAGCTGGTTATAGTGAAGGCTATCGGCCCACACGGGTTCAGTTTTTCCACGCTGCGATGCTCAAATGAAGCTAATATGAGGTATCAGCTGTCTAAACTTGAAATCATAAGAGTGTTTTCCAAAGTCCACAGTATTTGTTTGTGTTTGAGATATTTAATGAAACAGCGCTTCGCTACACAGACCTTCATCATTACCTGTTGAAGGTCTGCGTACCGAAACACACTCAGTCGTTTGTTCTGTACTGTTGATCCATGGTCTTCTCCTACGCACCTGTCAACTTACAGGTGTGCAACAGTTTTGCTCCTTAACATTTATAATTACAGCAGCCAATCAGGGGTGTGCCAGTTCATTTAAAAACAATGAACTCGCATGGCCATTTTCAAAGGGATTTCCTGACCTCTGACCTCAAGACATATGAATAAAAATGGGTTCTATGGATACTTACAAGTCTCCTCTTTGCAGACATGCCCACTTTATGATAATATCAAGTAGTTTTTGGTAGAAATATATGTTACTTCTGCCTGGTTTACTTGAATATTTCTGCATACTGGGGTCCCTATTTGAATTGCATAAATTGGTAATGACTGGAAAGCTCACAAACATACTTTGTGCCACCCCTGCATAAGTTAGTGCCCCACTTGTGCCACACCAGTCAAATGAAAAGTCTGGACATGCCCCTGCAGCCAATAACTCTTTTAATGTACAATTGGGCATGAGAGTGTAAAAATGTGCCTTAAAGAATACGTATCATATTTTATTTGCCTTTTGACACTTTGAAACTAAAGTAGTTTTGTGTTTACCATGTTTATTCAACAAGCTCATTTTAATAACCTATAGGTGTGTTTTTTAAGATTATTTTAATATTTTAACCATTTTTGCTTTTAAGACTTCAGAAATACAACCTCAAAAGTTACATTTGAAGGTAGCATTTAGCTTGCGTTTGCAATATTAGAGTCACTGATTGGTTGTCTTAGTTGTCACTCATTCATGTGTGTTCATTCATTGGCTATCAATAGGGCAACATAGCGTCAGGTTAGCCAATGAGCAGCCAACTGGTTGCAATGTTTTTTTTCCCAGGATGGAAAAGTCATGAGCCACCCTTTTCTGCCTCTGATTGGCTAACCCTGACAATCTGACCGTAACCAATCTCACTCCTCATGCCTAAACCTAACCAACCCAACCGACGAAGGCAATGAGTACTTACCAATGAGAGGGAGAGTAGGGGGGGTCTTGAATGACTCTGCCATCCTGGGCTAAAAACAAATTAACAAACTGGTGATGGCCATGAGAAGATTTCAGGAAGTAGCTAAGTGAGCGATATTTCTTTAGCAAGAAGAAATATGTGAGGAAGAGAGCAGAGCATCCCAGTGAACGAGAGCTGGAAGAGGCGGAAGTTCGGTGAGTTTCTGGAGTTTAAAAAGAAAGAAAATGTACCAAAACATATTCTGATGTCACTTAAAGCAGCAGTACAGTATTTGGTGCAGAAAAACATTCGGCCTGGTTTTATTTATGGGTTGTGTCACAATATCAGTCAATTAAACCACTTTAGCAGTAAAATATTTGTGTACAAGAATCCATTTCATATATGGGAGGCCTTGGAGAATATAAAACATGGAATTGTGCTTTGTTCTACCTCCAGTAGGGGTAAAACCAAAGCTTCCCTTTGTTTCCATGGAATTAAATATATGACCTGCTGTGATATGTACAATATGTCTTCAATTGCATATTGGACATTACTGGATGATTTCTGGTAATTTCTCTCTTATCAATTACTCTACATATGTAAATCCTCCAATTTCATACTGAAGGTGCGTTAAATGAGCTGAAGTAGCATGTACATGTACGGATTTTGTTATAATGGACAGTTTACGAGGTGCAAGAGAGAAAAATGTTTTGTATTAGCGTCTGTCCAATTAAGTTTCTTGTCGCGTTGATAGCAAACCATCCTAAACCCATGTACATGCTCAGACAACACTAACTAAAGTCTTCATGACAGAACATCACGGTTTCACGCTCCACTTGATGCTCGTCCTCGTGGAGCATTTATACAACCAACACAAAACGGTTTCCACGGTGACTTGATGAAGGCTCGGCTTGATGTTTAACTGAAGGTGTCACATCTTCTGCATCCAGACAGGCAGCTCACCGTGGCGGATAATCTGCTGGGAAGATGGACGGCTGCCATACCACAATCACTAGGCATGCAGGAACAGTGGAGCCACCTCTTCTCAGGTAAGTAGTCTGGTTCACCGTAGCAAAGACAACGAATGAGCTGTTCCACTCCAACTAACAAACCCTTGTTTGTGTCGACAGTCAGGCTGCTGCATATAAAATCTGATGATATCATACTATTAGCTGTCACAGTTCATAGATAAAACCATCAAAATGACGATGAATTGAAAACAGACACACAAGGCTTGACCCAGTAGTTGCATTGTCTCACCAAGTAGATCCAGATCCAAGTAGACCAGAAATGTCCAGAAAATTCCTCCAGTTTGTCCCATTTAATCTCTTCATTGTGGCATCTCAGTTTGAGTCAATTCTGTAATGTAACAGGTAAAACAAAGGTTTACTTACTGTGCCAGCAGCATGCACACACTGTCCAAGGCAAACATTGTCTTTGGCATGAACCCCTTTTAACAGAGAACAGACGAGCTGGAAAACACTGCATATCGAGGAGGTTTTTAGGACTGTCTGCAGTGTATTTATGAAGAAAAAGTGGATACAATTAAATCCAATGTTGTTACGATACAAAATAATACTTTAGTTAAGTTTGTACTGTATCAAAATGTGAGGATTCAATTCAGTTTTACTTTCAGAATGTCCGGTCAGCATTTTACCCGCTGCACTGTGAATCTCTGAGCTGCAGAGTGGACATAACCACCAAAATATGATCCAGATTACACATAAATATTACTTTGAAATGGCTCCTGTGGGTGAGGTCAATATGGGTGTCTGAGAAGTGCAACACTAGCTAACCTTAGCAATGGTAGT
Organism: Dicentrarchus labrax; assembly: GCF_905237075.1. Lineage (NCBI taxonomy): Eukaryota > Metazoa > Chordata > Actinopteri > Moronidae > Dicentrarchus > Dicentrarchus labrax. The sequence goes on from NW_026136703.1 coordinate 24,496,898, forward strand.
TAACCTGGTGGAGCTCATGCCCAAAGCAGCCTGGGTTTGATCCCAACAAGTGGCCCTTTGCTGCATGTCAATAAATAGTAATAAATAAAAAAACACAGGCAGGTCTGTAGAGAAATATTCATAGGGTGGCAAGAGGGTGTCATGGAGACTTTCAGTATTTGCTTGGAAAAGCTCCCAAATCAAGACAACAAACCTCCAAAACATTACATTACTGTTTTATTTGAAATCTTATTTCATTGAACTTAAGCCTCTCACTTAAATATGACCATAACAGATCATTGAATTATGAATTAACTATTTATTATTCTAAACTAATGTTTTAAAAATGACAAGCTAGCTGCAGAGTGAACATAAATACCAAAATATGATTATAATCACCCCTTCAATATCTATCTATCTTCTATCTAGAAAGCAAGAAATCTCTGTCTGTCTGTGTGTGTGTGTGTGTGTGTGTGGCTCAAATATCTCTGCAGATCAGGATCAGACTGACCTGAGAGTTTCAACATGGCTGCTGTGTGGTTTAAGGGTGTGCAACGTCGGCTTTGTTTGGACTATAAAGATACCGTTAATAAATTATTATTTCATAAATTATTTCCGAATTCCGCTAGCATTGTCAACGACAGCCACCGTAGCCACGTGCGCACCAGAGCCAATCACTGCAGAGCCCAAACATCCTGGAAAGTGAAAGTAAACTGATGTCTCGGACGGAGGGCTGGCGGTCGCGATTTTTTTCCTCATGTAAGTTTCCAAAGACAGTTACAGTTACTACGTTACTGTTGTTTGGTCCTGTAACGTTGCTTTGTGGGACATTTCTCTTTATTAAGTTGAGTGAGAGACCTGTGCAGTTATCAGACTGTCGGCTTATCCGTTCACACTATATTGGTAGTTTCAAAACATTTTTTTGATGTGGAAACCCTTACTGCCATTGCTCTTTCTCTCTCTCTCTCTCTCTCTCTCTCTCTCTCTCTGATGTATGCTAACCTATATTACAGGGCTAAATAATATGTCCTGCCCAGTTCATTTATTAGGCTATGCTACAAGTTAGTCTGTTTATGCTGCCAGGTTTCTTCCATTTCAGATGTAGTTCACTTTCTTCTTTCAGAATTTATATGTGCTGACCATGAGGTGTGGTACTTTCACATTAGTGGAATGGGGTTCATCTCCCTACAGTGTCCTTGCTAAAAGACAAATTATATGAAAACACAATAGTTATCAATCTACACATTTCACAACAAACCTAAATGTCCCTGACGTCCCACCTTCAAACACAACCTCATTTGGCCATCCATGAAAAAGCTACTTAACCTCCCATTTTCTATAGCAATACATACTTCCTACGGGCACTGCACTAGTACATTAAATGGTTCAAGTGGGTGAGGTGAGTGGTGCAGGCAGGCCTCATCGGTGTGTCACAGTAAAATCTGAGGTATTCCCCCGACCTGCTGGTCTGGCGCCACTCAGCTTCTAAACACAATGACCCAGATATAATGAAGCCGGGAGGCTCAATGACTTTCCCCCAGCCTCCTCCTGCTTCTCACACACACCCTGTTTCCACACAAACCTCAGTCCACACACACCTGTTTTCACTGGGATCACCAGCAGCTCGCTTTAGTCTCGCACACACTCAAGTGATGATGAAATACTGCCACAACCGCTGCTGCTGGACCAGGTCCCTGTGAGTCTCTGTGTCAGTATCCAGCTCACGTCCGAGAGCTGCTCAGACCACAGCGGCCTAATAATAGACACACAGGATGGTGCTCCTTGTGTTAATATTAAAAAGAAGGGCAAGTTTTTAAGAAAATGTGTAAATAAGGATCCCAACCTTTTTCCTTAAGGGACTATGATAGGTAGGTAGAGTTTTATGAATTCTGAGCAGATTAATTTCTGTGAATATAACATCAGAGTTGAGTTTTCTTGATATTTTAGCAACATTTTATATAATTCTGTCTGTATTATCTTATGATACTTAAAAGGCTTTATTTCTTCTTGTTCTATCTGCTCTTTGGTTGTTTGAGCTTTTCTAATGCAGAACGAGGCTGTTTATTAAAGAGGCTCTGTGGATACAGGTCTAAATCTTTGATCTTAAATAATAATCTATATTTTAAAAAGTTATTTTTTATAAAAGTTACCTAACCCTAACCCTAACCCACTGAATGAATTGCCTCAAATTAATATTATCACATTCATTCTCCTTGTCTGATCAACAGAGTTTTAGTAATTCAATGTTTCAACTCCTACTGTGCTAGCATTGGTTGCTATTGGCTGCTTCAGTGTTTGAAATTTGACATTTTACAGAAGAACTGGTTCTGTTAATTTGCCCATACACGATTTTCAAGAGCACGAATTACTGCCCTATACCCTTAAAACAATATCTTTACACCTGATACCTGCTGGGCTCCACATAGCATCACATCGATCAATTCTACATTCAGACATTTGAGTCACCCTACCTTAAAGAACCTTAAAGAATTTAATATCTCCTGAAGCTGGAAACGTGAGGTTATCAGTGGAACTGTAATGTACCAATGGGATGTGTTCGAAGGCAGATAGGGGCTCAGGATTCAACAGCACATCAGGAGGAAGTGAGAGGAAAGCTTGCACATGAACAGGGAGACGGGCAGGGAAGCAGGAATGCTCGGTGGAGCTCCTGAGGACAGCAGGAGAGCCGGATTCCTCCTCGGAGCGACCACGCCTCAGCCTCTCAGCTGGCGGTGAGCCCTCCAACTCCTCCCAGGGTTAGGGCCAAGTCCACATGTTCAAACGGAGATGAAAGGCCCCCGGTAGGAAGGTTGTCGGTGCCAATACCAACCGCCTGCCAAGTAAGCCCTGCTTAGCGGCGCTCTCCCAGATGTTCCCGACACTGAATATTCTGCTCTTCGCCTCTCCCCAGGGACGAGGAGGGAGCCTCCGCTTGACCCCTTCACATCAAAGTGTGGAGGAGGACTCAAAACAATGAGCACTTCCAGAAAAGGAAGGAGTGAAAGTTTGGTTTGTGTGTGTGTGTGTGTGTGTGTGTGTGCGCAGAGAGAGTGAATCAATGATTTAGGAGGGTAAGAAGTGGGTTGGGCCCCTCGTCAGAATAGCTGACATTAATGTTTATGTCCTGTGGGTATGTATTCAGAAAGCATAGAATTGGCCAACACATACTTTTAGCCCACGCCGGGACCCTTTGGCTTAATCCATACACTGCGCTGTATACACATGCAGACTCCCTGTTCACGGCAACATCTGCTTCACAGTGTGACAGTGGTGTTAGAAGTATTCATATTGTTCAGTAATAATACCACCATGTAAAAACACAATTTTACGTTTTGAAATACAGAATACTTACAGACACTATGTAAAGCCACTTACCATATGAATGGCTTTGTATTGCCAATGTGTGAAGGATTGTAACGTAACTTGAAAAAATACATGTTGACTTTTTGGTTCGGTGTTTAAGTGTGCTCCAGAGTGCCTCTTTAGTTCCTCTATGGTGCCAAAACTCTGCAACACTAGCTAATGTTACCTTAGAGTCCGCTAATGTCAACAAACGACTGGCATCCACCACAAGATGGAGTCAAAATACTAGAGTCCAACAAGCACACAAAAACTTCATAACTTGTAAAAAAAAACAACTTAAATTCAACAACTTTATTCGCTGTTTCGGTTGATAATGGATCATATTTTATTGAGAAAATACTTTCTGTTTTTCCCTCTGACGGCTGTTTCCTGATGGTCAGATAGTTTCATTTGTTGCTAACCGCTGCTAACTGTAACTGCTGTTGGTTCCTATTAGCTGACTCTGGACCAGGGTACTGTTGGAGCTTTGGACTTGTGGGAAGAGGAGGTTTCCAGGCCCAGGGTCGGGAGGACCCAGGGGGAAATTTGGCAGGGAGTGGCACCGAAAGGAGCACCAGAACCGGATAATCTATAACAATGCTCCATATTTTGAAAGATTATGTGTTTTTATAATAACATTTCTAATCTGTATAAAGTAGCATGGAATAGAAATGTTAAGGCCCAAGTACAAAGTACAAGTACGAAAGAAATTGTACTTTAGTATAAATGAAACACATGTACTTTCCATCACTGATTCTATATTCTGCTTTATATTGTATTTCATTCTTAACTTTAATTGGACACAAATGGTGACAAAGTGTACGTTAATTCAGTACAACCCTACCCAAAAAATACCCCGACCCTAATTCTTTTGGCATTTTGAACAGGCGCTGTTTTGTCATCATTAAACTAGATTTAATCTACTAGACCCTGGCTCTGGCTTTGGAATTTTTATTCTAACCCTAACCACCTCACCTTTCATGCCTAAACCTAACCAACCAAACCAATGAAGGCAACTGACACGGGGCCCCCCTGCAGCTAACCCTGAGTTGGCCCCTTACAGAGCTGGCACCAGGCTGTACTCACCTTAATGCACTCTGAAGCTGGACTTTTTACGGCAACATTTTAGGGACCTCCTGATCAAGTTTTTTTTGCCCCTGATCCAAACAGAGTCCTGATCCAATACCTGTATTATTATTATTTTTTTGATAATACAGTGCACACAACCGTACTCATCAGAAGTGCTGGTACTCTGTACCGGTGAGTATTGACCCATTTCAGGCACTGAACACAAACGAGAAGTCCTAAAAATGCCACAGAAACAAATCATCAGCTACTGAGCTTGCATGTCAACAGATCCATCTCCATGACAACTGAGCAAACAACATCTGCTGAAGAAGACTTTGTGATCCAGTTGAAAGCCCTGAAAAAGCTATTTAGTCAGCTGTCAAACTTCTACTTCCAGGATCAAAAATTAACTTTAATTTAAATGATCTGATATTTTAAAAGCCACTCATGTGTTTTGTTTGTAAAATCATAATCTGCAAAGTAATTATAATTAGTGTAGTAGAGGTATGAGTTATTAGAGGTGTCATAAACGCAAACACACCTCAGCTCTTTACCTGATTAAAAAGATGATCAAAGTTTTCCAACAGGAGCCATTTTCTTTTCATTTCATCAAAACATCAAAACAGTAGGCTCAAAACATTAGTCTTAGTGAGCAGTGAGAGGAGGTAATAAATTAAAACGCACACATGGTGTTCAGTGCAGTATTTGAGTAATGTCGTTGCCTTTTGAAACTTGAACGGTTTGATGCGGCACGCCTGGCTTACATGATGTACACCACCCAAGGCTACACATTTTATAGACAAGCCTGAACTCAGAGAGGAACGCTGTAACTCCCAATATCATCCACCTATTCATCACAACAAATTGACTGGATCTGTTTCATGCTGGAGTTTTACAGCTCGCTCATAATGAAAGCAGAGGAGACGCAAGCACAGGGAGGGGAAAGCGAGTTCTCATTGTGTTACTGTAAAACGCATTATCTTGATACGCTTACATAGTTGTGCGTGCCGCACACTGAAATTGTCAGGTGACGTGTGTCTGTGGGTTTTAGAAAGCAAACACAAAAAGCCTGAAGGTGAAAGGAAAAGTTCAGCTGAGGTTGATGGTCATAAAACATAAAGTGTGGTTACTGCAGACGCACGTACTCTCATGATTATTTAAACAGAGCTATTTGAAACTAATTAAAACAAAAATTCAATATTTTTACAACTAAGATGTTGATAAATGTGTTCATATATACAAATATGTATTGAACTAACATACATACAGACATTACAGAACAAAAACATTAAAGTAATAATGTGGTAAAGTAATATAAAGTACTGCTTTGAGTAAATACTAGTTCAGATTAAATAAATAAAATATGTATTTATCATATTTAGTCAATCAGTTAAAATGATAGCAAATATATGAAGGCATACATGGCAACAGTTAAAATGTACAAAATGGTATGTATTGTAATTATATATCTAAAATAATATATGTTGAATATAAAAATATACACATTTATATGTACATGTACACAAAGGCATTATTAATTATAAGTATATATTTTGAGTATATCATTAGCCATAATAAAATATAAGGATAATAATGAAAATACATCTGACTGTCCTGTAAGTACAGCAGTGTGAAGCTGGTCCACAGACTTCCTGACCTTTCACTCCCCTCTCATTTAGCCGGCACAACACACACACACTCCCTCTCACACACGCGCACACACACACACACACACACAAACGCGACGCGGGGCGAGCCGGACCTTACGTCATGCCATTTGCACGCTGTGAGGTCGAGCCCCGGGGCCTTTTGGGTTGAGACAGCGTGATGGACGGACCACTGTGTCATCAGTTGGCCGGAGGTGCAACAATAAGGCTTTAATGCGTGATTAAGTCCCAAATCAGCTCTCATTATGAGTGAGCACGTCAACCGTGAGTGCAGCGTGGCTCCCTTTCAGAAAACTGAACGCAGCATCCAAATCTGCCCTTAAACCCCCCCCCCACCAACACCCCTCAGTGAACTCTGTGGCTACACGAGTTTCTGCTGTTTTAGTCTCTTTGCATCTTTGACGTTGTCGTCATTAGCCAGCGTCTGTCTTTTAATACTTTTCTTTTAAAGCGGCAACACGCGACCTTACAACATGAGTCAGCACATATCGTTGCCTTTAGAATCTCGCACCAGCGCTTGTCATTCAGCTGTCTAAATCATCCAGCCTGAGGCCGAGGTAACCACAGTCCCACAATCCTTCACAGGTAATAAAGATACAGATTAAAAATGTTCCATGTCTTGATATTTTAAAATGAAACCCTGAGGTTGAATTTTGAAGTGAGGGTGGTCTGTTTGTGCTTTTTACCAATTTGACTGATTTTTGCTTTCAGCTCTCATTATGAGTGATGATTAACTGTGAGTGCGGCTTGGCTCCCTTTCAGAAAACTAACCCCACACCGCACGGCCAACCACAGCTTAGCTTAGGCTACAGTTAGTTAGTTGGATGCCCCTGCCTTGCTGCGCTCTTGGCTAGTAGAAAGCAACCGTTAGCTTAGGACCGTTACATAATTTATTGTTGGCTAAAATCAGCACATAATGCATAAGTTATGGATCAAGTTAGCTTTGGAAGTACATTTTGTGTTACTCAACAAATATATGCACTCAGATAGTGTTTTGTTACTGATAACATTAACGAGCAAGAAAGCTATGGTTAGCCATCCAGCTATTAACCGGCCCCGGCTTGGAACGCCAGCTAGCAATTTCTCCACATTAGCAAGAAAACTAATGTTAGCCAGACAAAACCACGATATCAAATATATTTCACGAGCTTTGGAGCTGTGAGCTTGGACGTTTGGTGGGTGCCGGTTGTAAACAAGAATGGACTCCATTTATAAGCTAATGTTAGCTGTTGCACGCTGTTGACACACAAAACAAAGAAATGCAAGTGGACCACAAAGAAGAGATGCAAATTTACAATAAAGAGACACCAAAGAGACACAAAGCAACTACAAAGAGATGTGAATAGCTACAAAATGACACAAAAACTACAAACACACAAAATGACCACAAATAAATGTAAAGTGACTACAAAGAGACAAAAACGGTCTACAGATGCAAAAGGGATGCAAAACGACAACAAAAGAGACGTCTGCTTATTGATAATATAATGATTTATACCATATGTCCTAAATGTTGGACAACATAGCAAAAAGGAATCCAAATCTTCAGAGATTAGACCGTATACTTAATAAATCTGTACAGTCTGATTGGCTTGTAACATTAAGTGCTGGGTGGTGATGATGAGATGAGTGGCACACTATTAAAGACACTTATGTTCTTTTAAAGTGTCTGCTTGTCTTCTCATCTTTTATTCTTTGACATTCATCACATCTGAACTCCCCTGAAGTGAAGGATCATCCACGTTGATCTGCGTATTATTGCTGCGTTTGGGCACAATTCACTGACGCAGCACGCCAGCTTTTCTATGATGTGTCTCTCACTTTCTCTCCCTCCTCTCGGCTTGCTCCCGCTTTCATCAGCCTCCAACCTTCCATCTCCCCCACAACAAACTCCCAGATTTGAGGGGGGGGACATAACAAACATTCACTCCCTCCCTAGCTGTCTGTTTTTGCAGGAAACTCCTAAATATGCAAATAGCACTCTGATTTCTGTTTCATGTGGACTTTAAGTAAGACAAAATTCATAGTGTCATAAAAAAATCAACAATGAGGTTAAATTTAGGATTAACAAAGTAGAAATAGAGATAGTGTATGAAACAACCAGGTCTCAGTAAGACAAAGTAAATCAATATCATAATCTGATATTAATTCATTCACTAAAACAGCTTTAGAGGACAGAGACCTGATATTTAACAGCCCACATTTCATTCTCTTATTTTGTGCTACTGAGGAGTTGGTTTTAATTTTTATTAGATTTTTATGTTGAACTCCTCTTGTTTTTATTTCTTTAAATAATTTAGGTGGTCGGGGGACAGACACGGTCTCTATGGGGGTTTTGGTTGGGTGACTGTTCTAAAGAAAGCACAGAGAAGTGTGTAAGACAGCAGCTCTGCTTCCTGGTCCCAACTCTGGACTGTCAGGTTTTAGAAATAAACTTCGCCATATTTGTAGATAAGAGAGCCGCTCCGTCCAAAGTGGGATGGATGGGACTTACACACCGACTCCACATTAATCTAGTGACCTCCGATTGGCGTAAACGGGTGTCATTACCGCCGACGTGGATAACAATCTTACCATATTTATGATTATCTTTAGCCAGCAGTTTTAAATATGATTCAATGTCGCCCGCTCTGGCCCCAGGGATACATTTAACTATGGCCGCTGCCAATAATCAGAGTTGGTTCCTCAGCGGGTGTGTTGCTGAGTGGGGAAAATGTATTAGAAACATGAATGGGTTGGTGGTGAACTGTGGGCTTCGGCGTTTTAGTCTTCCTTCGCTCAGTCACCCAGCCACTAAAGCATTGTCCGGGACTGTATATCTCTACCCTCGCCTCCCTAGGCACATTTCACTCATACCACTTTGTGCTACCTGTCTGTCAGGGCTTCACCACAGGCGCTAGTTGCAGTGCCATAGTGCGATAGGATCAAAGGCTAGTGGAATGATAAAACAAGCTCTTTTTTTTTTTTTTTTTAAGCACATGCAGGCTAATCATTAGAAACCTCCTCCACTACCCTCAGGATTTGGAAGTGCTGAATTGGCGTTTTAAATCAAACATGTTGAGATCTGCCTGTTTCAGAGGGCAGAGAAAAACGAAAGAGAGTTTGGTGGAGAGGAAAGTTACCTTATTGCTGCTGTCAGATGAGAGCACTGTATGCAGTTTTGATGGGTTTTGGCGTGCTTCTGCTTGAACTAAAGGATTACTAGGTTTTGTCTTTGGTTCGAGGAAGTGTTAGGACCCTTGGGCTGAAGAAGTCCTTTGAACGCTGTGTGCCACTGTACATTTAGCAGATTTATGGCTGTTAATCCAAAATGAATGCTGTTTTTCCAAAGTCCTGATTATGCAGTGACAGAAAGAGGACTTTCACCCAACAGCATAATGAAAAATGTCATTTTAACCCTTTAAGATTGCATCCTCATTTATACTGTAACCCATTTAACAATGTATGCAAAAAACTAAATTTCTTCTCAATTTTATATGAAAATCCAATTATTTGTCTTTCTGTAAAACAAAATGTGACGTGTGCTTACGTAAGCATGAACTAACTGATTTCAACCAATAATATCGTGACATAGGAAGGAAGCACTCTGATTTAAGTCTAATGTGGACTCTTTCTGTTTTTGAGTAAATTGACAACCGCTGAATAAGTGCCATATTTTATGGATAGTTCACATTATATTCAATGTATAACAAAAACAGCACAGAACAGCTGATAAACTGTACAATGAACCCAAATAGTGAACACAAGAACAGCAGGAAGTTTGTGTAAAACCAACAAAAAGGCCTTGTGACCCCACGTGAAGCTTAGACGAGCCCTAGTGGGGGTCAGGACCCCCAGGTTGGGAACCACTGCTGTAGATTGCAGATGTAGATATTGTATATTCATCCATCAGCAGGACGACATTAGACCACAGACATGAGGATCTTGTACAGATCGCTATAAGAGGCCTCGTCTGATCACCAACACATGTTTATTTCTGTTTAGGTTTGTTCCCGGATCTCTCTGGACTTGAGCCTTCGGAGCGTCACAACGATGGCCAAATCCATATTCATGCATGATGTGAGTTTTCTACACTCATACAACACATACACAAACACTTAGGGTTATGATAAACATGACGTTTCTGATGATTAACATCTGTCATCAGTATCCCTCTGCTGTCCATCTGCGACACACTGCAAACATTCAGAGACGGACCCGGTGAAACAGTACAAACCGTACTACACAAGTCCCTATAGTACAACCAAAGGTACAAACACAGGTCAGAGTCAGGGTGTACTTAAGACAACCAGAGCTTAAAACGCTCAGTCAGTAAGAACGCCCTCCATTTGAATACTGTTCTCATGTCCCATGTGGGCCACCATGTGGAAGGTTCAAAGCATTTTCACGTTGAATTCTTTGTTCAGAGCCAGAAATTCGTTCAAGATCTTGAATTATGATCAAAACTTTCAAACTGGCGATACGGTAAAGAGGTAAAAACGGTTATTTTCTTCAATGACACCTGGAATTGTTTCCAATCATAGTGGATTGAATATAGACATCCAGGAGTTAAGATGTATTTTGTCCTGTAATATAAATAACTTTGATCACTTTAATCCCTACATTTTGATTTTTTATTTAACTTTTTATTCAACCTTTATTGTTGTTTCCTCTATTGTATAAATATAAACAGGTATATATTAATAATCTCTTTGCTGTGGGAAGCTTCACCAGCTTCACTCAGGAGTATGCTTCAGTTCTTTTCTTTCACAAGTTTACTTTTGAGAACAGTATTTCCCGGCTGCAGCTTTCAAAAGGAAATGCTGCAAATTACAGAAACAGGAGCCCAAAATACATAAATTCAAATTCTTTTGGACTCCGAGGCTTCCAACTGCTGCTACCGGCGGCTCAGAATGACAGCTTGAAGCCGATATTCAGAAAATATGACCGGAAATGCCCCAGAAATGATCATGAAGTGTACTGTCCATACTCAGCACACTCATCTTCACCTGTAGCTGGTTAAACTACAGGATGAGAAATTGATTCTTTATTCTGTTGCTACTTGAGGGACACATTTTTTTAGTCCTTTGAATCATCAGTTCTGAAAGGTGTGTTTTCATACAGGCAGGGTCGGGAGGGTTACTTTAAAAATGTACAATTACTAATTACCTGTTAAGAAAGGTAGTAACTTAATCCAAGTATCACAATGTTAAAGTAATGTAATTTAATTATGTTACTTTTGGATTACCTCAACACCATAATGCAGATAAAGACAAGAGAAAAGAATTATCAATAAGAAGTATTGATTTAAGTGCATTTAATGAGACAACAGAACAATGTTTGTATCGTGATTATGTAACTCAGTTACATGCAGTGCGTTACTCCCAAGGTCAGCTGTAGGTACCTGTCTAGAGTCTTTTGGCCCCTCCAGAATAGTGTGATGTTACAGGCAGCCCCACTTGCACTGTGTAGTGCAGTGAGTGTGCTCTTACAAATCACAAATTGTGATGAAATCTTTTTTGTGAATCGTATCTGATGAAGCAGACAGTCAGGTATGAGCGTGGTGTCATCAGTGATCAATCAGTCTTGAAAACCCTTGAATGTTCTGCAAAATTCTGTCCTGAACACGTCATTTCTGAATTTGTCAGATCGTCTGCAATCTCCACCGAAGGAAGGTTTTCAAGTTCACCTCATCAGGAATGCATAATCAATGACTCATTGGACTCTTGATACCAGCGCTGAATGGTGAGCATGGAGGTGGGGTTCGACTATTTGTTGTTTTTTTACTCAGGGATTGACTACTGTGGCATCCGCACTTCTACTGTAGGTTTGCCAAACTATTGTATAATCTATAACTCTGACCACAGCAGCTGTCAAAGTAGAGACAGAGTCGTGTGTAAACATGGATCAACCTGACGGGGGAACACGACCAGCATATAAATCTTCCTCAATCCGATCCTCTCTGGGCCTCGGCTTTGATGTCTGACAACAAGAACGGACCTGTGTTTTTCCACGCTGCAAGTGAAACCAAAGACCTCAGTGGATTTTGAGGAGGTGGTCGAGGACTCGTTATTTTTCTGCTGACCTCGACTCAGAGGAAGCCTTTGAACTTAACACCTCTTAGCAGGCTCGTTGTCCTGATGCTGGTCCTGCATGGATGGATGGATGGATGGGTGAAGGCTCAGATGGATGACTTCTCTTGAAAAGAGAGGTTCACTGCTCTTCAGAGGTAGCTGAGCTGAGACGACAGCAGCAGTGCTAAGTGGCTCCTGTGAAGAGGCCTACAGACGTCCAGACGGAGGTTAATGGGCCACTTCACCCCTGAGTTTCCAGGTCAGATCGCAAGATAGACATCAGCTCCGTGTGAGCAAACTGCAACCCACCCGACCACCCTCAGCTCAGGCAGGAAGAAGGGAGACTCTGCCCTTCTCTTGAAGACAACAATGTTAAACGTTCTTGTATAATACCTATTTATGCATTTATTCACGTACTGTAAACATCTGTTAAAAAAGAGGTATTTTACCATTTTCAAGATCGATTGGTTTAACTACTATATGTCTACGTGGCCCTTCCATTTACAGTCCATTAAATACCATACTAAGCAATACATGAACCTGTAAATCAGAAATTTTAGACCATGAATATCACCAGTTTTTCCATTCATTGAGAGAGAGTTCAAAATATCTTGTTTGAATGGAGTGATTTCATCATACACCTGCTTTGTTTCAACAGCAGTTAGATCATATTATTAGATAGAATTGCTAAAGGCAAAATCCACAGAACCTCATAAAACTCAAGTAGAACAGATAGATTCATGTTGGCAAAAACCTGATTTCTTGCCCTGTATGGTTGCATAAGCAGGTTCCTGAAGGGGGTTTCTATAGGAGCACATATGCAAGAGATGGAAAGCTTCAACAGCAATGGGGAAAAAGGTTGAAAGAAAACACATTTATTTGTATTAAACTAAACAGGTCCAACTTAAACCCAAATTGACAATAAAATAAAGAATATTGGCCTAAATAATACACATTAAGTCTAAATAAGTTAGTTGCCACAGTGAACCACCAGTCCAGATTCTCTGACAAAAAATATAACTAAGGAAGCTTGAATCTTTACTTTCAAAATAAACCTTTTTAAAGGTCCAGTGTGTAACATTTAGGAGGATCTATTGGCGGAAATGGAATATAATATTCATAGGTATGTTTTCATTAGTTTATAATCACAAAAAAAAGATAATTAGCTATTTTTATCTGTAGAGGAAGCGGGTCCTCTTCTATGGAGGCTGCCGTGTTTGAACCGCCAAGATCGGACAAACCAAACACTGGCTGTGTACGGGGACTTTTGCGCATTTAGCTACTTTTTCAGCCACCATAGTTTCTCCGTCAGGATTTGAAGGTGAGGTATTCAGTTCCTTGCCACAACATCCTTCACACTGGTCCTCTTTAAAATGCAGTTGGAGATAGAAATCATATATAAATGATATTAATCTTCTATATTTAAATGCAGGTTAACGTGTTCTCTGATGCTCTAACCTGATTTCTTTCAGGCATGCATGTAAATATAGTCATTTAGCTATTTCTAATGATTGAGATAGTGACCAACAGTTCAGGTTTAATCTGCCAACCATTCAGTTATCAATCAGTATTTTAGCGAATAATGGCTTAAAGTTGATCAAATTTCCAGTGATGATATAAATATAATATATATGACTTTTTTTTATTAATAAGCTTATTTTCAATCAATCACAATAGAAAATGTCATCTTTCAATATAAAGTACTTTATTTTTCAGGAATTCCCTAATTTAATAGATAATCTAGAAATATCCTCATCTGTTGTCTGATGCTGTGATTTCTCCCCTCCTTACTATCCATTACTTTTAATGTTGCTTTGTTGTTTGCACTTTCAAATTATTTATTAATCACTCCGTGTCCTGGCTTCACCCAAAAGCTCATAGTTTCTTCTTTTTCTGTGCATTTACATCCACTATTCAACACAGTTCACTGCTGCTTTGGCACATAAATAACTATCATGCATCTTCTAACTGCAATGGAATTTTAATGCCTCCTGTAAATGGATCCATGTGACATAAATCATCATACCTTACTGTTCCAACATAGGAATATGTTGAAGCTGAACATCCCAGTTTTCACAGTGCAGGGGGTTTAGGTCTGTGTTATAGAACATGGACAAAAATAGAGAAAACCCACACGAGTGTATGTAAATCAGGGCATATTTCTGTACTTCCTGTGTGATCCGCAGCCCCTTCCTCCCTGAAGCCTTCCTACACCTCGGCCTGACCAGTGCAGGCAGGTCGGCACGCTGGTCGGCACGCTGGCCTGCGCTTCAAAGCTTCAACTTAGCTTTTAAGCAACGTCTGCCAGGGAGAGAGAGTTTGAGACCCAGATGCTTCTTGTGGAAGCCAGCAGAGCGCCAGGAGATGGTTCTGAATAACAGACGGACAGACGGAGAGACAGACAGTCCACAGATCCTGGTGTCTGTCTCCAAGCTGCCGGACACTCTTCTCACCTCAGTGAAACACGACTCTTATTTTAACACCATGATCGACATGTAGAGCTCGTAACATGAGAAGGAAACACTCACTGCAGAGGTATGCAGATGGGAAATTTGGCCTGAACATATATTTTTCAATTTGACTGATTGTTTCCAAAGCCAAATGTATTATTAGATTTCACTGTAAGTCAAATGTATTAGTTGGAACAAAAGTGAAGTTTATTTGTGTTGCCAAAAATTACTCCCAATTATACCACAATGAATGGAAACACACACCATGACCATGGAAAGTTGTTTATGATTGGTTGGCATGGTGTTTAACATCAACACCTCAGACATTGTTTCACTCAGTAAGCACTGATTTTTCATTGACAGGCTAGCTGCTGTTGGAGTTTCTTGCTGATTTGATACAATCAATGAAATTGGGCTGCTTTCTTGCATTGAACATTAAGATTGAAAAAGGTACCTGATGTAACTTAAGTAATTTGAATAACTGAAAAACTTTACTTTTGGTTACACGTGGGACACAAACAGCAGTCTCTTGGGTTAAATTATTTCCACTCCACTACCTCCATATGCAGACTCCCTAGGTCGACTTTGACGCCTCCAGAAATGACACTAGAGGGATACCTACAGAGTCACGCTTTGAAGCGGAGGGTGACTGATCAAACTGCAGGTTGTCAAAGCACTTTTAATTACGTACCAAACTGCAATACCACGACATAAGCAGCAGGGGAACCACTCAAGTAAAGTCTAGACCAAGTGTGAACCTATTGTGATTTCACCCATTGGTTTGTGGAGTATCGTTTTGAAGCCTCGAGTTTGGCTGCGCAGTTTCGACTTGTCCGTAGCAGGAAACAATGGAGTCTCACCTGGTCACACACAATCTCTTATTGCAGCTAAACAGTTCATTAAAATATTTTTGTGAAAAGATTTTAAGTAAGAAATAGTCAACACAATAACAGAATCTTGATTTGCTGCACTGCCTAGTTTGACAGTTTAATCTGAGTTTGGTACGTTGAGCTGGACGGACTCAATGAGAATGAGCTGTCAATCACAAGGTAGCCCCGCCCTAAAGCATACCCTGCTTTATGGTCTATTCTACTCTAAATAGGACCATCATTTACTAAATGAACATCATGCTGTATGGAAGAAGACTGAAACTACAGACTGAGATCATAGACTCATCAGGAAACTGTTTACTGAGCTCATAAATCAACTGAGAAGTCGACTCATTTCTCCATAAGACTGCATGGTATCAGTGTGTTATTTCAGCCAATGAAGCTGCCCCCTGCTGGCCATTACACAAAATGCAAGTTTAAGACACTTCACAGAACTGGAAGCTCTGTCCATTGTATAAACTGTCAATGGTTACAGATGGGACCTCTTCCACATATGCATATTTCTGTCTTTGTGTGTACACAGACATCTTTTGAACAAAAACTGGGATAAGTTACACTAGATTTAAAATCTGTTTCTACATATCATTGGTATAACCATTATAAAGGACTGATACAGACATTAGCAACTTTTGCCAAAATGTGCAACGTGATGCCATCTGGCAGTCCTGGTAGACTACTCTGTAATGTGAACGCTGTATTTCTGCTGTTTACCTCGAGATCTTTGTGGCAGAGTATAAAATCACTGCAGCTGTGATAACTTTCCAGAAAATCCTTCCTCATGATATTATAAACCACTGAACAGAGTTTTGGCATCAGATAAGCCCACAAAATTGTGGATCTGTTGCTCAAGCTGCCGTCCTTAATTGTATTTCACCATCTCACCGATACCTGAAACAACATGCCCCCCCCACACCATCGCAGCCCTTGCATTTTTTTGGGCTGTTCTGAACGCCCACTCGTGCATTTTTTCACCTGGAACACTGACTGTAGTGGTTAATTGTTGCTTCCATAACACCCCTCATCTTCAGATCTTTAAACATTTCAACCCTTAGATATCCCCCTGCCCTTTTGTACATTGTTCAGGGTGCTTTATCGTGAGTATATTTTAATGGTCTTGACAAGCAGGTATGATACACTGTAATGCCTTGGAGTCCAATTTACAATTGTGTCCTTCTTAAACTGACAAAAAAGCAACAGGGCTTAAAAACCATTGTTCTGTGTGAAGAAAAGCAGCTTGGGTTTCATGGCCAATATAAACAGCTGCCTCCATTTCTTGCTCCAAAGGATTGTCATCAATATTCTGGGTGATTAGCGCCTTAATAATGCTGCCTACCCTAGTTTCAGTGACATCTCTGGCAACCAAGAAAACCTGTTGAGCACCATCTGATATGAGCACATTGTTCAGCTGCAGCTCAGGTTTCCAGACTGTCACCTTTTTTCAGATTCAGCTGGACACGAGCTCTGCGGTATTTTTTACCAGGCTAACACACACACCTGCTTCTGATTCACGCACACATGCTGTATCGGTGATGATCACTGGCAAGTCGGTTTGCTCATCCTCTCTCAGAAACGTCCACAGCGGAGGAAGGCTGGATCCACTCATGAGGAAAAATGAAGGCTTTCATTTCAAAGCCTGATCCATTTTCAGGAATTCGTCAGTCAACGATTCAAAGACACAGATGAGCAAATCCTCAAAACATTTTAGTATTTGGTTGGCGAATGCCAACTCTCATGACTTTAATACTTTAAAATGAATGTGATTCTCATGTTGGTGGTTTGCGAGGTTTTAGTGCACATATTGGAACAAAGCTTCCTGCCTAACATGAAACACTTGGAACATTGTCTTGTCCTGGACATTATTATATTAGGTCCCTTTAAGGAAAACTTTAAATGGGCCAGTGTGTAGGATTCAGTGGCATCTAGCGGTGAGGTTGCAGATTGCAGTCAACCGAATACTGCTCACTTTCTAAGCATATAGGACAAACAACGCTGGACATGCAACTCGGAAATCCTATCTAGAGTCCATTCTGGGCTACTATAGAAACATGGTGGTTAGCAGAAACATGTTACTATAGAAACGTTTTATTCTTAAGTAACGAAAACACAACAATTCTTATTATCAGGTGATTATACACTAATAAAAACATACCAATAAATATCATATTCAATTTCTGCCAATAGATCCTTCTAAACGTTACACAGTGGAGCTTTTTAAGTTTTTAATTACCAGCTCTTAAAGGCAAATTGTCAGTGCATCATGGAGCAAGAAGTGAAGCTTTTAATGGAAATTGAGGGAGACAGGTGATAGGCCACTATGCTGTGGACACACCTACACATAATGTATGATCATGGGTTCTTACTAATCCCACTAGCATCCAAGTGTGCCCCAGGTGCACCACACCCCTCTAGGAGTGTGCTTTGATTCATGACAACAGCACTGTCATGGTCTAATCGCCCCAAGAAGATGGCAAAATCACATCCCACAACATTTAGGCGTTTATAGGTATTCTTAAACCTGCATTCATTGATTTTTTTGTTTGGCCACTTGGAAGTGTAGCAAGCTGTGAACACAGCATTTACATATTATTAACCTGTAAAGTCAATGTTGCGAACGAGTTACCAAACAACAAGTTGCCTAACTACACTACCAGCAGAGACAAAGCAACATTATCATTCATTTGAAGTTGTGTTTGTATCCGGTGGCAATTTTAGGTCTAATATTTACTGTCTTTGTGTATTTTTCCTTTCAGATCACAAACTCATGTTCACCAGCTAAACTTGGTGGAAGCTTCTAGCATGGGCCAAGGCAGAACCCATTAAGCAAGGCGGATACAAAAATGATATTTCACTTTCGTTAACATTGCAAGACACTGGTGCCAATGGTAAGATTAACTAAAGTAACTGATAATATTGACCAACTGTAAAGTGTAAACAAGGTGCTTAGGGAATATAAAGGTCTATTTGTCCATTAGATTTTGACATTTTTAGCATACAGGGTGAAATGCAATGGTGGCACTAGAGGACAAATTCACCGAATGTTGAGGTTTTGATCATTTGTTTCGGATGAAATTGTTGTACTGAGTGAAATAAACATTTCCTCTGAAACATTAGAAATGTCAAATATATTTTGTAATTTCTTACCCTGCTGTGAGAAATATTTAACTCTCTTAAATTGTTTTTTAACATTTCGGTCCCACTGTTTTGAAGAATGCAGTTAGAAAGTCTTATAGTTATACTTATAGTTCCAGATTTTTTTAGATCAATACTGATTCTAAATAAATTCAAACTTTAGCTTGTATTTGGTTCAAACTTTGTGCATCTACCGTGTTCGAGCTGCACAGCTCTGATCTCAGTGACACAGAGACTTCAACTCTTTTATTGTTCCATGTGTGAATCCCGTCAAACAGGAAATAGCTACCAGATCCATGTGGCGAGGAGTGAAAACATTACAAGCCATGATGGCTGCATACCTCCTCTGATGCCCAGTGCCGTAACAGCTGGAGGCCAAACGTTCGCATCAAATGTCATCATCTGTCTTTTTCTTTTTACGTCATTTAATGTGTTGAACTTTGACCACAGGGTTGTCTGAGCTGAATTTTTAGCTCCCCTTACATCCCCCCTGCAGCGGTGGAATGTAACTAAATTTACTCAAAAACTTACATATCCGAGTTACTGCAGGACTTTTTACTTGTAGTGGAGCATGTTCACAATGTGGTGTTTTACTTTAAGATCCCCTCCGGACATGGATTAAGACATACACTGATACAGCCATAACATTGTGAAGTGAATAACACTGATTATCTGGTTATCATGGCCCCTGTCCGTGGGTGGGATATATCAAGCAGCAAGTGAACATTTTGTCCTCTAGTTGATGTGTTAGAAGCAGGAAAAATGGGCAGTGTGAGGATTTGAGCGACTTCGACAAGGGCCACATTGTGATGGCTAGACAACTGGGTCAGAGCATCTCCAAACCTACAACCTACTCTTGTGGGGTGTTCCCAATCTGCAGAGGTCAGTACCTATTAAAAGTGGTCCAAGGAAGGAAAAGAACCGGAGACAGGGTCATGGGCGGCCGAGGCTCATTGATATAATGTACGTGGGGAGTGAAGGCTGGCCCGTGTGGTCCAATCCAACAGACGAGCTGCTGTAGCTCAAACTGCTGAAACGGTTAATGCTGGTTGTGATAGAAAGGGGTCAGAACACACAGTGCATCACATTTTTGACAGGGACTTTAAGTAATAGCTACTAATTTGGTCAGTGATGATGGTGATCCAGTATAGTCAGTTCAGTTTGAAAATGTGTCTAAAATTTGACCAAAAATGAGGAACTCCAGTGGTCATCCAGGGTATAATACTGATTTACAATACACAATTATCTTAAAAGTGTACTTTATTAGCAGACCAGAGTAAATGTATTTAGTTACTTCCCATCTCTCCTTTCAGTTAAACGTTCTTGGCCATTTGTATGTGTGAGAATTTCACTCAAACTCAAAGCTGAGACCACGACATGAGCATGAATGCCAGTCAAAGAAGAGACAGTAAGTGTGAGTGTTGAAGACATACCATACCTGATTATTCATGCTTTAAAGACAGTGGCTCGGCTTGTGGTCTATAGCAGCTGTTCTGTGTGTGTGTGTGTGTGTGTGTGTGTGTCTCAGAACAAAGTCATCATTACAGTTGAGGTGATCTTTAAGAACTTACCGTATTGAAGTCTGACTCACAAACTGACTAGACACAACTCATCATCACAAACGTCTCCTGAAAGGTGAACTTTTTATTTCAGAACATGACCTCTTGATATTTATATAGGAACAGTAAGCTGTGATGGAAAAATGGATGCAAGAATTAAAGTGAAAACACTGTTGCATGTATATATTAGTTGTAAATATTGCATGGTGCATTCAAGCAGGGTCTAACACTGGGCATTTAAGAGCAAAATAAAAGCTATAGTTATCATGAAATTGAAATTAAATCAAAATGTATGATCATGGTTACAAAGTGCAATCAAAGGCTAATATATGACCGTGAGTATAAATCAGCTTTACTATGATGTTACCTTGGTGTCGTGACCTTTGTACACCAAACAGTAAACCAAGACTACCGGCCAAAACGCTGTATCACCACTAATCTCATCTAACATCACGCTTCCCAAAAGAGCGGATTAGTTTGTTCTGTTTGCTTCTGTAACCTGGAAACATGAAGGAGCTGATTTCCACTGATTCTCCAGATCTGCCAATCACCTGTGTGAAGTTTTTAAAGTGAGACGCCAACAAATGAATCAGGTGATGTCACAGTTTTCTTTTGTTCTACATGTCAGACTCATTTCTGTCTATCATAGCGTCTATGTCCAATTACTTTTTTAAACTTAATTACTTAAGTTTAAAATGTATTAACTTCTTATCATAGTGTCTTTAAAATCTTTTATAAAGTCTGACATTTATAATTCATAGTAGACTTTTATTTGTTAGAGCTTATTGTGTATATAAAGATAACTTTATCAATTATGCTTTATAAGTTCAGGTATGTGTTTTTAAAAACTGATGATTTTCTGCCCTTAAAAAATTGGAATTATTTTTGTTTTGTTTAGTTTTTTACTTGTTTTTGTCAAAATGTGACATTTTCAAAAATCCACACATAGTTGCTTCAATATCTTTTTTTTTTTTTTTAAGTAAATGCAGTTGTCTGGTTTTTAAATATGAACTTCATGTCTGTATTGAACGCTGCTTTTAATTAATAACTTAATAAATATGCATTTTACAGGTTTAAGCATAAGTGGTTCCCAACACCTCGAAGTCTATTATTATTGGTAAAAGACGAGACATTTTAAAAAGATACTTATTGATTATTGTTTTTTTTTTTCTAAATTTTGCTCTTTTTTTTGTCTGAGCTTTGTTGTCAAAATGAACTACTAAACTAGATTATACACTAATGAAAACATACCTGTGAATATTATATTCAATTTCAGCCAATATATCCTCCTAAATGTTACACACTGGACCTTTAAGAGATATCGGACAGTTGTCAGGCCTGTGTCAGTCAGGCAAATAAAACTGAGATAAGAGGACAAACTGTGCAGAACTCATGTAACTTGTGACGATTACACTGATTCCTGTCGAGAGTTCACAAGCCAGAAAGCTTGGGAACCACTGTTTTAACAAAACACTCAATATTATTATTTATAATTCTTCATGGGAAATATGTTTCATCCAGTCATTGCTCAAACAAGTCCTCGTTTATTTATCTACTAATTCCTCGTTAGTCCTGTCTTAACAAATCTGCATCATGATACATCCAATATAAGTGAAATAAGCACAGTTTGGCAATCGTTTGTGTGGGAACCAGCCTTTTTTTTCTTTATTCAGTAGTAAGACAACAGTAATTTGAAGTTTGCAGTGCTGAATCTGGTGAAACCGTCACAAACTTTCTCAAGGAGTTCACCAAAACCGCTTAATTGCCTATTTTGATTGTGCAGCAGACAAAGCCCTATTAGTCATGTTTTCATCTTTAGACGAGAGAACAAGAGTTTGGTGATTCCAAAATGACTCGTTACATACCAATTACTCTTTCTTCACAAATGGCCTCAGACCGGAACATCAACAGCTCAAATACTTCAGGATGATCCGCTGCGTGGGAGACGTATTTCTGTATTTTACCATGGATTCTCTTTCTTGATCTAATGATTATCCTTTCACAGGCTGGTGAACTGCCAATACAAACCTCAAAATTCATCACTGATTCTGAAACAAAAACATCCTGTTGTTAGACTGAAACCTTACTTGCCTTTAGCTTTCTATATCAGTCTGTATGCAGGCCACGTTGCTGTGATCTGTTTTCTTACGGTGGCCGACAAGGGCAAACGCGCCGCAAACAGCAAACGCTGCCAACACGGGAATGATGCAAATCCAAAAACACAAACACATAAAACAAATCCAACAGAAAAATGCTGCAATCACAGAAACGAAGCAGAAGCAAAAACGTACAAACCCACAAAACAAATGCCAAAGAAAAATGCTCCAAATACCAAAAACACACAAAACAACAAAACAACTCCAAGAGAGAAACGCTGCAAATTCGCTCGACAAAACAGAAGTGCGCCAGGCCACTAGGGGGACCCAACCTGAGGGATGGACCAGTCCTGTGGGACCAGACCCGAAATACATGAAGAAGAATAAGAAGAAGAAAAAGAAAGTTGGCAAAGTTTTGAAGAGGGCAGCAAAAAGGTATGTTTTCCTTTATGTCTTTTTTAAACACTTGGCCGTAATCTTTTATAATATAATATTATATTATTATAATAATATTATATTATAGAAGAATATTATAATAATTATAATATTCTTCTATAATATTATAATTAGATTATAATAATATTAAATAATATTATAATATGATAATAAGTATATTAATATATTATAATATACTTCCGTTTTGTTGAGCGAATTTGCAGCGTTTCTCTCTTGGAGTTGTTTTGTTGTTTTGTGTGTTTTTGGAGCATTTTTCTTTGGCATTTGTTTTGTGTGTTTTTGGATTTGCATTGTTCCTGTGTTTGCAGCATTTTTGCTGTTTGCAGCGCGTTTGCCATTGTCGGCCACCATAGTTTCTGATGCCCATGACGTCTTTGAATGAAGGGAAGTGATATATATCAGGATTGTCTCCTAGAAATTACATTTGTATATTACTAAATTGTTCTCATAATTCTGCTGTGACAAGGTGGCTTTCTCAAATTTCTCCCTTGTGCTTGGAAATGGCCACTAGATGCCACTAAATCTTACACACTGAACCAATCTTTTATATTAAAGCAGCAACAAGGACTTTTTGTTTTGTGTTGATTCTGACGGCCCCTGTGGACAAAAGCGGTAGTGTTTCCATTGCCTCTTCTAATTGATTTCAAGGGGAATCCGACACGGTAGCATTAATTATAACTATATAGAAATAGCCAATCTTCTCACTGATGGTCTTTTTTGTTATTTTCTAAAGCAGAAGGTGTGTAATGAAATGAGTGATTAGAATGAGAGTTGCCATAAATTGTACTAAAACATTGATAGATTATGGCTGCTGTTGCTGCACTGTTAACTTTACGGTTAGAAAGGAATGAGACTGTGATTTGTATTGCTCCTTATAATAAGTACCTTCCAAGTTGCCACCATTCTGTGCAGCTGCTTAATATTCAATTCCACATTTTCCAGTTCTGTTTTTCTAAATTAAATGAAAGCATAGACTGTTCCTCATACTCCAAAGGCCAAATGGAGCAACATGACATCTGGGCCGATATTCACACTCAGCTTTTTTTTTTTTTTTTAACAAGCTAAAATTCCAGAAACTCAAAAATACAATACAAGTACATGATGTTTACTGCAAAAGGAAATAATTGCATTCGGAACAACCCGAGGGGAAGAAAGGTTAGTAAAACTTCAATGAAGATGCTTCTGGTTGCGTGTGACATTGCTTAAATGCACTGTGCCTGAGCAGATTGAACCTAAACAAACCAAACACTATGGTTACAGTCAGAGACAATGTAAGTGCGAGTTGAAGAGAAAGTCAAAGAGGAAAAGAAAACGGTTGTCAATGGGCCATAAAGCACTTTTGAAATCCACCAGTCACATACTTTCTGTCAGCATCCATAGACCAGAATGTCAACAACTTAGGCATGCGTGGGAGGCGCAGCATACTTTGATATTATTATGGAGTCTGTATTAATCTGGTGATTATCCTCATGAAAACCTGCTAACACAAACTGCTGCAGCCCATGGACTCCAGCACTGACTCTTGGTAGGTGATCCTCAATGAAAGAGAAGGACAACTCAGTGTGACAGAGACTTACGAGTGATTAATACTCTGAGGTGTGCTTCTTTGTTCTCCTTTTGAAACATTACTGTCAGCGAGCTAAACTTTCTTCCCTGCCTAAACACGCCACCTTCGCCGTGCCTACCTGTGCTTGTCTGGGCAAACAGCAGGTGAGCACGTTGAGACCGAGTATGTTAACAGTGATGGGTGAAATACTTTGGCATAGAATAAACATCTTTTACACGTAGCCGCGGGGGCCCATGCAGTGTTCGAGTGACTCAACAAGAGAGCCTGTATGAGTGGGCGATTTGGCTTTGATGGAAAGGAGAGGCTACCAGAGGCACGCCCCTATCTGAAGGTTTCACTGGCAACTTCCTGTAAAGATCCTGCAAGAATTGAGACGCCACAGAGGAGAAGAAAAGAGCAGTTCTCTAAATGGTTTGACCTTTCATTTGCCTTTACACACATTTCCTCTTTAAAAGACCACTTAATCCTCTAATTCAGTCTTTAAGATGTTATCTTCCTAATGATGAATGGTGTCAAAACGTTGTACAAATGACTAGCATTTGTCGATGTGCAAGTGAAACCAGTGGCATTTTCCCTCTTTCAAGATAGAGAGATTATCTGATGGTGAAGATAACTGAGAAAAGGTTAGCAAGTCATGCTGAGATCTGCACAAAGGCAAAAAGAGTGAGATTTCCTGTTGGCGGCCCGTTCTCATTCCCCTGGTTGTCAGATACCTACATTTTGTCATGCCGTCTTTTATGGATGCACAAAGTACCCTTTAGCACCAGGCTTTCAACTAACTCCACTGTGCTCTGCATAAGGTGACGTAGTATAAACAGCGACAAAGTCGGTTAGTGTCCAAAAGTCCACGTTGATTTCCATCGACAATATACAGTGGGTACGGAAAGTATTCAGACCCCTTTAAAATTTTCACTCTTTGTTTCATTGCAGTCATTTGCTAAAATCAAAAAAGTTCATTTTATTTCTCATTAATGTACACTCAGCACCCCATCTTGACAGAAAAAAACAGACATGTAGAAATATTTGCAAATTTATTAAAAAAGAAAAACTGAAATATCACATGGTCATAAGTATTCAGACCCTTTGCTGTGACACTCATATTTAACTCACATGCTGTCCATTTCTTCTGAACCTCCTTGAGATGGTCCTGCTCCTTCATTGGAGTCTAGCTGTGTTTAATTAAACTGATTGGACTTGATTAGGAAAGGCACACACCTGTCTATATAAGTTACAGCTCACAGTGCATGTCAGAGCAAATGAGAATCATGAGGTCGAAGGAACTGCCCAAGGAGCTCAGAGACAGAATTGTGGCAAGACACAGATCTGGCCAAGGTTACAAAAGAATTTCTACAGCACTCAAGGTTCCTAAGAGCACAGTGGCCTCCATAATCCTTAAATGGAAGAAGTTTGGGACGACCAGAACTCTTCCTAGACCTGGCCGTCCAGCCAAACTGAGAAATCGTGGGAGAAGAGCCTTGGTGAGAGAGGTAAAGAAGAACCCAAAGATCACTGTGGCTGAGCTCCAGAGATGCAGTAGGGAGATGGGAGAAAGTTCCACAAAGTCAACTATCACTGCAGCCCTGCACCTTTGACGGAAGCCTCTCCTCAGTGCAAGACATGTGAAAGCCCGCATGAGTTTGCAAAAAAATGAAGGACTCCCAGACTTGAGAATAGATTCTCTGGTCTGATGAGACCAAGATTGAACTTTTGGCGTTATTGAAAATACAGGCACTGCTCATCACCTGCCCAATACAATCCCAACAGTGAAACATGGTGGTGGCAGCATCAGGCTATGGGGATGTGTTTCAGCTGCAGGGACAGGACGACTGGTTGCAATTGAAGGAAAGATGAATCCGGCCAAGTACAGAGATATCCTGGAAGAAAACCTCTTCCAGAGTGCTCAGGACCTCAGACTGGGCCGAAGGTTCACCTTCCAACAAGACAATAACCCTAAGCACACAGCTAAAATAACAAAGGAGTGGCTTCAGGAACAACTCTGTGACCATTCTTGACTGGCCCAGCCAGAGCCCTGACCTAAACCCAATTGAGCATCTCTGGAGAGATCTGAAAATGGCTGTCCACCAACGTTCACCATCCAACCTGACAGAACTGGAGAGGATCTGCAAGGAAGAATGGCAGAGGATCCCCAAATCCAGGTGTGAAAAACTTGTTACATCATTCCCAAGAAGACTCATGGCTGTAGTAGCTCAAAAGGGTGCTTCTACTCAATACTGAGCAAAGGGTCTGAATACTTATGACCATGTGATATTTCAGTTTTTCTTTTTTAATAAATTTGCAAAAATTTTTACATTTCTGTTTTTTTCTGTCAGGATGGGGTGCCGAGTGTACATTAATGAGAAATAAAATGAACTTTTTGTTTTAGCAAATGGCTGCAATGAAACACAGAGTGAAACTTTTTTAAGGGCCTGCATTCTAATAGGGTCTGTAAATGGAAGAGTAACCTGTCTGTTATTGCTAGTAGTAATAGTTTCAGTCTTCTTCCATACAGAATTATGTTCATTTAGTATATTATGGTCCCATTTAGAGTAAAATAGACCATAAAGCAATGTATGCTTTAGGGCGGGGCTACTTTGTGATTGACAGGTCATTCTCAGTGAGTGACTATTTCTCTCCTCAAATCTGTTTACAAACATATTTCACTTTTTTTTTTGGGGGGGGGGGTTTATTGCCTTTATTTGATAGATACAGCTGAAGATAGAGAGAGTGGGGATGACACGCAGGAAAGGGCCGCAGGTCGGATTTGAACCCTGGGCTGCTGCGGCAAGGACTCAGCCTCAGAACATGGATCGCCAGCTCTACCCACTGAGCTAACTGGGCGCCGAACATATTTTACTTTTTATCTGGAATACCAGATCGTGTGTGAGCAGGCGAGCCACATTGTTTCCTGATACGGACGAGTCGAAACTGAGCAGCCAATGAGAGCAGCTCAACTCGCAGTACCTCACCTCCGGTGGCTCCAACAATATTATGTACTGTTGAACCGATGTTATGTTAGCAACTGCCAGTTGCTTAAACAGAAAACGTGTCTTTGAATGTTCCCTTTGAATAAACTTGTAGGTAGTGATGATAACAACGTAAAAGGATTCCATGCAGCTTCATCTAATACACTTTTTTAATATCAGATAACAATCTGCCCAACAAGCATTGAAGTGGCATGTGTACATGGTACATTGCTTATCAGAGACATCTTTAGACCATCTCCAAAGTGTCTTTGTAATTTATAACAGACCATACAAGTGGAGGCTCTAAGGAGCCACAGCATTAGAGTGGAAATATGGCCGAGGTTGTCCATGAGAGAAAGAATTGGTGGCCAGAATTTCATCCTTTTCCACACAGTTGGAAGTTTTCTCACCTTTTTTTATTTGTGGTGTAATCTCAGCTCCTTTCATATCAGGAGTATTATGTCACACATGTTATTATCTCTTTCTATTGGCAGATATTCACACCTAAGGTTGAAAAGAACATTCAGTTCCATGTTGAGATGATCATGATTTGCAGAGACGTGTGTGGAAAGATTTGCATACTTTGAAATGTCAGTAAATCAAATGAATGGTGCTACCCTGGTGTAATTACAGTAAACAAATAAAACCATAGTTTAGGTGGCTACTAGCCTTTATCACATACCTGTGGTATCAGTTATTGTGTTTCATTAAAATTAAGAAAGCCTTACAAACCCTGTTATCTGATTGTGTTTCCTTGTCATTTTTTTCTTTGTGGTTTTACTGAAAAAAAGAAGAAGAGATTGAGGAATTGATTTGACAATCAGCCATTTATCTAAATGAGACAGATTAGAAAAAAGGCTTTTTACATTGTAGGTCTGGCAAAAATGTTCTTTGTGTCAAATACACAGATTTTCCCACAAGATCCAATGCAGTATAATTAAACTGGCCTCTATACCACAGTTTAATTATACTTTCACAGTAAATTTGGAGGTGATATATATTGCAGTTGAATAGCTAAACTTCACGCTGTCAGTACCACCATTGTTTCTGTCTCCTTGTCATTCAGTCCAGAGCAGCAGTTCCCAGAGGAAGAGAATTTTTCTCTGAGGATAAAGTAAATCTGTCGTGTGGTTCAGAGGAAGAAGTTCCCACCTTTGTGCTGTGGGGATCCACAGGCCTCGCTCCGCCTCGGTGCTCTGTAATGGCCTCTTCCGCTTGTTCTCACATGTTCTCTTTGGTTTGGCTCAGAAAATGAATGGGCACTTCCTTCAACATAAAGTGGAGAGCAGCGTGTCTGCTTTTTCCGGTGGTATGGTCGGTAATCATCACCTCTCAGTTTCTGAAGATTTGTTAAGCGTCGTGTTTGAAAACCACTTACTGCATCATTTATTCAGACAGTTTTTAAATCTGGTAAAGATGGAGAGGGGGTGGAAGTAAGACGTGTGGGTGTGTGTGTGGGTGTCACATCATGTCAGAAATCCTACGTACTCTGTTATCCATATGAACAGTATGTTTCAGCAACTCGGAGTCTGTGTTGACACGTTTGTGCACACTACATATTAGTGTGTGTGTGTGTGTGTGTGTGAGCAAAAGTGTGCAAGTGTTAGTGCAGAGGTTGTTCTTATGTCATCCAGATTATTATACAGTAGCTCTGCTTGGAAAGGCCCTAAATGACTCAGTATGTGTGTCTGTGTTCCTATACTGTACTCCTGTCTTTGTGGGGACCGATTTAAATTATAGACCTTGAGAGTGAGGACATTCTGAGACAAAGGGACGTATTTTAAATGTGGGGGCTTGTTGGAAAGTTATGACATGCTGGAAAGTGAGCATGTTTTTGGGAAGTTGGGATATTTGGAAAGACAAAAGGAAAACAGTTTTGGGTAAGTGATTACATTTTGGAAATTGAGGACATTTTGGGGTATTTTAGGGAAGTGAAAACACTTTGGGACAAAACAAATGTTGGAAAACAAGGACAATGTGGGAAAGTGAACATATAGGACATGGGGACATTTTTGAAAAGTGAGGACATTTTAAGGAGGTGAGAACACTTTATGACAAAAGTATGTTTTGGAAATCAAAGTGAAAGTGAGCTTTTTCAGATTGAAATTAAGTTAACTATTAGATACAAATTTTGTTTTTAACAGGTATAAAAATAGCATTATTATTATTATTATTATTATTATTATTATTATTATTATATTTTGTAAAGTGGAATAAGGTTATTAAAGGTTTAGGGTAGGTTTAGTGGGAGGGGGAATATATTACTTAACAGAAGCACAGTGTGTGAGTAATCTCAAGGTGAATTGGACAAACTCATACAAACACATTGTGATAACTGTGTGTGTTTAGTACATAGTTGACTAATTGATACATAATATAAACTGAAAGGTGGAATGGTTTTGAAATGAGACACAACTTTTGGCACAGTGCCTCCACCACAGCAAATTAGAGCACGGATGACAGAGACATGAGTTAATTTACTGAATCAGAATCAAGTTTATCTCCATGTAGGTTTTCACATACAATGAATTCTCCTCTGTAAAATTACAATAAACATAGCGTTGCTGTAAGGGAAGATCTTGTGACGCAGGTTTCTTGTAGGTAGCACCAAACTCCGTCATGAACAGGTAGGCGTGGAGCTTTGGTGTGGTAAAATTCCAATAAGTGGTTAGATTTTAACTTCAAAACAAACTCATTAGTATTTGATCCAAATGCCTGCAATGCCCTGCAGATATACTGTTTTTTTTTTTACAACCTGCCAGAAAAACTGCTCCAGACTGTCTGTGGGATCAGACCGCAGACTGTCCTCCTTAATGCTTTTCCATCACGCACTCCATACATACGCAGGTGTACGTGAACCCTAACACATGTATCGACCTCGCCAGTCTGCACCATCACTGCCTCGCACGCAGACACACATGAATACACACCTCACTGTCATTACAGCGCCCACTCACACTCACACACACCCTTTCCTCCCTCTCATTATCAATGCTCTCTGGCACCAAGCTCCACGTCAGAGAAGACCAAAGCAAAGCACCTCTATTACTATCTGAGCCTAATACAATAACTACCACGTATGTCCCCTTTGTCTCTCTAAGTCTCTGTCCCGAGCTCAGCACAGTCTAACTACTGACTCCACCCTGAAAATTATTATCAGAAGTTATATTTCACTTTTCAGTACTTGTAGTAGTATTTTTTCCTAATAACGTTCCAACCCTGTAGCAGGGTCTTGCAGGACGTGCAATACGAGTGGCCGGACAATCAGACTTTTCGTCTCACCACGTCGTCTAAATCAAATTATTCGGATGAGAAAAGAAAAGTACAGTCTCTCCAAATCCAGACAACAGTCAGACAGTATTATTGTCTCCACCCTGCCAGGAAAATTATTTAGATTTAAGTAGTGCACTTACAGGCAGTAAGTTTCAGTTTAGGGAATGAGCTTCCCATTTCCTTTCCAAACAACCAAAATTACACACAAAGTAATATTTTGCAATCCAGTATTTTGGTTGTAACTTTCCATCATCGCGCTGCGCATTCTCAGAGTCTTCTGAGTTATGCAACTTCTACAAGTGTGATGTAGAAACATGAAGCGGCCAGTGCACAGACGCTAAGAATTGATTTTACAGTGAAGCAGTAGACATCTTGTGTCCAGCAGGAAAACTTCAGAAATGAACAAATTTTGCATATTCATTGTGTAATTTCTAATGAGGTAGGAGTAAATGGCAGGAGTTGGCCTAAAAGCTGAGGTTCGAAGTTCGTTTTTGACTGAATGTCCTGACTTCCAGTCTTTCCCACTCTCAATTGTCTTATCATGTATTTCCATAAAAGGAGTCTTCCTTTGGTCTCTTTTGAAATCCTGACACATGTTCCTGGCGTACGCAAGATTAATGAGCACTCTATTAAAAATTGAGCGCCTTGTTATTCTAACTAAGACACAATTGTTTTGTTAGCTACCAACAAGAGAGCTCCCATGTGTCTGAGTGTGTTGTTTAATGCTAACAAAAATAATCATGTTTTATCTTGTTAACTTAGAATAAGAACATTTTATCAAGTGTCAGCGTTTTCAAAAGACTGCCCACTGCACAAACAGCCCTTCCGGAAGCAAGCCAAATTTACTTTATTATAATCACATTTTGTTCTATTGAGCCAAACACCTGCCAATGAGGTAAGACCATTTTTGGCGAGCATTTTTAAAACGAGAATAAAAATGTAACCACTGAAAAACTGTAATGGGCCTTAAAACTAGAAACAATGCCAAACATTCAAGCAAGTTGTGCTAGACTTTCTTAAAATTAGTATTTTGGTCACTTTATTGAACTGAATTTAAGAACTTAATCTAAGATTAATAATTAGCAAAAAAAGAAATGTTTTTTCAAACTGCAAAATAAAAATAAGTGAATAAGTAAATTTTTTCAATGAAAAACTAAACATCTTCTTCATTTCTAACACTGGTTCCGACGACTTTCTCTTAGACTGAGAAGTGTGAGTGGTCTTACTCTTGAAATAAGGGAAATAATCTTGTTCCTCTGCTGGGATATTATACAAACCATTGTTGAAACTGTATAATCGAGTTCAATATTAGCTGTAATATCTTATTAAGACAAAGTTAATTAGATGTTCTTAAAATAAGATTACTTTTCTAATGCAAAACATGCTTGACATGCTTTTCCGACAAAAAATAAGACTGATTTCCCAGAAACAAGGCTCTTTTACTTTCTTGAGATTCCTTTTTTTGCAGTGTAGAACATATCTGGCTGAAGCTAATGCAACAGAGACTGGCTTATAGATCCAGTGTGAACATTTAGGAGGTTCTATTGGCAGAAATTGCATAAAAACAGTAGGTATGTTTTCATCAATGTATAATCGACTGAAAATAAGAATTGTTGTGTTTTTGTTACCTTAGAATGAGCAGCCATGTTGAACCGTCATGTTTCTACAGTTTCTACAGCTCTAAATAGGGCCACATATAAGCTACCATAGTGTCTCCCAAATGCTTGGAACTGGAGGGTGAGGCGAGGGGGTTGCAATCTGCAGCAACAACACAAGACGTCACTAAATCCTACACACTGGTCCTTTAAAATGTGTGCTTTGTATTAGAAAAAGCTTTTTCAGCTAATGCATTTCAAGATGTGAACACATCTTTATGGGCGGATGAAATAATCAAATTATATCGAATATATCTTTTTTTTTAATACACTTATAACACTAGACATTTTGTTAATGTAATTCAAGTGGTGGAGAAGTTTTTGAGATTTCAGAAAATGGCACATTCTTCAGAAGTAATAAATTCCAGCTACCAGGACACATCCTGCAACTGAAACTTGTTGCTGCTTGTTACTTCCAAAGCTATGAAATTAGAGGCTTCATATATTTGTATCTGTGGTCGTGATGAAAAATCTGCCATGGTGCTTTTGGTTTTAGATGCTTTATTTACAGGTCATTGTAACATCACAAAACGAATCGAATTGTAAAATAAAAATGTGCAGTTTCAGCATATTGTGTACATGTCTGGATCAGGAGGTGAAAAGGGTTGATATGATAATTTTATACACAATGAGAATGCAATTTGTGCTTGATGAGCATAACTAAGGTTCAAACTAATAATTAACTGGAGTCACAGATTATGTGGAAATGTCAGTTTTTGATTTGTGGCATGACTGCTGCAGTCAAAGGGCTGTTGTTTACATAATTTGATCTAAGGTGTGTCTTCAATAACTAATTATTATACATCATTATTGTTCCCGGTAGTGAAATATTTTAATTTCTTTTATGCTGGGAGAACCATAACAGCCCATTTCAAATATCCACCCCTGAGGGCTCATTTTCTCGCAGACTCTGAGTGAGCTCTATTGTGTCCAGGCACATAGTCGAACTGCTGATGTGGAGCTAAACGCTAAGCTGTACTTCAACTTTGACGGATTTTCATATCCTGACAAATAACAATTAGGTGCATCCCACAGATTAATTGTAAATTTAATTTAAGTAACTTCAGCAGGTTGCATGAGGCGCAGAATTTCAACATTTCACACTGAGGAACAAAAGAAGCGATGTTCTTTCCACAGACACAATTAGGTAAACCATACTGTTATCTCTGACATTCAGGATGTTGCAGATATTAACTGTAAAAGATTTCTCTGCAATTAGTAGCTTGGTTTTAAAATTATAAATACAATAGACAGAATTTTGAAACGCTGAGACTTATTTTTTTGCGCTTTCCTTGGCACTTGCAGTTTCTCCAGCACTCTGTAATTTTATCATCTATGTCGACCACTAGGCTTAAACTGTCAGACAAAATTTCAAGATTTTATGAGATGTAGCGAGTGATGATGGTTTTCCTTTAGTTGATGGATAACCAAGAACTGTATATTTAAAAACACACACATCTGGTTCCCATTATAAGTGGTTTGTAGATTTGTATTGGATATTATGAAGCCTAGCGCTCATGCTAACGAATTAAACAAGACTTAAAGGACCAGTGTGTAAGATTTAGTGGCATTTAATGGTTTGCATATTGCAACAAACTAATAACCCCTCCACTCACCTTCCCATTCCAAGGTCCTATCTACAGCCAATGTTTGATTTGTCCCTTCTGGGCTACTGTAGAAACATGGCAGACTCTGTAGAAGAAGACACGTTCCCTCTGTAAATATAAACAGCTCATTCTAAGGTAACAAAAACCTGACAATTCTTATTTTCAGGCGATTATACACTAATGAAAACATACCTATGAATATCATATTCCATCTCCGACAATAAATCCCCTTAAATCTTACACACCGGACCTTTAAAGTTTGGCGTTAAAGTAGTAGTATCGAATACAGCATGTTAACATAATAATGTTTTTACAGTTATTGACATACATGTTACAGTACTGAATGTTTTTCAGTCAGTTGTTGGTGAGAGTTGACAAGTCAGGGGTCACCAAAGATTTAATGGGATTTATTCTCTGATGACCTTGTCTGTGCCAGATTTCAAACCAACTGAGCCAAAGTGTGTTTAGTGTTGCTAAAAAATGCTTTCAACTAGTTATTCAAGCGAGCTGGTTTTTGTGGCCCACTTTAAAGGTCTCATATCTTGAACTCAGAGGTGTCTTACTGCTGCCATTACTGCTGCCATTAGCCCCCCTACAACAAGATGGACGCCCAGATTTACAAGCCAGTAAGAATTTGATCTGGTTTCTATGTCAAAACCAAGCTCATCAAGATGGTATTACAACTATGGTAGACAGTATTAGAGAGTCTGAATCAGGCTCTCAAACTGGAAAGATCTTACCAATCCTGCAGCCATGTTTACCGTATCCTTCCATCAAAATCTGATCCCAGGTCGTCTTATGAGTTTTTCTGAGGCCATCAGAAAAGTGGTGAGAAAATCAAATCAACACATTTCCTGGCACCATTACAGAAGTGTTAGACACACATAAACAGTACAGATGTAAGTGTTAAAATATGGGACCTTCACAATTCTGATACCATGGTCACTGATAATAATTCTGCCTTGGCCAGTTGTTAGCCACGCTTTACAGCTGTAGTACTGTATCTGTATAAAAGAGTTTAATACAACAGTATTAAACTGTGTAGGTCAAACAGGCCTGACAGATTATTCACCGTTCTGTGTGTGTGACTACAGAGCGTGAGAACACATCGGTTATCGTTCTCAGATCTGCTGCTTTGTAGTTTTTTTCTTCGCATTGCTGCTTTCTATATTCTGACATTTGCGAACAGCCCAGTGGAGGTCAAACAGTGTAAACGCCAACAGTGATATAGTGTTGTATGTGTATCTGATTTACTGTGTGTGAGAACGTGGAGCCTGTCATTTCACAAAACCACATGACTGGCGCTAAAAAGAGGAGGAGGAGGGGGATGTGTGTGCAGAGTCGGGGGGGTTAAGACCACATTTGGATATGTTAAGAAGTCCTTGAAGGGTGGTTATAATTGTCAGATATACCAGTCTGACTCATTGTTTACGGCTCGCGACAAAGGCCTGTATGTACCGTAGCTCTCCATTCATCAAGCTACCATTACTGATTAGGCCCATGCTGAGTTATGGTGGGAACCAGTAACATTTCCTCCCTCATGTAGACCCAGGTTCCTGCTGATAACAAACAACTGCACAAAGCCCCCCGTGTGTGTACGTGCACCACGGACTGGGTTGTGTTGCATTGCGAGGGAGAACGGTGCATTTGAAGGCCCCGCTGCATTCATATTGGTGGCGGGGTATTAATAGATTTATGAGACATGCAGGGCCCTTATATAAACCAGGAAATACACATCAGAAGGAGGTTCCTCCCAGTGCCACTTATTCTATTTTCTATTCGATCACAGTCCATGTCAACACGTGGGCGAACTCTTGAGTGTTGTGGGTTTGATGCATTTACTATTGTTACACTCAATATTTCTCTAATAATAAAATCTAAAGGAAATCATCCTTTATATTTTTATATTATATTGTTTCCCACAGGTCCCACTTTGAACGGTCCAATGTGTAACAGTTATTAAGATCTATTGGCAAAAACTAGTACATCAGCAATACAATATGTTATGTTTTTGTTACCTTAGAATGAGCCGGTTTTATCCACACACACCACGGGTCGCCTTGTTTCTGAAATAACCGAGAATAGACGAACCAAACACTGGCTCTAGATAGGGACTAGGGCTGCCACCAACTAAGGATTTTCCAAGTGAATCCTGAATATGTCAGAACAACCAGCAAGGAGACCAAACAGTCAGTTTATATAACATCACACAAGTCTCGTTGCTCAAAACACGGAACAAACTACATCCAACTTCCAAGTTAAGAGTTCTTTATAAATTAGCTCGCTACAAACTGTCTTCCTCTGTTTCATTCCTCTCCTGTCACTGCCTGAACCCACAGTGTCTTCACCCCCAGAGTCAGAGTCCTGGTTGGAGCCACTTGGAATCAGCCGGACTCTGTTGAGCCTATTTCAGAAATGCGCTCCTTGGCAGTATTTTGGGGAACTCCCCCTGTCCTCCCACAAGTAACTTCAGCTAATGGGACAGTTAGCATATGCAAAGTGCACCTGTGTTGCAACAATCCTCTGATACGTTCATCCTGGTGACAAGGCGCGGCTTCTGAACAGAGTTTGACATCGTTTTGTTTTTCTGTGACTATCAGACTGATGAAAAGCTCTCTAGACTCTTTCATAACTAACGGTTGAGTCGACTATGATGGGGGCATCCCTCATAAGGGGAGAGTGACCCTTGCACTGGAACTTTACAGGATGTGTTCAATTACAATGACTCAAAGACTCATAAGGTTATTCTTTGCAGGAGAATGAATGTCAAAAATAGGCTTGAAACTGACAATCTCTCACACACAATGATAATGATCCAATACAATTTCCCCTGACTACAGTTGTCATTTGGTCTGCCAGTTTTTACAGACACTTGTCAGCAGTTTTCAAGTCAAGAACCTGTCTCATGTATAAATGCATATAGTTTTATGTTTTTTAACATCAAGCACCTTGTCATAACTCTAAACGTTACATTTATTTTACTTTATACAATCCAGTCTGTGTATTGGAGATTTAAAGTGTGTGTTTATAGAACCCCTACAAGTGGTTTTATCGCTTGTAATATTTAATTCTAGTGTTTATACTAGGGTTTTCTTTATTGCTGCATTCTATCAAAGCTCATTTTTGGTTGCTGCATTGACTTGTTTTTTCTCCATAGGGACCAATAAAGTTTCATCTCCTGCCTCCTCTACAGCCACTCCTACAGGCCATTTCTGTAAGTGAGAATGTGTTCCTTCTCAAACTGCCAAGTTAAATAACTCTTTAAACTGTATAATGCATTAATGAAGACAAATGGATCTGTGTGTGAGCTCCTCTCTCTCTTTCTCTCTCTCTCTCTCTCTCTCTCTCTCTCTCTCTCTCTCGGTTCCTCTCTCAATCTGCTGTGTTTGGTTTGGTCTCCAAGCACCGAGATCATGTTTGACGGCGGCTTAGAACGAAACAAAAAATATCTTTGCACTCCAAGGTGCTTTGGAGAGGTTGAGCCCTGTTTGTTCACCTGTGTTGTGTTGTGCCTCTTGGGTACAACAATCGCTGCAGTGTCTGCCTGGTACATTAGCAAAGATCTTTTGTAAGCCAAACTAATTACCATGGAAGACCTCCACTGGAGGAGCTGGTCACATGTTCGGCTGCACTGTGGTGGTGCATGTTTTGTGTTCAAAGTCACTGAGGGTTAGATTGTTTTTGCATTGTTGCCATATATATTATAGTTTGTGCAAAATAATCTGGTACAGACTACACTATATAGTGTATCGAGTACAGTATGTTTACATGCACTCATGAAATCAGGTCACTCAGATAAACCAGGTTACACAGGCAACTAGTGGAGCTTAGTTACTGTAAACTTTACTTCAGAAGAAAGGGCCTGAAAACTTATTTTCTTAAGCAGTTTCTTACTATCAGTGACAGCAATTCTAAATGCACATGATATTTGCTACCATACCATACATTTCTGTATTTTTTTTTTTTTCTCTCCATACTCTTCTTACTGGTTTAAGGTGGGCGGGAAGGTATTCGCAAAAAGGTAAGGTCACCTACTTCTGTGCACCAATCAGGATTAAGTAACATTTGAATCAGAATCTGTCGATATTTGGTGGGTTGTTTGGTCACTGACAATCAAATCTGATCATACCACACCCACACGGCATCTATTTTATATAAATGTAGGCTTTTCTGTGTGTGTCACAGAGCTGACAGTAGAGTGACAGAACAGACAAATAGTAACATTTTCCCACACGTCCTCATACCTAAGTGACAGAATAGGTTGTTTGCCAATGACTCTCAAAATGACATCTATATTATTATATAAATTACATTTTAAGTAAGTCACATGACATTAAATAAAACTTGGTTAGCTTAAGTAAGAGATCATGGTTTGGGTTAAAATAACTATGTTACATTACTAAAGTCACCTATATAACATTATGTAACTTAAAACACTGGTGGCACTAGAGGATGTGGGCAAAACTCCAACTATGTATTGTGCATTTTGCGTATCAAGGTTGAAAATGTCTAAAAATGTACATGGAAAAGTAAGAATTGACTAAGACTGAGTAGATTTCTGGCCCACTTGCCCAATCGGGCAGGTGAAAAAGAACATTAACAAGATCTGCTGATTAGAAACTTGCTTACACATCAGAAATCAGCTTTCAGCCAAAGAAATCAAGCTTTTGAAATCTGGTTCCTTTAATCCCTTTTTTTATTTTTAGGCCTTGTTCTCAGCAGACATTTTGGTGGTCTGTGGGAAAATCCACTGCAAAGCAACTGGGATGAAGTGGAAATCTGCAAGGAATAACAATCCAACAGCAAAGAATATAAAATTAAATCTACAGATCTTGGGTTTTCCTATAACTTATGTACAAAACGTTAGAATTCATCTCTCTGAACTACAGCTGTGTGAGAGAAAAGAGGTGGTTGTGGCTGGTAGCAGCTAACAACAGGCCTGATTAGCGAGACACAGAGGACCGCTGGCTCTGCATTCCCAGCTGCCTCTCTCCCGAACACACTGTCAACAGCACATCAGCAAACCACCAGACCCCACCCTCCCAAAATCACCCTCCAGAGAGGTGACACACATCCACTGTCCTCTGGACCTGGGTAGTAGTTATCAGCATGGCAGTGGGGACAAGATGTTCCTGCACTGCTGAAGCACTCTGGAGCAAGAGTCTGTGGCTGCTGGAGACAGTTACTCTGGGGATCAATAAAAAAACTTTCTAACACAGGATTAACATTAACTGGATGCTTCCTGTCCTTTTTAATAAGATCTTTGCTGCTTTGAATCCTTTGTGAGTCTGTCATGAGGACACATGACATTGATGAGACTAATTTCAGTCAATTCAGACTCTTAGTAGCTGAAAGCTGGCGGCTAATTGTGTTTATGTCATGTAATTAAACATCTTGAATGCAAAACCACTCTTCCTTCAGTCAGGATTAAATGAGGCAGCCATGGAATGTGGCAGAGGGTTGGATGCATTTTTGGCAGGAACTTTGCTGAATCCGGATGTGAAACAATACTGTGAATTTCACCAGCTCATCTCCATGTAGTCTAACATGAGTTTCTGTATTTTAAGGAAAGCCAGTGGCCAAAGACCAAGTGACTATTCTCTCTCATCAAATTCTCATCATGGCACAAAAGACACAAACAGCAAAGTAAGAGCAAACCTTCGTCTGA
The DNA here is from genome assembly GCF_905237075.1 of Dicentrarchus labrax. NCBI lineage: Eukaryota > Metazoa > Chordata > Actinopteri > Moronidae > Dicentrarchus > Dicentrarchus labrax. The sequence goes on from NW_026136703.1 coordinate 24,536,320, forward strand.
ATGTCCGTCAAGTAAGAATAGTTGCTAGGAATTATTTAAATTAGTTAAAATTAACTTAATTCCTTTTTAAAAACAGCCTTTTGATCAGAATCTACTTTGGTAACCCTCACACATGTTTACAGCCAACCCTCTCTCCTACACCACATTTCCTACCCATCCCACACCCATCTCCTCCAACATTCACTGATCCATTCTGCAAATCTGACAACTTTATTGTCCATTGCAATGACAACACATGGAACTCTGTCTCTGGCATAACAACATTGTGGTTAAAATAGATTTAAAAGCAGGGACTGACAGATTTACAGTACATGGCATAAATAACATTAGATCCTTACAACCCACTAGACACCATATGAACAAACAGGTGTCCTTCTCTGTATTGTTCAGATTGTTTATTCTGCTTATGTATCCATGTTCAGGGGCTGGGTGTGAACGACTGCTAGAGCAAATACTGGATTACAGGCTTCAGTAAATAAAATGAATGACTCTAAAATAGTTTCAGTGCCAATTGGAGTACAATTAAGACCAATTTCATGACTGTAGTCTGAAACAGTACTGAACATTTACCCTCTGGGATTTCCCAGTCTAAAACATAAACATTCCTCATCAATTCATGCTTTGTCTGTTTCTGTTGCTCACTTAACATCACGATATGCAGGATTGTTTTATCTGAAGAATAACCCGGTGTTATTCTAAGGAAGTCAGTTGCATCGGTTGATATCCGTCACGCTTTCCTTTTCATACTTTTTTTTTTAGCCCTCACTCAGAAAAGCTGCGAGCGTGGAGACAAACAAGTCAAACCTGGGTTCACATCATCTCCACTTCCTACCCTTTTGAACTCTGTGAGGTTCATTTTGGTTTGAGTTTATGTTATATAGGTTTTATAACACATGATGAAATTATATCTCAAATACAGATCCGTTTCTTGGATTGTCTCGGTTATTGCTTCTTTTCTAACCTGACTGTCGTTGGAAATTGTTTGGAAAAGGGCAGAAACTTCCCCAAAAAATACTTGGTAGGTTATTACATCATTGTCGGTCTATCGCTGTCTACGGGCTAACTTCACTCGATCAGATCAACAAACCATATAACTTAGTCAAACTCTTTCCAAAGCCAATCAAGAAGAGTGAAAACGTCTTTTCCATTGAGAAAAAAGCCTTCAGTGTCGTTCCTTGCTCTTCCTTCAATAAAAAAATACTTTTCAGTTTCCAAAATTGATGCTGGCAACATCTGCGCTAACCTCTTTAGCATTGTTGTCTTTGAGTTCCTCAAAGGACACTGATTTGGTCTATTGGGGTTCAGACACAAACGCATAGCTTGAGGCCTGACCAGATGAATTCTAGCTGGATTTTGTGATCTTGCAAGTCAAGCTGCTTCGCAGGGTTACTTCTTTTCATTTACTCTCCTTGAAAAACCATTGAACATGAAAAACGTTGAAGCGTTTCACCGCTCTTGCCAGTTTCCACCCCCTTTCTGCTGGTGTTCTTGTATCGTCAGATACAATGATACTAATGATCACATGAGAATATGAGCTTTTGCCAAGGAACAACTCACTATAAGATGTCAATACTCATCTCTTTATACACATAAATCCTCACATTTTGTGGTAAACTTGTGTAATTGGTTCAGATTATGTTCTCAATACTAATGAACCACATGTTGCTTGGAGAAGGAATTAGACTCAGATTATCTTCTGATGTTACAGTTCGGTCGTTTGGTGACTCCCAGTTTCGATTCCATTATTCTCATCCGTATGAATTAAAGGAGTTAACACCCCAGATTTCAATTAAACCACTGCAAACATATTTGCTATAAACGTGCAATTACTCCCACTCACACCTGGCAGCTGCCTGATCAGCAGATTAAAGGGATACTGTAATGAAAATATACCCTCTGAATATCAAATACTTACTGCCTGTGAATGGTAATTTCATCAATGACAACTATGATGAAATTGTTCATTAATGACCTTTTATCCATGATAAGACGAGATATATATATAGATAGAACAGATCTTTGGCAATAAAAACTATGACAAAATGTATGTTTAGTTTCTGTTGACGAGAACAGATGGGACTTATATGTTAGTGATGGGCTATTAGACATTAAATAAATGCACAATATTTTTCAACAACTGTGCCTCTAGTCTGTTTTAGATCTAATTTCTTCACAATATATACAATACATGTGAAATGTGATCAAACTTTATTCTTCCCAAAGTAGGTTTTAGTTAAACAACGTTTAAAAAATGTAGAATCTGATTTATTGAACTGAATTTAAATATTTGACATTTTTGCTCGATAAATGAGTTACTGAATGATTAATGGATTATCACAATAACTCATTCTTTGTTGATTTACCAATTGTTTCAACACTGGTTGTGTCTTCAAAGCTTTGTCTATCTTGTGTCTTCAAAGTAGTCTATTTGGAGATTTATTGGCAAATGACAATTATTTACGACATAATGGACATATGGATGAACTCGTTGAGGGTTGATTATGCTGCTGGAGCAATTTGCTATGGACATTTTAATACTTTTTTACATGTTTTGACCCTATTTTTCACTGTGACTCTGGCTTTCATTGTAACTACTATGAATCCAAGCTGCCCTCCAATAATAAGCAAGCTACAAACTTTTCCGAGCCTCCTGTGATGCTCAAAAGAACGATTTTCACTGGAGTACACCTTTAACCGTGAAGGAAGTTTGTTGCAGCAGTTGCTGTGGTCGACGGACTAATCAGACGAGGAGGCCATGCCAGGCAACGTCAGGATCCTTGAAGGAGTGTAATCTAATCTCCGGCGGGGTGGAAAGGATGTTCTGCCAGTCAGCCACTCTCTTATTAGGACATGCGGGACCAGCTGTTTGTGTATGTTTGTTCCTTCGCCTCACTGAGCGCACGAAGAGAGCAATTCGATGCTTGTTGGCTGCAGACGGTGCAGAGCCGGACGCAAACAAATGCACAAACACACGAAGATATGGTCCCGGCACAACACCTGAACACAACCACGTACACATGTGGAGAACACAAGCTCGGAAGCAGGTGGTGTAAACACAACCGGAGTGCGTGTGGCAGTGTCATAGTAACCATCTCTGTTTCTCCTGGCCCCGGTTCATTGCTCCTCTTACCTTCCTGCTGGTTGTGAGGCCTCCAGGCTGCTGCTGATGATAGCAGGGCGGGTTGTCACTCAGAGGTGGTTTGGCCTCGCATCACTAGCCTGGCCTCTGTGCTGAGTAGCTGGTTAGCATGCTACGGCGAGCGTGTTTGCACTTGCTGACCTGACTTTGCATGTCAGCTATACGTCCTGATTGTTCAGACGCCGTATCACAAGCACAAACTTCACATCTCAATTAATTTTTCTCCCTTTCTGGAAAGGTTTTCTCATTGGGGCCCCTTTTATAACATAAAGTTTTCAAGGACCCGAGGTTTATAAAACTCTCTAAAGATATAAATAACCAAATAAATCTTCAGAAATAACAATCAGAGCTACTATGTTACTTTGTGACAGCACAGATATGGAAACAACAATGGAGCAGGAATTAGTCACAAGAATACAGCAAATCATGAAATGTCAGCAGTGCAAAATGTGGTTTTTTTTTCATCTTTCTCCAGAATGACTCTTACATTCAAGTGATTATACACTAATGAAAACATACCTATATATATTATATTCCATTTCTGACAACAGATCCTCCTCAATGTTACACACAGGACCTTTAAACATATACACCGCTAGCGGTCTCTCACACATGACAATGCTGACGTAATAGCTCTGCCGCAAAATGAAAATTAATTTCCTTTTTTCTATTTTAATTAAGTTTAAAATCAACAGCCCACATCCTCATTTATTAGTTGCAAACAAATATGTTCAGTTCATCAAAAACACGTGCACGTTCAGTTAACAGCGTTCTTTTAGTGCATTCATGCACAACACTGCGTGCAACATGATTTGTGAAGTAAAATGGACAACAATGGGCGCCTGAAAAGTATAATTCAATTTAAAATTTTTGTTATGCTTCGAGAAAACATGTAAAAACCATCACTACAGTGTTATAAAGTCTTGTCTGTGGCACCGTAGTTAGGGTTGATAATCATTTAATATAAAATAAATCATGTTTCATTTGAGTTCTTGATGCAACAAAAAGGTTTTAATGCACAAATCAAAAGAAGTTGCTGCATCAAACCCTTTTGGTTAAGTGGAAGTGGGTTTTTCATGGTTTTGATGCACACACATAATCACATCAGTGCAAGCAGATACTGTAGGTACGCACATAAAAGACACGTTTGCATTCACACGTACATGCACATACACATCCATGCATGCAAACATTTGTGCACACACACTTGCTCCAGACTATGCCCCCCAGACACAGAGACACACACACACACACACACATACACACACACACACACACACAGATCTAACACACTGTACACATTTTCCAGAGAGCTCCCCTCTGACGCCGGCTGAAAATAGCTCCATCTCGTCGGTGTGTGAAGTGTCCGGGCTCTCACAGCTGATTGTGTGGCCCAGAGAGAAACAGTGTGAGTCTGTGGGATGTGACAAGAGCGCCGCCGTGGGTGGAAACTTCTCTTAAAGGAAAATTCCTCCCACTAATCCTCTTAGATATCATCAAGTGTTGAAGTTCACTCTCTTGGAGCTCACTCTCAGCTGTGGGCCGTACGTGGGTAAAGTTCAGTCGCTGTTGACTTTTAGCTGCTCTGTAGACATTTTAGTCTAACCAAACATTGAAAGCAGCACCTGCAGCTTGAAAAGGATTAATCCTGAATGTATGGTGATTTTTTTGGTGAACAAATGCTGCAAAATTGCAACTTTTAAGAAGTACATTTTACTTATTTTAAACATTTTCTGACATTAAACTCCCCTACAGATGCTGAAACTATGCACACGTGACAACAGGTTTGAATGTGATTGGCCAGAAAGACACACCAAAACAAAAAGAGAAATGTAAAGAACATCCAAATTTAATGTTTTTTAACCAGTAAAATGATTTAAGGTGGAACTTTCCTTTAAGGGAGAGCATCTACACACACTGTTAAATGCATAAACACACATTGTATGTAAGTGTAAGCTCTTCGCTCCTGCTGTGTGTGTGTGTGCATGCAAGCATATGTTTGTGCATGTAACAGAGTGTGTGTGTGTGTGTGTGTGTGTGTGTGTGTGTGTGTGATCATATATGTGCTCGTGATCGGGAGAGTTTGTTTTTATTTTCGGCATGTGAACAACTGTAGCCCTGCATGCATCTATTATGAAACCCTGTGGGGGTGTAAAGTGTCTTTACACAACACAGAGCAGCATCAGCACTCAGTTTAACAGCTATAGTTAGCAGCATTATGATTAGCATTGTTGCTAAAGCGTGAGAACGTCCTGCCTGTGTGTGTGTGTGTGTGTGTGTGTGTGTTATCCTCCATGATCCAAACTCCCCCCAGCCTTTCATGTTCCTGTTCTCACGCCTGTCAGGACTTCCTGCTCACGCCCAGCTGGCCCCGCCCTCTGCGTGGCTGACAGCCCGCCCGCGCACTGTCACTGCAGCGGACGCGTCCTTCCCTTTAATTGTACCGCCCCCTTTAATTGGCCTGTATTGTTACGAGGTTGTTTCACATTATACACTCGGAAGCGTGTTTTATGTACTCTGTGTGGTGTCTTTTATTGTGAGTTAAAGGCGGTGTATGTGTAAATGTGTGGTGAGTAAAACAGAGGAGAGTTTGACATCTGTGGGTAACCAAGACACTGCACTGTAAGTAAACGTAGGTATAATTAACTACAGGCAGTGCAGACGCTGATTTACAGCTCAATTAATGCCACAAATGTTTGATAAGTATTTGATGTGTGTTACATAATCCTGCACCTTCGTTTTGATCACTAAAACAGACAAAAAGTTAATGAAATATAAATAATTAGGAAGTAAGTCAAACTTTATTTATATAGCACCTTTTAAAACTTAAAATAAACAACATACACAGATAGCAAAGTACAATATTCTGATGATCTCAGTGCCCTCGAGGTGAAATAATCTTGGAAATGTATCACAGGGCACGACAATAGAGAGCATACAGAGAAAATGGCTTAGACCATGCATTGTTTAAAATTGTTTAAATTGTTTAGATGATAAAATACTAACTATTTTTCTAATGTATTATTTTTTTATTTACTTACCTTGAATAATAAAATAATCAATCATCTTGTACAAACACTCATAATGGTAGCATGCATGCGGGACCTGTTGGGGCCCTTTTAAAGGAGCATATTTAAGACATTTGCTGCAAAACAAATGCTTAGCAAAGATGAATTTTCTTTTACTTTTTAATTAGTTTTTCCAACTGTTTGTTCATTTCACTACAGTGAGAAAAATCAACCTGCATGTATTGTTCTACAGAACTTGTTGAAGCAGTGTACTGATGACATCAGGCTCACTTGTTATAACCTGCCCACGGACTACGGATGAAAATGAGCTTATTCGGTAACTCTGGCACATTTGCATTGAAGTGTAAACTGCAGTGCTGATTATTGTGCATTGTTGCTAAATCAAATAAAATCAAATAAAAGCAAATAAAACATGTTGAAATTTGGCTATTAATCAAAATGCTTTTCTTATTTTAAGTTCATACACACTAAAAACACCAAGGCAATAGTAGTAAGGGGAAAACATATCACATATAAACATTTCATTCCAGCAAGAACCATCCAAATCAAACCAAATCAGCTGGACAGAAAATATAAACAGTACAGAGAGTCTAAGTGCTATCATTAGCATACTAACATGTTTAATGCTAACATGATGCAAGTAATGTTTGGTCGACCACCAATCTCAGCATTGTTCAGTATGTTAATATTTGTGACACAAATACAAAGAAATAGCACTGAGCATGCTGAACTAAGTGCAGCTGAGGCTGATGGGAGTGTCATTGCAGGAATATGGTCAGTAAATTTTGTCCCGATGATGGACTTTACCCAAGTCATCCTCTGGGAACCAAATATGATGACACACCCATCCAATAGTTGTCGAATGGTCGCCGACGTTGTTCACACCACAAACGCACCAACATCAAGTTGAGAACGGTCCTGTAGGTCATGATGAGTGAATGTTTCTCAGTGTAGTAACCATACGGCACTGGAGGGTGTTTTGCAGAAAGTGTCATTAGATATTTATAACCTTGTTTCTTTGGGGTTTTTTTTATTGCAGCACTAACAGTATCCCATAAGCCCGCACTTCATAGATCTTTGGCTGCTGCTCTCATCATTTTTATCACCTCTTTCTCTCTTCTCTTTCCTGTGAGAAACCAACTGCGTGACTCATTGTTCTGAAGGCGAGAAAGTGAGTGAGAGATGACTGTAAGTTCACAAGCAGGCATGCAGCGACCTCATGATTTCCAGCGCGCTTAACGTCTTCATGCAGGCAGGCAGGCTCTGCTTTATTGCCCCTGTGTGTGACCCCGGTGTAGTTTGGAGAGGCCGGGGCTATCATTAGCAGGACCTTTGGCCCTCCCCTTCACTCTGCAGCCAGGGCAGCCAGCTGGTCCTGCACTCCCTCATTAGCTCCAGTCCATCTCGTCTCCACTTTACCTGCTGGTCATGTTACTACCCTCCTCTTATCGCAAACACCACGTAAGCGGCTCTCTTTAACCTTGCCCCCCCGTCTCTCCCCCCCGCCTCCCCCTATCTTAATCTGTCTAATGTGTGTGTAAATAACGTTTGCGTGGTCCAGATAGCTTTTGTTTTACCATCAAACAAGTCCCGACCATGGGAACCTGGTCATTAATTACCATGTGATTCATGGTTATGGCTCTGTGTCTCGTCTCGCCACTAGTCTGTCATTAAGACTTTCCCAGACTTCCCATCCCGGCCTCTCCCAGCTAACAGCTCACCCACACCAGCACTCAGCCCCGCTAACTCACACACAATATCAGCACCTTCTCTTCCACCAGGACATACACACTGGTTTTCCATGCCTATTGCAATTACAGTGATTCTTCAGATATGAAGTTGGGGAAATTAGGTCATTACAGCTGTAAAACAATAGGATTCTTCACAATGTATGTTGAATATAGAAATGCAATAAAATGGTTAAAGAACTCACGGTTAAACTGGCAGATATTCTCAGCTGGTATGAAGAAATAAGATGAAAATGTACAGATTCATCTGCTGTTATATGAAGGTGGAACCACCAACAAGACTGTGATAAAGATAAATGAAAGCAGAATACAATTATATGAATCAATATTTCTGTTTCCCAACCTGAGGGTCAGGGGTGGGTTCACGTGATAAATCTTAGGGGTTGCAGAGTGATTAATGACTTATTTAAATTACAGGAGTCTAATTTGATCACAATCTCAAGTAGAAATTGATGGGAAATTGTATTCCCTATTCTTTACCAACTTGATCTGAACTCGACTGAGAAAAGAAATGATTTTACTAAAGTTGACAAAATGTCAGATTTTGTCTCATAAGGTTAAAATCTCACCTTTTTTAGAAAACCAGCTTAATTTAAGTTTGGTGACAATACAACTTGGAGATTACCCAATGGATGGAAACGTTGTATTTTTACAAGAAAAAAGCAACAATTCAAGACTAAAAGTATATTATTATATATATATATTATATATTATATCATATTTTCTGCATGATATCATCCCAGTCTCACTCCCAGTCTCACTCCCTCTACCTCAAAATATGATGCTCTTTAGATAGTAATTAAATGGGACTCCTCCAGTTTAAACAAGCAGTGTTTTCTCCACGCTTCAGTGCAGTTTCTCAACATGCTGTAGCATACAGTGTCAAAATGTTTAAATTTACTTGCTAGAATTGTGGATTCACAATGATTCACAGACATACTTTCCCCATTTTTTGTTGTTTTTTTCAGTGTTATTGAAGGCTGAGGCTGCCGCTCTGAGGAACAGAGGGGCTGCTGTCAGTCCGCTGTCAGTTGCTACATTCAGTTTGAGGTTTAGTAACAGCTACAAACTGGACTGGGATAAGGCCAAGAGTCTGGCAGGAGTAATCTTACTGCCACCCCCCAACCACCACCACCACTCTGCTCACAGTGCGTGTGTCTGCATGTGTCTACAGCGTGAGTGTTTATGGAAGCTCACTAATGACAAAACAATTTGTCAAAAGAAGTGAAGAACATTAACTCAAAACTGTTGAAGTACTTGTATTTAATTTGGCAGAGTAGAAAGGATATTATTTTAAGTATTGTCAACAGAATCGACAGAAAATGAAGTAACTTCAACCAGCTTAACCAGCTTTTAAAATGTTAATATTTGTTATTTTTCTTAGTGCTCTTTGATAATAACTTGCATATTATGAGGTTTTGGACTGTTGGTTGGACAAATAAATTCACTATTATGATATTTTATGAGCCATATAATTTATCAGAAAATGACTCAGCAGATTAGTCAAACATAAAAGTAATTGGTAGTGGCTGCTTATATAAGTATTTACATTTTACACTTTGGATATGTTATTTAAAACATTTATTTGACAACTAGTTTATTATAAGGTTAAGATTCTAGACAGAAAACAAAAACTGCTCTGCTTCCTCATTTACAGTATGCTGTCTGTGAATTTATTGTCCACAGCATTCTTATAATGGATTCATTTTTTATATGGTAGTATCACTGCTTCTACTTAAAGCAGCTACAAGGAACTTTAATTTTTTTTTGTTGATTCTGGCAGTCCCTGTGGACAAAAGCAGTAGTGCTTCTACTGTGGGGAATCTGACTGAATCCGACCCGGTGGCAGGCGATAAAGGATAACTATATAGAAATATATAGAGAGTCGATATAGAAATCTTCTCACTTGTGGTTTGTTTACTTTATATAGAGGCATTAAATATTAAATTAGTTAAAGTATGTTTCACTACCTCTGGACAAAACTATTAACTGAGCACATAACAGATTTAAAAGCAAGTCGATCTGCAAGTCAGGATTTGAGAGCACTCATTTTAATATATTAATTAGTGCTGTCAGTTTAGCGCGTTATTAACGGCATTAACGCAAACCCATTTTAACGACGTCAATTTTTTTATTTTGCGAGATTAACGCCTAGCACACTTTGTAGTTTTTTCACATGCTGTTGCAACAACTAGTAACGTTAGAAAAACTACAACACCACACCGGATCTAGCTTTTTTACCTGTACCTGGTTTTCAATAAAAACAACATTTGCACAAAGCAAGCCGATCCACTTTTCCATGTTGATAAGAGCATTAAAATGAGAAAAAATAATGGGACAAAAAAAAATCAAGGGACATTTAGGATAGATAAAAATGTGCGTTAATTGCGATTAATTGTTAATTTGACATTAATGTGATTAATCGCGATTAAATATTTTAATCGTTTGACAGCACTAATATTAATATTTGACTGATTGATGACTATCACATTTAACAGTTTGTATCCCTATGGCAAGCTCTGCTGAAGCTTAAATCCTGGTAAATGCTGTCTTACATTCTCATGTGCTCAAAGTCTGAGGAACAGTCCTTGTGCTGTGGCTATAAATAAAACTATAATTTGCTCATTCAGTCGTTTTGGCGTTAATAAACCTCCGTAGATTTCTTTCCTGCGTGTGTTTGTATACTGTATGACTGTGAGTGCTCTGTGTTTTTTTCTGTGTGGGTGTTGCTCCAGCTGCCCCAGACTGTAACTTACTCTACCCACAGTCTGTGCCCACACACACACACACACACACACACACACACACACACCACAAACACACACACACACACACACACCCTACTTGACCCCCTCAGCCCAAACAGTTGCTCACGTCACTTCAGTGGAGGCGAGAGCAGCCAGACTCTGACTGTAAACGCTCTGCTGATCAAATGATATTAGCAAATAAATCCCGCTATCAGGTGTCTCAACGTCTCACTTTGCATAGTTTGTGAGGTCCTGCTGTCCTTGTGTGTCAGCATGGACAGTGAAACTCCACCCCACAAATATTATCACGCAGAGTTTCAACTGTACCTGGTGAGATTCCTTCAGCTCTCAGAAAGTCAGCGTGCTTTTAAGAAATTTAAAGTCCTTCCAGCTTATGCAGTAACTGGTGTGTTCATGTTCAAAAGCCTGCAGGCGGTCCACTCTGGAAGGATCAGGGGTGTGGTTAAGGAATCTTGGACGTGCACAAGAAGTGACTCTGTGACCTCCCTGTAATTTACTTGATCACACACACATTTAATATTAATTTATTTGTCAAATAAAATCAAATCGGAAGGAATCAAATGATCAAGAAAGGGTTTTAATAACATCAATCAGAGGGATTTTGACTTGGACTGCTTCCATCAGTTGCTGTTTTTTGTCTTTTCATGCACTTTTATTTGTGGTTTAGAGATTTCATTCAAGCCTTCAAGACCAGATCAGTGTGAGTTATAAAATCAGTCCCTCCAGGAAGTTGCAAACATTGAAATTTTGACCAATTACCGCAACTTTTCCACAAATTTGACCAACTGCTGTCGCTTCCAGTGCAAAATGGTGACAATTTTAGTCCCAGTGTTCTACCGAAATAATCACAACTATTTTTGCAATATTAACTTTCTCCAACAATTTAATTGCAAAAAACATCATAACATGCACCGCATGCTTTTGGAATAAAGCCCACGGAGGATCACAAAAGGCATTTTAGTCCACTCTTTAGGGGTCAGTACAAACAAGCAACAAATAAACAACATCAGAAAAACAGGATGGAGTCGAGTATGTTCCAAACTTTAACTTTGGCAAACTTCATTCAATGCAGTCTCAACAACAAAGTAATAATGACACACATACACACACAGGAAGTATGGATGTACACACTGTTACAGAGACGGGATTATTACACACAGGGGACAACACACACACACACACACACACACACACACACACACACACCTGTACACACACACACTCAGACACATACAGATGCAAGAATGCGCAGCCGCACACGAACAGCAGCGGTGTGAATTTATGCTCACACACTCTTGGAGTGTGAAGTTCTGCTTCCAGCAGGTTCCTCTGATCCTTTATGTGCTTCCTCTATTTTTAGCCACCTCATTAAACTGGTGCTAATGATTCTTAGCCGTGTAAATGGTCTGATAAGCTAATTATTGGAGGAGAAAAACCTATTTCCATCCCACCCACATAAAGGCCTCTCTGCGTCGCTGCTCTGTTAAAGCCTGTGTGATTAATGGCAGAGGTTTGGCGTGCGCTGCGTGTTTTTATTATTCCTGGAGAGACATTCCTTGCATCCACTGAAAGTGGAAACATTTACATAGTGAACATCAGAGACAGGCTTAAACTGATCTGATGGTTTTCATTTGTTCTCCATATCCTAGCGTTGAGAGGTTTGGATCGATCGCTGATATTGTTTGACTAGGACTGAGGATTAGTCTGAAATGTTCACGCTCGACTGATGCTGTTCTCCTTTCTCTTTCTCTCTTTCCCTCTTATACCTAGGTTTAACTAACTACTTACTATATCCATTTGAGGAAAGAAAAAACAAGGTAGGAAGAAGAGAAAAGAGAAAGTCTGACAGAAATTAAGGTGAAGAAAGGAGAAAAAGATGCTGCTGGGATCAGATTAACTGATTCAAAACTGAAACAAGACTGAGAGTCTGCAGTCATGCTAGCAGCTCTGTGAGGCTGTACCATTAACAGTATATAATCAGTGGACAGAGCTTCCGGGTTGGAAGAGTCTTAAACCTACATTCTTTATAATGGCCAACAGGGGGCAGCTCCATGGGCTGCAAAAAATAAGTCAGATAGAACTGAGCCTTATGGGGAAATGACCCTACTTCTCACTTGATTTATGAGCTCAGTAAACAGTTTACTGATGAGTTTATGGTCTTCATCTCTAGTTTCAAGTCTTCTTCCATACAGCATGATGTTCAGTTAGTAAATTATGGTCCAGTTTAGAGTAAAATAAAAGTCATTTTCAGTGATCAAATTGTCAAACTAGGCAGTGCTGATCAAATCTTTTACAAACATATTTTAGTGTACTTTATAGTTGTAATATGAGATTGTGTGTGACCAGTTGAGCCACCATTGTTTCCTGCTATGGACAAGTTGAAACTGAGCAGCCAATGAGAGCAGCTCAACTCGCAGTACGTCACCTCCGCTGGCTCCGACAAACTGTCATGGTGACGACTATAACGCCAAATTGGAGGCTTCAAAGCAGTTGTCCACAAACCGATGGGTGACATCAAGATAGGTTTACAATAGTGGTGCCTTGAACTAATGCTAACTTTAGTATGCTAACATGCTTGCAGTGACAGTGGCCTATAAATTAAACAAAACACATATTAATCAAATGTGCACATATGTAAAATATGAACTAAATGGAAAACAAGCAATCGTGAAAAGAAACAAATAGCTGTTAAACGAATAACATAATAAATGATCTGACGTGTGTCGCATGAGGAAGAACCACAGTTTGTGAAGAACATCGTGGTAACAGCAGGTCTGGGCTCAATGGGCCGTGCTGCAGTCACCACCGTGCAGGCAGTAGCCGGTGGACATGCCCAGACATGTGACCTGACCCTGCTGCAGATCTGAGGACCCAGAGGAATGCGAGTCGTATGAATGTGTGGAGGGGTGGGGTGACGGTGGGGTGGAGGTGGAGGTGGCGGTGGCAGTGGCGGCAGCGGCTGTGGTGGTAGACGGTGCAGAGGTTCATCTATATAAGTGTCGGAGGGTTGTCATGTAGGTTTACGGAGGGACGAAGACACAGAGGTGGGGTTAAGTTACGCCACCTTAAATCATGTTAGCATGTTTGGTGTTTACAGGGATGCTTCTGTGACATCAAGTCTTTTTTCATCAGTCCTCTCACACACACACACACACACACACACAGTCAAACACATTGGGGAGTAACTATAGACGCTGAGGCCTTCAACTGTACGAAGGCCAGGAAGTGACATCTGTATCACTGACAGCAGCACTTTAAAAGGCCTTTAAAAAAGACTGTTAATTTTTTTTTAATCAATAACTATTTTAAAGGGTATATATCAGATTTCAAACATTAATATAGCAGCTAACATGCTATGTAGGTGTGGAGTGACTCTCACTCCACCTGTGTTGCTATCACAGCCTCTCTGTGGTTTGTTCACATAGCCGGTCTGGCTGCATGTGCAGCTGAGTAGAGCGACTGAAGACGTAAGGATTTATTTCAACCACATCAGAGTTGGTGATTGTTGGAGCAGTGGAAAGACTAATAAATACTGTTTTGGTGAGTTTTATTTAGTTTATATGAGGTTAAATCTTTGTTGGAGTATGGTGGAGAGTGATAGTGATATTACGGCAGTTTCTGGTTAAACTAAAGTTCTATCTCTGTAGGGATCCTTTCATAATGTTGATGGGCGCATTTGTCCCCAAAAATTAATGTTAGCTTATTTTGCAGCCATTGCAGCTCTTTTCATGCATATTATCACCTCTGTCTCTGTGAATGGTGATTGTTGGAATTGAAGTGAATTGTATTTTATTTCTTTTCCATTGTTTTGTCATACATATAACTTTTGAAGTGAAGTTACTCAGATGTGAAAAGATGAATTACTAATGGAGTTTAGTCTCACATAGCTCCAGTTTGCTTCCAGATAAGTTGAAGAAAGACAGGAAGAAAGTAGGGAGGGAGGGAAGGAAATGACAGAAAGAAAGAGGGATAAGGAATAAGGAGAGAAGGAAGGGATACAAGAAGGGAGGAAGGAAGGAAATAGGGAAGAAATAAGGGAAGTAAAGAGGGGATTAAGTTAAAGGTTATACTGTAAAGGGAGGGAATGGAATGAAATGGTGCCGTCTGCAGAAAGCTTCAGTTTTCATCAAGCTGTGTGAACAAAATCTGACCCCAGAGTTTGCAGCTAAGTGTTGGCATACATGGCTGCGTGGTATAAGAGACTCTGGCCAATATATAGCTGCCATGTTGGATAGATTTCTTCTCCCTGATCGGTACAGTGCTGTGGCAGAGATATTTGGTAAATCCAGGCCTTAAACTTCGGGCTCCAGAAGCGAGTCACACAGCTGAAGTGGCCCTTGAGGCAGTCTGGCCTTACCAGCCGGCACTGCTTGTGCCTGCCTGCACAGCCAGCATTCAGTGCGTTACAACCTCCTGTCTGCTTTCACTCTTTCAGGATACAAATGTTGCAAACAAAATGCTTGATTAACTAAGTGTTACCAAAATACTTCATTTTGATAATCCCCGTAAGAAAAAAAAGAAGAAACAATGCCATGAACAAACTAAGCAAAGCTGCACGTTGCAATTGCTGCACGGCTGATTTCAAGGTGGGCTGAACAGTGTTAATACCAATAACAGTAATTTAAAGGTGTATCCATCAATTTTAGAGCGCTTCTGCTATGATTAAATGCTTTAATAAGCTGCCTCTACTGCGAATGTTGAAAACAAAGTCCGTCCCGCAGACCAATTTGTTTGAACGGGGCAGTGAAATCATCATCGATTACCGTCACCAGCAGCCAGGCAGCTTAAGTCTGGACATTTGGATGCTTGTTACATCTCCCAGACTTGTGTTTTTGGTCAATGTCTGCACCTGCTGACTGTGTTTCCCTCTGTGACGCCACTGTCGCCGGTAATCACAACCTCTTGTGAACAAGCATAAACAGACATTAAGCCTGCTGCTACTCCAGCCTGCACTTAAAAGATTGAGCCTGGACGCAGATTTGCCCCCGTATAGATTTTCCCCCTGGGTGTACAGTAATTAGAGAGATCAGCTCGCCACCGCTGAAGTTCACCAGGCTGTAAGCTCCATCAAGTTGCTGTCTGTAGCGCCCCCGGGTGGAAAAGCATGTTAATAAAATCATACAGAAGCCATGATTTAAATAAAAGCTGCCTTTATTGGCTTGATGTTTGTAGATTATACTTATGGGGATGCTGCAGTGATTGTGTTTCCAGACCTTTGTTAGAAAGCTGTGCAGGACAGGAGGGCAGCACTTGGCTCTGAGTGTGGTCTCACACTGGAGGTCAGAGGTCAGGAGGTCGTCAGCCTTTGACTGAGACGTCGAGTGGCAGGCAGCCAGTCTCACCTCTCAGATCACCTCTTGTTGCTTGCAGCTGATTTACAAAGTGTGAAGTGGAGAGTCTGGAGCGAGGAGGGACACAGCACGAAGAAAACCAAAAACAAACCAAACGCAAACTGGCATTTTAAATGATCATTTTCTGCTGCATCATGTTATCTATTTCTTGGTTTATTTCATACAGCCAAAGCATTACAGAAGATGTACTGTATACAGGACGCTTAGCTGAAGCTAAGTTGCAGTTCTGTATTAATGAAGGACCTGTCTGTGGGAGAGACATACTGTAAGTGAGACATACTGTACTGTAAGTTCAGGCAACATGCAGTGTAGCAGTGTAGCTGTCTGTCTGTCAGTTTCTGTTCAGGATCAGCAGGTCCGGTTCATCATGATGTGAGGTTACAGCATTTTCAGTACCAAACTAGATCTTGAAATGATTCTGCAGCTTGACTCTCGATATGCACCATAACAGATTAACACTGAATGATAAAGGCTTAAAAACTTGCTTTTAATGCCGGTCTCAATGTAAGGCTCCTGTCTTACCCCTGTGCATACAGTTCATTTCAATTCAAACAAACTGATGGCCACACAAAACAGTTCAAACAAATATTAACATAAACAATTTAATAATATAGTGTAATAATATAGTCATATGTAATATAATAAATAAATAGAATGACACTGAAACAAAAGCAAACTTTTCCCACCACAGATTTCTGTACTATTGAACCATCACCTGGTGACTCTGTTTGCTCAGCAGCACACCGGCCCTGTTTGATGTGTCTAACCCCTCCTCACCCCCTCCCCGCTGTGTCGCCTGTGATTGAAGATGTGTGTGAGTGTGTGTGTGCGTGTCTCCTTTGAACTTCGCCCTAATAGGAGGCCGGGCTGCACGTCGGCCCTGGCTTCAAACCCAGTTGTGTGGCCCCGAGTGGCCGACCTGAGGGCCCGAGTTTGTTTAGCTGCCGTTCAAGTGCTCTTAAATGGAGATGTCTGCTGCAGTGTGTGTGTGTGTGTGTGTGTGTGTGTGTGTGTGTGTGTGTGTGGAGGGGGGAGACGGTGGCAGACCCCGGGGTGATGAATGGCTTGTCTCTCCCCCCTCCCCCCTACCTCCCTCACTTCTCCCATTTGCAGCTGATCACCTGTTCGTTGGTCACAGGGAGGGGGGTCTGTGGGTTTAGAGTGTGTGTGTGTGTGTGTGTGTGTGTGTGTGTGTGTGTGTGTGTGTGTGTGTGCGTGTGTGTGTGTTAGGGCACAGTAGATGTTATTGATTTTCTGGTGGTTGCTTGCTGCAGTCGGCTCTGCAGTTGGTCTGTGTGTGTGTGTGTGTGTGTGTGTGTGTGTGTTGTTTGATATTTAGAACAGGACATTTTGTTGCTTCCTGACTTCAAGTGGCTTTTTTGAGGGTTAAGATTAGACTTTGTTGAAGGTTAGAAGTAAGTTTAGGAGGTTTGGGGAATGTATCAGGACAGTGACAGGTCCTCACAAATATAGAACCTCAGATGGGTGCGTGTGTGTATGTGAGAAAGCAAAAATAGAGATGTGAATATGTGACAATGAGTGTGTGTGTGTGTGTGTGTGTGTGTGTGTGTGTGAGAAATAGTGCGAGAGAGGTTTACACACTTGTACCTTATTCAGACCGACACATCCAGCCTCCGTTGGGGGTCTATCTGAATGCGTCAACGCGTGTCAGCCGACCCTCCTCCCGACCAGGGTTGGACGCGGGTCTGTTGTCCTTGCTGGGGACTACACATTCCTACTTGTTGGCATTTTTTCTGGCTGCAGGAATGACAGCTGTGTTCACTGGAATCAATTAGAGGACGAGGCAGAGTTACGGCAAACAAAATGTACACTAAAAAAAACCCAACAACCAACGTGTTTGATCAGCAAATTAGAACTATGTTAGTAATTAATGAATCTATTGTGTTTATGTTCATTAAATGATTGCTTCATGTTTGTTGGATACTCAAAGACAATTCAGAGGGAAGATTCAACACATGTTGGGAGAACAATTAATTTAAGAGCACATGATTCTAATTTGCTGGCTTTTGCACATGGTCCACGGATGTTTTGTGCTTTTTTATGTAAGTAACACTCAAAAGTTATTCTTTGAATTTACTTGAATGGCTTTCTTTCAGGATTAAGCAATTCAACTATAAACTATTAAATTAGCTGGAGCAACCCAATTAAATTAAAGTCGTAAATCGAGTTGAAAGTTGAATCAACGTCATAAAATTAAGTTGGACAACTCAAGTAAATTAAATTGGCCCAATATAATTGCTTAATTCTGTAAGAAAACCATTTAATCCTGTAGAAATACTTTCCGTGACTAGTTCATGTGACTAGTTCATATTTTTATTAACAAGATGATAATACATAACATGAAAGGTATTGCTGTTACCTGCAGAGAGTTACCACCTGATGAGCTAAAAGAAGATTGAATATTGGACTTCACGACATGACGCTACTCGTGCTCTGTGTCTGCTGAACGTGTCCATAGAAATGATTTGCTAACGTGTTCCCCAGGTGATGATTTGTCAGTGTTGCGTTGCCCCCAAGTGGGCAAAAATCAGTTTATGCCGGTTGAAGTTAAACACATGCTGCACGATACACCTGTGAGTCCCACCAGGGGTGCTTGTACTACAGGGGGTAATTCTGCAGTTGTCCAGCAGAAAGTTTGGAGAGAAGCTTAACTAATTTGTATCCACAAACATTACATAGTGTTGTGTTGTTGTTGTTGTTGTGTTGCCCCCAAAATTTAAAAAAGAAATAGCTAAAAGTAATGCATAGGTGGCTGAATGTTCAGTTTCTACCACTCTAAGTGGTGTAAATGTAAACTTTAGGTCCAAACTGACCTAAACATTTACAGTTTAACTGTATAAAAACACGTAACATCCAGTTCAAAATCTATTCAAATGAAAACGTTTAGAACTTGACGGGTGGTGTCAATAAAGACGTATTTTAGTTCATCAGACAGGGCTGTGGGGGTACATTAGAGAAAAAGGTTGGGAACTGTTCGATAACTTTAATTTATCATTCAAATACAGTTGTATGAGAAAGTTTGGCTACCCGTCTGACAAATAATACTTGAGGATATGGAACATAAAACACACACATTTACAGCAAACATTCATGCATTGTTTCATTTTGATTTCATAATTTGAACAGGAAAAAAGAGAAAAAGATTTCTGGCAAGAAATAGTCAACATGTAACAGAATCTGGATCTATATCTGATCAGCACTGTTTGACAGTTGGATCTGAGTTTGGTGTGTTGAGCTGGACAGACTCACTGAGAATGAGCTGTCAATCACAAGGTAGCCCCGCCCTAAAGCATACCCTGCTTTATGGTCTATTTTACTCTGAATGGGACCTTCATTTACTAAATGAACATCATGCTGTATGGAAGAAGACTGAAACTAGAGACTGGGACCATAAACTCATCAGGAAAGACACTTCCCACGTCGGCTTCACTTCACAGACCTGGAAGCTCTCTCCATTATATATAATGTCAATGGGTGTAACACACACTCAGGACTATCAGCTATCAGTACTTTCTACTTGCTGTATTGCCCTTCTTATTCAACATATCTAGTTTTGAACTGGTAAACTTTCAGCTCATATATTCTATATATTTTTAGACTGCACATAGAGAAGTTAAAACTGGAAACCGTACAGTAGAGATGTGTGTGAGGTTACCATGAGTACAGTCAGTGTGTTTGGTTGTTCTCGGTGGTGCAGCTGCAGGATTTGTCTCTGAATGACATCAGCACAGACAGTCCTGCCTCTGTTGTTTGCAGCTTTTTGAAGGAGTTGTTTATATTTCAAAACTCCCAGATCACAAACAGGAAGATCATCATTATGCTTGTAGATCACAGGAGTAATGTAGGTGACACGTGTTTTAAGTTGGATTTTCCCTTTAAGCCTCTTAAGGCCGGCAATTGAGAAACAGCTGTAACTCTATGATCCTGAGCGCTTTGTTTGTGTTCATCCTTCCAACTTCCAGCAGAAAAGGGAAGCATTTCAGCCACTTTTTCAGCTTCTTTTGTTGTTTGGGGGCTTCACAAGTAATTAAATCTTGTGTGATGGCGGAGCACAGTTCACAGATAATGCTGACACACAATACCATATCAACGCAGCCCTCCATTGTCCGGGCTAGAGTAAGGCGATTCTGCTTGTCATCTTTGGCAACAAAAGATACCAGCTGTCTTTGTGCGGCCAACAAGTGTCGTTATTCAGCCCCACAAACACATCAGTCAACTTAGACTGTGGTGGGTCGAAAAATCTCTATAGGTTGAGTGAAATGATGTTCTCCTGTAGCTGAAGAGGCCCGCGAGGCAGGTTTCCTGGCAGTAGACGTGGGTGTTGTAGTACACGTCTGTATCAGAAGAATGGGGAGTGTTGAGGCTTTTCAACCTCACATTCCTGTCTGCTGGTTGCTCGATTTGCTAGCAACCAAAACATTTGATCAAATTAGACTGTTGTAATCATTTCAAGTCTCTCTGGTGGCTGCTAAGAGGGTTAAAATGGAGAAACGGTTGCTGTAACACACAAACAAGCTATTTTTTTAAAACTTTCTCAATAAAAGTACATTACATCAGTACAATGGAGAACTGGGCCACTGCAGTGGGACCTGCTTTACACTGGAATTCCAAGAAGCAAGATCTTTGCTTTATCAAGCTCTTGGAGGTCTGGAAATAATCTCATGCAAAATTGGGGGCGTTCCCGGTGGGAATTGTTTGATTCCTGGTAGTGGGACCTCCTGCTTGCTTAGAAGTGATTTACAAAAGTTCTTACTTATTGGGTGCAAAGTCAGAAAGTCTTAAACCTGGAAAAACATATTCTTTCGGGCACTTTGGGGGCACTGACACTAACATTAAATTTATCATCATCCAGCAGTTACAGAGCATTTGGAGTAGTGTTTGTTCCCACCTGATGAATGTAAGTCCAATATTCTCTTCTAGTCTTTTAGCTCACTTTTGGTCTCTACCAACCTCCTGAGGGAAATCTGCTTCTTTAGCCACTAAATGCTCCTATACGTTCACCAGGTAATCTCTAAATGTCTGCTGTCTGCTGCTGAGCAGGTTGTATGTGTTTTTAGAGCGTTTTCACTGAAAATGCCATAAAACGATGCTATGAAAGCGGTGAGAGTGAACTAAACCAGTCAAGTTGCAGACCAGACAGCTAAACAATGAGCTGAAATCACTATAAAGCTCTATGAAGCCGAAAGGAGCTGCAGATTCGGGTGATGATTGTTCTTCATTACTACGAGTGACTCCTTTCACATTAGCCGTTTTTGGAGTCATTCCCAATTTACGCCATTCCAACACGGTTTATGGACCACAGTATGCAGAAATAGTCAAATACACAAGGTGAAAGTAACACGTTTATTTCACATGCAAAAAACTGCATGCTTTTGCCAAAACCTGCATGGGATTAGCATAAAATGGGCATGTCTGCAAAGGGGAGACTTACCCATAGAACCCATTTTCATTCAGATAGGGATCCCTTTGAAATTGGCCATGCCAGTTTTTCCATGGTTGGTAACAGTGGATGCGTTAGGTTGCATACTTTAATTTGATCTAGTATCTTCACATACATAGACATAACATACAGACTAATGGGATTGGACGTGCTACGGTAAGCGTACTGACTCACTTCCGGTTTACTTCCTGCTCTGTGTACACTGTTTGGTGCTGTAGCTCTGTCAGTGAACGCTAAATATAAATTAGTTTTACTCGTTACAGCGGTTATTTACCCGCTTAACATTTAAACGTAGACTAGTTCTACTTAAACACTTGGAGTTTCTCCCTCTTTTAGGGACTTTTCACTACTTTCAAAGTTTTTCATACACTCTAGTTTCATTAGCATTAGCAGTTAGCTATGGCTTCTCCCTCTCCCTCTCCTCTGTCCTGCTCAGTGTGTCAGATGTTCAGTTATTCCTCTGCCTCCTTTAAAGATAATGGTACCTGTATTAAATGTAGTTTATTTACTGCGCTGGAGGCGAGGCTTAGTGAGTTAGAGGAACGGCACCGCACCACTGAGATATCTTTAGCCGCTATAGTTAGCCAGCCCCCGGTAGCCGGTGCGGTCCGACCGAAGGTAGCTTCTGTTAGCTCTGTAGATCCCCCGGTAGTTCCCGAGCAGCCGGGAAGACAGGGAGGCTGGGTGACTGAGCAAAGGAAGACTAGAACGGCGAAGCCCACAGGTCACCACCAACCGCTTCACGTTTCTAATACATTTTCCCCACTCAGCGATACACCCGCTGAGGAACCAACTCTGGTTATTGGCAGCTCCATAGTCAGAAACGTGAAGTTAGCGAAGCCAGCGGCCATAGTTAAATGCATCCCTGGGGCCAGAGCGGGCGACATTGAATCAAATTTAAAACTGCTGGCTAAAGATAAACGTAAATACAGTAAGATTGTTATCCACGTCGGCGGTAACGACACCCGTTTACGCCAATCGGAGGTCACTAAGATTAATGTGGAGTCGGTGTGTAACTATGCTAAGACAATGTCGGACACCGTAGTTTTCTCTGGACCCCTCCCCAATGTGACCAGTGATGACATGTATAGCCGCATGTCGTCATTCCACCGCTGGCTGTCGAGGTGGTGTCCAGCAAACGATGTGGGCTTCATTGATAACTGGAAGCCTTTTTGGGGAAAACCTGGTCTGATTAGGAGAGACGGCATCCATCCCACTTTGGATGGAGCGGCTCTCTTATCTAGAAATATGGCGAAGTTTATTTCTAAAACCTGACAGTCCAGAGTTAGGACCAGGAAGCAGAGCTGCTGTCTTACACACTCCTCTGCGCTTTCTTTAGAACAGTCACCCACCCAAAACCCCATAGAGACTGTGTCTGTCCCCCGACCACCTAAACTATTTAAAGAAATAAAAACAAGAGGAGTTCAACATAAAAATCTAATAAAAATTAAAACCAACTCCTCAGTAGCACAAAATAAGAGAATGAAATGTGGGCTGTTAAATATCAGGTCTCTGTCCTCTAAAGCTGTTCTAGTGAATGAATTAATATCAGATTATGATATTGATTTACTTTGTCTTACTGAGACCTGGTTGTCCCACGAGGAGTATGTTAGCCTAAATGAATCCACCCCCCCAGTCATATTAATACTCACATTCCTCGAGGCACAGGCCGAGGAGGTGGAGTAGCAGCTATATATGATTCGAGCGTTTTAATGGACCCTAAACCTAAACTAAATTATAATTCATTTGAAAGCCTTGTTCTTAGTCTTTCTCACCCAAACTGGAAAACACTGCAGTCAGTTCTATTTGTTATAGTGTACCGCGCTCCTGGACCGTACTCTGATTTTATATCTGAATTTTCAGAGTTTCTATCAAGCTTAGTCCTTAAATCAGATAAAGTAATTATTGTAGGTGATTTTAATATTCATGTGGATGTTGACAATGACAGCCTTAGTAATGCATTTATATCATTAATAGACTCAATTGGCTTCTGTCAGAGTGTAAATAAACCAACTCATTGTTTTAATCACACTCTTGACCTTGTTTTATCATATGGCATTGATATTGAACATTTAATAGTCTTCCCACATAATCCTTTCCTATCTGACCATTATTTAGTAACTTTTGAATTCATACTATTAGATTATAAGCCATTAGGCAAAACTTCCTACAGCAGATGTTTATCTGACAGTGCTGTAGCTAAATTTAAGGAGGAGATTCCTTCAGTGTTTAATTCAATGCCATGTCTGAATTTAACAGAGTCCTATAACAACTTTAGTCCCTCTGAAATTGATAATCTTGTCGATAGTGCTACAGGCTCACTACGATCAACATTAGACTCTATCGCTCCTATAAAAAGGAAATTATTAAAACATAGGAGACTAGCACCTTGGTATAACCACCAAACCCGCCAGTTAAAGCAAATAGCTAGGAAATCTGAAAGGAAATGGCGCTCTTCCAAATTATCAGAATATCGCTCAAATTGGCAAGATGATCTTAAGATTTATAGAAAGGCCCTCCGTAATGCCAGAGGAGCCTATTACTCAGCACTAATAGAAGAAAATAAGAACAACCCTAGGTTCCTCTTCAGCACTGTAGCCAGGCTGACAGAGAGTCACAGCTCTATCGAGCCACATATCCCCATAAACTTAAGTAGCAATGACTTCATGAGCTTCTTCTATAATAAAATTATTACTATTAGAGAAAAAATTAATCACCAACTGCCATCAACAGTTATCAGTGGCTCTCCAAGTTCAGGGACTTCTGTCAATGTAAACTTAGATGTATATTTAGACTGTTTTTCTGCTATCGATCTTCATCAGTTAACTTCAATCATTTCTTCATCGAAGCCATCAACCTGTCTGTTAGACCCGATCCCAACTAGGCTGCTTAAAGAAGTTGTTCCCTTAATTGGCACTTCTTTACTGGATATGATTAATCTTTCTTTATTATCAGGATATGTACCACAGTCCTTTAAAGTAGCTGTAATTAAACCCCTTCTTAAAAAGTCTACTCTTGACCCAGGGGTTTTAGCCAACTATAGACCGATTTCTAACCTCCCGTTCCTCTCTAAGATTCTGGAGAAAGTAGTCGCCAAAGAGTTGTGTGACTTTCTACATAACAATAGTTTATTTGAGGATTTTCAGTCAGGATTTAGAGTTCATCATAGCACAGAGACAGCTCTGGTTAAAGTTAATAATGACCTTCTGACTGCTTCTGACAATGGACTTGTCTCTGTACTTGTATTATTAGATCTTAGTGCTGCATTTGACACCATTGACCATGATATTCTTTTACAGAGACTTGAGCATCAAATTGGCATTAAAGGAACTGCCCTAACCTGGTTTAAGTCATACTTATCAGATCGTACTCAGTTTGTACATGTTAACGATGAATCCTCCATAAATACTAAAGTTAGTCATGGAGTTCCACAAGGTTCTGTACTTGGACCAATACTATTTACTTTATATATGCTCCCTTTAGGCAACATTATTAGGAATCACTCCATTAACTTTCACTGTTATGCAGATGATACGCAGTTATATCTATCAATCAAACCCAATGAAATTAATCAATTATCTAAATTACAAACATGTCTTAAGGACATAAAATCCTGGATGACCTGCAATTTTCTGATGTTAAACTCAGAAAAAACCGAAATTCTTGTTCTTGGCCCCAAAAACCTTAGAGACTCATTGTCTAAAGATATAGTCACTCTAGATGGCATTAACTTGGCCTCTAGCACCACTGTCAGGAATCTTGGAGTTCTCTTTGATCAGGATTTGTCATTTAACTCCCACATAAAGCAGACCTCTAGGACTGCCTTCTTTCATTTACGTAATATTAGAAAAATTAGACACATACTATCACAGACAGATGCAGAAAAACTAATCCATGCATTTGTTACTTCAAGGCTGGATTACTGCAACTCTTTATTATCAGGTTGCCCCAATAAGTCCATTAAAACGCTCCAATTAATTCAGAACGCTGCAGCACGAGTACTGACAGGAACTAGAAAAAGAGATCACATCTCTCCTGTACTAGCTACTCTGCATTGGCTCCCTATAAAATGTAGAATTGAATTTAAAATACTCCTCCTCACCTATAAAGCTCTTCATGGTCAGGCCCCTTCATATCTTAAAGAGCTCATAGTACCCTATTACCCCACTAGAACACTACGTTCTCTGAATGCTGGGCTACTTGTGGTTCCTATAGTCTCTAAAAGTAGAACAGGAGCCAGAGCCTTCAGTTACCAAGCTCCTCTCCTGTGGAACCGGCTTCCAGTTGTGGTTCGGGAGGCAGACACCCTCACCACTTTCAAGAGTAGGCTTAAGACATTCCTCTTTGATAAAGCTTATAGTTAGGGCTGGATCAGGTGAGTCCTGAACCATCCCTTAGTTATGCTGCTATAGGCCTAGACTATCGGGGGATTTCCCATGGTGCACTGAGCTACTCTCTTCCTCTCTCTTTCTGCACTCATTCATGTCCCTTTAATGCATGTTACTAACTCCACTTCTTCCCCGGAGTTCTTGTGCTTTCTCGTCTCGCAGGTTCTCATGGATCCTGGTGGAGCCTCCTGCCATGGTCCTGCTTGACTGCCATTGCCAATACTGTTGTTGCTGTGCACCTGTCTGTCTGTCGCTCTCTCTCTCTCTCTCTCTCTCTCTCTCTCTCTCTCTCTCACCCCAACTGGTCGAGACAGACGACCACCCACCTAGAGCCGGAGGATCTGTCCTAGGTTTCTGCCTTTTAACAGGCAGTTTTTCCTTGCCCTTGTCGCCAAGTGCTTGCTCATGGTGGTACTGTTGGGTCTCTGTAATTAATGTTAAAGAGTTCGGTCTAGACCTGCTCTATTTGAAAAGTGTCCTGAGATAACTTCTGTTATGAATTGGCGCTATACAAATAAAATTGAATTGAATTGAATTGAACTCTGGCTTTAAAACAAAGCCCATTATACCCTCTCGAACACGGTGTGGAGTGGTAGAGGTCAAGATGATGGGGTGGCACTTGGTGTGGGCCCCCCCTCTGGAAACGCCCTGTCCCCATAGACTGACACTGTGAAAGAAGATGACATCAAAAATGACTTTCACGAGTCTCTCGAAGAAGTCGCGTGATTTAATGATTTTATCATCATTCAAGTTAACGCACAATGCAGAAGCGGTAATTTGTCAAACATTTTTGGTTCCATGAGCCACTGAGCCACTGAGCCGCTAGCCGCTTCATAGGAATGAACGGAGCCCTGCCTCCAATACTGTATCCAGTTCTCTCTTAATTCATCCATGAATGAAACATCTGCCATCATAGAGAGTGGGGGAACATGATGAATCGCTCCAATAGTGATAATGACCCATGTTTTCAGACAGCCTCTCCTTAAAGGCGTTCATGGTATTGCTCTACTTCTACAGTAACAAAAGTAGTTGTGACAATGAAATGAGACCTTCAGAGAGAAGTTTGAACCCCGCCCACTTTCACACCTCCACACATCTGACCAATTGCAGCGGCACTGCAACAAAAACCACTTCAGGCTCAGCTGCTAGGTCACATCCATGGTCCGTCCGCCAAGTTAGAGCCCTGCACCGATACTAAAACTGCAAACACTCACAATGCATCAAAGAGCTTTGATTTAAATGGATTTTGAAAGTGGCATCAGGTGTGATACGAAGCAGGTCTCGTGTTTCTGGGTCTCTCTTAAACACACATGGTGAGCGTTGGGATTATCTTGTGATCTGCAGAGCAACGCTGGGCAGCTTTGTGCTGTACAGGAAGTGTGTAAAGATATCCCAATGCTTCCCCGTATCCTGGGGGCTGAAAACCACATAAAGGAGAGAAAACAAAACCGCCAGCGCCGGAAATCCTGCCATCACGGACAGGTGGGGTGACAATGGCTTGTCCTCCCTCCCTCCAAATCTGTGTCCCTCCCTCCTTCCCTCTCTGTCTCTACCTCATCCATCACTTTTTCCTCTCACTTCTCCATATCTCTTCCATTTCATGTTCTTTCTCTCACTTTCCTTCTTTCTCTCTGTGTCTCACCTCTCCTCCTCTCTGACACGTTGCCTCTCCTCCCATCTCCCCATCCTTTCCATTTTCACTTCTTTCTTATTCCCTTCTTTTTCTGCCTTCCGACTGAATGTGAAACACTTTTTAGAGGCATCACAATAATAAAAAATAATCATTCTTTTCTAATTTTTTCTCTTTCTCTTTCTTGATGTCCCCCACACTCCTTTCTCTCCTCTGTCTATCTTTTCCTTTTCTCTCTAGATTCTCCTTCTCTTCTGCCTCTCTATTTGTCTTTCCTTCCCCCTCCCTCTTCTACCTACCTGCCCTCATTTTCTCCTCCCTCTCTCTTCCCCTACTTTTTATCACCTCAATCTTACTCACATGTCACCTCCTTGTTTCTAATCTCCTTATCTCTACTCCTATCCATGTGTCATCCCTCCTTCCTCTCGACCGTCCTCCTCTCCCTCTCTCCCTACCTATCCGTTACAGCATCTCTCTGTTGCTTTGGCTTTGTCTCCGGCGTTGTGTAATCGCCGTTGCTCCGGCCCTGCCACGGCCAATGGCTCGGCTCGGTTGATTGACGGTGGGAAGAAAAGAGTGTTTATTTTGATTCCTCGCCTGTCTTATCTGACGGGACGTGTAATTATCTCCTCACAATGAGGAGGTTTTGTGGAAGGAAATGGCTTCTGCAGAGTTTGAAGTGACAGTGGAGAAGATGTGTGTGTTTCGGTTCAGTCATAATGTGTAATCATGTTTTAGGGTGTGTGTAAACACATTTCTCACACTGACAGTCTTCATATCCTGCTGCCACAACAAGGTAGATTCAAATAGATACAAAGAGTGTTAGCTGATGTCAAACCCTGTGGTGGATGTACGGTTCTGTGGCTTCTGATGAACAATTACTGTGAACATTTGATTGTTTTCTGTCGGCTTTTGTTGTCACAAAAATACGGAAGCCTGTTTGTGCCAATGCGACGAAAAACAAATGGATTCTGTGAGTCATTATGATGTGAAACCTTCTCAAAATAACGACTTTTTGATACTAAGTCATTAATGCAACAAAACATTCTGTGTGCTGGTGCCCTTTTTATTTTATTTTTTGACCCTGTCCCTCAGAGTCTACAACTGAGACCCCAAACAAGTAGAAAATAATAATACAGCTGCCAACAATAAAATTTCGATAGGAAGCCATCCACAAGATGTGCCACAAAACAGACAAATATTATACCGCATGTGATGTTGTGTAATGGATGATGATCCTGCACAGAGACCTAAATGAAAAGTCTGAGGCAGCTCTCAAAATGAGAGACTTTTCCGAACACCACCAGGTGACTCATTGGGTCTCTTAAGGAGGAGGTCTAGGTGGACAGTTGGACACTTTAGACTGCAGTTCACAACTTGT
Organism: Dicentrarchus labrax; assembly: GCF_905237075.1. Classification (NCBI taxonomy): domain Eukaryota; kingdom Metazoa; phylum Chordata; class Actinopteri; family Moronidae; genus Dicentrarchus; species Dicentrarchus labrax. Next base: position 24,565,215 of record NW_026136703.1, read on the forward strand.
CTCAGCAATTGTTTCTTCCCCTAATTTTAACCAAATCATTTTAGTCGCCTGAACTTAACCATCGAGCTTACAGATTAAAAAAAGCTATATAAGGTCGGTTCTGACGGTGCTGGCAGACGACCCTGTTTGTCCTCCAGGTGTGATGACTTGTTACCCCAGCATGGTCCGGAATGAGCTGGTTGTCCTTTTTTAAGTGTCCGGTTGCCTCAGACAGCAACGCCTGGCCCTCGGTGGTGTTTGGACCTGACAGACACTCTTTGTGTTTGTCTGGCCGAGGCTTAGAGGTGTGTGTATGAGGGAGTTCAACAGGTGACACCGAACCAGCAGGACAGACTGGGAGTGGGACGGAGGGCCATGGATGACAATGAGTGCGTGTTTATGTGCCCGTGTGTGAAAACAAGTGAGTGAAAATATACCATGTCTGTGATTGGAGTGCTAAAGTGGGTGTTTTGTAGCGTGTGAGTGTGACGCCTGCATGTGTTTGCGCTGTACTCCGTGTGTGTGTTAGCTCTCTAAATGTCAGCATGCATGTTCCAGGAAAAGCATGTATCATGTGTGTTTAGTTTGACTGATGACTTGACAGCCGTCTGACAGACAGCAGCACAGACTCCTGGGAGTGTGCAGAGGGCCGGGGGGCAGATGCCTCTGAAAGTTGATCCCATTGTCTCATCTTCAGTCTCCTTTACTGCATTTTCAGTTGTTGTATAGAAAGAGGGGGGACAGGGCAGCGGATAGGGGGGTGTACAGTTTAATAAGACTGTTTTCACAGTTGTTCTTCTCCTGGAGACCGCCTGCTAACGCCGACCTCGCCGTCATCCTGGGGCTAAAGGTCAGGGCAGATGTTCCAGTGCCTCGTCTGTAATCCTCAAAATGGCTGTCAGCACATCGTTTCTGGTATCAATACTGGACACACATTCAAACTACGAAAACCTTTACATTAAGATTGTATTGCCCAGGGGCGGAGTGCAGGGGTGGCTTCTGGGGTTCCTGAATGTTTTTTCAAAAGCCCCAAATCTTTTAGGTTTTTAAAGTAACTTCTTTATTTCAGAACTATTGCAACTTCTGCAATTGGCATATTGCACCTGGCTATATTGCAATTTTAATAATATTTCTATTAATCATGTTTTTCCCAAATGATCTTTAGATTTTAGAGCATCCACCCAGACCACTCTCAGTTTGGAATAAGCTGTTTGCAACGTCTGGCGCTGCTTCTGATTCTGCAGTTAAAAAATTACGTTTATCCCGCAAATAAGAATTCAGCAGAACATGTTTTTATTGCATTTACTAACTAATTTACCTTCCCACTATACAGGTCTCTGGTCACTTTGGTTAAAAGAGATTTGGTTGAAAAATAAAACTTTTGTTGACATCCAGCACACATATCCATTGTTTCAACTGCATTATGTTTACTGTATTTGAACGTGAGGCAGGTCAAACACACAGTGAAATACAGTCATTGAATTGCTGTTGTAATAGTATGTACTCGGCTTTAATAATAATAATCTTGATCTCTGGATGTCTTTTAATCTGCTAATGAGCAAATAACTGTTCATGATCAGCTTGATAATGATATTTTAATGAAGGCTACAATATTTAACAGTTCTTATCTTTATTTACCACATGTATGTAATTGAATGTATAAAAAAAACAACCAAGTGCTAGGGTGTTAGATGGAAGGACATTTACGAAGCATGCTTGCTTCCAAGAAACAGTTGCCATCAAGTTGCATCATGGGAAGTGTAGGAGCTTATGTTTTTGGACCATACAAAGGAGGAAAGGTCAGGATATCTCGGCCTCAGTGGCTTCAATTTTGACCGTTCTTTTTGTAACCTGTCTCTTGTTAATCCCTGTAGTGTCTCGTTCAGGGCAATTAACATAATCAATAATGGTTCCCCATTTGACAGACATTTGTCCAACCCTTCAAAGGAAAAAGATATCTTCAAATGCAATTTTTATGTTGAAGAAAAGCACATTTACAAGGCAACGTTTAAGACTTTCTGTATCACATTTGCACATTAAATCACACAGACTGAAGCTCTGGTTGCGACAATCCCACATTTCTGTCTGTCCTTTTTAAAGTCAAAACTGATAAATATCACTGCTTTGATATCAACACCAGACGGGTGTCACAGTCGATGACGGGGTGACTGAATGCGTTTGAAATGTAACGCACCACACGCTCCACAATACTCCGTTTTACTGCGTTAAATTGCCTTTTAAAAGCATTTTCACAAATAACTTCACCACATCTAGTATCTTTAAGAGCCGACACTCGTTCCAGCTTGATTTATTGATCAAGGCAGTCTTTTTAGAGACGGCTGGAATCTTTTTTTCTAATGCAGTAATTACCCTCATGTGGGTTTTTTATCTGCGTGCCAAGACATGATGTAGTCAGTCAGAGAGAGTCAGGCAGAGACGACAGGCGAGAGACGAGACGCAAGACAATGTGGAGACGCTCGGGCTCTCACAGCGGCACCAGGCCTGTCAGATCTGCTTTTTCCATCCACCGCTACAGTTAATAAAACTCAAATGTTGAGGATTTTTTATTGACTTTGGTGTTAATCAGACTTCTCCTGCATCAGTCAGCTTTCCCAACTTGGCAGCTACGTAACTTTAGTGCCAAAAGACAGAGAGGCTTTTGAAATTCAAGGACCAACGGGGGTTTTTACAGCCATGCATGTATCAGCATACACAGTTTCTCAAAATAGAAATACTCAAGTCATTTTTCTGCTATGAGTCATTCCAGTTAAAGAAATGAGTCTTTGCACTTCCTTGTAAACATTCAGTGAGTTGACAGTATCCCAACAGCCTGTACAAAGTTATAGGCTTTAGTGATTGCTGTGACATAGTTGCTGTTTTAAATGTTTTGGATTTAGTGGCAACTAGTGGTGTAGTTGCAGATTGCCACTCATTGCCTCTAACCTCAAGGAAAAAAGTACGGTTACAGATGTCCAAATCAGTCATTTAATATTGATTAATCTGACTTAACTTAACCTTTGAGATTGGATCGGGACCTCCATAATTATGTTGGTCACAAAATGCGCGGAAAGCACAGACATCTCTATCTGGAGTCAATGTTTGTCGGTTCTGCATTAAGGCCATTGCAAACCAAACACTGACTACCAAACTTTCGTCAGTCATTAAATCTTTCGGACACCAGGTTTAATTTTATGCGTTTTTTTGCTGCAGTTAGATGAGGACAGGACACAGACGGAGAGGGGGGATAGATCAGCCTCTTGTAGCCACGATGCCAAATGCGAGATGCGGGCAGAGAGTGGTGACAGCCTGCAGAGCAACCTCCAGTGGAGAGAAGCGTGGGAGGAAATGAGAGAAAGAAGAGGGAGCGACACCAGAGCTGACTGGTCATCAGGAGAAACTCTCCTTGTTCTTAACACTCTGGATCCAACTACTTTTTCTTTATGCTTTAAAGTGACAGGAGGTACGTGATAACCCCATCTTGTATTGTACATTTCATCAGACTCAGTGTACAAGGTTTCTACGCGTAACAAGTTTAATCAGATGACACAAAACGCACAAACAGAATACAGACTTGATATGCAAATGCCTTTACTGTAGAAACATGGCAGCCTCAATTGAAGGCGACCCGCGGCATCTGTAGATAAAACATCTCATTCTAAGGTAACGAAAACACCATTTTTGTGAATATTATATTCCACTAAGGTAACGAAAACACCATTTTTGTGAATATTATATTCCATTTCCACCACTAGGTCCTCCTTGTTACACACTGGACCTTTAAATGAATTTACTGCACAAGCAACCTAACATTTTTGCGCTAGCAGTGGTGGATGACTTTCGACTCTCTGACACATCAAAATTATTACCCTGAAAATCACTTTCTTCTTCGTGTTATTGGCTGGAGATCTCGCTTTTTATATTTAGGACATTTTGGTCTATACGTTATATGCCTACCTGATGAAGGTTGTATAGATGCAAAGTATCGAGCCTATCGATCATCAGTGTGGCTCTTTACTTAGGAGTTTTGACTGTTTAATGAAGAAACGTTTTGGTATGAGTTTAGAGGATGGTGATGGGTGTGACTTTGTGATGCTGTGGGCTGGATGAAGGGTGTGATCCTCCCTCTCAGCCCTCGGGGATCAGAAATCAGTGGCAGTGGAGAGGTGACTCAGCCGGCAGAGACACGCGACTGTAGCTCAAAAGTGTGAAAACAATATGTACTCATTCTTTCCATTGAGATCTCGCCAAGGCATTACCCAGCTCACCTCTGGAGTTTGTCTTCAGGCCTGTGGAGGTGGATGATCCTCCCTCTCCTTTGTGCCAGAGACCTGTTTTCCTCAAAGCGCCAAACGTGAATCTTAGCAACAAGAACTTCAGGCAGGAAGAAAACAGACAAAACCTTAAAGAGCTCCGTAGACCCAAAGCAGTTCTCTGTTTGCTATTCTGGCCAGAAGCAGCGGGATCAGGTTAAGTAGTTAAAGTTGTAATTTTAAGCTACAGTTTTAGACAAACTTCTCTGCAGTCACTATATGTTTAAGGAAAAAGGTTGGGAACCACTGTGCTGCCACATAACGGCGACCCGAGCAGCTAAGGGTTCAGGGCTTTGCTGAAGGCACCTCAGTAGGGCCCAGGAGGTGAACTGGCACCTCTCCAGCTACCAGCTCACACTATATTTAAACTAAAAACTAAAACTAGGTGTTTAAAAATACATTTTAGTTACTAAAGTAGTGAACTAGACTTTATAAAAAATAAAGAAAAGTAACTGAAACATATGGAAGCCCATTTCCTCAAATCAGAGATACTAAGTCAGCATTTTTGTTTGTCATTATAATGACTTACAGAATTTTTGTTTTGTCACATTGGCGGAGATGGGCTTCCACAGAAATTATATAAATAAAATAAGAACACACGGGAAATTAGTTTTAGTCTTTGTCAAATTTGTCAACACAACATGCATGAGGAGGCAGCGTAATACCTATTCTTACATCCTGCCCCTGACAAATACCCCCAATATTGTAAAAGAAAAACCAGAAACTCATACCAAAACTAATAAAAACTAAAACTAAACATTTTTTGACAATAAAAACTAAACTGAAATGAGCAAACCCACTGTAGAAATGTATTGACACTGAAATGAAAACAAAACTTAAAAACAAAATAATAAATAATAAAAAACACTATATTAAGTTTGGTACTAACTCATCTGTGCTGGACTTAAACTGGCAACCCTCTGGTTCCCAAGCCAAGTCCCTACAGCCGCTGCCCCAAACAACATGCTTTTTAGAAAAAACAGCCAGTATATGTTGAATAAAGTCTAAAAGAGTCAAAGTAGAGCATCTCAAGACCCTTTTAGACACTGCAAGTTTTAAATTGCTGCTGTTATGTTTTCATTTTTCTTATGTAAATGCAGTTGTACTCTGTTTGCTGCCACTGAGACCAGACCTGTTGTCAGAGCTCGAGTTTGTTTAAGGAAATCCACAAAGCCAACGAAACGAGCCAAATCTGACCAGCAGCCTCATGCAGCTTTTCTCTTTCACAATTTTATGGACACGCAATTGAAGCCACACGCAGCCAAGAAAGCACACACACACACACACACACACACACACTCACACACCAGACAGTCCCCTCCCTCATTCTGTGTTTCCATTGGTCCATCGGTGCAGCCAAAATGACCACAGATTAGATAGCTGTCATTGATCGATGTCGATAAACTACAGCTTCTCTTGCAGCTTCAGAGGAAATCAGACGAGATCTTATTACCGCACGCACACGATCCTCTGTGCGGTGTGACTTTAAAGGCGCTGACACACCAAAGAGGCAGTGTGAGCTCTGTTTGACCTGCTGTGACCTCCCCCGCCGTTGAACTCACAGACCTCTCTGGCCTCCATCCGCTTGGTTTCCACGACAGAGCTGGAGCCCCGCCCAGCTGACTGTCACCATAATGACGCCTGCGAATGCACCCGCTCGGCTCAGAGAGGTCACAGAGGCATGAGTGTAGCACTCAGCGGGGCTTGGCAGCGCAGGACCGCATAATAGGCTAATCACTGTAAAACAAACATGCTGACTTACCCACAACCCCCCTCCCACCTAACCCTCCTACCCAGCATGATTTAGGAGATTGTGGTATACAGTGGAGGCAAACTGCAGCCCTCATTCTCACCATGGCATTAAATTTGAAGAGGATACGTGGTCTCCAAGCAGTGAAAACAGTATTTATACTTGAATAACAGCATTTTCCTGCTGCTGTTCTGTGTCGAATTCAGCTCTGAGGCACAACGGACACCCTGGATGTGAGCAGACTGAGGAGATGGTATCTGTTTGTTGCAATGTGACAGAGTTTAGCATCAGTAAAGTACCACAAAATACAACCTGAAAAGTAGCTAATCGTACTGACAGCCACAGGTGACCTCATGAATCTTTAGATTTCACTTTATGACTCTTTTTTTGTCTCATTTTACAAACACATCAACAAAAGGACAAGTCAAATCACGTCTGACCTCTCCCACCCTGCGGGCTACAGTTTGCTTTGGAGACTTTGAACTCTGCTGCTTAATTAACAAGTTATAGACGTTATTCATATAATTTTTTGTCAAAGACACAGGAAGCCACTGGAGAGGGGCTATAGAAACGCTACAGTTCATTGTATGAAATGAATCACTGATGTCTCAGTCGCTCCAGGAATTTGCGATGTTGCGATTGTAACAGTTCAAATCAAATTCAGCTGATCCACATGAATTCTACTACAACTTTACTGCAAATTTGAGCAATCATTGTAGATTCCTGCGCAAATTTTTTAGCCATCCATCACCAAACTCACTTCCTTGTTTCTAGCTGTGGAGATGCAGACATGTGTGTCTCACATTTACCCTCCAAACAGTGCAATTTTATTCTTTGCCTTTGGTTTTTAATGAATTATTAAATTTCTTTAAAAGAAAATCTAACCTTCAAACCAGGCATTTTAGGCTGCAACAATCAAGAGACTGACGTCTACGTGTGTGATATTGCTCTCCTTGGCAGCAGGTTATTCCTTTAATATTAAAATGAACTGATGACTTCCTCGAAAAGGTGTGTCTCATGCTCCACAAGTTGTGCACAACCTAAAATGTGAAATCAGTCAGACATCATTGCGAGGAGAAACCAAATTTCTGCTATTACAGTTTCTTCTGTTCCTGCTGGGGGATTTGGAGAGCTGTTGGCACCATGGACCACAGTGTGCACGCATGAATATTGGCCACGGTTTCACCATGCAAAGCGGTTTCCTAACTCCTGACCATCAAACTACTTTCCAAACAGTTGCCGAGTGCGACAGTGAAAACACAGCGTGTGTATGTTCATTTTCTATTCAGGTCAGTTGCAGCAGTGCACACTGGCACACAGCATGGTACTTCTGTAATATGTTATTATGGCTGTATGGAAGCTTTTGGAAGAGCCCATGACACCAACAAATAACATAGCAGAGGAGAGGGACTGTTTTTCCTGCCTACATTTGGACACCCCCACCCCCCTGCTGCCACCCCCCCGTTGTGTAACCCTACCAGTGTCACATGCATGTCCCTCTGTGTAACTGAAGTGGTTGTAAAGGGAGGCGGGAGGGGAGGGCAATAAGAATAAGAAGCGTGGTTACATTTCAGCCTGCCTGGTGCCAAGGTCCTATTGAAAATATACGGGCTCGGGCCCTAACCCCCCCGTTTCCATGCCTCCCCTGCCATGGCAACAAAACATGGAAATGTGAAAACAATGTGAGCAGTTTCATCCGTGCCCACCGCCACAATGAGCCGTGCAATTAGCCGTTTCGACTGAGGAGGGGCCACTTATTGGATTTGAGAGGGCTGAATTGTCGACGGGGGCCACTTGAGGGGACGCCGGTTTATAACGCCACTGCGGGATCTGGTCCAGGATCTGGTGTTCGGTGCGGGTAGAGTGCCACTACCTCCCAGTTGCAAAGGCAATTAGCCTAATGGAGCTCTCAGCTGGCTGCACATTACTGGTTTGGACGGGGAGCGGGTGTCACTTCTCCACATAATCAGCTCTGTTTGCTTTATTTCTCCTCCCTTTTCCCATTATGTTCTATTCTGATAATATCTGCTGAGTCCATTAACCCAACGTTGTGGCCGACAATTGACGATTTTCATTCCTAACAACCGATTTTCATTTGGAGAACAAACTCAACTTCAGCTCCAGCTATAGCTTGGTTTAAAAAAAAAAAAAAAAACCTATTTTCAATAAAATACACCCAGAAGTAGCATATCAGATTAGATCAGATCTATTTTATTTTTATATTTTATGCCTTAACTCACATCTAAAAAGTGTATTTTCTACTATAATTAGACACTGGTTTGTGCAGGTAACATTAATTGATGTCCTGTCCAGACCTTTTTGACTGGGAGGGGCACAAGTGGGGCACTGATGTGTATGTGTCTCAGCTTTCCAGTCATTCCTAATTTATGCAATTCCAATACTGTTTATGGACCCCAGTTTGCAGAAATATTAACTAGGCAAAATTATTAATTTAACACATTTATACCATGCGTGTTGCATTTTTGTTGTCCAAAACCTGCATGGGATTCTGCATGGGATTAGCATAAAGTGGGCATGTCTGCAAAGGGGAGACTTGTGGGTCAGAGGTCAAGGGATTCCTTTAAAATAACCAATCAGCTGCTTTCCTGGAGAAAACATTGTCATGTCACATTTTAATGGATGGTCCTGATTCTCAGTTCAGATCAGAGTTGGAGGACTGTGCTCTTCCTACCTCTGTGTGCTTCTAATCCCCTTTGACTTTATGTAGCCTTGACCCAGTACATCCAAACCTCTCGGATCCACAATATTTACTACAATTTAGTAAACGCAGTCCATCAGTCTGTTGCAGTGGTTCCCAACCACTAGGGGTCGCAACTGAGGAGTGTAGAAAATATACACAGTAGGCCTATATTTCAGCATTTTCTTCATTTCTGTGAAGAAAACTAATTAAATTGTTATTTAATGTTATACATTTAGATTATTATTTAAGATCTAAAACTTCACCATTTGGATCTATTGTTTATCACTGGTTCTGTACTGTTATTGTTGTATAATATTAAATATCCATCACTCAGTCCGTTTACTCAGTGATAGAAAGGGTTCCCTTAAGGGAAAAGGTTGGGAACCACTGTTTCTCTATTGCACTTGTTTTATCACTCCACCCTTTTGGAGCTCCACATTCCTCCACCCCTGCTCCTGCGTACATTCTTCCCTCATTGACTTTTTGTGGTTCAAAAACATGACAAGGAGATTCTGGAAGACAGGGAATGCAGGACTTTAGGTGTCTGTGTTATGAGACACAGAGACTCACAAAGGCTTTCGGACGTCTCACAACAACAGTGTGAAATGTTTCTGAGGGCATATATGTGAGGGAACACTGCACTCTAGTGTTCTGTATAGGTTAGTGCAACAGAAGTGCCTTTTTATTCTCCTCTTTAGCTTCTTTTGTCATCAGAAGTTGTTTCTTTTTTAATCAAAACAAAGAAATTAGTAATAGTAAATCCAGGAATCTCACAAGATATTAATTTTGTTATTGTGTAAAATCACATGCATCACACACTAGTTTAAGTCACATGGGTTTCCAAACAGTATTAAATCCATCAGTGTTTCATCCAACTGCCTGCAATCCACTCACAATCATTCATTTAGACATTACCACAGGCTGAGTCACTCCATAGCACCCTTCCTTTAACGAAACAACACTGTATTGGTAAGAGTGTTACATAAATCAAATGTGCTGCTTTCACAGTGAAAGGTTGTAGCGTTTGCCTGCATCATTGCACATGTTCAGCAGGTAGATAAATGCACACACACACACACACACACACACACACACACACACACACACACACACACACACACACACACTCATTTTATATTCGTGATTTAAGGCTGAAGACGTTGTTATGGAAACAGGAGCTTGATGAAAGTCTAATGAGTTTTTCTCCTGAAAATCTGGAAGCTTAAATAAAGTTTTAATTCACCTGCAACATTATTAAAAATAAATCAGAGCTCAAATGAGAAAGATATTCCTGTTTGGTTTGATTGCTTAGAATAATAAAAAGCTGCAGTTCGCTTAAATTCCTGCTGAAATTAAGAAGGATTTAGGTTTCGTTAAGTTGAGTTTTGGGTTAGGGTTTTTCTGTCAAATGCTACTGACCTGTTTGGAAAAAAAGCAACAGTTTAAGAATATACATATATTTTAAAGCACTGCAAATAAGGTGTGATGATACAACCTTAATATAGCAAACAACTATTGTCTATGTATAGATACAATGGATCACAGTGTCACACTCCCTCTGCCTGTGTTGCTATTGCAGCCTGTCTGTGGTTTGTTTCTATAGCCGGTCTGCTCTGTGTTCCACTTGAGTAGAGCGAGTTGGTGATTGTTGGAAAGACTAACAAAGACTGAGTTTTATTTTGTTTTATGTGTATGACACTTCTGTTCACAATCTGAGACTGTCAGTGGCAAAAACAAGCACTTTTAGTGGACACACTTATCCCCAAGGATTACCATTAGCTTATGTTGTGGCCATAGTAGTCCTTTTCATGAATATCTTCACATCTAACTCAGTGAATTAAGGGTTTATTTCGGCCAAACCAGCGTTGAGTGATCGTTGTAAAGACTGTTGAAAGACTCACAGAGACAGTTTTGGTGAGTTTTATTTTGTTTCTGTCCAATTGTTTTGATCTGAGATGCTGGTGCTCTAGTGCAACATCTTGTATACAGCTCGACATTGTGTATATATAACTGTATCGTGTATATGTAAGTTAATTAATGGGTTCAGAGATACTGAACATACTGCTCTAGTGTGGTGGTTCTCTCTAAAAGCTGACCATAATCTTCTCTGTTTCAACTGTCTTCTCTCTATTACGGAGTGTATTTATCTTTAGCCTGCAGCCAAAAACCTACATCAGTTTCTATTGACAACCACAAAACATCATATACGTCCATAATACTATAATAAGAAAACACTGTTTAAGGAGAAGACTTTTTTTATTTTTTCAATTCCATGACAAGATCAAAACCAATAATATGTTGGTGTGTCTCTCAATACTTTCTGACTTCCTGTCTGTGGCTCTCAGCTCTAAAGCTCATTGGTTCCTACACATTTTATTTTTTGTAACTTTTTATAAAATTCTCTGTATTACTAGTGGGGGTTCCTGACCCCCAGGTTGGGAACCACTGCTCTAGTGAGAGCAGCAGGATGGTGTATGTGGGATTGAGGTCATGGTAATGAAGGAACATGTCACCCAGTGCAACAGTTTGACTCATTTATGTGTTTTTAACAACAATGTGAGAACATCTTGTTAGCTGATACGTTCAATCTTTTGGTTTTGGGATTTGTTGACAGCATTAATATATGAATAATTCACCTTTAACCTTTAAGAAACAAACCTCAAAAACTCAAACTTGTCTCTGATTGGAGGATGTTGATCCTAAACAGGAATCTTACATTTGAGGGTTTTTATGACAGACTATCAGTTCATCAGTGACTACCTGCCCGTGTCTGTAAATAATACAGCAGAGAGCAGCTTGGATCAGCCAGGTGAATATTTATGGAAGCCTTTAATACTCCAGAGTGATTCTGGGAAGCCCTTAGAGCAGATTCCTAGAAAGCTGCCTGTGGTTGTATGTAGCTGCACATCCAGTCCTCTGAGCTGCCTGAGAGTGGAGGGGAAGGAAAGTATATTTGGTTGAGAGAGAATGCTGCAGGTATGCACTGAGTTCCTAATCGTGGGGTTTTTTTCTTCGCCTAAGAAGTTCAGAAAATGCTGCATGACATTTTAGAGAAGAAGAAATTATACTATTTTATGTCTCTGAAAAACAGAGCATCCAATCTGGAGATGTTATCATTATGTCAAGCTCTGAGTTAACTTACCCTCCATCCTTCCACAGTTACCACAATTTAATGCAATCAGTCTTTTTTTTTTTTTCCGTGTGTCACTTTAAATGGGATGGAGTTTTATTTTACAACCTTTTCATGAGCAAAAAGGAAAGTCTGCAAGAGAAAGTTTGAAATGATATTTGAGAAGAAATTGCAAATGATCTTTTTCCCATCGCTATTGGTGTGAGTCTGACAGGCAACATTTGTTCTTTCCCTGCAGACAGACAGCTTGCTGCAGGAGCACAATGCGAGTTTTTAAAAAGTATCACAATCAAGATAAACTATTCATACCACAATGTCAAAACTAATAATTGTGCCTGGAATGAAGCCCTAAAAGTCAAGGGTTGTATTATAGCCTCAAATATATAGCCTATATACGCGTATGTGTATATACATGTGTTCCTTCCTTGTTTTTATTTTAATTAGTTTTACATATCAAAAAACATAATCAGTAGGCTGCTAGGAATCACTGTGTATTCATAAAGAAATATGAGCAACAAACTGGGAAAATGAAGATGAGAGAGAGGGGGGGAGTGGATGAACAAAAAGCCAATCCAGACAGTCTAAAAGATAGAGACGAGAAAGAGATGCATTAAAAAGGGCCAATGCATTAAACAAGCCAACATGTTTCAAAGTCTTCGGGATTGGGAAACAGTCACTTGACCCCACTAATAACATAACAGGTAAAAGAATTAGCAGCAAACTGTACAGTGAGTAATAATCAAAGGCAAAATGTCAAAATGATTTTGGACTTCAGTAAGTGTGGCTGCTGTCAGAGTTTCAATTGGGATAATAGCACTACAGTCTGTCACTCCATCTAAAGCTTACAAAGCTTATCTTTTATCTAGATATTCTATGTTGTTGGTCATTGTTGCTTTATATATATATACACACACACATTGTATAAACGTCTGTATGTATGCATATAATAGCTCTGTTATTTCTATTGGAACTGTGTATACAGTTAAGAGAAACTTAAGTATGTATAAGTATAGTATTAAGTATGTGCTCACATACTTGCCAAATAAATTCTGATCACACTGAGCCTGTTGTTCAGAGGGTTAGGGTTGATAGGGTTAAACCAACTGGAGTCTGGTAAACAGTAGATGATTTTTAAAAATGAAATTTCAACAGATGGCGCCATTAAACCTCCTCACATCCACCTTTCTCTCCTACCAAACTCAAGCCAAACAGAGATTTCAGAGTGCAGGTGTGACAAGAAGGATGCACTTCAGTCTGATTATCACTTTTTCTGAGTGGTGTCAATGCTGGTAGACACACACACACACACACACACACACACACACACACACACACACACACACACACACACACACACACACACACACACACAGATAAACCTTTAACCCTAACACCCTTTGACGAAGTGAGATCCAGTGGCAGGTGGATCTTGTCTTTTACTTGTAGTTAAAGTTAAATAAGTTGCTAATAATAATAGTCTTGTATTAGTGTCAAGCTCAACACAGATATATTATCCCCTCATTAAGATAAGTTGTTATGGTGGAGGTCTATCGCTGTAGTGATCCTTTCCATAAGGTTGTCAGACAGAATAACAATCTGAGCCTGTCAGTGGAAAAAACAAGCACTTTAAGTGGACGTACTTTTGACAGGCGCAATTTCCCCGATTATGTTGCAGTGATTGCAGACTGTTTTGACGCTGCTGACTAAGGTAATCTACTGGACCAATTCCAAAACTTTCTGTACCTACATATTAGCAAGCAACTATTATAGTTGAAACTAAAGTAAAAACTAAAACTAGGTGAAATTGTTAGCTGAAACAATATTGTGTACTCACAAAACTAACTAAATATATATACACATATACAGAAAATGTCTAGCTTTAACTGTGCTTATTGAGACTGTAATGTCAAATTGCCTTGTACAAAATGCTGTGTTTGTATTATAATACCTATTCTGAACTTCTTAAATCTTGCCAGTGACAAATACTCCCATATTATATCAAAAACTAACACTGAAACTAGTACAAACTAAACTGAAACGTGCAAACTCACTGTGGAAACTAACTGAAACTAAACTGAATGAAAAAAAAAAAATAAAAAAAAAAAAATAAGAATAAAAATTAATTACTCTGCCTATGTCACTTAGACACACACACATATATATATATATATATATATATATATATATATATTATTGATTTCCTGACCAGGTAAAAAAATTTATATCAGAATAACAGAATAATAATGGGGTGGAAAATCAAAACAATGACCTGAAAGACGCTAAACCGTAGAGTTCAAAGGAACTGCGGATTCAGGGGAAAATTCTCACTTAGAGCGACTCCTTACACATTACACATAATCATTTCCTCCATTGTTAACATACAAACAACCAAAACTGTGAAGTCAGCCTCCAAATCCAACCAAGCGAGTTTTCATACAAAAGCTCAGTGAAAATGGATTTGGCACCATGAGAATGAACGACGCACAGATGTACAGTTTCTTATAACACAAGATGTTGATATCCATACTTGTCACGTCAGTCTATATGAAACAGGCAACCTGTAAATTAAGATGCCCAGTGTTGTCTCATTTCCGTCTAAAGCAGATAGAGAGACTCAGACTTTTTCCTGATTGAATGGCTTCCTCCTTTGTGTTGCACACTATTCCCTGATTTTACTCTGGATTTCAATTTCCATCACATCTGGACACTGAAAGGCCCCTTTTGTGCAACGAGAGAACAATGAAGAGAGCGAGAGAAAAAAGATAGAGAGTGAAAAAGAGGAGTTCGAACCTTTCCGAATATACTTTTACTACCGCCAAACTTATATTAACCTCCTCCTGTTCCATTGTCAGAGATAGTGCAGTGCCAACAGAGAAAGAAAGGTCAGAGCTGAATAGTGTCATAGCTTTCGTGAGGCAAGGAGAAGCCCGCTCGGTGCATTAAAGTGTCTGTCAGTTCAGATTGAAGACAGTTATTTGGGAAGGAATAAGAAAGAGAGAAAAAAGAAATGTCTAATAAAAAAGGGTGATGGATAAAAAAAAGGAAACTCTACCTTTTTGACAGTAGGTTCACCAGTAAAGCCACAGTCAAATGAAGGGTATTAAAGCCTCCTCGGATGAAACGTCTGATTTGCTTGCATGAGTATTCATCTGTCACCTCTCCCTGTTTCTCCTATAAAGCCCTCAGGATTTTAAAAGTGCGTTTATTAAAAGTGAGCAAACATACCTCTCCGGTTACAGCTCTGTGCTGTAATAAAACTGTGTTTACTGTATCAGTCACAGAATTAATGAGACTAAATGGTTGGTGGAGTTTATCTGTGGAGATGAAGCAGATAAGCTGTTCTGAAAATCTCCAAAGTTTCGTGACTCGGCGACTGTAGATCAGTGAAACAAGAAAAGTTACAGCAACAGGAGAAAAACTGACGTTTAATACCAAATTCAGAGCAAAAGTCCAGTTTCTATGATGTGAAAATCTACAAGCACAACCTATGTTTGTATCACAACTGACCTGTGTGATTTGGATTCGTTCTAGAATTCCTTTCCTTTGGCTGCCTCATGTCTTTATAATCCTGCTTTTTCACATAATTCAATGTCATTTAGATATGAATCCTTTTTATTAGATGTGGGCATGACTTGAAAGCCCGCCCAAGGTTGTAATGATAATATTTAATACGGTGGACCTTCAGACGATTAATGTACTGTGTGTTACTCCATGTTCTTAGATGCTGAAAACAGTCAACCATAAATTACCACTCAAGGCCAAAAATCTTACAGAGCTGATCGGTCACATGCAACAAACTCATGAGCTTTTTTTGGTGACTCAGCAGGTTGCAGAGAAGACTGTTCTTCAGTGATGAAGCCCCGCTGTTCCTCTACCACTATGTTTGCTAAAACCTTCAAATACTTAAAGGTCCAGTGTGTAACATTTAGGAGGATCTATTGACAGAAATTGATTATTCATAGGTATGTTTTCATTAGTGTATAATCGCCCAAATGACATCTAAATTTAGGAATTGTTGTGTTTCCACCATGTTTGTACATTAGCATGTCCATGATAGGTTCTCCTACACACTGGTCCTTTAAATAAAACCTAATAAACTCTTCTGTTTTGATGGTACTGGTCACCAGGTGGAAACAACTTCATGGTGGACAAATGTTGCTCTGTGATTAACACGTGAGCAAAAGGACAGTTCAACACATCAAAACTACATGTTTCTCCTCTTCCCTATAATGCTGTTTATCCATCTAGATTTCTTTGGGCGTGAGTTGGAGATATCAGGCTGTGGAACTATTTTCTTTCTACATATCACCGTGCAGAAGATAACATGCACGAGAGCGAAGGATGTAAGCATTAATGGCGTCCTCTTCGACTGAGCTGTTAGCTATCTCATGCTAGGTGACTAAGGTAACGTTCAGCTACGGTTGGCGGGTGTAGTTTTTTTTTAATAGTTCCTACATGAAACTGCTCACAACAAGGTCTGTGGATTATCAGGAGTAACCAGGTTGTGATTTCTGGAAAGAGACATTGCTCGAGTCCACCATCAGACATCTCTACAGCCGATGTCTCCAAAACTCAGCAACTCACACCAAAACAGTCTAGATGATAAATAGAACTACAGTTTTTATTTTGGGTGAACTTTCTCTTTCACACAGCTTTTATACTTTAGGAGGGCGTCTGATTCTGAAATGCTGTACTCTGTATTGAGAGGCCTGCTGAAGAGGTCCAAACTCCATCAACAACTGTCTAATGTTTTGACTGGACCCAAGAGCAGACACACAGACAGGATGGATGGTTTTAAGGGTCTTTATTCCACACACACACACACACACACACACACACACACTGGGGGGGACGAGGGGCGGCCACAGCAGGAACAGGCAGGTGAATTGGCTAAGAGACTGGAGACACAGGGAGACACGGAGGCACTGGAGAGCTGACTCTGGAAACTGAACTGCAAGAGAGGGTCCCTGGAGCTCAGGAGAGAAATGGTCAGACTGAGGAGCAGGCACAGGAAAATCACTAGCAGACTTACAGTAGCAAGCTAAACACTGGAAGGAGCCACGAAAGTTACCACCAAGTTGGCTGAAACAATCTGGCCATGAATGGAAGGAAGACCGGGGTTCTTGAGGGCTGAGGCCGATGAATTGATTGAAAGCAGGTGAGACAGCGCACAGGTGAGGTGAATGGAGGCCGCACCCACATCAGATACACACAGGGAAGGAGGAGGAGTAAAGGGAGTAGGAGGGGAGCAGAGCCATGACAAAAACTTTATTAACACTTCCATGTTGGAACAGATACGCTGCATCACAAGTTACATTAGAGAGAAAAAAGGTACTTTAAACTAGAATTATTAAGATGGAGTTTTTGCACATGCACTCTGTTCTCTCTGATGGGACGCCATGTTCCCTCGTCCTCTGTTTGCATTTTCTTCAGCAGCATGCGTAGGAACCACAGCCAACTTCCTCTTGTCTCTTATTTTGGATATGATTATCCTCTTTGTTGTCATGTATTAGGTTGCTAATGCTAATTTAAAATATGTATTGCACAGCAAACAGGGTAAAGATGATGCTTTTGACCTCCTGCTCTGTCTGTTCTGAAGCAGAACTTTGTGTTTTCAACGTTTCAGAACTTTATGCCACAGCTGAAAATGAGATCTTTTGTGTCTGTGTATCTGCAAACGTTGATCAAATGGAGTCAACGCCCACTGAAAGCGATAAATTGCAGCTGTTGAAACATCAGTTTTAACCCTGCTGGTATTCATTAGACAAAATGAGCCCTCTGGAGCACCATCCATTAATGACACACTGTCTTTCACACAATGCAATTACAGCCATATATACATGTTAATTGTCTTTTTACACATACACCTCATATCTTCATCTGAGCTGAATGAGTTCCAATCTGTACTCAGTTCTCTACTAACCCATTTTCCCCTTTAATTTACTAGAACTTTCTTTTAACATGTCACATTCATTATACAGTCACAGAAATGTGACACTGGCATATATTCTTTTCAAGTTTTGTCAAAAGGATGACCAATGACACTATATCCAAGTAGCACCAGAAGAAATTATTCTTTACTATGCTGTATGTTCACATATATATAAATCAATCAACTTAGCATATATATTTTACCTGTAACATCAACATACAAATATTGATGTTACATTTTGCCCATTTATACCTAAAGCTTAGTACCATGTAATGATGCACACCTGAAATGACCCACATGACGAATATCAGTGTACAGTGACTTAAAGTTCACATAAAAATCTGATTTAACTGTTCACTGTGAGGTCAACAAAAAACAAATACAAAATATCCATAGAAGTCCGAGTTAATTTGTAATTTTGTGATTTATTTCAAAATAAAAGTCTGTGCATTCACAACAAATCATCGACTTGTACAAAGAATTAAACATAAAATCTTGATTATAACTACAGAAGTATATGCACGGTAAAACCAGATATGTTAATTTAACAAAAAAAAAAACATTTTGTAAGTTAAAAAAAAACCATTCATGATCAAGTAGCTTTAGTAATTTTAAGTAACACAGACTTAATTTTTAAATTTGTATCTGTACTGTGAAAACAAAATACATAGTAAAACTACTGAATCGGGAATGTAAGTGTCACTTAAAAATGACTAGTAAAAGTTGCTTCAGCGAGAATCTTTCTGAACTGACAAAATTGAGTTTTTGCTACTTGAAATTTTCAATGTAATCTGTTTTTTTTTAGAAAATAACTGATTACCCTGTGTTGTTGTTTTTTTTATTGGTACTGCAGCAAAATTAATTGCAGGGACAAAAGAAAAGGTCTTGAGCTTTAACTTTGTTCTGAAAATAAAATGTCACAGTAACTACAAACAGTCATCTTCCTCAATCCTGCACTTACACCCTTTTTCAATACATAAAGATATAATCTCTGCTGATATTTTAAGTGAAATTCATTACATTGTATTTATCCATATCCTGACTGGATGACAGCATCAGCTAAATGCCTAAAATATCAACTTTAATTTGACTTTTATGGATAATGGATGTGTAGAGGGAGAATGTGGGGGAGGTTGTGATTCAGGTGGGAATGGTAGATTTAGAGATGAGATATAAAAGATGATAATAACATACCATATGAAACAATTTTCATACAGTGGAAAAACACGAGTTGAATCAGTTCACTTTCCTCTACACCTGAGGCCCGGGTTGGGTAAACAGCCTCGGCGTCTCCATGGCAGCAGAGTGCAGCGAGCAGGGCAGCAATGATGCAATGATGAACACCCCCAGCTCTAAATGTAGGAGTTTACTTTGGTCTGTTCTGTGTGAGCGGGCATTTCTAGAAGACACACCTGTTTGACCCACACGAGAGGTCAGATCTCATAATCATGAACGAATCACGTTCTGGTTGTGTAAGGCAAGAGGTTTCTGGGCTCGACTTGGTTGAGGGCCAACAGCCGGCTGCCGTGGTTGACCGTGGTAATCGTGTGGTCAGACGTCAGAGGATCCTGTTGCCACACCCATTTCATCCCAACTACTCCCTCATCCTGATTCTGCTGTAGCTACCAGTGAGGACACTGAGGTTATGTCCTGTTTTTTCAGGGACGTTAACACTCTTTGGGTGTTCATATTGTATCATTTTAAAACATGGTGGGCAGTTTTCAGTTGATTTGAGCGTTTTTAGACTTTTAGATTTATCAACTGAGGTACAACAGCAGTTTCCTGAGTAACAACCCGGAACCATGCTGGCAATTAGCTAAACTACGCAGGAAATAATGAAATCAGACTGTTGACGCTCAGGTAAACACTGTTGGCCCACTGATTCCAGCACATAACCCCCCATTAAATGTAGTTTTACACTTGGGTTTTTGTAAGGGTTAAACAAACAAGATACAATGTATAAATTAGTGTTACCTCGACAAGCTATCTGTTTCCCTCCTGTTATAAGTCTTTATGCTAAGCTAAGTTAACCCGCTGTTGGCTCTAGCTACATATTTCTGCATACAGCTATGGGTGCTGTCAGTCTTTTTATCTTACTCTCAGCAAAAACTGTTCTTTTAATTTGTGTTTGTTGTATTTATGTGCAGGGTTGCCTTGACGATTGTGTGTGTTTTCTACAGTTGCAGGGTATTGGGCTCTTTCAGCCACCATAGAACACTGCCCCTTAATCTTCCAAGTGAGGGTTGTTTTGTTAAAAGTTATTGGGTAGATATGAAGACTTTAATATTTACTGTCTCAGTAATGGACCCTGCACCAGAAACAGAACAATTATACTTCTGCAAATTGGTCTGGACTAGCCTGATTGGTTCATTGAAAAAAAGGCTTTTAGCAGTGCCTTCATTTATAGGAAAAGAAAGAAATCTGATGTTACAGCATCTCTTTAAATCTTCAAATTAGTCCTTCAGGAACTGCTTAAAAGAAATAAACATTATCACTGCTCAGTAAAGAGTGGAGGTCTCCACATTGTATACCGAGATAACTTGGCCAATTAAAAACGGATTAATAACTGATTGAAAACTGAGACACACACATACACACACACAATGTGAGCACATGGGCCTGTGAGCCGGATGCTGCCATCTTCTCTCCCTGAACCTCATTTGTGCCCCTCTGTTCCTGTGTGTTCCTCTGTGTGTGTGTATGTTTGTTTGTGCTTGTCCAGCGTGGGTGAGCGAGGGGCGAGTGCTAAAAATCCCATGGCAACAAGTAGATGATACACAGATACCAGTAAACAACATGAATGGAAGTGTGTCAGCATGAAAATGTGTGTGTGAGCTGTGTGTGGTTCACTATCTGTGTGTTAATCTGTAAATGTTAGGATACTCAGTGTTAGTGGATATTCTGCTCCTTTATAACCATTGAGGGAAGGAGGTGCTAAAATTCAGGAACATGACATAGTAGCCAAACCGTACAATGACTATCGAGAATACCGGCAACTGTAGACGGCATTGCTGTCCAAAGTTACAATATTTCAAACTTTTTGCCCTCTTCCGTGATGGAATTTTAAGGTCAGGTGGGTAGGATTTAGTGGCATCCGTCATCTATCACCATCTGGTACACTGCTGCCACTGCCAAGGACAAGGGCAGACTGCAGCGTATCATTCGATCTGCTGAGAAGGTGATCGGCTGCAATCTGCCATCCCTCCAGGACCTGTACGCCTCTAGGACCCTGAGGCGTGCAGGAAGATTGTGGCTGACCCCTCCCACCCTGGTCTCAGACTCTTTGAGATACTTCCCTCTGGCAGGAGGCTGCGGTCCATCAGGACCAAAACCTCTCGCCACAAAAACTTTCTTTTTCCGTCTGCAGCTGGCCTCATTAACAAGGCCCGGTACCCCCTTTGTCACTGACTCTTATACCCACCCTGTATATACAGTATGCATTACATTAATGCACCCCTGTCTTCTGCACAGTTTTCTTTTCTTATCTTATCTTTCTTATCTTTATCTATTTGTAATTTGAAAGTACTTTATTTTTCTGTGTGATTTGTATATTTGTATATTTGTATTTGTATATTTTATGCACCAATTGCACCAGGACACATTCCTCGTAGGTGTAAAAACCTACATGGCAATAAAAATAATTCTGATTCTGATCTAAGGGCTTTATGTTATGTTTTCCTAATGGGGCGGGGGGGTCATAATGGGGATGGGAATTGTGTGTACCATCAAATGACTTTAACCCTAACCCTAGCCCTTTGAGGAGTGCCTGAATTGGACCAAACAAGGTGCCAATACCCTAATTCAGCACAACCCTGACCCTAACCACAACATAACCCTAACCACAATACAACCCTAATTCTTTTGCTGTTTTTTAACAAGGGCTAGCTGTGTTTATAAGGAGATGCAGTTATGCAGGTGTTTGCCTCACCAGTATTGCTGTATGATATCAAGGTATAACTCTTGGAGAAAATGCAGAGGTCCATGCTTCCAGAGGTGGCGGTACTCAATAAGATGTAAGGGTACTGAGTACCGGCCCGTCTTAGACACTGTTTTTGAGAGCCACACAGAGCCCACCATATTTTTAACTTACCTGCATTTCTCAACAAAATGTCATACAGTGTAATATTCATAATGCAGATATTTAATGATATTCTAGTGTTTCATTTTCCCCAAAATAGAGCATCAGCTAATGGAGGAGATATCCTTGTTGAACGGGTAGTTTCTCATGAAAAACGGCTGTCAGCGGTTTTGTGTTGTGGTCAAGGACCGAAAGCAGCTCGTGTCCTGCCAGAGAATTTAGAAAAAGCCCTAAATTTCCCAGACAAGGGAAGGATTTCCACAGGACTGGAGGTACAAGAGTTCAAGGTAACCTCTCCTGCCGCTCCTCCTCACTCCCACACTCCTCTACTCTGTGGATCCAAGTCACAATTAAAAGCCGGCAAAAGCTCAAAGACTCTTTGTTATGAAACAGTTGTGAGGGAAGGAGGTGATGTAATTCGGGATGTTTTATCTTTACTTCTAGTGTGAGTGATAAATGATATTAAACATTTTCATTGATGACAGCTGTGGAATAAGCAGAGACACATTTGATTGAGTTTTAAGATAGTTCAACATGCTTTAGGAATTAAAGGTTGTAATGTTTTGTTTGAGGTAATGTACTTATTGTTTAAATGCACCCCTAACCAATGGGCTTTGAAAGGAAAGCAGCCATGCTAGACTCTTACCCTCTTTCGTCATCAAGAAATTCCAAATATGCAGAATGAGTGTCAGTGGGTTATAAACATGATCTCACAAGCTAATGTGTCCTCCTTAATGCAAATAAAGCAAATCTCGATATTTTATTCATCTGTTGATGGTTTTATAATGTATGAAAAAGTGGCATACAAATGTTGTGGATTTTTTGGCCATTTGAGGGCAGAAGAACTACACAGTTCTTCCTTTTCCTGTACTTAGATATGCTATGTGCTAGGATAATCTATGTTGAGAAGATATATAGGCCTGTATATAGTCACATCTTAAATTAGCTACTGTAAGCAAAGTGGTAGCTCACTAGCTAGATAATCTACCTCAATTGTTAGCTAGGTAGTTATATCTGAAAGCTAATGTTAGCAAAACACTAACTAATTAATTTACATAATTTTTTTAGTACACATTAATAAAACACTGCTGTAGCTAACATGCTATTTTTAATCTGTAGTCCATGTTAACAACGTGGCTGAACGTAAGCTAACTGAAGATGTGACTATATGTCGCGTTTCTCTTTTAGCCGGGCCTGAGACGCTCTCCATTCCCAGACCAGAGCGGTCTCTCACACTGAAGTGACGGTTCAACGTTGTGTGTCGGTCTTTTACTTCATGCTTTGTGACGTATCAGAGCTGTTAAGTTACTGGCAATGCAAGCCGTACATATCCTGCTGCTGCTTCACATCAAAGTTTTCCACTGTTGAACCAGAGTGGAGGCTTTTATTGTGAAACAGCTATGAGAAATGAAATGTCGGTCACAGAGTTTGTAGAAATGAATTTGTTGTGCTATCCTAAGCTCAGTTAGCCGTGCAGCTAGCTGTCCTATTATCTGCTGGACTGGCAGCTCGCAGCACAGAAGCTTTGGACTGCCGGGAGGAGGAGGTTTTCAGGGTAGACCTAGAGGATTGCTGGTGGGGATCGGCACCAGAACCGGAGACAGGTAATCGGACAGTGTAGCCGGGCTCAGCAGCGTGGCCAGCTGAGCTAACTAACTGACGGGCAGCTACATTTAGCAGCAGTTAGCAATTACAAAAAGTCCTGTAAATGAAGGCAGAGTTGTGGCAGAGCAGCGGGCTATCTGGGGCTAACCTCACACCTTTAATTGGAAGATAACAGATGGAAATAAAAAGAGCCAAGAATAAATGTGGCATTAGGAAATAAATGTCCCCTTACTTCATAGGTATATCTTTATTTTTTTCTGTATTCATTTAATATTGACGTAAATGGTCTTCCATACCCCTCCATCTTCAGGATACGTTTAGTTTTCTCGCTCAGCTCAGCTCAGCTCATCTCTCTCTCAGACGATAGATCTGGATTGATGTTAATAATCCATCGGTCCCCCTTCTGACTTAACTTGTGCTTCACCTCGGAGTACATGCAGCTGAATATTCACTCTATTACTGGAGTAATAGGCAGCAGGCAGATGAAAGTGCTGGAAATCCAGCCCCTTCTCCCCGTCTATCATTACTGCCAGAGCAGCCGGAGCACAGAGGGCCAATGAAACTAATTCAGACATGATTGAGGAAGAAAAAAAATGTGGGCAAAGGATGAATCAGCTTGCATTTGCAAAGAATTTGGACTCGAAAGAATCAGAGCGACTCCACATCGGTGCAGATACCCTGTCCGAACACGTGACACATACACACACACACACACACACACATATTTCCCAGTGTGAGGGGGAGGGCACATTTAACTTTCTCTCTCTCTCGCTGGTTTCTGTGCTACTGGAGCAAAGGGTAAAGGAGAAGAGAGGATACAAGAGGGAACACACAGTTCCTCCCTTCACTCTGGATTTTTTTGGAAAGGAAATAGTCCACTGGTGCTGCCTCGTGTCAAATAACATTATGCTGCAGTGCGTGTCAGCGACTAATATGGCCGATAGAAATATCAGAAGATAATTGAAGTAGGCAGAGAAAGAATCCATGAATCAGAACATGTATTCTGTATTTTCTAAAGGACAAAAAACTGAATGAATGAGAAAAACATACAGAAAAAAACAAAGCTGGATTCTATCAAAACTCCATTTGTTCCCACTTTGCCGCACTCTCCTCCAGCTTTTTCCTCTTCTTTCACTTTTAAAGTATCTCAAACAAAGTTGCAGTGGCTGCAAGATTTTGTTCCAATATTTCAATTAGATCCCTTTTTATTTGAATTAGTCCATATTAAAATAAGTGATATTCCCATTGAACCACTAATTATAAAAGCAGATTATTTATGGTTAAGGCACACTCGTTAAAAACAAGTGAACATCATTATTTCCCTAAATGTGGTTGATATCAGTACTTGGTATTAGGGCATATAAGCAAGACGTCACAGAACCAATAAATGCTTAATTGGATATGTGGTTCCCTTATGGATGCTATGGTTGACATATGGTTAAGGTTGAGCAACTAAAACACTTGGTTAAAGGACAAGTGTGTGGGATTTAGTGACATTTAGTGGTTGTAATTGCAAATTTCAACACCCTCACTTCACCCTTCCCTTCCAAGTGCAAAGGAGAAACTATGGTGGCTGCGAGAAACGCATGAAAAACGCAAACTGCCCTATCTAGAGCCAGTTTTTGGTTTGTCCGCTCTGTTGTGGCCTCCATGGAAGTTAATCCACCGCCTGTAGATTAAACACTTTCCACCTCACTACTACAAAATTATACTTTCCACATTGACACTGAATGGTGGACACAAACCCTGAACTGGAATTGCTGATATAAATGTTAGGGACATTGTCTGTCTTTCAGCAGTTTCCCGTTGGTAGTTGCTACAACAGATCATCTACCAGTTTTACGCAACCTTTTAACCAGGCTTCGGATCGGCAATTAGGAATGCACTGGTTTGTGCTGGGAAGCAACCTGGGGTTCAGTATCTTGCCCAAGGACGCTTCAACATGTGGACAGAAGGAAGAGGGGGTTTGAACATGTGATCAGTAGACCACCTGCTCTACCTCCCGAGCCACAGAGCTCCAGTAGTAGAATTTGTCTGTGCCACTTTCTGAGCTAACTTGGCACAAAAGGAGGGCAAGATTAATTCCTAGTTTTACTTAAAACCTCCATTATGTTGTTACTGGGCAGCATTGACAGCAGACATTCAACCAAAGGCCATAATCATTTAGACTTACCTTCTTTGGCCCTTTAGTGGCCTTAAACTATTTTAAAAATGTCAAACAAGCGCTGCAATTCACCTCAGTCAACTGATCTCATTTCAGCTGTAAAATATGCGACTGTACAACCCTGAACCTGCTGACCACCTCAGCTGCATTCAGATGATGGAGAGAATAAGTCCCAGAAATCTGAGTACGGAGACGAGGTCATTGTAAGAGATGGACAAACTAAAGCAGGATGACCTTGTAGGTGATCTGAGAGGAGTTTAGAGAATATAAATCAGAGCTGTCGAGGTTTATTCTAATCACATCCCCGCCGTGGTTGTCAAAAAACAGCACTAATGGCATAAAATGAAAATAATTATGGTACTTTTAATTGATTAGTTGGTAAATGAGCACTTTGGTGTGTGTCTCTAAGGTAAAATTAGGAAATCACGATAAACAAAACAATGATTGCATTGTATGTTTCTATTCTAACAGAGTTTAAATCTGCTCTGTGGACACTGTTGTACATTGGTAACGTATTAACTCAAACAATTTAAGGAAGAAAGATATTTGATTTGAGTAGAAGTAACTCAAGTATGATTTATTATTTGAGGTAACTTGGATGAATTAAGTTAATTGTACTAATTCCATTCAGTTAATTGAAGTTACACTCATATGCAGCATTTCCAAACTTTTAAAAAAATCTGAAAAAGTCACTTAAATGCATCTTTTTTATATAAATGTTACCACTTAAGTTGAATTTACTCAGTTTTTTTCCACTAAAGTTTAAATTATTAACCTACCTGTAAAAACAGCTGATGTACGATAAAAATAATTTACAATTAATCGATTATCAAATTGTAGGCAATTCATTTACTGTGTTTTTTTTTAATATGACTAGATTTAATTGTTACACTTCGGGGATCATTAAATATCACATCATATTTAAATGAATATTTAAGTTCACTCAAAACAAGTGAGTTGCTTCAACAATTAATTTTTAGTTAGGTTTAATTCATGTGAATGAGTGACTCCAGTTTTTTGGAGGATTACTTTATACAAATTTGGGATTCAAAATATTGCTGAATTTGGCTGAACTAAATAAAGCAAATGTGTAACTGAATGATGAGCCATTTGGGAGCTGAAAGAGCCTGCTCTTATTGCTGAGCTGAGCCAAATGATCTGGATCTCTAAAAAGAAAGAATCCCATCATTAAAAGCCAGACAAAAATCTACTGGACATTCCCAAATTCCAATTACTAACCCTTTATTGTAAATACAGAAAATTGAGTCCCCTTATGTGTGTGACATGTAATTAAAAGTAATTTGTTATAAAAGTTGATATTCAAACTTATATTTGTCCTACAGGCTGTTTGGGTATAAGTGTAAATGTTTTTTAATGCGTCAGTTCTTTTTAAAAATGTGCTCAGATTTCTAATCAGTCACCACATCGAACACCTACAACTGTTATCAGTACCTCTGGCTGCGCCTCCGGTGACGTCACCGCGCCACCATATCTTTACTTTGGCACCTCTCAGTCTGCAGGTAGAAGTAGGAAGTGGACAGAATAACACGAACAATCGCAATGCAGTACAACGACACCACAAACTAGCCTCAGAGATGTGAGTCCATTCAACACAAAAATTAACACAGTTCTGTTGCAAGGCTGCTATATTACAACAGTTTGTACAGATGTTCATGCTGTGCTGTTTTATTCCCAAAAAGGAAGCTGGAATTTCCAATGTCGGCATGAGATTTGAATTAAATTAAAGGACAAATAACGATTATTAATTTAATTTCTAAATGTATCTGTCAATTATATTTTCTATTTTCAGAAAATGGAAAAAACTGTGACGTCCTCCAACTTCTTTCTTCGTCCACAACCCACAGATATTCAGTTTACTGTCATTAGAGGACTAAAGGAACCAGAACATATTCACATTTGAGAAGCTGAAATCAGAGAATTTGGACATTTATCAAAATAGTTGGAGATTAATTTAATAGTT
This sequence comes from Dicentrarchus labrax, assembly GCF_905237075.1. Classification (NCBI taxonomy): domain Eukaryota; kingdom Metazoa; phylum Chordata; class Actinopteri; family Moronidae; genus Dicentrarchus; species Dicentrarchus labrax. The sequence goes on from NW_026136703.1 coordinate 24,592,845, forward strand.
GACAACTAATCAGTTAATCGACTAATCATTACAGCTCCAATAGACACTGATCCCACTGCGTTTAATCAGATCAGTATCAGAATAAAAGTATGCAGAATGAAATATTAGACTGAGATTTAAACATAAGCAGAGAATAAAATAAACAAAAATAATTAAAGCTGCAGTAGGTAACATTTATAAAAAATCACTTTTTTGTCATATTTGCTGAAACTTTCATTATATCCTGACAGTAGAACAAATCTGGTTCCTCTGGCTCCTCCTAGTGCTCCCAATGGCATCTTTAAGAATCCATCGGGCCTGAATGAAAGCAAGCAATCTTGCTTTGGAAGCTGAGAATGATAGAAAAACTTGAACTTGAACTACATTTCTCGGCTCTGATTGGTTGTTTTCGTTCAGGCCTGGTTACCTACTGCAACACCAATATTTTTACCATCTTGGTGAAGCTTTTATGGGCTATTTATTGCCTTTTAATTGATAGTGACAGCTGAAGAGTGACAGGAATGGGGGGAGAGGGAGGGGGGATGACACAACAAAGGGCTACAGGTCAGACTCAAGCTGCAACGAGGACTTAGCCTGGGTACGTGGGGCGCCAGCTCTATCGGGCGAGCTATCCGGGCACCCCAGGGCTTTTATTGTATTTTATGCACACATGCTGAATTGCACTTAATAATACTGTACAAATACATACACAAACCACAGAAACAGGGGGTCTGTAGGGGCCCACAACTCATTTCTGCCCCTGATCTCCTTGAGGGTTAATCTGGCCCTGGTCATTTAGAAACAATAAACAGAAAACAGTGGCCCGGGTTCAATTCCAACCTGTGCCCCTTTGCTGCCTGTTACCCCCCCCCGTTCTCTCTCCCCACCTTCCTGTCTCTCTACAGCTGCTGCTATCAAATAAAGGCAATAAAAGCCCCCAAAAATAATCGTTAAAAAAAAATAAATGAACAGAAAACAGCTGATCCAGATAACGTACATGTTTTATTGTCTTTATTAACATCACTTCCTGCGAATGTTCTTCATCTAAATTTACTACTCTGTCTCAGATGTTGCTGTAAACTGCAGGACAGAAATGTGGCTGGAAGGATTCATATCCAAACCAAACACGCAGCAGGAGGATGGATGTGGAGAGTTTTTTTATTCACCTGTTCACAATTTACAGTTTGATAAGGACATAAATTGTCTTGCTGGATGCGGATTGGGCGCGCAGAACCCTTTTGGCCTCATTTTATTGCGCTCCATCTCTTTAAATCATTAACTCTGAGCTGCAGGGAAATCACAGATAAAGAGGTTCGACCTCAACATGTATATATATTTCCAGAATTATTATTACATGACAGACGTCTAATGAAGAAAAATAAACATAGAGCTCATCTTTGTTTGGTTTTTAACGCCATATTCCAGTGAGGTTTCGGACCCTCCTCCTCCTGTGCGCAGCGCCACCGGGCAGCTCTCCACAGAGGCGGGGCCAGTGACGTCCCCAAGTCGGCCAAACCTTAAACTTGCACTTTAAGGACTGGAGAGAGGGGATGAAGGGAAATATTAATGACACGACAGGAATGAAGAAGTTATTGGAGGAATAACGCGCCGGTACACGCGATGTCCGTTTATAGTTTCACTTTTACGCGTCTCGGTTCTTTCTGCCTCCAGTGACTGTGCAGCCGCGGCGGAGCCAACACAACCAACAAAAAGCCAACACAACTCCACAAGCAGCAGCTGATCTCTTCCTCTGGTCACCGCCTGAACCCAGTGACAGGTTTGTGACATGAAACAGTCTGTTTTCATTTCTGACTTTTCCATTTAAGAGAGGCAGAGTTTGTCCTGCGCAGCCGCTCCGGTCCGACAGGTGCAGCTCTGCTCTGCTCGGGTCCTGAACGTCAGCCCTGTAGAGTCTCTTTTATTCCACTGATGAGAAGCACCTGATTATAATGGGATTTTCTCAGCTCAACTTTCCGCGGCGCTTTGCAGCTTTTAGAGTTCAGCAATGAATTCATTTGTCTGTCAGGACTTCCTTCTGTAAAAAGGTTCAATGGCTTTAGAATAATGTATACGGGGACTTTGTCTCACTGCAAAGTCAGTTTAGTAGCTGTTCCCGAGCTTTCAGTGGCACCACACAGTCATCCTCAGCTAATGCAGCTGTCGTAGAATTGCAGGTGTTAAACTTCCAGGTGTTTTTCTTCCGTGTTGCATTAAAACTACATTTGGCAAACATCACCATTTTGACAGAAAAAAAGGACAAAGTCACAAAGTCTCGGGTTGAATAGTCAGAGACAATAGGGACGTTAGATATGGACTGACTGGCCGCCCCTCCTTTCTTTATGTGGCTGCATCTTCTGCAGTGTCTCAGAGAAGGAAAGGACCTGGGAGCCATAAAGCGGAGTCCAGACACAACCAGTATTCCACTAGCAAAATGGAAAATATATACATTTTTTTCTTGAGAAACCGGCCAAGTGGCAGCATGTATAGGAACAACAGAGACGTTCCAGGGCTCTAAAGGCTGGTGCTGATATTAAGTGCTCAATTTCAGTATCTTTATAAGGTTGCTTTACTCCACAAAATGTCAAAGAGTATTTCCTGTCAGTATTTCACTTGTACAGGATTTAAAAACACCAGAAAAAGAAGCCACAAACGTGTGAACACTACACAATTTTACAGAATAATCTTCTACAAGGAACTTCCTGTAAAGAATACATGTAATAGATATATGTCAAAAAACGTCCTATTGCTGTTGTTTCTAGTTTGCAATAAAAGGTCACTCTGTGCAGCCCTCATTAGGATGACTGTATCATCCTAGGGCTCACTGCCTCTGCTCAGTTGCACTGCAGCCACTTTGTGCACTGAATCTCCGCAGCTGATGTGCCCCCAAGATATGAACAAGTTAGCAAACCACAAAACGGCAGGCCTAAATGAATCCAATCAGATCTGTCAATTCAGATTTACTCACAAAACCTCAAGTTAATATCCCCATTAGATTCCTGCAGAGAGTTAACGTTTGTCTGCACAGCTCTAAAAGTGACTTTAATGTGTTTTCGTTTCATGTTTCTTCATAAACTTCCTGCAGTCACTTAGTTTATTACGGCATTACTGTAGTTATTCTGTAAGGGACATTTGGATTTACGTTCTAATCTTTCGACGCCGCTGGTGATTATTTTATCACATCAACAAAACCGACCCTATCTGCTCCTGTTCTCCAGGCTCTGCAGAGGAAACCAGTGAGGATGTACGCCTGTCAACCTCCTCCACAGCCTTGAGTCTGCTCATCGTGTAATAATAATCTGGCTGTTACTGTAAATACCAGATTCCTTTTTCACATGCGAATAACTGAGCTGTGGGGGAGTCAGAAAGTCTGTGTGCGTGTGTGGAAGGGAGGACGGAGGGAAGTCCTGCCGTTACCAGAAATAAGAAGTCGGACTTTAAGCACATCCCCTTCTGTTCTCCAGGCTTTCACCCACGTTGAAAAGCATTCCACCGGCCGCTGCCGAAAACTCACCAAGGTCACACTGCTCAACAACTCTTGATACCTCCCCCACCCCATCCACAGGTCGTCCACCACCCAAGATACCCGAGTACAGAGTGTAACTAAAACACGGCTGCAGTGAGCCGAAAAGCAGCGCTGCACGTGTGTTTCCTCACCACAGTCGCCCTCGTTGGTGTTTCCAGGCAGCAGGGAGAGGAGGGTGTCATGCCTCAGTTGTAGTGCAGGCACTGTGTGTAGTGTGAGGGTGTAATCACATTAAACACTGAAAGTGTTTTTTTCGATCTCTGGGGCACTCTCTGCCAACTCAGCAGCAGAGTCGTTTACAGCAGACCTGAAAACCTCCTAAAAATCCTGAAAAGGTTTCAGACTTCTGAGAAGAAAAACGGTGTAATCTGAGCCACTTGAGGTTTCAAAGAAGATTTCTTATCCGGGCCAAAAATTGTACATAAAGCTGTGTTGGACAAAATGGGATGGACTGATAGTACAGCTGCTTCCTGCTGTGATCTTAAAGCAATGGTTACCAACCTGGGGGTCAGGACCCCCATTAGTGGCCCGCCAAAGCTTCATGGTGGTTCGCCAGGCCTTGTTGATTTTAAGGCGTGTAAGAAAGCATTAAAATATACATAGTAGACCTATTTCTCTGCAGTTTCACTTATTTGAAGGAAAGTAAATGCAAAGTAAAGTAAATTGTTAAATAAATTGTCTAGATAGAACAATGGCCAAATGCCAGGGGTAAGAAAACACAGAATTTGTCAAAGAAACGTATCGTATGATTTAAAAAAAACAAAAAAACAACTTCTTGCAGTTACTGAGTTCTCTACTTGGGGACATAGTAAAGTTTTGGATATAATATGAAATATCCATAAAATATGTTGCTTAGTCAGTTAACTAAATGACAGATAAGGGGTCTCTTTGTTGGGAACCACTGGCTTAAAAGACCGTACCAGTACTTCTGCAGTCCAGTATAGAGTAGGGATGGGAGTGGAGAACCGGTTCCAATCAGAATCGTACGTTTCCAGTATTATCAATTCCTTTCATCAATGCCAACATGGTTTTCTGACAGCTGTGCATTACAATATAATAACTTGCAACGAGAAGGACTTGTGGTGAGAAGAAGAAACGGTCCAAAGCGTGACTTTTAACATTTCACACAGAAACTCAAACTACTGTAAATGTACTGTGTTCAAGCTCGGAGATAATAAAACAGTTAATAATAAACCTGTCTTGAAAATTGGTTTGGAATCAACTCAACTATTTATATAGCACCTTTCATACAAACATGCAGCCCAAAGTGATACAAGACAGTAGAAACAGTGATACAATAGAAACAATAAAATGTGAAACATTAAATAAAAAAACTAAAAGTTTGTATAAAATGCTTACCAGGGAGACAATAACATTACTCCAAAGTAAAGGGAAAAGCCAGATTATAAAGATTCACTAGATAATACTGAGAGAGGTCGCCACTCTATTATCCAGAGGCAGTGAGAAACCAAGGGCACTCTCACCGCTGCTCTAATGGGACACATAAGGAACATTTAAAAGAAAAGATCTGGCTGGAACATAAAATGAAAGAAAGTCTCAGATGTGTGGATGAGCTTTATAAACAAAGTAAAATAACTTTAAAATCAGTTCTAAAAAGATTGTGCATCCAGAGAAGTGATGTGATCCATTTTCCTAGTTTCCGTTCAGACTCTGGCATTCTGAGTCAGTCAATAAAGGAATCAACAAAGAATTGGACCAATAAGCAAAATCAATAATGGCAGTGGTATCAATAACATTGTATCAATTTCCTTCCCTAGTACAGAGCTAAAATGATGGCAAAAAATGACCTGGCAACTATTCAGTTAATACATTTTCAGGGATTTACGGATACCAGAATAAAGTGGTATCGGAGGGTTTTCATCATTACAATTACACGTAATATGGTATTGGATCTGATACCCGATACTGGTATCAGTATCAGTGCATCCTTTTCTGTTTGTTTTTTCAAGCAAAAATGCCAAAAAATATTTCATGTCAGCTTCTCTTGTGCACTGTAGTAGTTATAAGTAACTTAGATCTAATAAAAACCACTGAGGTAACGTTAGTAATAGTAATAATAATAATAATGATGATAATCAATGCAGGTTTTATTTAAGAAAAGGCTTTGCAGATTACATTCAACCCTTCAGGATGCATGCGTCATTAAATGAGGAGAAACTGAAGATGAACAAAACTATGTTTGTTTTCTGAATTCCATCTCTAACTTAATATGTAAATGTAACCCGTTGTGTCTATGATTGGACCAAATATGTTCTATTGAATGGATGGAAGCCCTGTTTACTGTTGTTGGCCTGTATAATTATAACCCCTGCTGTGCTGCTGATGAGTGATAGTCAGCTGCTGACTGCTGGACGAGTTTGACACTAGAAGGATGTTTTCACATTCATCTGCTGAAAGTGGAAAGTTTCTCTGTGCTCATTGGAAATCAGATTTTTAAGGGGCGGAGCCTACGAGCCTGACGTTGAAACTTAAAGCAATCAGTGCGCATTCATATCCAGATACATGGGCTACGATACAATTCAGGGACAATGCATTTTAATAAGGAACATATGCAATGCATTTCAATGCAATCTGACACACTTCTTAACATTTGTTTAATGTAGACATTTATTTTTCATTCTAAATTAAAATAAGCCAGTTCTATAAAAGTGCCAATGCTTAAGTGCTATTTCTCTTTATGGGAAAAAAGTGAAAGACAAATGTCACAGACTTTCAGCCCAGTTGGAGCTCAGTTGCGGCTGTAAAGTGTTTAATATCTTACGTGTTCTTGCTTGTGCTTGCTGCATTAGCATAGACAGACACCATGCTGTCGCACCATGTGACTGTTAAGGTCTGTTGTGCTACTGCTGGACTGTCTGACAGATCTTAGAAATGGACAGACTTTTGTCCAACTTTCCCTCTTCCAAACTTTAGATTTTAGATTTGATGGTGCGCTGTAGGTCGTGTCGGCGTTGTCGACGAGCCACGGTGCGTTAACGTTATTCTTGTCACTGTTGTTAAAACCAATTTCTGACTCAAAATGGTTGTGTGGGTTTTTGCTCTTTGGGGATAGCTGTGGTCGATGTTAGAGGTGTTTTTTATTGTGTTTTAAAGGCCGTTATAGCTGTACTGATTGTTGGAAGTGACAGTGTAGTGTAGTGTAGTGTGCTAGGTGGATGTTTTGTGTGAAGACCTGTATGTGTGCTTGTCCCAGAGAGCTTCAGGGTGGTTCTACATACACACAACAATTCATTCCTCCATGATGTTTGAGGATCATCTCCGGTGGAGGAGGAGGGACAAAAAGGGACAAAGAGGGATGTTTGTTAGACTCCTGACGTTGATGTGTTTCAGCCCTCAGCAGCTGTAGACCATTCCAGCCTTTTTGCTGCAATCTGTTCATGTATTGTATCTGATCATCGGTCCAACTGTGGGCATGGAAAGATGAGGATTCACAATTGGCTCCTGCAATCACAAAGCTGCAGTAAATATGCAGTAAAAATCTGATATGATCTTTCAGCCAATATTAATTTTTCATTCATTACACGAATAAAATAAGCAATAATTTTAATGAGGATCTCTTAATTGTGCATTTTAAAGAGTCTACATAGATGCTCTCTGGTGGACAAACTGTAATTCTACAGTATTAGCATTTTTGTTTTGTAAATATAAGACATTATATTTTGTGAAATTATAATCACAGGTTTGTTCTTCTGTTATTCTTCCTTAAGTAAAAGAAATGCACATAGTTCAAATAACTTCTGTCCAGAAATCTTTTGTTCATGTTTCTACATTTAAAAATCGTTTTTCTTGTTTTTATTTAATGAAATTTAATGAAAAAACAGGTCACATTTTTGTATTTTTTATATTTATGACTCAATTTCGACTTTTTACAATCATTATGGTTCATTGACTCATATTCCAATGTAGGTACTAGCGGACCTTTTCTGTTGCAGAGTTCAAAGGGTTAAAAAGGACAATGAAGTAATTGTTTCTACTCTGTCTTCTCCAGTATTTTGATTTACTATAAATTAGAAAAGTATCATAGTTTGATTGTAATAAACCAATGTGTGAAAATTCAGGTTTAATTTAATATTGTAATATAATCATTAAATCAAATATTCTACCTCTTTATCACTTTGCTTGAAGAAAAGTGAGACTTAGTAAGGATGTGGTGTAATTTTTGGAGTACGGTGCTACAGAAGACCTGTCTGGCAGGTAGACGCAGCAGCAGCAGTGACAGGGAAAATGACTCCACATCCCGACATTGTAATCAGCCTGTCTGATTCTGCTGAAGCCTCTCGCCACTCATCTCCTCCGCGATCCAGTAGCCGCTCCGTCCGGCTCCTCCCGCTCCCATGTAATCTGTCCACCTCTTCAATCCCACATAAGCCTTCTCCTCCAGCAGCTCCTTGTTGGCTTTGTGAGGCTGAGAGAATGGAGCAATAGAGGCTGGCTGATGGTTTAGCTGGGGGTCTTTGTGTTTCGGTATGTGCTGCTGGCTGGGAGCCTTGTTTTGAATGCAGGAGGGTTCCACGCTGCTTTTATACAGAAAGAAATAAACAGGCTTTTTTGATATACCGGCCTGCAAAACCATATTTTCATTCATGCTCACTCACTCGTGATATTTCTTGCTGCTGCTGCTTGCTTTGTTGAAGCCGAACACCAATGTGTGCCCTCTGGAACTTTTCATGGATGGAAGTGTTGAAACTGATATTTTTTTAAAGTGCAGCTCCAACAATAAAGATATTTATTTTGGTGAAGACAGACACACTTTTTAATCTTCTACCTTCAAAAGGTGGCAGATCTGAGCTACATGAGGATTTTTCCTCTATAAGAGATCCCATTATTATGAGATAGAAATCAGTGGAAACAGGGTCTTGGATGGACTTTCTCTTTGTGTGGACTCTGAAGGGTGTTCCAGTTGTTCATTTATGATAGAGTGCCAGTTTATTACCACATGTTTGGATTAGATGTTGAAATGTTCTAAAATGTGCATCTATCCAGCATTTACATCTAACCTCAACCCTACTGGTCAGTAGACCAGAGAGGACTAATAATAATAATAATAATAATAATAATAATAACTTTATTTATATTGAGTTTACAAAGAGTTTTGACAGACAAAGCAAAATGATTGTCGTGATACACAAAATGTAATTAAATATAAAAATACAGAATACCAAAATATAATAACAAGAGAAGAATAGAAGCCATATTAATCAAATGAAAATAGAGATGAAATAAAATAGAATAAAGTAAAAAGATATCTCACAGGGACGTTCTATCATTCCTATTTTTGATGATTTTTCAGTTTGTTCCTGAAGACTTCATATCATTGTTTTCTTGTTTTAATGAGTGCTTTTTAAAAATACCCATTTATTGGGGTCCTGGGTGTCCACAGTCAAAAATACCCAATTCCAACTTACATAATTATACAAGATATTTGTTAACAGTTACAGAACAAATCCAAATACTTTTTTACTTTTACTGTTCCTCATGTGCTCTGTCTTTTTTTATTTCACACCATATGCAGATTAACTGTAACTAGACCTAAAAAGTTATATTCAGTATTAAATCTTGTGTTAGGAATCTGAAAACCAAATTCAATTCACAACGAGCTGATGATAGTTCTCATTGGCTGATAAAAGGTCCTTTCCTCCCTCAGTGGGAAAACAGAGTTTCCAGGTGACACAGAGACCTTTGACCTGTCGTGCTGTGTGTCGCTGCTGAAAAACATGAAACCTTGACTCAGTCAAAGAGGCGATAACAGTAGAAAATGACTTTGAGTTTTTAATTAGTGGGGTCTTCTTTTATTCCAGCTTGAATAAAATGCACTGAGGGCCTGCAGTTGTATCAGAATACCAGGACAGACTTTATTCATGTGAAAATCAGAGATTGTGACCAACTAACTCTGTACATTTTTTGCTGTAGCTACTGTAAATAAAAACACTTTTCAGTGACACTTTAACCCAGAATGTAGCTGTTGATGAACTCGGAGGAGTAACCGCTTACTTTTGTTACACCAAACCTTTACATACTGTAATAATAATTTGATTGAAATTTGATAAACTATGGAGGGACGCTGTGTGGTTGACACTTTTAAAAGCAAACTATTTTACTTACCTTTTTAGTCTTTTAAAAGATTTTATTCACTAATTTATTTGTCCATCTAGTCTATCTGTTTTTATTATTATTTATTTATTTTATTTTTATTATTATTATTATTATTATACATATATCATTATAAATATATTTTTTATATCTGTTTAATCTATGTCTGATTGATTGATTGACAATACGTCTACAGTTTTTAAACAAGCCCGTGTGAGCAATCTTCCCACCATTTGTTTTTATATTTTGACTGTTGATGCACTTTAAGCTGTTGCTATGGCCCTGCCATTGTGCCCCGTGTTTGAAATGTGAGTTTTGTTCATTTTGACATTAAGAAAGAAAGCAAGAAAAGTGCAGCCCTGTTGGCCAGATCGACAGTGACATGCGAATGAATCACTGGAATAAAAGAGTTGCATTAAGACAATGTCCTTTGACCCTATGTTGCCTAACTGGTGGTTTACCATGGAAAGCTGCCATGAGCACCAGTCTGTCCAAAGCTCAAACTTCAGCACGGACGTTCTGACAAAACAGCTTTTTACATAGTGGATGGGTAAAAGCCTAACTATTGAGCCACACTGCCTGAAGAAGTAAGTGAGTCATTTAACCTTTTTTATGTCTTTAGCAACATATTAATCACAGACTGTGATGAATTAAGTAAGTCTGTGAGTGTTTAATTCTGGCAAGTCTGCGAGAAGATCCTCAGGTGTCAAATGTCAGCCAGAATGTAGGCGATTAGTTTGAATATAATTATTTCTATAATTGTGCATCTTTACTCCCTATAACAGCTTCATTTCCAGTCTGCCAGTCTGTATAAAGCCCCTCCTGCTGGGCAGTTGCTTGTTTTGTAAACCTTGATCTGGTTATGTTTAGCTCTTACAGTTCAGTTTTCATGGACACAATAACATTTTCATTGAGCGTATCAGTGGATCTAGCTGACGGCATTCATCCACAGTCGCTCACAACAAATGTAACCGCAGAGTGATCGAAACAGAACAAGATATTCCTGCAGGATTGTGGCATGAAGGGTTTTATTGTGTCGATAATGTGTGAGTGTTTTTGAATGCTGGCTAACTGAACAATCTTCCAAGCCAGACTGAGGTCCGTTAAGGTTAAATGCCTTTGCAGCAACAAATATAAACAATGTAATTAAGTTAAATTAAACTTTATACAACCAAATGTTAATTGACCCCGGCCTCTCGCAGCCTGCAGTTCTGCCTCTTTCATGGTGGTTTGACAAATGTGGACCCACATTACACTTATTGGAGGACTGGAGGATTATTGAATTGGAAGTTGTATGAAAAAATCAAATGGCAACGGCCATAACGCCTTACTCGAGACTTCACAGTAGTACTCCACAAACCAATGAGTGACGTCAAAAAAAGGTTCACACTCACACACAGCCCTGACATATTATCACTTTATAAAGTTATATAGATAAGATGTAAGCAAAGATTTGCGTATTTACTCATTTAGCAGGTACAGAGCAGTTGCTCTGTTTCTTCTGCATGTGAGTACTCCACTGATTTAGCATTACACTCGCAATGAACAGAAACAATATATATATCAATGCAGCAGAACCAGAGATACTGATTACTTCAAACCTGGCACACACATTACCAACTTCAGCACTGACAGATATTTGGGTGTATGTCCTCCAGATTTCTATGTGGTTGTGAAAACTGGGCAAAACGGAAACTAGGACCAGTTCCATGATACCTAAGTTTACAGTACAAGCTGTGATGTTTAACATCAACACATGATGGAACTCACAAATTGTGTACAAAGTTAATAACCAATATACCGTAACTATGTAAAATTATCTATAATTCCATGTGATTATCAACATCTTCAGGTTGGACGTGCACAAAGCTGCCATGTGACTGGAGCACAAGAACTTGTGGGACACTGCAAAGAACACAGGGCTTGTGTTCTTCAAAATAAATTAAAAGAATGCGGTAAGACTGCTTGTTGGAGGAGTGTGTCAAAATGGGACAGACAGCTGGCCTGTTGTGACGTTTTCAGGGTATAAATGACACGTACCCCATGTTCACAGTGAACAGGTAAGGGTGCATTGTTTTGCTGAAGGCCGCTTTGACCTGACATGTGAGAGACACATGTTTACTGTTGATGCGATTGACCTTGCAACTGTTTGGCATGATGTCTCCTGTCCACTCTGCAGTTACTTCACAGCTGTCCAAAAGCTTAACAATAACAATATATACCCCCCTTTTTTTTAAGTTGGAGCAACTCCTTATCTCCATCCTGCTCCATTTTCGCTCCAGTATATCAGAAGCGCACCGGTTAACAAGCGAATTCTGCTCCTCTTCTCATTTCTAATCACACAGACAGCTGATCTTTCTAATAACTTCATGAATTGTGTGTTCATGGATAAGCGGGGTGTCGCTTCATCTGCAACAATGAAGTTAAAAGGATCGGCAGGGAGGGGCTTTTCCCTTGCTGCCTGTGTGTGTCTCATCCGTGATTCCCCAGTGTGAGCTTTATCTCACATCCTAAACAGCGAAAATTAAAAAAACAACGCAGCTATTTAAAATCTTTTGGAGCAGTTTTAGTGGAGATTGGTCAAATCTGAGGTGAGCAAGGGGCAAAATATTAAATGGAAACAACAAAATTCAATTTCTTTTTTACGCTTGCTTGAGGTGGTTTATGCCCTTTTTAAAAAGAGTAAATGCACTACACTGTTCCCGAGTAAGTTCTAACATAGTGAACATTTAACTCATATGGCCGATGAGCTGTTTCTGCTCAGTGAAATATGTTTGTGAAATGATTTTAAATGACAAATAGTAAACACAGTAACAGAATCTGGATCCATATCTGATCAGCACTGCCTAGTTTGACAGTTTGATCTGAGTTTGGTGCGTTGAGCTGGACAGACTCACTGAGAATGAGCTGTCAATCACAAGGTAGCCCCGCCCTAAAGCATACCCTGCTTTATGGTCTATTTTACTTTAAATGGGACCATTGTTTACTAAATGAACATCATGCTGTATGGAAGACTGAAACTAGAGACTGAGACCATATACCCATTATCAAACTGTTTACTGAGCTCATAAATCAAGTGAGAAGTTGGCTCATTCTCCATAAGACTGCATGGTATCAGTGTGTTATTGCAGCCAATGGACCTCCCCCTGCTGGCCATTACACAGAATGCAGGTTTAAGACACTTTCCGAGATGGCTTCACTTTTCAGACCTGGAAACTCTGTCCATTATATATACTGTTAATGAGTTTGACTTGTTTTCATTACATCATCTTGTTGTGCCCTCTTCTTCTGGTTTTCTGACTGGAGAATTGGCTTATCTTGACAACCCACTCTTAAAAACACTATAACGATAGTGGATAAAACCAAGCATTCATTCGCATTTTCTTTTGCCGATTTTAATTGAAATTTGGTTAAAATTTGTGATACATTTGGATGGAAACAAAGCTTACACATATTGTCTCTTACAAAAGAGAAGTTAAAGTAATATCCAATCCAATTCACCCACTGTATTACTCCTTACTACTTGTGTTACTACTAGGCTACGTTTTAGGACTCTGTAATTGTGACTTGTGGCCACAGTGGTTGCTTTTCAGCTAAAGTGGGGGCTCACTTTAATGTGACATACTGTCATGGTAAAACCAAGTGTATCTTAATGTGTGCACTTCAGGGCTATAGATGAAAGTTGACCCACAGTTCTAGCTCACTCTGTATATCCTAGAGTATCTTAGACACTTAAAAACCTCCCAGACCTCCCAGCTGTGTGTTTCTACCTGGTGTTCGCTGTGCAGAGCTACCAGCTGCAGGCTGTGATGTTGATTCTCGCACTGATTAACCAGCTGATGGCCTCTTTGGCACAGTTTGGTTACAGTACTCTGTGAGCTGCACAAGGTCACACAGGCTGATCACTTTTTGCTTTTATATTCAGTCACTTGGACAAACATTCATAGTTTATATCACTGTTAATAAACGCAGAGTCATACAGTTGTTCTCCTTACCTTTTACACAATCCTTAACCTCTCTGATAGAGAGAAGGTGCATGTGCTCAATAAAATAGCATTTTAGGTTAATGATTTGGTATCTATCTATCTATCTATCTATCTATCTATCTATCTATCTATCTATCTATCTATCTATCTATCTATCTATCTATCTATCTATCTATCTATCTATCTATCTATCTACAAGCAATGAAAACTCAGTTATTTAAGACAGACTTAAATCTTACAATAAGACAGAATTTCTTTAAACAGCATAATAAAAAATAAGTTCCTTATTGTTCCTCTGCGGGGATATTATGCAAATCATTATTGTTACTGGTTGAATTCAGCTCAATATAAAATAAGACTGATTTCCCAGAAACGAGGCTCTTTTATTTTCTGTTGCAGTGTGAGGATAATGGATATTGGAAATGAGACTTGCACAGGTAGAACAGAGGAATGAAAATGACAGAAAGGTGAGCAAAGTAGTGACTGCTGAGCGTTTTTCTGGGTCCTTTCCTCTTTAGTGTTACACTGAAACAATTACCAGATGAAGTAGGGTTCAGTCTGACTACCTCACAGTTGTCTGTGACACAAGACCTCCCAAATCCTTGTCCTATTATTGATATTACAAACAATCAGCGTACAGTGTGAATGAACATTGTACATGAGGTCTTGCAGTCTTGTGTTGATCAATCTGCGTCGGGCAGTGCTTCAAACACCCAAACTACTATCCCCAGCTTTATGGGGGGCAGGAGCTTCAAACCTAGAATTAACTAGGTAAAAGAAATGTGTGTATAAATGTAAAGCTCTCTTTTGTCAGATCTCGTCCACACAGCAGCCCTCTGTGAGTCACTCAGGAAAGAAAAGATCCCATTATCGTGTGTTTTCATGTGAATTCTTCAGTGTCCTTGAACAATAGCAACATCACTGGCAGTGTGACGATCCCAGTGAACTGAACTGAGTCACAACAGCTTAATATTGCTAGAGGGCCTGATGCAGACCAAATTAAGGCAAAACAATAAAAAAGGGACTTATTTTGTTACGTCTGGTCTTTTTTAAAAACACAAAATGAATTAATTTCCAAGAAAGGACGCAATCATTACCTCATTGTCTACATAAAGTATCTTAACTGTTTTCTCATATGCACTTCTGACAGATAATATGCTAATGCCAGCAGGCCAACATGTTTACAATGACAATGCTAACATGCTGATTTTACCAGGTATGTTTACCATCTCAGTTTAGTGTGTTGGAATGCTAACATTTTCAAGTAAGTATAAAACCAAACGTACAGCTGAGATTAAGGGGAATGTCATCAGTTTTGCAGGTATTTGTTGATAAATCCAAGTATTTGACTCATTTTTACTTGCCACAGGATTTGTCTACACTAGAATATGCAGTAGAGGAACCAGCGGCATCAACACAGTCATCTTCACATATACAGTAGATTCTCCCTGACATGGCCTCCTCTCCCGGGCTGGATGCTCACCCGCTGCTTCAGCTCCAGGAGGTGGACTCCAGCAAAGCCTCAGAGAGGCCGAACTCACCGGGACCCCTGCCCGCAGTGTACAGCCCTCCTCTGGGCATGGACGGCCACACTGTCTGTATCCCCTCTCCGTACACGGACAGTAGCCACGAGTACAACCACGGCCATGGACCTCTGACCTTTTACAGCCCGTCTGTGCTGAGCTATGCCAGGCCCCCCATAAATGACAGCCCATCAGCCTTCTGGCCCTCCCACAGCCACCCCAACATGCCCTCACTGACTCTGCACTGCCCTCAGCCTCTCGTCTACCATGAACCCAGCCCACATGCGCCCTGGCTGGAGCCCAAAGCCCACAGCATCAACTCCAGCAGGTAGGTTCGCTGACACTGACCCATGGATGGGAAAAGTATATGGCTTCTACCCTAATGTTCGGTCTTTAAACTGATCTCTAGGCTTTGACACCTCTGTTTACCCTTATATTTAATGTCATAATGGCTGCTGTGAAAAAGGTGTATTCTCAAGTATTCTCGAGCTGTGGTGCCAATGCTTCTTTAGTATCTCAAGAAATAAAGGAATGAGTGACGTTATATTTAAAGCCTTTGCAAGGAACTTTCATTTTGTCTGGCAGTCCCTGTGGACAAAAGCGGCAGTGATTCTGGGGAATCCGACCCGGTGGCAGACATTAAGATTAACTTAATAGAAATAGCCAATCTTCTCGCTGATGGTCTTGGTTGTTCAGTAAGTCATATAGAGGCACCAGAGTTAAATTGAGACTGTTTCATTAAAAAAATATATTTTTCTCAACTCAAAAAGATTAATCGATTATCAAAATAGTTGGCAATTATTTTTAATAGTCGACCCCGTGTGAAACTGTGGTGACCCCTATTGGGGGTCGGAATTGAGCGGTGGAACCCAATGTGAAGACAAATAGGTCTATAGTTGTGTTCCTGCTTGAAGTTGTGCTCAAAGCTTCATTAAACAGTTCACTTTTACTTTCACCACATCAGTTGGTTTAGGATTTAGGAGGCATTATCTGCACTAACATAAGTTATGACAACACTGGTCAAGGATGCTGCACGTTTATACACCCATTATGTTTCGATGATGAACGCTGTGAAGTTTCCTGATGCAGTTTTCCAGTTGATTGACATGTGATTTTGGAAAGATTTTCTGCACCTGTTGGAAGACTAATGACAGGTGAATGACGGGCTAAAACTCCAAATGTCAAGTTGTCCCTTTTTCACAGTGTTTCTTCCTGCAGCTCCATCATCAGCTGTAACAAGCCTCTGGTGAAGAGAGCAGAGGAAGGAGTGGAAGGCATGAACTCCTCCTGTTCCTCTGCAGCAGGGAAAGCCGACATGCACTTCTGCGCCGTGTGCCACGACTACGCCTCTGGGTACCACTACGGTGTGTGGTCCTGCGAGGGTTGCAAGGCTTTTTTCAAGAGGAGCATCCAAGGTATCAGCTCGGTCTTTCTGTCCATGTTTACTCACCATTTATTCCTTCTGCTCCTCAATTTAAATACATCTTTACAAAATGTCTTTCATTTCCTTTTCCTTAGGGCACAACGACTACATCTGCCCCGCCACAAATCAATGCACTATTGACAAGAACAGACGTAAAAGCTGCCAGGCCTGCCGCCTTCGTAAATGCTACGAAGTGGGCATGATGAAGTGCGGTAGGTGCTCACCTTTTATAATAATTGGGGTCCTTGACGTTTTGTCATCTTACAGCATCACTAAAGTTCAAGTGTTACCGGTGAGCTCATTACGGCGTATGAACTTTGAGACTTCTGAAAACACACAGGATCTAATGTATGATAATTTAGCCGGACGTTTTGCTGCTGCCTGGTAAGATGGATTCTCATTGGATATCAGGATTTTGTGATCTTGTGAGTCTAACGAACTGCACACTGTTACTTTTCCAGCATTGTTAAATGAATAGTTGCAGATTTGGAGAAATATACTTGTTCCCTTTCTTGAATTAGTAGAGAGGATCAATACCACTCTCATGTCTGTTAAATATCAGGCTACAGCCGACTAGCTTTACTTTGCATTGCTTTGTCCAAAGGTAACAAAATCCACTTGCTTGCTATGTTGTTTTTTGTTTGTTGTACAAAAAGTCAAAATCCTCATGCGTTTACTTGCTTCAGCTGGGCTAGCTGTTTCCCCTTGCCTGCAGTCATTATGCTAAGCTAAGCTAACCATGTTCTGGCTGTCATTTAATATTTGAAAGACAGATACTGTATGAGAGGTATCAATCTTCTTGTCTAACTCTCTGCAAGAAAGTAAGCAAGCGTATTTTCCAAAATGTCAAACTATTCAGATTAATGGTTGAGAGTCAACCAGTCTCACTGCGGTTTTGCCCACAGAACTGCCCAGTTAAAAACAAAGCTGTGCAAATGAGCTGCTGGCAAGGGGTAACTGGAGAAGAGCTGCTGAGGGATGGAAGAGAGAAGAGAAAAACTTTGTCACACCTCTTGCTCATTGGGGCTCATGCTGTATATTAAAAGCAAGACACAAATAATAAAACAATTTAAGACAGTCTGCACATTCTTGTCCAGTCAAGAGCGCTGAATGTCCAGAGCTGAATTTGAAAATCTGCAAATGACTTTGTTCCTTGTAGATTTGCTGATTCCAGACAGTGGCACTCTCAGTGCCCTTGAGAGCAGCAATTTGTCTGCAGAGATTTCCAGGAAATTTTGAGGTGCTGACCATGAGATTTGTGTTAAGTATGGGAAGGCAGTGTTTCAATACAAGCCAGTTTCTGTACAAATCATTCTTTCTGCGCTCTTCTAAAGTCTCTTTTTTCGTGACAATCGAGAGCTGGGAACCAGGCAACTACACCCAAACCAGCTATCAGAAGACCTTCTCAGACCCTGCTGCTAATAGTCAGGGAGTTTCTGAGTTTTAAAGAAAGCAGAGTAATGGATTTAGGTAAGTACAAAGGAACATCAAATCTATTTCTCTTGCTGTCTTACACCAGGTGTAAGGCGTGAACGCTGCAGCTACAGAGGGGCCCGACACCGCCGCGGTGGACTCCAGACTCGGGACCCAACTGGCAAGGGTTTGGTCCGTTTGGGGCTGGGTTCTCGGGCCCAGCGGCATCTCCACCTGGAGGCTCCTCTCGCCCCACTTGCCCCCCTCCCTCAGGTGAACCACGTGCACCACTCGGCCATGAGTCCAGAGGAGTTCATCTCGCGCATCATGGAGGCGGAACCTCCAGAGATCTACCTCATGGAGGACCTGAAGAAGCCCTTCACCGAGGCTAGCATGATGATGTCCCTCACCAACCTGGCAGACAAGGAACTGGTCCTCATGATCAGCTGGGCTAAGAAGATCCCTGGTAAGATCAAAACTCCAGTCCTGAGAACTTAGAACTGTTAAATGATATAAATGGTCAACTCAAGTGTTTCTGGCTGAGCTGGTACGATAGATTTTGTTCTAAAAAATACAAACTTTTTAAGGATTTTAAACTGAAAATGGTTAAAAAAAAGTTTTAAAAAAGTGTCATGTGATATTAACTAATGAGCACAGTTTTTGCTGTAACTTAGTATGGAGGCAAATCAGGGCCAAACATTTTGTTGTTGTTTGTAATAAGATAATAATACAAATTTTAAGGAAAAGCTTAATCTAAATACATTTGTAAAATTTTTTTTAAAGGTTTAAGATGAAAATTTAAATGCATATGTAACAACTTTTAAAATCATATTATTTAATATAATTCTTGTGCCTAAAAATAGTTTTTTGTTCAACTGACTTTTTACCTTTCAAGATGCCATTTCTTAATCAAGTACATAAAACATACAATATAAACATATATAACATACACTAAAACATGCATAAATTCACATAGAATATTAATATTGTGACAGCAGGACGTAACCCTTTGTTTAATAACTCCATATTCCCTTCACATTCTGGTTGCTTTTGGGAATAATTATTGCTTTGTGTATACATTAGTTTGGTCATGGTCTCAATACAGACATTTAAACTTTTAATTAAGAGTCCAGTTTACATGTAATGAAATAAGACTGTGGGCTTTGTGTATGGCCTAGCTGAGTAAAAGAGCCATTTCAAGGTTAAGGTCAGGGTAAACATTCGGGCCATGTGTTCACTGGCGATGACTCTGGGTCAGTGGACGCAGTTTGGCTTCGTAACCATCAACAGTGTGTGGAAATCAGGCTTGCTGAAAACCAGGAAACAAAAGAGTGAGGGTTATAAAGGTAAAAACAAACCTGAGGCTACAGTAAACACATCTTCCACCCAGACGTTGCATGTGATGAACAAACAAATGAGATAATGGCTGCGTGGACAGACCAATCATAGAATCTAATCATTAACCTTTAATGTCTGAATTTATAGGCTGCAATTAGTGAATGTCTTTCTTTCCTGACTGACTGATGCAGTTTCTCTTTCCCCACTTTCCTGTCCTTTTGTACATGTTTTCCAATTCTCCATTTCTTTCCTTACCTCTCCTTCCCTTTACCCCTTCTCTCAGCCAGTGTTCAGCCCAGCAGGTAACTCCCCTGGAGAGGTGTTAATGTGAAGGGAACACAAAGACTCCCAGTTTTTTGAATAAAGACCATTTTCCCAGATATTTTAAAGACCATTTTCCCAGGTGTTTTTTTTCTATACTCTGACAGAAGTGAAAATGAGCATGCCGTGTCTCCTTTATAAAAGACCTAAGAAAGCTCACAGACAGGTGAGCAAGGTGCTGTCAGGAAAAATACATAGTTACCGCTTTTTGAGACCATGTTTCTGTCCGTAACTCACAGATAATGGTTGACAGGCACATTTTTAAAAACTAATTTACAGGAGTTTCAACAAACACTTTTTTTTTTTTTAACAGAGACTCAAATGAGAAGATGGATGTGAATGAGACATTAGCCTAGCATAAGTTGGGGGAAGCTAGCTTGCAATTTTTAACCTAGCTTAGCATAATGATTGGCAGAAGGGAGAAATTACTAGCTTTCATAAAAAGGGTTAAAATACACCTTTTAGCAACTCTAAATTTGTTTTATATTTACATGTTGTAGCTTGTTAGCTAACATCTGCTTTCCAGTTGTTGTTAGGCACCTTTAGCCTGTTTGACAGAGCAAAGCTAAATTGTTTTAGCCTGTTTCTGGTCTTTGTGCTTTTCATTTCTAAACTGAATGCACACAGATGAAATTCATATAATTTTTATCATCAGTTCTCATTCATCATTTTCCATGCATTATTTATTTTTCCATATTTATCCAGACAATTACTAAAATGCTATAGTTTTCCAATCATGAAAGGAGTCTTTTTCCAAGTTTTGTTCTATTTATGTTGCTGAAGGCTTCTCAGGCAAATCCAGAAGGGGGAAGGTTGAGTGTGAGGTGTTTGTCATGTGACAGTGTCATGTGACTCAGTAGCTTCACCTGTGTAGCTGAACCACATTTGAAATCAGACAGAAGCACAGGATCCTGATGAAAGCTGTTTCATCTGTTGAAATGTTGTTAACTGCACTGGAGCTTTAGTGAGTATCTGTTCAAATAAAGCTGCACCTGGGTTCAAACACATGGAGTCACAAAGAGAGGGCAGTTCACTGATAGTCGAGCTCCTGCAGCACTGTGTGTATGAGTATTTGTCTTGTCTGCCTCCTTAATGTGAAGTTAGTGTCATCCACCATGTGACTGGTGAAACAAGTCAGTTGTCGAAATCTAAAATTAATAATTTATTTTCTTGTCTTTGGCTCTTTTGCAATGTTCATGTGCAGAGTCCACACCAACAATCAGTAATGAGGAAGACAAACTGGAAGGAAAGCAAACAGTGCAATGTTGTATGTGGACATTTAAAGCCTCTGTGTTTGTGTTAATGCACTCAGTGCTGTGTCTTAGTCTTCACTGGTCATTTTCTTAATTCATCCTTTCACTAAACTAACCCTGGCTTATGCAAAGTTGGTTGCAAAAGCCTCTTTGGAGAGCATGTCTTAAAGCTTCAGATTATGACAGCGGAGGAGTTTATATCTCCAGTCGCTTTGATGCAAATGTTGCCTTTGATGCCCAGTGTAAATATCTTCCAGCTTCTGAATCCATGCAGAATATGGATAGGAGATGTATGTTCTTGGCAGAGGAGGCAAAAGTAAACACATGCTTTACTCAAGTAGAAGTACTGATTCAACTTCTTTACTCGAGTAAAAGTGAAAAAGTACAGCCTCAGAAAAGTACTCAAAGTATAAAAGTAAGTCTTGGTTTCTCTGAAGGACATGTTGTGCGTGTCAGCATCCGTCTTGATGTTGGGAAGCTTGCATTGATGCAAAACATAAGTAAGAAGCCTGTTTTGAGAGAGAGATTATGTGTAAAACTGTAGGTTGTAAAAGAGAGAGGAATTAATACTCAAGTAAAGTACAGATACTAGAAGAAAACTGCTGAAGGTTTTGTGCTTCGTTACGTCCCACTTCTGGTTCTTGGTCTAAAGGCAGCCTCTGTGTGATCTCAGGCTTTGTGGAGCTGAGTCTGACTGACCAGATCCACCTGCTGAAGTGCTGCTGGCTGGAGATCCTGATGTTGGGCCTGATGTGGAGGTCAGTGGATCACCCGGGAAAACTCATCTTCTCTCCAGACTTCAAACTGAACAGGTGAGCAGGCCCTAACTGAACAAATGTCTCTGTGAGTCAACCTCTTGCGTTGCTGTTTGTAAGGAAGGCTGGAAGTTGAAAGCGAGGTCTGACGTCAAACAAATTCTTCTGGAGCTGATCTTTAGAAGTCAGGAAAGTCATTCGAGCTGGAAGTAATATTGTATTTTATTATGTGGCTCTCACGGTTTTAATATCATTGGGTAATGTGTTTGTGAGACAGGCTCCTCTACTCCCACATTCTAAGGCTGGTTAGCTTTTGCTAGTAGAAAGTGTTTCCTCATATGCCTGTAGTGTGTGTGTGTGTGTGTGTGTGTGCGTGTGTGCGTGTGTGCGTGTGTGCGTGTGTGTGTGTGTGTGTGGACGACATTTAATGCAGCGGTTCCCAACCTTTTTCCTTTAGGGACCCGTTTTCTGTCATTTAGTAAACTGACTCAGTGATATATTTAATGGATATTTAATATTATATGCAAACTGTACAATAACCCCAATGATTGATGCCTTAGAATCAAGAAGACCTTGTGACCCCTTATGAAACTTTGCGGAGCCCTAGTTGGGGTCCCGTCCCCCAAGTTGCGAACCACCGATTTAATGGACTCATTGAAACACTTTTATTGTGAAACACCTGCAGTAAGTGTTGCAATTTATTAACAGTAATTAATTCATATCAAAGAAAGAAACTAGCAAGTAGGTCAGCGGTGGAGAGTAACTAAATACTTTTACTTAAGTACTATACTCGTGCACAGATTTGAGTATTCCACTGCTTTTCAAAAGGAAATATTTGATTTGAGCTGTAGTTACTAATAATTTTGCAGATTTACTTAAAATGATGTTGCATATACACAACAGAATATACAGTAGTATCTTCACAATGACAACATTACAGCAATGTTAAAATGCTCCTTAAATGCAATTATTAGTAATTATTAGAGCAACAAACTATATTTTCGGTATTGATTAATCTGTCATGTTCTTAATTAATCGATTGGTTGTCTGGTCCATAAAATGTTGATCACTGTTTTCTAAAGCCCAAGGTGACATCCTCAATTGTCTTAATTTGTCCACAACCCCAAAATAATCAGTTCACTGTCAGGGAGGACAAAAGAAACCAGAGAATATTCATATTTGAAAAACTAAAATCAGAGAATTTTGACTTTTTTTAGTAAGTAAAAGAATCAATAGACATTAAAAATAGCTGACAACTAATCAGTGAATTGGCGTATCATTTCAGCTATAATAATACAGCACCCTCAGAATGACCCCTCTTCACGGCTACACAATGAGTACTTTTACTTTATTACATTGCTGCTTTTATTTATGTAAAGTAGGACTTGACTGTGTTGGAAATCAGAAATAAAGTTATTTTAACTCCAGTTAAAATAAAAGCTGCAGCCTCTATTTCAGACTTTACGGCACTTGATTCTCAAAAACAGTCAACGAAGATGAACTCTTTCTGAATGTGAGTCTCGTGTGCAGCTGCGGTATGTTTGCCACAGCAGTGATGGTGGTTACGGTGTAATCTTCCCACATCGTTACACTCCGATGACGAGCTGACATCACACAATAAACAGGGAGTTCTAGCAGACCTTGGAACAGTAAAAAGATACCAGCACCATTTGCTGCCGCAGATATATCTCTGGACTGCCGACTCATTTTCTTGCCAAAAATATTTTTATCACTCGCCGTTCCCTTCCGTGCTGACCTTCAACTTTGGCCAGGTGACAGTTGGCTGTTTCTGGCACTTCACCGATTGTGTTCCCGGTAAACACGCTGTAATTAGGCTGCCACTTTACCAGCAATTTGGATTTCCAACAGCGGCAGTGGTTAATAAAATGGAGCAACATGTGTTCTTTGTGGTGTCCAAAGTGCAGTATTGAGACAGATTATTGGCCGTATTTGTTGTTGATCCAGCTTGCAGAAGGGTGTGAAGAAGTGTGCATGACCATATCAAACGCATACAAACACAGATGGCATGCATTTCTTATGAGGTGGCATTTTTTTAGATAAATTAATATATATTCTTACAAGTTTTAGTTTTTAATGCAATTAAATGATGCCATTGCATTTCCATCTGTTAGTAATTCAAACCACCCTTTGTCCATCATGGATGTTCATCATTCCCAGAGAATAAACCCTAATAAAATCCCACTTCTTTTCTGTGCGCCACCACGAAGCCCAAAATTTCAGTTACACATGAAAATCTAATGAACCGATTGCTAGACAGACATTCACGCATCTCAGAGGGTACACTTTTTGACACAAGCTTTTAGCTCTTTAGTAGATGCATTCATTGTTGGTTTTGGACTTTTTGTTATATGTTAACAGGAAGTAGCCTCGTCCTGTGAAAGAGTAAACTTATGATGGACGGTGGAAACCGAAGAAGTCTGTCCTCCTCTACTGGTGGGCTGAGTTCAGTGTGTGACCTTTCTTCTCCCACTACCACGGAAACTATCACTATAGGCTTAGGTTAACCTTGATGTGTTTTCATAACACAACCTTATTTTTCTCCATGGAGTGGTCCCCGGTAGCCTGTAGCCCTTTCTCCTTGAACAGCTCAGGAAAACATCCTGGATGCAAATCCATCCACTTACTCATCGAGAGGCTCAACAGAAAGCTTTTTCTCATTTTCTCTCTTTCGGCCCTTTGGTTCTCCTCTCATTCTCTCTCTGTCACATATTGTTACCACCTTCTTTCACCATTACTATTTCACTTAATTAGCCTGTGGTTTTTTACTCACTGTCTGTTTTTCAAGTGTTTCTGAGGAAAGTTGGCAGTGAGTGAATTACCTAGTTGGAAGCTGTTTGCTGTTGGTGTCTCAAAAGCAGAATTTGTCAAGTCGGAGGTGCAAAGTTTTGGAAGCCAACGGGACTGTAGTTAATGTTTTGTAGCCAATCAACACTTAGAATATTGTTTTGGGAACAGAAGTGAGGAATCTGAGAAAAGATGGTTCATCACCGGCCTCCAGGATGCCGCATAAATTAGCATCACAGCGGTAACGCCCGTGGTTGGATCCAGAATGTCGGGTCTGCTTTGCATGTTTGATGCACTGTTATTATCATAATTACAGCATTAACCAAACACTTAGGTTCACTTTGTGCGAACTGACAAGCTTCAGTGTTATCAGGCGATGATAAAACACCCAACAAGGAAGTTGTAGTAGTGCTGGTGCCAGTATCATCACTGGTTCCAGACCCAAGTCTTCATTTCTTTTCAGAAATTTGAATATTGAAGGGAAACCAATTTGCTGAGTGTAATCCACTTTTTATTATGCTTTTTTTTTTTTTGTTTCATTTTGTTTCCATTTGATACATGCTGCCTATATCCCAGAATAATACAGAACAAAACAATAAATGAGTGAAAGAAAGAAAAACAAGACAACATCAAAATACAAAAAAGTACAAAAAAAGGTAAATGTGGGGAGTTTGGGGGCGTGGCCTCGGTGTGGTAACTTTAATTAACATAGAAGAATAAAGAGAGTTAAGATGAAATAAATAACTATCTGACAGAGTTGTCATGGAAATGTTACACATTTGTATGTCATCTTGTGTCTTAGTGTTTACAGTTTAATCCTGGGAGCTACATTTGATGTGTCTCTGACATCAGTCCGCACTCCTCTGGAGTTACACCTCGCATTAATCAATGATTTTCTCATCAAAGATTCAAGATTCAGATAAGATGTACCTTTTTTTGTTTGGGGCTTTTAAGGTTATACAAAACACAGTTTGAAACACAGTTTAATATACTGTAACACAATCCCCTCGCACAAGAACCCTAACTTCCTCCACCATTACAAATGTACAATATGACGTATCGGAACACGGTGGTTCAATGGGAAGAAAGAAATATAAAAAATACAAAAGTGTAATATCTATACTTTCTAAAGGTCCGGAGTGTCCATCTTTTCTACCTGATCCAGAACTGGTAACCGTCTGTCTCTCCATCTGAGCAGTATATAAGGGACCTAGCCAGGAGCGATCATACTTTAGCTCCACTGGTTGAGATGGAGATCCTGCAGCGCCGTGCCAAATACTGCTTTTACGTCAGGAGGTTCTTTGGATATTTGTAACACGTCAGAAAAGAACTACGGCCCACATGTAGCCACATAGATAGCTGTATGACCATTAGCTGGCTCTACCGTAGACCACACCTGCTCGTCTTCTCCCTCCCTCCTTCCCTCCCTCTTTGTCTTTCACTTTATGCCTCCATCAGTATCTCTTTCTCCTTCTTTCTTTATTTCTCTAATTGATCTCTCTTGCCTTACATCTTTTGTTTGTCCCTTTTTTCTCTTTATTTCCATCTTTTTCTTTCTTCCTCTCCCTCTTCTGTCTTTCTTCCTCTTCTCTTTTTCCCCTTAAATTCAGATAAGCTTTACTGGCTTCATGAATGATGTTAGTGGCAAGCTAAAGCACACATTCTCTCTGTCTGTATTTGTGTCTTTCTCTTCTCTTATACCTCTCTGACCATCTCTCCGTCTCTCTGCAGGGAGGAGGGACAGTGCGTGGAGGGCATCATGGAGATTTTCGACATGCTGCTGGCAGCCACCTCTCGGTTCCGCGAGCTGAAGCTTCAGCGGGAGGAGTACGTCTGTCTGAAGGCCATGATCCTCCTCAACTCCAGTGAGTTTCACTGACGCAGACAAACCGCAGCCTACGCTCCATTCCCTCTGAGACGGATGAGGTAGTTTACAGCGGGCATGCGAATCCTGTTCGATCCCGTCCAGTCGGTACAGCGGAGTGTGTTTTTGGTTCTTGTGTAACCCAGATAAGTTGTCCCTCTGCTTTGTTGTGGTTACTGCAACTGTGATCTGGAACTAAGTGGGTCAATGACACCTGTCACATATCTGACCTGCATGGGAAAACTAATCTGACCAGAGCAAAACAACACTAATTATTATTCAGTCATTATGCTGATAAATAACTTAATGTTTTTATCTTAAAGCCACAAAACTGATTGTCAGAAAACATTCTTTACAATCAAAGACCTACTTATAAATCATGAAACATAGATCATTATAGTGTCTCCAGTATGCTTATCTCAGCTTTTATTTTGTATTTTTTAGCCTAGCAGGATATCTAAAACGCAACATTTGGTGCAAAGTTCAGCCATAAACTACAGATTTGTTTAGATGCTGCTGAAGTTAAACATCTCTGTGATATCTTGTGCTTTGTGAAATGAACCTGGTGCTGACCCCACTACTAGGAGGTTATGAGAGGATTGTGGTTAAAAAACTGAGATGATATATTTGACCCATTGAAATCTCAACTATAGCCATAAAATCCATTAAAGTACAATGTTACTAACCGTTTTAAGTGTCGTACTCCAGAGTTACACTATAGTGGTCCTTTTAGATTGAATTAAACCTGGAGGTGGTCCTCCCACTGAAGTTGGATTGTCAGAGCTTGTTTGAAGAGGGTTTTGGATGAAGTGACCTGTGAAGATGGACTTTATTGCCACGCGGCTTCTGAACCTTTCATATGTTCCCAATGGTCAGTGTCCTCTCCCCCCTCACCCAGAACCACCAGCAGCCACTGTACAGGTTTCACCGAGGTGATCGACCTCTCTGCACGTCCTCACACAGTTTAACAAAGCTCCTCCCTAAGACACACACACACACACACACACACACAGGGTCTTCTGCCAGACTCTGTTCCCTCTGTTGAATCTTCTCCACTGCAGCTGGGGTGAAAAAAAAGAACAAATTGTGAAAGAAGTGAAATTGAGTCTGCAAAAGAGAACAGGGAGGAATTTTAGGATTTATGTGTTTTGACAGAACGTGGTGGCTCAACTGCTCCATCTGTCCTGGTGCTGGGCAGACAGGGTGATCTACTGCTCGTCCTCTCTACTGCCACCTAGTGTTACATCTGGAATGTCCATCATAACGTCATCAGCAGCCGATGACGCGCCAGATGTTTACAAGAGATGGTTACTGTTAAATTGAAGTAACTCAGCTTTTAATATGTAAATGCTTTAAATCGACACTGGTGCCGTATATAATCTCTGTGTTTTCAGCAAGAACACTTTAAAGGCATATTTTTTCCCATTCCTATGGAAGTGTGTGGCGGTGTCTGTATCTGCAGAGATCTTTCCCTCACTGTATTTTCTTGTTTTGCTGTGTTCGGGACGTTTCTGGGCATCAACGTTTGGGCAGCCCGCAATGTCTGAGGTCAGGAAGAGGGGTCAGCTTTATAGTACACCCTTTTTATATGGTTACTGAGTGATCACCTTCAACCCAGTGTAACTACTAAGCCAGTGATTATTGCTGATTGAGGTATCTCGTTATTACTTTATGTTCTGTACAGCATCTATAGCAGCCTTAGTGGACCACATAACTGCTGATATGTTGATTTAAAAAAAAGTCCAATACCGTGGCAGTCTACCTCTGACATAAAAATGTGTGTAAGCCTGTTAAAATGTTGCTGTGCTGTGTGTTGCAGATCTGTGCACAAGCGCCCCTCAGACAGCAGAGGAGCTGGAGAGCAGGAACAAGCTGCTGCGTCTGCTGGACTCGGTGATCGATGCTCTGGTCTGGGCCATTTCCAAAATGGGCCTGTCGACCCAGCAGCAGACTCTACGCCTCGGACACCTCACCATGCTGCTCTCCCACATCCGCCACGTCAGGTACAGCCAGAGACAACAGGAAACTGTGAAACTGCAGCTGAATCCAAAAAGGGACTGGAAAAATCACACAGAGACATTTACATATAAGCCAACTTTATGTCTGTCTTCTTTATTTATTAGCTCTCCCAAATGTTCGCGTACATTAATGTGATCAACAGATATGTGAGCATCACATATCAATAAGCACATATAGATGATTTGATTTACAGCTTTTGATCTTTCCAGTGAAGATGTTTGAGACTTTTAAAAACATTTCTTATTTTAGTTGGTATAACATGTCATTTCAGCCTCACTGTCGTCCTCCCTCTCTGCAGTAACAAAGGCATGGACCATCTGTCCACCATGAAGAGGAAGAACGTGGTGCTGGTGTACGACCTCCTCCTGGAGATGCTAGACGCCAACACGTCCAGCAGCGGCAGTCAGCCGTCGTCCTCGCCAAGCTCCGACACTTACTCTGACCAGCAGCAGCAGCCGCAACCTCCGTCTCACCTGCAGCCGGGCTCACACCAGTGCAACACCGACCACGGCACTGTGCCTCCACATGGCCCCGGCGTAGACCAGATCCTGGACGGACACCTGCAGGCTCTGCCCCTGCAGTCCTCACCGCCATTTCAGAGTTTAGAGGTGCCCCACATGGACAGCAATGAGTGAGTTGCATTCTTTTAGTTAATTCAAAATAGTAATACCACAAAGGGACCTTTTTAATACCAGTAAGAGCACTGCATTCAGAGTTTTACTTGATTAAGTGTTAAAAGTATTCATTTATTTTCTCAGTAAAGTCTCTTAGATAAGAAGAGGAGTAGAATTTTGGTTGGTGTGAGTTTTTTTTTTATTTTCTTCGATTAAAAAAAGAAGATGAGAACTGAATGGAGATATGGACAGTTGTGTGGCTGTAAGAAAAGGGATTGTAGGAAAGAAAGAGACACCAGGGCAGATGGAAGGAGGAGAGAAAAAGGCGAAGAATAGTATAAAAGGATGAAAGAAGATAAGAAAAAGAATGAAAAGGAAGGTAGGAGGGAAATGACCCTGCAAAGACCATGCGGACGCACGTCAAATTGAGAATGTGGTGTCTATGTTTCTATATCTGTGGTCTAGAGGTGAAATATTTTACATGATGGACAAACTTAAGTCTGAAACTTAGTTCATGCCAGGGCGGTCACCTTTTCAAGAAATCACGTTCGAACGAATTTCAAATGACGCGCTATTCGTTCAAAAGAATTTGAATAAATGATCTATAAACACAGTACACATCTATGACACCACTCAGAAAAACAGAAAAACTATATTAAAGGATAAGACTAAGGCTCTTACCGGATATACATCTTTCTCTCTTTTGGGTGATGGCATTTTTACAACCTTCTGGTGGAAGGCTAACGTTAGAAGTGAGCCCGCGGATTCGTTGTCAGTGTAGAGTTTGACAGAAGTATGCTGTGGAAATGAACCACATTTAAAAAGTGATATCCCTAGTTTATGCAACCAGGTGTTGTTCCTCTGTAACAGTACTTTAGTGAATGTACTCATTAACTTCTCCTCTGGTAAACGACTGTGATAACTTTCCTCACAGTTACATCCCTCCGGAGCAGTGGTCACTGGACGCGGGAGACGCCGGTCCATCGGTGGAACCAGCAGACTACATCATCCCAGATCGAGTTGTCATGGAAACTGCCTTGGTGTAAAGGGACTGTAAGGGACAAACTGAGACTGGACCTTAAATGGCTTTTCATCCCCCAAAGATCAAGAAGAGGAAACAAAAATGGATTTTAAAAAAAAAAAACAAAAAAAGTGCTATTGTGAGGTAAAGTTTTTTTTTTTTTTCTCTTGAGATGTTTCTAGTCTTTAAAAATAATGTTTTTGATCGAATGTATATTTTGTGTGCGTAAATATTTCTTGTGAATGTGCACTACAGTAGGTGTTCATGAGAACATCGCTGAAACCTTTGCCAGTCAGTTTGAGCTCTTTTTTGATATACAGTATTTGTATCTCCTTTTTCCACCTCGGTGTAACATCCAGAACAAGCCGTCTACAAACCGTCTGCAGTGACTTACAGAAACCTGGTGCATGTTGTCAACACAGTTAGCATCAATTCCCATAAGCATTTGTAGTCTTATAGCTAAAAAAAGGGCAGTGTTTTCTACTGCACTGTGGTGTTTTTCTCCTTCACTACTACTGTGTACTTTGGTGTTTTAATCAGTGACTGTTCATCCAGGATTTTTCTACTCTCTTTGTACAAACTACATGTGTCAGTGGAGTCAAGAAACAGCAGTTTGTGGCCTTTTAACAAAAATGACTGTTAGCAGAAGCTTTCTACTCTCTTCATGTGGTTAAATAAGGCTGGATTTACACAATATGATATGTGGCACAGATAGAAGTTCTTAGGTACACCAGCAAACGACACCTGAAAAAGTCAAATCAATATATTGTTATTGATGACAGGATAGCTCTAAAACTGACTGCCTAAGCTCTTGAAGTTATCATGTAAATATAATAACTTGCAAACTGTACATATATTTAGGGTGGCCGTTTCATTTCCACATCAAAAAGGAGGACACTTTGCATACACGGGGACACGCAAGCAGATATTTGTTTGGTATGATCCGGTTTTAAATGTTAATGTTTTTCCACCAGATTACATAAAGGTGCATACACATACCACATAGCTAATAACAAATATACAAGATACAGCTCATGACAACGTGCCCTTCCAATTCAGATTACATAGGTCTAATAAACATCATACAGAAACTATTCTTAATGTTTTTATCTGGATAGATAAAAGGGAAAACAAATGCAGCACCTTCTGTTTCAGATGTATAGACTTTGCCTATCTACATATGAGTATGAGCAATTTCAGAATTTCAGTCCAACAACCGACATTAGCTCACTTTAGTTCTCTGACTGAGAGCTTGATTGACAGCCTGGTGGTAACTTAGCAACTGCAGTGATCCAGTGGCGAATCAGCACATGGCTCATTTGAATATTAACATTAGCCATGTGTTGATAGGTCACACGAAAATGTAACCAATGAAATGACTTAGTCTGACACACATTTTTAGCCAATAAGTATTAAACTAACGAGGTAATGTGTCAGAAGGCGGACTGTTTTTAGTTCTTTTCTCAAAAGGAGGACAAACGAGTGTATACGGGGCATTTAAAAGCGGACTAAAGCCGGACGAATGGCCACCCTACATATGTTATAATTCTAACATACAAAAATGACATGCTAATTGTATACATTCTGACATGCTAACTTCTCTATGTAAGCCATATTTTAACAATGTATCAAGCTAATGTGCCAAACTAAATGTTAGCATGTTTTTAATTACTAGCTAAACATTAAAATGTAACCTTATTTGTTACTATGTATACTTCATGTATTTGTGACACTTTTAAAAAGTAATAAATTAAGTCGCGTCAGCCTCAGCTGTACTTTAACACCAAAGATAACAGGCTAATGCTAGCATATGATCATGCCAAATATCACATACAAAGATTAGTATTCTAACATGCTATCTTCACCACATTTGCGATGTGGCAAGCTAACCTGTTGCGTACTGTTAATGTGCACAATTTGAGTTCATGTGTGACCTTCGAATGAGCTCGGAAAAACCGACTAAGTGAACTTTGAGTTGTCGCACAATACCGTCCAGGTCATTAAAATGAATGACTGAATTTCTTTGCCTTAGCTGTACAAGACTAAAGCTAACATACCAAATGCTTCCATTCTAACCCTATGCATTTTAAGATGCTAACAAGCTAAAAAAATAACAGAATAAACATTAGTAATATGTATGCATATTGACATTCTCACATAAGACATTCTTGGCACCAGCATAAGAGATAAAAACTGTAGTTTAACAGGATGCACATCCGTCTCGTGCAATATCAATGTACGCTCAATATGAGAATGTTAACATGCTAATTGTTTGCATGTTGATAACTCACATCAGTAGGAAGTTAACTCTGTAGCAGTCTAGCTACACTCAAATTCATTAAAAAGAGAAGAAATGTAGTCCTGTTTTACTTGCTGCACATTTACAGATAAATGTATATATACTTAAGTTCATAATTGTAATAATGACTGCTGTAGCTTTAGCTGTAGTAGTGAAGCTGACCGTGATTACATATTATTATATGTGTTATATGTTATTATATATCATATATTAATATGCTAATATCAGTGCATATAAATAACCTGCCAAATACATTTGTAGCCTTTTCTGAACTGTTTAAATGTTTGTTAAACTGCAATGAAAGCAAAATGGCAAACCATAGTCCAGGTTAACTTAGTGCACGTATATGTAGTGATTTTAGCAGATATTTTATAGTTTGCAACAATTTCAGGATCTTTATGTACTTTTTATCTATAAAATATTAAATAAACATAGAAAACAGGATTCTCCGTACAATAATAATTGTGTTAAAGTACTGACTCAGCACAGCGTATGCTGTTTAAATACTATATTAAAGTATAGTAGGCTACACCTAAATTGCACATAATGGAATCATCACTGTCCTTCGCTATAATTTATGCACTTTCCTGAATGGATAACACATGAAGATGGATCTGAAATGTGAGAATCAGTCCAGAACTCACTTGTTTTGTTGTTCTTGGCTTCACAGGCATGAGGAACTGTTGGCTACAAGTCCTTAAACTATTTGTCTTTTTACACATTTAAAGCCTCGTGTTTTGGACTCGTTTGCTTTGGTGTTTTGGATTTAAGCTTTCATTAATCACTCTGCTGTTCTCTTCCAAGAGAACAGTGGTGGGAACAGTCGGTACCATCCAAGTTCAAATTGCTTTGTTTTGATCCGGCCAAACAAACTGAAACAGTAAATGCTTCAGAAATTTGGATAAGCTTCCCCAAACGCATCATTTAGGTCCTTTCTGGATGTGCGGTCATGAGCTGTGCCACTTTCCTGCCTGTGTAAATTCAGCCTTGGTGTCAGATTATTCTACCACTGCAAATAGACAGATACATGTTCACTGTCCTTTCTTTTTCTGCTGTCTGTGGCTTGTACATGCATGCAAACACACACACACACACACACACACACACACACACACACACACACACACACACATACATACACACACACATCTGATGCTGAAAATATTTCTCTGCAGTTTTTGCAAACATGCACATTCATATCTCAGATCTCGTTGAAGTCAATTCTGTTAGTCCTAGCGATACATGTACACATACAGCCACAAATCATGGCAAACACGGTTTATTGTCAGTCAAAAATGACAATCTATACATCCCATAAATAAGAGTTCACAAAATAAATCAAACTTTACACACTTTTTGTTGTTTGTTTCTGTTCTGCTGGCGTGTGAGGAGATTATGTACAAATTGGTATCAAACACTGAGTTTCAAATCAAATTATACACTCTCTTTAACATTTAGGATCAACAATATTAACATTGTAAATTAAATACATTTAATTACTTTGATTGTGCATGTACACAGCTACATTCAGTGCCCAAAGGATCACTTACATTCATGTTCTACTCCAAGTCTGGCTTGTCAGATTTTGACACCAGTCTGAAGGTCTGCACGACTGAAGAGTGTTTTTAAAGCAGCGTTCAGGTAAATCCCACATGTACATTACAGTATTTAAACAACAAACTGTGTTTTTCAAAAACCAGTCTTTGTTTTAACCTGTTTGATTCCTGCAGGACTTTACTCCATGAGGCCAACTGGGACAGCGTTGGGTAAGTCATTATTCTTAAAGGAGGATAGTTCAGATTTCTTTTGCATTAAAAAAAAAGACACTGCCACATTGTTACCTTGTTTAACAGCTAGATGGCAGTGTGATATGTTTGCTGCTGTTAATCCTTGGACACAGGACTCCCAGAGCTAATACTGCTGTTACCATATCTCAAAAAGAAACCTTTAAAACTTCATTAAGCGATATTTTGATATGACTCAAATCTGAAAAGGGTTGCTCATAATAGCGAGCACACTGAGAATCAACTCCTAACTGTAGCAGAAGCCGTAGTACAGAACCGTCAGCCTCTTTTTAGCTAACAGTTTTGAATATACTGCTGCATATAGATTTAATGGTTCAAACTCACATTTGTCATAGCAAGCAGTTTCCAACAAACATAATCGACAACAAAAGTTTAGCTACATGTCCAGCACCAAAACGCAGATGGACAAAGTTAGCTAGTAGTCAGTTAAGAAAGTGGACCATCTAGCTAAAGAGCCAGATATTGTTTGCTGGATGTGCAAGTAGGCAGTTTTTATGCTACTACATTAGCTAAAAGCAGTTAGCATTAGATGCATTTCTGTCAGTGCGTTTAAGAGGCTTTCTGCCACCTAGTGGTAAAGAATCGCCTAATACAGATTTAATTTGAGGATCAGTGCCTTTTTTTTGCTAACCATTTAGGTTCAGTGATTTGCTAAAATATTCAAGAATGACCTCCGAAAACACTGGCTGTAAATTTGACATCGTATTTTATCGTATCGGCTCTCACGAAAAGGGAATACT
The DNA here is from genome assembly GCF_905237075.1 of Dicentrarchus labrax. Taxonomy (NCBI): domain Eukaryota; kingdom Metazoa; phylum Chordata; class Actinopteri; family Moronidae; genus Dicentrarchus; species Dicentrarchus labrax. Next base: position 24,627,637 of record NW_026136703.1, read on the forward strand.
AAAATTCACTGTAACAACCGCGTATGACTCTGAATGCCACAAATATACAATATAAAAGCATTTCAAACTATTGCCCCATGTTAAATAACTGATAGGTTTCAGTTCCACACTCACACTCAGAAACAATAATTTACCTATTTCTCTCTCAGTAGTTTTCCCTTATATACAAAATTCATCACCATTAAAGGTACATTATCTGATAATTATGGTTGTTCTGTTGGCTACAGAAAGGAAAGGCATGTCTGCAGATGAGTCACTGCCATCATTTAAAAAAAGTCATATCTTACATATTTTAAATACCTCCAAATCAAACAACTAAATCAAACAACAAAATCAAAACAACACACCTCTCTGTACAAAATGTGCTATCAACAAGTGGCTGCCTTCTATGAAAAACAGTAAAAATAGCTGCAGTGGTAGAAAATGGCTACTCCTCGATTTCTGGGCGCTTTGGTAATAACGGTCTTTTATCCTTCAAATTAGATCCAACGGACTATAGTGAAAGTACAAAAATGAAAATATACTGTCGATATTAAAATAAATCTTGACCATTTTTTTGTCTTTGCACCGTATATTGAAAATGTTCAGTGGGGACGTCAGATGGCAAATCTACATATAGGAAAAAGACAAAACTTCAAAACAAACCAGTGATATGGCTTCTTTTTTTTTTTTAAACTGTGGAGCTCCACAAATAATAAATACATTTTTAAATACACCAATAAAATGTAGTCAAAAAACACACAAGATGGGGCCTTCGGACATGAAGGGCGGTGCTTCTTTCTCTCTTGTGAAGGGAGAAGGTGCCTTGCATTTTGACACTGTTAACGGGTCCATTTTGGATTCCAGCCTCGGGTCTTTCAGTCCTCCAACTCATAGACGAACGCCACCGCTGGGCGTCATGGCAGTGTTCATGTGGGCGGAGGGCCGTTGGTGTAGCGCAGCATGGGGTAGAAGGAGCGGGCGAAGTTGTTGGACAGTGTACAGCTGTAGTCCTCTTCGGACAGAGGCACCAGGCAGGCCAGAACCAGCAGCATGAAGAAGAGCAGGTGCAGGGGGAAGGCAGCTCGTAGAACCCGGTAGAAGAGCGGTCGTCGTGGGGAAGAATCCCTCCTCTCCTCCCTGGATGAGGACAGATGTTATAGATGATTAGGGTGGAAGTTTATTTTTAACTTTGCAGCTGTAGTTTCACCTAAAACCCTCAACTCAAAGTCCATTTAATAGCTTTTTCAGATCTTTCAAGTTCTACCTATTCCTCCTGCTGAGGATGACCGAGTGGCCTTTAAAGGAAGACAGTGATTTTATTTGGTCAGTTGACCCAAATTACCAAAGAGAGCACAATTTGTTTCACTCATAAGAGTGCTGCAGGAATGAGTTCTGAAACTGACTTAGCATTTTAGTGCTTCCTGCTCCCAGGCCTCAAAGTGGGTTTTTGGTCTTTTAAGCTTGTGTTAAGGTCTGGTTAACACAAGCTTAATATAACTTTCATGTTATATAATACCTCACCTGTGAATTTTGGAGCTTTTACGTGTCTTAAAACAGGCTGTTGCTAACAAGTGAAAATGAGACTAGAGGTTGTCGGTGACAATAAACGCCAGCGAGACTTCTCTACCTTTACAGCCACGTTGTGTTTATACTTGCGCTCCTGCAAACTAATCTAACTCAAACTTCCCTACTTGTAGATTTAAAGTGTAAGATTTAGTTGAAGTTTAGTGGTAGTTTTACAGCGGAGCGTTAGCCGGTTTACTTCTGGCGATCACATTTACGCTTCAAAAACCATTCAATTATTCCAATGATACGTCTATTGTAAGAAAGTGTCATCAGTACTGAGGAGACCAGACTATGAACTGTGTTCACTGGAACTGCTTTCTACCAAAGAAAGACTTTACCTGTTAAATAATAATGAAATGTTAAAATTAAATTAAACTACAGACTAAATTCTACTCTTCTCCATTCATTTGAATGAACTGAAAGTACACAAAGTGCAGTTCCAGCTGGTAAAAGTTACCTTCTCGTTGCCAGTTTTCCAACTGTAGCTGCCTGTAGACCAGCGTCCTCCTGCAAAGAAGTCAAAGGTGTTAATCACTTGTGTCCTAATGGCTACGACTGATAGACGTGTAGTAAATGTAATGTCAGTGTGGCTTCATAACGGTGTCAAAACAGGTCAAATGTTCCTTTTGTCCAACACTGCAAACTCCCCTGTACTTGTAGTACAAATAGTGTAACATGTTAGCCTGTTGCCCAATGTAACAAAATGAAATGCTAATTGTAAGCGCGTTAACATCTTTCAGGTGACAGTATGACTTTTCCTTAGGCAAAACTTTCAATTTTCCATCGTAGAATGTAAGTAAATTAACTCAATCAGTGTGCTTTCATACAAATTTGAGGTACATTTACTCGACTACATTCCAGAGCAATATATTGTAAACTATTAGTTACTTTACAAATTCTGAGCTTATTAAATGATGCATTGTTACAGATTAAACTACCCAACTTCACCCAGCTACTCACACTTTGGTGCATCAGTAATAATAGAACAGTTAGAGTGGCCATCTTCTGCATTATTCATTGTTTTTAATCTGTTGATCATTTTCTTGATTAGTTGTTTGGTCTAAAAAATGTCCAATCTCTTGTCCCCATTCAGTTTACTGTCATAGAGGACTAAAGAAACAGGACAATTTGAACTACTTGATTAAATCATTGCAGCTGTACTTCTCCACCACTGTCCATCTAACCAAAGGTAAATATCCATGTGTACCTTGTGCAGCAGCAGAGGAGATCTCAGTGTTCCCAGACCGATGCTGTCCATTTCAGAGCTGGTTGAGCAGGTTTCCTGAGACAGACAGCAAACACACCATCAGATAAGACTGACCGAACCAGTTTGAAGTCACCAGGCTCAGACGTCACAGAGCACTGACAGTTAACTTTAGATAGCATCTCATTTATACTGTCCTTTTTGTTTTGAGGAAAGTCGAACCCTAGACTGATGTACATTTGTTTTCTCACTGATTTTACTTAATTTAAAGGTGCGTCCAATTATTTTTCTGTAGTTCCCCCCAAACTGTTTTGGTAACGCTTTATTTCACAGCTCTGCAATTTCTGAATGATTTCCTAAAAGTTTCTGAGAAAGAACTACTGTTCCTTAAATGTTGTTGAAGAAAGGCTCCAATTAAACCGAAGACAATGTTCATTCATTACTCATTTTGAATTGTGCAATTTCCTATAAACAAATGAGATTTTTGTGTGTTTAGCTAGCCTGTTACCAATAAACTTGTCCTTCATACTAAAAATCATGCTGGTTTCGGCCATTTATGACTGATTTCTCCATGCACCTTGCAAGTAGGTGAAGGCTGATAGAAATAACTACTCTGCTGTGGGCTGACTGAAACATTCTCCAAAACTACAAAATTGGGATTCATTTATTTGAAGTATACTAAATTACAATCTTTTACAGGAAACTTCTATAAAATGATTGTGAAATTACGGATCCATTAAATTGTTCTCCTCATAGCTGAGTTTAACAGCTTCACCAGTGAGCAAGGAGGACATTTCAGGATTTAGTGACATTGTCGTGCACAAAATAGTTGCAGTTTTCGGGGCGTAAACCTGCAGCGGCCGGAGGTTCGACTCTCTTTCCCCACTTTCCTGTCCTTATCGATTAAAGGCAATAAAAAATATTTCAAAATAGTTGTTTTATTTGATGCTATGTTTTATTTTGCTGTTCTACATTAAACATTTTAAAAACTGATGGATTGGAGAAGTTTGTCTAATTTTAAAAACATAAAATAAAAAGGTTTTGTAGAAAAAGGTAATTATCATAAAGTTTTTTTTTTTTTACATTTTAGTCATGTTGTGTCCTCCATACAGCAAAACTATGACACAGCTGTAATTTACCCTAATGTCAGCACATTAAATTGGTCTCATTTGCTACTTGGATCACTTTTTGGCAGGAAGAACAGCCACTAATCTCACAACAGAACCCTGAAAGTAAAAAGGACCTACCTGTGCCAGTCTTCCCTGCAGCGTGTGCAGGTCAGCAGCCGCCTGTCGCAGCAGGAGGCGCAGTTTGTTGCAGATGACATGGACCTTCTCCTTGGCCTCGATGCTGTCCTCTGCGGTGGCCTCCAGGAGGAGCTGAGAGGAGATCTCCTGCAGAGAGGAGACCTGCTGCTGGCGGCCGCACAGCTCCTCCTGCAGAGTCTGCAGCAGGGGGCGACAGAGAGCACGGGAGTCAGCACACAGCTGGGACTGAACAGAGTCTGATGTATAGCTCACTAACAGTAGAACAGGTTTAACATGACAGCTGGAGCAGGTCATGTTAGCTTGGAGCAAGAAAATCCAGTCTGGAAAGTAACTGAAAATAAATACTAATAAAAATATATTTCTACTGGTTCTATAAAATGATGCTTGTCAAATTAATTATCACAGATGTGTCTATTTACAGTTAAAACATAATCCAGGCAGCAGGTTTGACGAAAATCTCAGTTATGGTAATGCCAAAATAAAGACTACATTTCCCATAAACCCCGTCACTAGCTGTTGGATAGTCTCATGAACTTCCTCCAGTTCCCCTCAGCTCATTCAGACTCAAACATTGTGGAAGACTACATAAAGTACTCTCACCGTCAGCGTGTCTCGGTGCTCCAGCAGGACGGAGCGTGGCGCCGTCGGCTCGCTGACGTTCACGCCGCGGAGTTTGTTCTCGGCCTGAGCGAGCCACAGCAGCAGGGAGTGCAGCGTCTCATGGAACTCCTGAAGAAGAACACAGAGTGCAAAGGTCATACGAGTATTTTAACAAGTTTCATTTAACAACGCAGCTTTAACGGCAGCGAGGGTCTCCGTGTCTAACCTGACACTGCATGAGCGCCGCGTGCAGCCTCCTCTCCCAGCTCTCCAGGCCGCCGCAGGCCTGTGTCCAGCTGTGATTGGCCGAGGCGAGGGCGTCCTGCAGCTCCCGCAGCTCGGCGCTGTCGCCCCGCAGGAAGTGACGGCTGCTCAGGTTGACGGAGATCATCAGACACTTGTAGCTGTTGAAGGTCTTCTGCATCTCCTGGACCAGAGAGAGGGAACAGATATGATGTGTTAATGGAACTGTGTGAGTGGACAGTTTCACCGCCTGTATCAGGTCTTTACTAATTCTCATTCCTCACTGCTGCCCCAGTATTAAATAAATAAATAAATAAATAACTGGTAACTTTAGTTTATGAATGTCTGACATTTGGCAGCCACATTCAAGGTTTTTAATTTGCTTTCAGTACCTGCAGATAGTCTGATCTCACCATGTGGTTTCAACCTTTGACCTCAACAAAATACTGAAAATAAACAAATACACACAGTTGAGAGGAAGATTCTGCTCCTCCTTCGAAATCCCTGGAAGCCTTTTAGATACAGCACTGATTGGTTTTTATTCTGATCACATTGAACTCAATTTAACCTTTAGTTGCTCTACGAGGCAACAAACCTTCTGGCAGGTGATTCAGTCGTATAAAAAGCAACTTTTTCTGATTCTTTTTTTAAAGTAAAACGTGTGCTTTTGCTACATGACCAGTCAGGGAAGTGCTCAAGTAACCAAAGAACCAACAGTAAAATATATATATATATATATATATATATAGTTAGTATAACTATAATATATATATATATATATATAGTTATATATTTAGTAACTAGTAATATAGCACCCATTTGTAGCATTTGGCATTACAGAGTTTTGTAATAGATTATTTTATGTGAAATATTACTCTACATCCAGTTCATATTATATATATGTAGAATTTTTACAACACAGTATGTCTATTACAATCCTTTTGTAAAACACCCTGATGAAGTTTAAGAAGATTTGGAGTATTTGTGGATGTAACCTGCTCTCGGAGATGTCGTCGTCGTTTTACCTTTAGTTTCCTGATGTTGACTTCGATGTCTCGGATGCTGGTGGACGGCGTGATCCGCTGCAGCCTCTCGAGCTCTGGCAGCACCCTTCCCAACCAGGAAGTGACATCGCAGAGGTCGGCGTTCAGCTTCTGCCACTGCTCCAGGTCCTGCTTGATGTCCGTCTCGTGGTTGAACCTTTGGACTTGCAGCAGCTCCCAGCGCTCAATCACACCTGCAGAAAGACGGAGTTATGGAACGCTCTGCTGAATGCAGCCTCTACGTTGGTTGACTCTTTAAACATATTAGCAGGATTACTCATTGAAACTAATTTATTTCACGATTACCATAAACCCAGGATTAAGTGTGCATGGTAAGCCTTTTCTACAGCTGATAATGTAACTGTGGGTGTTATTAAATGTGCTAAATTCAGCATTTTAACATCGAAGAAATCAGTACCACCTAATTTAGGAGGCATTTGTGTGAATACTGGAACAAACAAGAGGCTCACAGAGATGAATATCAGCCTCGATATGATGTTTCTACATCATGTATGTTGATACAATAAGTCGACCGAAAATGAAATGACAGTTCTAACAGTTGACACAGATATTTTTCTCAATGTCAAAAAGACTAACAAAGACTGTTTTGACGTGTTTTGCTCTGTTTTAGTCCACTTTGAATGAAGTTACGATGATCTGTGAAGTAAAATCGCTGTTTTTCTCTATGGAGTCTGGTGGAAATTGATAGTGATATTACGGCTGTTTATGGTTAAACAAAAGGTCTATTTCTGTAGGGATCCTTTCCATAAAGCTGTCAGACACTGACAATAACAATCTGAGTCTGTCAGTGGCAGAAACTACTACTGTTAGTGGACAGACTTTGATAGACGCATTTGTCCTCAAGGATTAGCTAACATTACAACAGCTATTACCTCATCTAACTCTTAAGGGATTATTAAGACAGAGTTGGTGATTGTTGGAAAGACTAACTATTGTTGGACTAGAGTTTTATTTAGTTTATGTCCAGTTTGATTTTACGATTATCTGCTAGGTAAATCACTGGTTTTGTCTATGAAGTCTGGTCGGCTGTAGCCACTGTTTTGGTCTGGGAGCTGCAACATTGAGTGGCAAGTGAATTATATATATATATATATATATATATATATATATATATATATATATATAAAAATCTCATGCAGAAAGAAAACCTTTGGAACATTGTCTTTATGAGAGGAAACCAGAGGTTAATGTTAGTCACAGAGACCAGTCTAACGTACACTTTCCCATCAGGACCTTGAATGTTTTTCAGTTCTCCACCAATTCAAACAGAGTGAGACCTCTCGCTGTCAGTGTACCTGTGCTGGTCTGTTTGTCGGCGGTGCTGCTGGTCAGACCCCGATCGTCCAGCTCCTCCTCATCGTTAAGGATCAGTTTGACTCTCTTCACGCTGTTGATGCTGCCGCTGCACTCCGACATCAGCTTAACCTAACACACACACACACACACACACACACACACACAGAACAACAAACACAACTTTAACACTCGTCTTCCCTAAGAAAATAACTCAGTTTATCATTCTGCACCAGGCTGGAAGATCTTGGTGTGTGTGTGTGTGTGTGTGTGTGTGTGTGTGTGTGTGTGTGTGTGTGTTGTGTGTGTCCTTACGTAGCCCTGCTGGTGGAAGGGAGTACTGGTGTGTGCGGGACACAAGCTCAGGCCTCGGATGATTTCTCTAGGAACTCGTTTCCTCTCTGGGGAGCTGGGCTGGTGCCAGCTGGGCGGGTCGGTCACTGACTTCACTGAGAAGTAAAAGGAGAAAAAATAATTAATAAAGGTAGTTTTCAAATTAAGGATAAAAAAAAGAAGCAAGGGGCGAAAACAAAAAGACCAAAGGGTTCAAAAATAAACTTCAGAGACAGAAAATAGGAGACTCATGACTCTTATGATTCACACAAACCCTCTGACACATGCATATGACTAAAGTATCTGCCAAATACATGCAAAACAGCCTCAAAAGCAAACGGCATCCATTGCAACATCATGCAAGGTTCATGTTTATGTGTAAAGGTTTGATCCCTGTAAAGACAAATAGGTTGCAGTGGTGCACAGACACATCTGTAAGTCAATGGGGCAAAACAAGATGGTGATGGGATGGGGAATGGGGGGGTTACAGCTGGATGGGTTTGGGGTTGCTAGGAGACGGGATGTCGGCCCATAAGCACACAGTGAGGCAGTTGCATGCAGGAGGCAGAGCGCCTACCCGAGGCCGCGTTCACTGCTCTGACCGTCGCTTTAACAAACGACTCTGAGCTCTCTGTGACCTTCACATCTGGAAGAGAGATCGGAGGTCAGCAGTGTCGGACCGCTGCTCTGCACAACTTATAAAGATGTTTCAGGGAGTATTGAAGAAGTTCAGTTCATCAAAACACAGGGACACCAAGAAGAGAGGAAGACAAAGATGTCTGCTGGTGATATTCTATGTCTCTATTGTCTGAACAGACTATGGCTCAGAGGAAGAGGATACACACACAGTACTCTTCACAGTGCTGATTTTATATAGAATATCACCAGATTATAATATTCTTTAAAGTGAAAACGTAAGTATTTTTCAACCTGGATCCTATTTTACAATGTTTTTTACAACTTTTGTTGAAATTGGTCCAATATTGAGCGAGAGCAACGTCAATGTTTTGCCAGCAAACAGATTATTCCTTACGGGTTCTTACAGAGATCAACCTTTTTAAGTAAGATCCTTTTTGTTTAACCAGAAACATCAGTTCTATATCTCTGTTCAAAGCCACCAAACTCCATTGAAAAAAACAGTACAGTTTTACCTCACAGAACACTGGAGTTGCTGGTCTACCGCTGCCTTGATCAGTTACTTCGGGTCTGTTATTGTGTGACTTTTAACCTTTTAAAACACGGGAACATAAATCCAAATGTCCTGATTACAGTTTTGCGGCTGCCTGATGCAGCGCTCTCACTCAATAATGGACCAATTTCAAAAATACACAAGTTTCCCTCGGTCTCCTTTAATTTCACTGCAGTCTGGAAATCAACTTGCAAGGACCTGAAACTAAAAGTCAGTCACAGTAAACAGTTTATATTGCCGTTGCTTGGCAACGCAGGTGGAAGCGGGGACTGTGTTGAACGAGGTTGTTCGAGGATGCTCTGAGATCTGGGCTTTATTTAAAAAAAAACAAAACATTTTTCATCAGTTTTTGGACAGCTGAGTGTTGTGGAAGGCACCACAGAGGAGTTTTCAATAATTCAATAATCTTTCTTCTTTCTTACTTGTGGCTGCTGTAATATGTTTTGACAACATAAATTCTCAGGGAAAATAAAGTTGGAACATTGTTGATTATCGCACCTCTCAACGTGTCAACAAAGTAAGCTGCAGTAGGTAATTTTTATAAAAATAACTTTTTGTCATATTTGTTGAAACTTTCTATATATCCTGACAGTAGTACATTAGACAGATAATCTGTGATAAAATCTGGTTCCTCTGGCTTCTCTTAGTGCTCCTAATGGTATTTACCAGAATGCACTGGGCCACAATGAAAAACAACCAATCAGAGCCATAGTTATTTTTATAAAAGTTATCTACTGCAGCTTTAAAACCATAACTTTTCAATAAATAATTCACTGTCGCGAATAGTGAACAGCGGTTATTACCTGACAGAGCGCTGAAGTAGGTGGCGTCCTCGTCATCCTCGTGCGACGATGATCCCCCTACGTCGACCGTGTGGTCCCACTCCAGCGGGATAGAGTCCACACTGACGGGGGTCTCTCGCCCCGACCGCTCCAGAGGCGGTGCCAGAAGGTGACACATGGCCTGTCGTCCGGCTGAGACTCCACCTACTGCCGGAACCTCCTCCTCTTCCTCCTCCTTCTTCCTCGCCCCCCTCCAGGAAGTCCCATTGGTCAGATCAGGTGTGTCGTCCAGGTCTGTATCCCGGTCCGACAGATCCCTCTCCTCCTCCAGGACCTTGAAGAAATATTCAGGAAGAAGAAATTAAGCAACAGAAGCTAACGTAGTGTGGTGTAATAATGTGTAAATAGACTGTGTAAGAAGTGAGCTGTGAGCTGACCGGGCGTCTGTTGACCAGGCGGTGGTGGAAGCGAGCCACTCTGCCGAACACCTCCTGGCAGTAGGAGTGCAGCTCCTCCAGCTCGTCCTCGATGAGCACGGCGTCCAGTGGAGCGCTCTTCTGGATCAGGTTCTCCCCAAACACGATCAGGGCGTCGATCTTGTTGGTGTTCAGGGTGATTTCCTGCTGGAAGCCCTGCAGAGAGACATTTTGGTCGCGATGTTTAACGAAGGTGTGAAAATGAGCACTGGATGTTGCAGGTAAACAGTTGTTAGTGTCAGTGGGAGCAGACTTACGTTCAGCTGCCTCATCTTGTCTTCGACATCGCTCTCGGAGAAGTGCTCCACGTTGGTGAGCTGGAGGTCCATCTCTGTCAGCCAGACCAGGATCCCCTCACGGGTCCCCTCAAAGTCTTCTCTCTGAGAGGTAAAGTGCTGCAGAAGCACGGAGCAGAGGGCGGACATCTTTATTTAAGAGTTGTTTAGATACCCACAGTGGTCTTAAGTCGGAGTATAACATATACAGATAATATTGGTATTTGTGATCCATTATTTATTCCATCTGTGAACTCTACTGTGTTCATGAAGACGAGATTATCAAAGGAACAAGTCAGGCTGACGTTAAGAGATATTTAAATCCAAAATATAAGATTCCTTTTACAATGGACAGACCTTGTTGGTATCTGCAGATAAATCACTGCCATACGTGCAGTGTTGGGCTCGTCACTCCAACAATGTAATTTATGACTCATTATTCAGTAATTAGTTACACTACTGGTACATTACTTTTCTGCTACTGCTCACAAAATTGGTAAGAGACAGAGAGTAAAACATTTCATCCACCACACTCCATTAGATCCTGCAGCTGCCCACAGTTAAAATCCAGCTTTGTTTGTTAAAATCAAAATAATGAAAATATTTCCAGCTGCTGGAATATAGCGACCACAAGAGCTATGATAGACGTATACTGTATATCCGTAGCCCTATCTTATATCTATCTTATCTCATCTTATTTTATCATAAATGCAAAAACTGTTCTTCTGTCTTAAACCACTGAAAATCAGATAAATAAGAAAGGTGTGTAGATCAAAATAATGTATAAATAGAATGAATTATATCTCCATTAAATATGAGTTTTGAGCCCTTCTCCCCATCATCTCCACTCTGGAATGCCTCTGACTCACTGTTGAAGCTGGTCTGCTGATGTGAACATGGCTTACAGCGGCTGGGGTCAACCAGCACCAATCAGCCGAGTTCTTTGATTACATGAAATCTTTATAAAGCAACATAAACTTCATCCATCTGCTCGGCGCCACATGCCGCGATGAAAACAGCTTCCCGCCAACGTGACGCCCCGTGCGTCGTCACCGTCTGGGAGGTGACCTAAATCCTGACGGCTTATCTGAGAGCGGGTAGATACTACACAGATCAGCTGGGGAGGGTTTGATACACGCTGATGTTTGCTTTCTGATTGTTGTCTTACCCTAATAAACACAGCATTTATTTATCTGCTGTGATGTACGTAGTTTTAATCTCTTGCTGCTATTTGAGGAAGTTTCCTAACACAGCTCTAAATATTCATGAGTTTATTGGCTGGGTGCAATTTAACGTCTTGAATGAGCTCCCCGTCTCACCTTGAGTCTGCGGAGAACCGCAGCCACCCTCCTCTGCAGGCTGTCCCATCTCTGGTTCCCCTCGTGGACCATGACTTTGAGCTTGCTGGCGGCATCAGTCCGGTTCTCCCGAGCCAGGCGACGATACTGTTTGTTGACCAGCTCCAGCTGAGTCAGGCGCTCGTGAACCTGCCGCTGGAACGCCTGGAGAGGAGAACGGAGGGGAAGAAATATGAGCACAAACAAGTGAGGGAAAGGTTTTGAGAGGCCACAAGGCTCATTCCCAGAGGCCCAGAGCATCTGTTTTTGCCGCCCTGGGAATGAGACTCAACTGATTGGTTGTTTTTGTTCGGGGCCGGGTGGATTTTCCAAATAACCTTAGGAGAACTAGAACAAGCCAAAGGAACCTGATTTTTTTGCAGATTATTTGTCTCATGTTCTACCGTCAGAATTTAGTGAAAGTTTCCGCAAATATGACAAAAAGTTATTTTTATAAAAGTTACTGCAGCTTTAAACTGGAATATTGTATTTCGTAAAGAGTCATTTGAAAAGCTTGTTGTAATGTATGTTGCATGTATTTATGGTCACTATCTTTCTCTATAAATGTGTATGTCCATAAAGAGTGAATTAAAAGTGTGCAGACTTGGGAAGTCACCTCATCATGATGAAATCCCACTTCCCAACTTTTGCAGAATCAAGCACACCTCTGTATTTCACTGTATTTACTTACATTCAAATTGTGATTCAAAAAGTTTAAACCTTAAATTTGAGTCCAAAAATGTATCATAGCTTAAATGATGACTCACACCTTTAAAATCACTGCACTGCAGATTATGAACTCAGAAGGCCAAAGGATAACCAAAGGCTATGATGATCAAGGGCCAAGCCTGGATTTTTTGGAAGAGGGGATGGATGAATGGATGGATAAAATCACATGCTCTTTCTCTGTCAAACATTTAAATAAGGTCTATATACAGTGTGACAAGTTGAAACTGCCGCTACCAGCTGCTCAGGAGGATTAACAACCTTTTCCTGTCAGTTTATGGATTTTAACCTTCATCCTCCTGCTGATTCCAACGATTACGCTCCTATAGCGTCCATTACATGTCATTGACAGTCAGTATATAGGTCAGCGGTCCTCCACAGGACGATATACACCATCTACACCGCACTGGATCCCTGTTGCCGTGGAGATGAGGGCTCTTTGGCATAGTCCAGATTACCAGGCGCTAATCTGGGTTTCTAATCCAGACTGACACATCAAGGGTTACCTCTGTGTCTCAGCACAAACAGGACACCTGAACCTGATCCTGCACTCAGACTGGGACTAATAGTGGACGATTTGATTGTTTAAAAACTGTAGAAGGCTTATTGCTGAACCCAGCTTCACCCCCCAAAGCTGCAAGCAACTTTTTCTTTCTTTCAGATGTTGGACCTTTTACCATGTGAAGTTTTTTTTAAGGGAAAATAAAACAAAATGCTGCAGCAGTTCTGGTGTTTAAGATGCTACTGTGCATTGTATTGGCTAAAAAAACGTGTTTTGCGATTATAGAAGTCTGATGCAGTGTCTTAAATTCGGAGAAGCATAGATTCGAGATTGCAGGAAGGAGTGTGTTCAGATAAGACCTGGGGTGTCGGATGATTAACCCTGAAACAGTCTGTCTTGTCCTTTAGTCCTCTGTTTTTGGTACTTGCCAAAGTAGAAGAAGCTTAAAAGAAACAAAAAAGAGAGAAAGATTTGTCAGCTACCTCAAACTTCTTGAGCTCCTCTTTGGCGCTGGTGTAGAGGACGTTGGCGGAGTCCGGGTTTGCTGCAGTGAGCTCAGATGTCTTCAGCCAGTCTTCGAAGCGAGAGTAGTCGTCCAGGAACTTGCACCAGAGACGCCAAGTCTCCTCAATCCTGAAAACAACAACGTGATGAGCAGTCCTGAGCAGTACCAGTACTAAAAAATGGTAAGGTTTTATAGTGAGATTTATTTTAAGCATTAAATACACAGTCTGTGACCTCACCTCATCCTCCTCTCCATTGACATGGCACAGATGTTTCTCCAGCGTCGGTCAAGGCTGCGGGTGGTCTGCTGGATCGAGTCATTCTCGGAGTCACTGCCGCAGGCGTCGGCATCGTGGAGCAGGACGTCGCAAAGCGTCAGCACAGACGCCACACTCTCTGTATGCTGCTCAATATCTCGCTGCAGATCCTGCAGTTCAAACGACAAAGAAACACCTCAGTCACATCTTAAACGAAACAGTCACATGGACTCCCATGCACCTCATTTATACAACAACATGCTTCCTTTTGAGTTGGCCAATTAAACTACTCAAATACTCCGGAGCAAACACTCTAGACTTCAACCGACACTTGATTTGTTCATCAAGACCATCAAGAGTGGAGTAAAATTAGAAAAAAACTGTTCCCCGGTTACCACAGGAGTTCCCAACAAAAACAATCATTTGAGAGAAATAAAAGCGTCGTCAGCAAAGTCATAATTATTATTATATCGGGCTTATCGGTCTGATTCCTTGTCAGTTCCCTTTTCGATTTTTAATCGGTTCTTTGTCTCTACCATCACTCAACTACACAACTGTCAGAAAAACATGTTGGCACTGATAAAAGGAACTGATAATCTCAATGATTCCTATGGATCGGACAATGTCGAACCAGTTCTCAACTGGAACCGCTTCTCGATTCCCATATCCAGAGGTCTGTGGGGTAAGGCGGAGGGCTTTTTGGTGCGCGTGTCAGCGTGAAGCTCCCCCTGAAGCCTGACAGCACTTTTGTCGGCTCTTGTTTGTTCAAAGTTACCACTCTCTGGGTTGCCATGGTGACAGCTGAAAGCTTAAAGAGCCCATTCACACGGGAGTCGTTTCAGCCGTCCCTCATCCACTAATGGTGAGAGCTGCAATTTTTTTTTTGAGGAACCTTCTCTTTCAGTGGCCACGGCTCGCCATTTCTTCCTCACAACTTACTCCTGCTTCTTTTTTCTGCCTGTCTGTCATCTGTCTCCTCCTCACTTCCATGAACCACTTCTGTCTTCAGACAGGTTCCTGTCCAAACTCAGACAGGCTGCTCAAGTCCAATTCGTTTAACAGATTTTTAAAGGACTTTTTCCTTTCTTTTTTTTTTCACTTCTGTCATTCCCCTCATTTAAATTCATATTTTTTAGCCCCAAACCATAACAGAAATTATCTCTGGGCACTTTTTATATAGAGCAGGGCTAGCCTGTAAGAGATTATCAGCGTCTCAACAAATGAGCAAAGTAAAAAACGAAGTTCAGCCGTCAGTCAATAGCTACTTAAAGCTCTCTGCATGTTTTGGCAGTGCAGAATACTTTCAAACTTTAGAAAATGTTGAGCGTCTCAGAAAAGCAGTGACTCTGGGCAACCAGTTGGTGGTGATGCAGAGATGCAGTGTTTGAGATAGAAGTATTCTTATATAATGCAGTGTCTGTACCACAAAGCTGTTTAGACCAAGTGTGAACGCATTGGTTTATGGGGTAGCGTTTACAGGAATTATTGCCGACGTCATCTTGTTTCGTTTTTTTGTCAGAAGTGGCAGTTCCACAGCTACTGCTCGGGATAAATCAGGATAAATAATCAAAATATTGTGGCCTTTAGGGTTGTTTCACATAGAACGGCATTTCGGCAAAGAAACTTTCATCTGAGCTTGAGAGATGCTCTTGTTGATATGTCACTGTTGACTTTTGCAAATTCACCCATTTCACTTCCATCCTGTGTACACATTTTGCTTTCAGAAGGTAGTTATAAAAGATCTAATTCATCTTTATTCATCGTCTGTCGGAAAATGTCTCTGTCTGACCCTTTCCATCCATCCACTTCCTCTCACACTGGCAACCCTTTCTCCTTTTAGGAAAGTAGCAGTACTGCAGACTACAAATGGACTAACAGAATAAAATCCATTTCCTTTCTTCGGACCGCCGGCTGAGGTGCGGCTCTCGGTGCATTTACCCTCTCTCAGAACAGAGTGGCAGCTTCCTCCTTCACAAACATCCCCTTTCCCGCAGCTTGCTGAGATTTTACTTTGCAGCACACATTACTCTACTCTTGTGTTATTATGCTGTGGACCACTACAGGGTGGCTGTAACATAAAGGGTTTAAAAGCAGGCGTGCGTCACCAGTGTATGAGTAAGGTACTACCTGCCCTAAAATTCCCTCAAAGTGCCCTGCAGGGTCTGTCCTCGGAGTGGGGTCTCCATTCTGCTCTGTGCCAACACAGAACAGCTTTTACCTGGAAGGTGTCCAAGTTCAGTGGTTATATGGAGGTGTGAGGTGGGCGTAGCCACTGGTTCCATTTTCACCACTGTAAATTACACCTGAAAGTTTTCTTTTACCCTTGTAGTTCCTCCACATACAAACATGGGAGTCTCCTGTTATGTATGTAATTATGTCACCTATGTTCTCAACCTCTGCTGTCAGTTTGGTTTGAAGGAAAGCTCTGAATAGCTGTTAAAACTAACAATCATTAGGATGCTTGATGTCAATAAGACTTTTAATCTTTAATCTTTTAAAGCTAGCATGTTTTGACTCGTGATGACGCCTGATATTAGCAACATGGCACACAGCAATTGTACTTTGACAAATTAAAGTGGTTCAGAATTTGTATGAGGTGGCAATAAAAGCCAATTCATTTTACATTTTTCATCTTTGGTAAGGGGCAGCCCCGCACGGGACAGGTGTACGTTAGTAGGTTAACTGAAATTCACCTTGCTGTGAACACAGGCTTGAACCTTTGACTTTTGTTCAAAGAATCTGAATTTTCTAACACAGTTGTTCAGCTTATGTACCAATGATTCAATCAGTAGACTCTCATGTCCATCTAAACCTCTGTCCTCCAACTGTCTCCTGTCATTGTCTATGCATGAACTGAGGAGGAGTTTCACATCCTGAAAAAACTCTATTGAAACGCAGAAAGCTGCGCTTCTTGTTTATTAGACTGGTTTAAAACTTCATACACACTTTCATGGGTGACTAATATGCTGCTCGAACATCTCATTGAAAGCATCCCGTCTTCACCCACCTGCTGCTCAGCCAGTTTCCTCTGGATCTCGTCGCTGTGGCAGACGCTGTAGACCACCGGCTTGGCCAGCTCCGCCTCGATACGAGACAACCATGTCCGCAGGTTGCTCATGTTCTTATCCAGCTGCTGCACCGTCACCAGGGTCTCCTTCAGCTTCCTCACCCTGAGAGGAGAAAAAGGTCACGTTAACGAAGGTGTCGCTGGAGTTTCGCCTGATATGTCTTCTTCCTCTGAGTCCTAGAGCTCCACTGTTGTCAAAAACTATTAAAACACATCAGTGAGCCTCACTGTTGCACTGGGTGACATCTTCCTTCATTACTATGAACACACACTTTAGTATTTTGACTCAATCTCACATACACCGTCCTGCCACCCCCTGCCAGTGGTGGATTAATACAGTTTAGTTAAGGTTCAATATGTAAAGCCAAGAACTTGTTTATCTTTACAATGCTGTCTCATTTTTCTCCAAACTAACACTGTTTAGCAAGATTGCATCTTCTCCAAAATGATATCAAAGGTCTCTTAATGATCCAAGATTTAGTTTTTGTCATGGCAACGCTTACGAAATCTGATTTCAGTATCTAAATAAACAATTTCTAAAGAGGTCACTGCTCTGGAATCCAAATTTGTGCAGACTGAAATTGAAGCTTTACCCTCATCCAACACATCAGATCTGTGTGTGTCTCACATGAGAGGAAGATAATAAGAATCGGGACACCTTAAGATGCAGCGTGAACACAACGTTACTCCACAACGGAGACATGTTGAGCATGGCCGTCCACAGCGAGAATCACACCCATCACCCCGCCATTGTTAGCACTACGCTCTGATCCGTCGCTGTGTCTGCGAAGTGCTGCTATCGTTCTCACGTATGACACAACAGGAGCCATTATAGAGGAGCTGCAGGCTGACCTACATCTGACTGAGAGCTGGGTGTTGTCTGGGAGAGAGACTGCATTCCAGTTCAGCTCGCAGGTCAGCGACCTACATCAGTTCATTCTTCACAAACCAACACAATGCAGAGAGGGTGACACAGCACGGGCATGTGACCCCGCCAAAATCCACCTCTGAGTGCCAGCGTGTGTGCAAAGATGTTTGTGTGTGCAGTTGAATGGGTGGTTCACACTGCACTGTACACACATCCAGAGTTCACTGTCTGTCTGTCTGTCAGTACCCTTAAATATGTTGTGTGTTATGTCACTGATTGTGACACCAGTCGGTGCAGTTCTGGGTTTCATAAATACAAATTATTATAGCCCAATAGTGGGGTCTGGACAATAATAGTTAGTTGCTCTACTTATTGGCAGACAACTACACAATAGCGATATATGTGAAGCTAATGTTGCACATTTTGTTGGTATATCTCCACTCTAAGCGCCACAAGTTAAAAAAACGCTCAACTTTTTAGCATGTAGCATTAAATCATTATGTGGACTGACTTTCATTCAGCACCCCAAACTCTGACTGACTGTTTCTGGGATGCATTTAAGACATAATGCATAGTGTAGTAGCATCTTAACATGTTTTCAGGTGGCATTTGAATAAAATAAAACATTGCACAAGAGACTAAATCTTCCAAAAACTATGACAACAAACCAGCAAACCAAGAAAAACTCTTTTATAATGGTAAAAATGCTTTTTTTGGAGATAAAGTAGCAAGTCTTCCTATATTTTAGCTGAACATGGGGATGCACCGATACAACAATTGTAATCATGAAACCACCAAGAGACCACTTTACGGTAACGTATTGTTAACCTCTCATTAGCTGAGCAGGTAGGTGGATGATGTTGACAGTTTGGAGATATTCTAAGAGAATCGATGATGACAAAAGTAGAGCAGACTGCAATTATTCTCTGCTAAACTGTCAAGAGAAATGCAGCTCCTTTAATACAAATGAGGAACATCTGATGAAAATAAAACATGGTTTCAAAGTCATTATTAGAACTGTAATGGTGTTATTCAGTACTTATATCTGTACTTGGTATTGCAAGTACCCAATTAGAAGTACTTCTACTTGGTCTAAATAAAAATTGGTGTCCGTGCATCCCCATCTAAAAATCACCAAACATGAGTCTCACAGGACAGAAATATTATGTTCTGTGCAGCTTGAGGTACAGAAGGCAGCAGGTTGTGCAGAACAACTGCGCCTCAAACAAACACGTCACAATATCTTCATGGTTTAATGCCATGTGTGCACGTTTGATGCTACTTTAGACACTATTCAAGGTGTCCATGCACACCGGCTCGGCTGAATGATGCAACACAGACACCAAAGCAGCAACAAGCAGCTGTCATCCAACAACCTTTAAGCTGCGTTCTGGTTTTACACGTCACACACTGAAAACGGCTCCGTGATTTCCATACTGACACACAATTAACAATCTAAGATGCTGACGCAGCACTAACAGAGGCTGGGCGGGGGGGGAGTTCCTGTCCTATTTTGGCTCCTGATGCATCTGCATGTGTGTGTGTTTGTGTGTGTGTGCATGCATGTGTGGGCTCAAGGTTGCATATCTTTACAGTATGTGAGGATGTGGCAGTAGATGGAGGGGCGGAGAAAAACATCTGTAACATAAAAACATGCTGCTGCAATCATAGACGGAAATATATAGGCTCATCCACACACACACACACACACACACACACACACACACACACACACACACACACACACACACACACACACACACACACACACACACACACACACACACACACACACACACACACACACACACACACACACACACACACACACACACACCTGCTGTCCAGGCTTCCACCTCGTTTAAATACCATCACACACACGCCGACTCGAGCCGGTGGTCTGAATTGAATTTGCTCTGAATGACTCGACATGCATCTGCCTGCACCGACAAAGCACCGGCCCATCCCCCCCTTCGCTCCTGCTCTCCTCCACCTCCTCCTCCTCCTCTTTATCACAACAAAACACCCGATCTGCTCTTCTTTCATCCGTCTGCCTCCTCAGCCTCACGATGGTTGGGTGTGCCGGTGGCTCGGGATCAGGGCGAGAGGTACTTACGTGATGGTGAGGAGGCTACTCCATGGCGATGGCTCATCCGCTAGCAAGTACTGCCCCCCCCATCCTCAATCCCTCTCCTCCCTCCCTCCTCTGCAGTCTGCCTGTCCCCTCCTCTTCCCATCTCTCCAAACATCTGGATGAAGGTTCCCTCCAGGATACACAGCACCTGGAGCACCTTTGTGAAATTTGTAATTACTTTTAATGATCAATTCATGTCAGATCATTTTTACATATTCATACATCATATTTTAATTTAGTCTAAGATGTCATAAGAGTGTGAAAAATTCTGATCCCAGGTACCCAGAGCCCAAGGAGATTTTTGTCCGACAAACATTCCAAAACCCCCAAATGTGAAATTTACAATGAAATGAATCTCAAATTAAAGAAACCTGAAACAGCAAATACTTAATTGTCAATTATCAATAATGCTGATGATTCTCTTTAAAAAAAATAATTAATTAATTGATTATCAGGGCAAAAGTTAATATTCCTTCTGGAAACAATCCAAAGCATCAATAAAACTCTAATATCACTTTACGACCGGCACTATCCTGCAACCGAGCCAACCAACAGGAACAAAGAAACAGAAGCCCATTGAAGTTAGTCCAGGTTGTGAGCAGATTACAGGTGCAGCTGTCGACTGCTGTTACTGTTACTGGATACGACCGCGGACATTACCGCAGACACAGGCAGACACAGACAGAACCAGCGGGGAACCTCAGGCTGGAAAACCTCCATCTGCCACCTTCTCCCATTTCAAATAAACCAGCCTGGGGTTCGGCACTAAGAGCTGGTAATACATTACAGAAAGAATGACGGACACTGGGTGGAGGAGGAGAGGGAAGAAAGACACAGAAACAGACAAAACGGTTCAAAGAAAGAAAACAGCCCTTTTCGGGAATATATTACACTGCCAGCTTCATCTATCTATTACAGTAACGGCTGTTTGTCACTCAGATATAATGTGAGTGTTCTGTAATGGCTTTATTCAGACACAATGATCACGTGATATTCGGCACCTGGTCAGAATATATATTAAACAGAGCAGTGGTTCCCAAGCTGACTCCTTAAGGAACCCTTTTCTATCAATTAGTAAACTAATGATTTCATATTATATTTAAAAACCGAAATAATACCAAATAGTGAACTGCAAGAAGTTTGTGTAAAACGAGAGATTTGGATGAATTTTGAGCAGGTTATTTCCTGTTTTGGTTTTGGTTGCTTGTCCCTGGTGTTTGGCCCTTGTTCTATTAGACAATCAACTTTACTACTTTTCACAGAAATGAACCAAATGGAAACCACTGAAATAGAGAGTGATAAACGTGTGATGATGTTTTTTGTTTCACTAAGTAGGATTTGGGCTTTTTAAAAAAAAACACTTTTAACTTATCTTAGGGATCTTAGGGATGCTGCAACCATTACAGTTTTTAAATCAGGATATAAAACTCTTCTAGGTCTTACTACGCTTACGCTATTTTCATTTATTTATTTTTATGGTTTTATCTTAATTTTGATGTTACTTTTATATAAATCTTTTTATTATGCTTTTTATAATTCAGTTTTTATATTATAAGTCTGTTGTTTTAACTTTTAACCGTCTTGCTTTTAACCACACTGCACAGCACCTTGAATGTACTGCCTCGCCTAATAGCGTGCACACACACACACACACACACACACACACACACACACTTATAATTTAATTCCACTGCCACACAAACAGAAACATTAACTCCATCGTCCGTCTCTTAATCCCTTATTCAAACTTAACAGATCACCGTAGTAACCGAGCCGAGAAAACAACACGAGAAGTGCGCCATCATCGTCATGACGACCAGATCAACAACAGCTTGAAAAGAGAGCCGAGTAGCTTTAAGTGAGAGTTGTTTTTATGTCAGCATTAAACAGCATGAACAATATGTAAAAGCTCCACTCGACATTAACGACTCTTCAAACCGCAGAAACACGCTGTTTGACGATAAAAGGAGCAACTCTGCCGCACCAGGTGTGAGGAGGCAGGTGGAGCTTTTTAAAGACAGAACATCTGCCTCATGTGCATCTTATTCAGACAATGAGGAGAGAGGATGGTGCAGTGGCCCCCGGTGGCCCCCGAGGCTGAGGGCCCATCGGTGCACAAAGGCTTGTGTCAGCAGACGGCAGCTGCTGGGCCGGGTGACGGAGCACCCGGTTTGTTTTGGGGGACAAAGGCGAGCAGCGGGCCAGTGTCAACGCGTCTAATCCCTCCGCAAGTCAAACCTCAGCAGTCATCTGCCGTAACTTAGTGAGGCGAGATGCAGACAAAGGCTGAGGGACGCCGCAGTCATCACTGACTCTGGATCAGCTCCTCTTAAACTCCATCAGTGCTTCTACAAACATGTGACACAGGACTGCAGCCAGTGACAACACTGACTCACCTCATGGCTGTGAAGTAAACGCTCTACATGTTGTGCAGAAGAGGATTATCTGACTTCATTATAGCCCTTTCTGCACCTAGTGGCCATTAGCGGTACTGCATCTGCATGCATTTCTGGATTAGGTTCAACTTTCAGCTAATAGCGGTACCCAGGTTTAAACAAAGTGCAGGTGTAATCAGCACCTTGACGCTATAATCAGCTTCTTGCAGCCCTGGTTTCATTGGCTCAGAGAGTTTGGGTGTGTCCTCTCTCAGCGTGCAGAACCTCAGGGGATTAGGCTACCATGGGGGTTAAGTGGTGGCTGGAGCCCACTGATCTACAAAGCTACTTTTAGCCCTGTATCTACTCTTCACCCACCCACACACCCACACACCCACACCCACACACACACACACACACAGGCTCTTGTGTTTTGATAGTCGCAGTGCTCAGTTCAGGAACGCCTTATTGTTATTAGAAATGTCGGTCATCATTAATGAATCGGAGGCTTGTGGTAAACCTTGAATAATCTTATTTGATCCTTGACTTGCACCCCAAACGGCTCTGGTGGTTTTGAGGTGTGAACAACACGGATGTGACAATGGTGAAATGGTCCATGATCATGTTAAGAAGCTTGTGTGGTGAGACGCTCCCCACGTTTATCAGCTTAGTGGGTTTTCACCCTCCTCACTACAGTCTGCAACAGCAGATCCTGAGCCTCAAATCCCACAATGGATTGTAGCTCTCAAGATGATCATTATAATATGATACATGTCACACATGCTCAGTTGTTAGGGATGTGCATGGCTCCTTGGTTCCAGTGAAGAGAAATCTTAATGCTCTTCCACATTTGTGTCAACATTATGGGAAAGACCATTTCCTGTTTTAACATGACAATGCTCCCGTGCACAAAGCCAGCTCCATAAAGGAATGCTTCATCAAGTTGGAGTGGAGGAACTCAACTAGCCTGCACTGAGCCCTGACCTCAACCCCATCCAAAGCCTTTGGAATGAACAGAAACGGGTATTTTCCTTGGCTTAGGTACAATAAAATCTAAATCAACAGTGTGACAACTGCAGATTCCATCACAGACACGAGGCTCGTGCCTCAGCAGCGGCTCATTAACAGGCTTAGCCTTGTTATGTTGGTCAGTCTCTGAGGGGACGGGGGGGAGGCAGCTGAGGGGAAGGGCAAATCCACAGTTGTGTGTCACGCTCCCTCTCCACTCCAGTTCCCCTTCTATTGTTAAAGACACAGGGCACATCTCTGTACTAACAATCTGTCAGTCATGATAAAAACCCTCATCCTCGTGCACTGTGAATGGCGGGCCCACGTGGATTCATCCTTCTGTAAATTTTTATTTTGATTGGATAACTACTATCCTAACTGTTCCTAATGTGTGTTATTGTGGGTCCTGTTACTGTTTTGCTTGTATTTCTGCTCTATGTTTTTGTGTTCTAGGTGCTCACTGATCCTAAATGGAGGAAACCTTTTTTGGTTTGTGGGGGGGGGTTTTTTTAGGGGGCTCGTCCCCCCCCCCCACCCCCCAAACTTTGTTTGTTCTGTTGATTTTACCATTTTGTTCTTCTGGAAAATAAATTGTATTCTTTTGCATTTAACCGGTGTGGCATCCCTCATTTTATGTCATAACATAATGGGGGCTCGTCTAGGATCTGAACACATTGAATGGGATAATAATGAACGGGTCGTTCCTTAATCGGAAGGTTGTGGGTTCGATCCCCGGCTCCTGGTGCCACATGTCGAAGTATCCTTGAGCAAGATACTGAACCCTAAATTGCTCCCGATGCCGTGCATCGGTGTGTGAGTGTGTATGAATGTTAGTTTCTGTTCGATGGACTTTGTTATCACTGTGTGAATGTGCGTGAAAAGGTGAATGTGGCACGTAGTGTAAAAGTGCTTTGAGTGGTCCATTTACCATTTAATCTGATGCTTCCATCCACACAAAAGGTGACACAATATGGGATCATGTTAACAGGGAGTCATATACACTGTACAATGTGGAAGTCCATGGAAGTTACTGTTAGATAATGTTTTTTTCTACTGTTCGTTCACACACCTCTGCTGTTGCTACCTCAAACATCTTGAGATCCACCGGAAGGCAGGTGTTTAACACCATTTTCACACAGATAAACACTAACAGGATGCCACTCATTGTGAACGAAATGACAAAAAAAGGCGTACAGCAGCAAGACGTAAGGACGCTGAGAAAAGTTTAACATTAATCAAATGTCCAGTGACACACAATCTGCCACACTTCTTTTTATTGCCTGGTGAAACTGAGGCACATAGCTGTTTTCTACTCTATTCAAATGGAGGAATAGCTGCCTGTGATGAAAAATTATGAATTGAGACGCATCGCTTGTGAAAACACCTTCATTATGCACCACCACAGTGGCAAAAACTGTGCAAACAGAGCTAAGTCTGTAAATCACATGTTTAACGCGGACTCAAGATTCAGGCTTGTGAGAGAGAAGAGACAGGCTCTTTGTATCTTCAAGTAAAACGTAACTGTTACTGTAGGTTAAATGATCATTTATACCAATCTGAGATTCAGAGTCTTGAAACAAACATTAATATGTGAATGAGAAAGGGGAGACAGAGTCCCCACAGCCACTAACCAGCCACCATATGGCAGATTTAAGTCAGTCATTCTCACAGAAGATAAGTCACCTCCGCCCCCTCTGCCCCCTCCGCCCAGACTGGTTTAACCCATCTGGTTCCAAGAAAACATTCCACTGCTCAGCTTGACTCAGTTCTGGGTCAGTGTATCTGTTGGTCATTTGATTTTCTTTTCAGAAACGAGTATTTCTAAACAGAAAACGAGTGGTTATTAGATTTTAGAATACGAAAAATGTAATAAATCAAGAAGGAATGAAAAAGAAAAACGCGTTGTACAAAAGTTTTTTTAATACCCACTTCTGAAAAGAAAACTGAATGACCAAAAGATAGACCGACCGTTTGGTTGTCTCTGATTTGCTGTGTGCGTTTTATGAACTTGCCATCTACTGAACATTGAGTCCTCTAAAGATCAACAAACAGGCAATTATCAGGAGCAGAATGCAGTCATCAGTTTAAACTTGCTGTCCTCTTGTTTGCCAGAGATGTAGCAGTAATTATTGTGCACTCCACCACCCTGCGTCCATTCAGCTGCACAGCGAAGACATAGTTGATAATAATTACTGTAATGCTGGATGCTGGGAAGGCCAAGGTACTGAAGCAGAGCAAGCTAATGCGCGATACTTGTTTCTGAGATTGACCTTGTTATCGCGGGAACACATAATTATCCACAAAATCAAAACAGTCAAACTAAAGCAGACTTTAGGCAGAAGATTCGTGTAATGGCATCAGTTAAACAGCAAAGCCTCAAGTTACACTGTAACAGAAGTATTAACAGACCTTTTATTACTCAGTCAGGCTTCTTTTCCTCTTTACTGTCTCTCATAAAATACATCCAAACAGCGATTCCTGACTTTCTTACCCTGTAAAAAAAATCATTGCTATATATTATAATTTAATACACATATCTTCACGTTATTATTACTATTTTTATTTCTTATATGTCTTTGTTTAACAACTTGAGCAACTGTAATGCAGTAAGTATCTCTGATTATGTCATTGTGGTAATAATGCACATATGATAATATCGTGTAAACAATCCAGTGCTTCTTAAATCATTTCCTTCTTTGTGGTTCAGACTCCAAAATAGCAGGTGGTGCTGATGCATATTAACACTGCCAAAGTTAATTTAATTTAAGATAATTTGCCAAAAAAGAGACAAAACACACATTATATTTAAGATTTATTTGACAAATGCAAAGATGTTAGAAATTATACATCCTGACTTTATCCCAAATTGTATCCAATCCGCAGCAATTGAATCTTGAACTTTTATGCATTGATGCAAATCTGTGAATCTTACCATCCCTATCATATTTATATTTGTACTTCTTTAACTTTGATAATTTAAGACGTCTGAAGAGGTAATTATCCTGTGATAAAAAAAAATAAAAAAGAAGATTACAAGTTCTTTCTGCTTTTCTTTCCCATCAATCATGTTGCACCCCTCAGAGATTTATCTTGGGATTCCCAAGTTAAAAAGCAGTGCTTTAATGGAGCAACTGCCTTTGAGTGTATAAACATTTTAGATGAGGTCAGAAAAAGTCAAAAGGAGGCCTTAACCCTCACAAAGAACTATCAAACCGCCGGACGTGATCAAATCTGCCAAAAGAGAGCAGCCACTGGGTTCATCTCGCTCTCGCTGTTGATGTTCACCTTGTTCTTGCACCTATCGGTCACATCCCATAATGCTGCTGTGTGTAGATCAGCAGTTAAGAGGCTCTAAGCTGATGCATAAACATTTCAGCAGCTTCCAGCACAGAGCCACCACTCCTCTGTGTGCTGGAAGCTGCATTTCTGGATTAATAACAATATCACTCTATCCTCTGTCGGCTCGGAGCTTTTCTCCTTTAATCTGCAGTAGAATAACAGCTGTGCTCTGCCCGCTCCTGTTCTCAGAGAAAAACCAACATTCACAGATAAAGCTGCACGGGTTGAACTGCAGCAGTCAACAACAAGGGTTTGGACTTCAGAAAAAGTCTGTAACGCCTTACAACAGAAGATAGAATCAACAGGATTCATGGGATTTCAGAAGCTAACCATTGCTAAACATAAACACATTAGAAGGACCTATAAACTACAAATATGCATTTTCAGCATGTCAAAGATCAAATAGTCGCAGGAGTTCGCTGACAAAAATCTCATTCATACATAGTAGCTGATTTCCACCTTACCCCTCATGCTGCAGCACCTGCAGTCCGACCATAACAAAGAACCGTTTTCACTGTGTTTAAGTTAAAACGGTTTAAGTGCAAAGTACAACGCTGCTGTTACCACTGCACCAGTTGTTACCAAGTCCGTTCCCGAGGAGGGCTGTTCTTATAGTTATTGATCAATAGAGTCATATGAACCACAGTTATAAAAAAACCAAATAAGAGAAGATTTCTGGGTGATGCCTTCATCACAAAATATTGCTCTGGTCAGAATGCCAGCACAGACTGAACAGACTAAGTGAAGAGCTCAGACATAAAAAGAAGTTTATCGTTTATACAGTTTCCCTTTTAAAACTTGTCTCAGTCTCAGCTTTAAAGGTCCAGTGTGTAACATTTAGGAGGATCTAGGTATGGTTTCATTAGTGCACCTGAATATAAGAACTGTGTTTTTGTTACCTTGGAATGAGACATTTTATATCTACAAAGGGAGCAGGTCCTTTACATCGAGTCCGCCATGTTGAACCAACATGTTTCTACAGTAGCCCAGAATGGACAAACCAAACACTGGCTCTAGATAGGGCCTTTAGTGTTTTTCGTGGCCACAGTAGTTTGTACACACTGCTCCTTTAAGGTGAATGCTAATGTTATTGTGCTGAATACTGCTCCAAGCCTGCTAACCCAAACCGTAGCCCTACCCCAGGTACAGGTAACGACAGACCATGCCCCAAGCCTTCTTTCATCCCACCATCTCCCCATCCATCCTTACCTGGCCTCTATGTGGTCAAACAGATGCTGCCAGCGGTCGTTGATGTCCTTCAGCTTGTCGTTGATCTCCGTCTCTTTCGTCTTGTTGCTGGCTGTGATGAGCTGTTCCCCGAGCTGCTTCAGATGGGTTTTATTCTCACTGAACAGGTTGATCTCTTCCATACAGTCCTTATGGAGAATCACAGAACAAAAAGCACGGATTTAGTACCCACAGCGATTTCTCTCCAGGATTTAGTAAATTGACATATAATCACTGCTATAAATCTCACATAAGGACAGGGTGGCTTTATAATGGCTCAATATGGAGCAATAACGATTGGCCATAGATTGAAAACTAGGAATGAAGACAAAATCAACTACCCTTTTAGAAAGTATTTATGTGTCTAAAATTCCAACTTTTCATACTTAATTTTAAGACTATTTCAATCAGAAATGTAACAAATTAAGATTTCTGTGAGCCATAAAGGTAGCTAAACTCGACCCCTACCTTCAGGTTGAGCAAAACAAATTATCTTATAAGTTCGGAAGTTTGCCAGAAAGTAACACAGCTCCTGCAAAAAGAGTCTGTGTCGGGGAAAGACACTAAATTTAAAGCTCCAGCGGCTGAAAAGGTTTAAACCCCCCGCCAGGGCAATAAGTTTGGGGTTTCTATAACAGCACTCCCCTCTACTCCCCTTAGTCACCACGTAACAAATGAAACCCGACACAAAACAAACCCGCGTGGCCCTGCTGGGGCTCAAACAGCTGTCGTCTCTTTAACAATCAGGAGGGAATTCACAGCTTTTTGAAAAGCCCAGACCGTCCCTCCACCACCACCCAGCCCGGCACGTCCCGACACAGAGCAGAGTGCGCTGACGGCTGACACAGCAAAACTAACAAAACCACGCACCCAAGTTGCATAATCAACATAACACAGCATAACATAGCAACTGGAGGAACTTAAAGGGAGGAACACATTGAATTGGGGTTACGTATAACTTGAGAACCCACGAGAACAGATGATGTTCCAGTGTAATGTTTATCTTAGCATTGTAAGTGAATGTTATTTTATTTATCTGTTCATACCGTCTATTTTGCACCTTTTATTCTGAAAGGCTCTTCTTCATGCTCTCTGTAAAGGAGCCTTGTGAGCTCACAGAGTTCAAACCTCTGGCTGCCTCATCTAAGTTCATTATTTTAAGAACACAGAAATAACATCATGGGATATATGTGCCTGTTTTTTTTAAATTTGAAGCACCAACAACGAATCACTTGTTTCTTGGCTCATCTCCTTACTTTACACCAGATTCTATCTTAAGAAATCCTGTTAACAAAAAACAGACAAATGGCACCAAAAAAACAAATAATTAAAATACACATATTTCCACTTTTGGATATACAGCCAGACTGAAGTTACATCTTTCTAAGTTGAGTTCATCTAAACCAATCACTCAAGAGTATCATTCAGTAAACTTCAGCTGTGATGGCTGATGAATTTACAGGCATCTAAACATGTGCAGTGTCATTGATCACATCTTCCCCCTCCAGTCAGAAACCAGTGTTGTTCCTACAGTGTGATGTTTGAGATTCACTGTGCAGAGTTTCACACTAGGAGGATCTTTGTACATCTGTCTTAAAGCATGTCTGGAGGGGATCTTTAAGTATTCTACCTTCTTGAGTTTCTCCACCATCTCCTCGATATTGAGGTCGGAGTTGTGCGCCACCTTGTTCTCCATCTGCGTCAGCCACTCACACAGCTCCTTGTTCTTCTCGTTGAAGATGATCCAGGCGTTCAGACGATCAGCGATCTCCTGTTTACGCAGAGACACCTGACACAAAGAGGATTGGAAGAGAGAAATGAAATAAGCTTCATCACTTTAAGATACTTACTCGTACTGCGTGTGCCTAATCTATGTCTTATTATTACTGATACCGGCATCATTTTGATTTGATTGGTGCTGAACTACAGTAGTTCCCTCTGTGTGAAGGAAGCATGTGCAGTGGGTGCTTTCCTCCGTTAAACACAGGGGGCAGCAATGAGCTCAATAAGATTTCTCTGAGTTTGAACATTGTTGGAAACTTTTTGGATAATGTAAGAACACAACTCAACTACATATAGAACATAGAGCTAGAGTTTATAGATATTTTAATGCAGAACTGTTACAGATTATAGCTTTAAGTACATCCCAGGTAACTTTCCCAGCTCCAGCACAATGCAGCTTACACTTTAACCAGGAGGCATGATGTGGATGAGACAGCCCCGAACAGTAAATACACAAACAGTCAGACGGTGAAAAGTGAAAGTCAGTATGATCACTACACCCCCCCCATCCCCCTCCCTCCTAACTCATTTCAATACAAAAGCTCTTCTTCCTGACGCCTCTCAGCTCATTACAACATTTCTCTCCTGTCACCATCTGTTCCCCCGTCCCCACAATGCCCCTCACCCTCTCACCACCCCCTCACCCCAGACCTGTTGGTCTCCCCGGTCACCCTAAAAACACTCACAAGATTTACTAACTTAGCTCCTCATCAAAGGCTTAGACTCTGAACAGTGATGAGGAGCGGAGGACAGACAAAGAAAGTGAGAGCTGTGTGATGTGAATGCAGATTAAAATGCAGCGCGGTACAGACACAGCAAACTGTCAAAAACATGTCAGATCACCTCAAATAACCTTCATTTAATAAAGAAAATTAAGTTTCTGCACTGAGCCATTCAGTCGTTGCACAACTTTCCCCTCCCTCACTCTTGTCTGCAGTTTGAGGAGATAAATGCTCTCACCTGACCTGCTGCTGTAAACACACACACACACCACACACACACACACACACACACACACACACACACACACACACACACACACACACACGTTAGCTCTTCAATAATTAACCCTCCACAACCAGCACTCCTGTAGCCTGGTTCATAGATTTAAAAATGTGTCCCCAGAGAATAAAAACAAGTGATGAGCAGTGTTTCTGGTCTTGTTCCCTCACTTTGCACTTTACATGAACTCTTTCTGTTTTTAAAATATGATTAAAGGAAGCCAGCATTTGGCCCTGAAATCTATCTTTGCCAATGATAGCTTGAAATGACATTTAATTGGTGATTTAATCAGATTTTCACTTAAAAAACAAGCGACAGTCAACTCACTCACAGTCACAGGATATTATCTTAAATGTTAGTGGAGATCCAAAAGTTTTACAGAGGTATCAAACATGCCGGGCTGAATTTGGGAAAATGTGTATAAAATAGCGTAATACACGAAAAATATTTCAATTTGATTGAATGGAGCAGCTGCAACAACAAAAGTCTGGTTCATTGTCATACAGCTTCAATGGAGCAGCAACAGTTAGTTGATTCACTGATTAGCTAGCTATTAAGTTAATCACCAACTATTTTGATAGTCGATTCATCATTTTGAGTCATTATTTAAGAAAAAAAGTCAAAATTCTCTGATTTCAGCTTCTCAAATGTGAATATTTTCTGATTTCTCTTTGAGCTGTGGACATTTGAGGATGTCAGTTTGGGCTTTAGGAAACAATTTTTCACAATTTTCTGACATTTTATGGACCAAACAACTAATAGATTTAACAAAATGAAAATAATCTTTAGTTGCAGCACTACAATTAACTAAGAGCTGGAAGAATATTTACATGATACTATTGTGAAATCAGAGGATTCCTCCAAATTTTAAGATACTCAAAAGGGGGGTTTTAAGTACATAACACTTAAAACAGAAGTTTTTTTTTCCAGGAGGATATTGCTGTAAGTGTGTATCAGGATTAAAGTCAGATAAAAGCAGATAAACAGCAGAAGCAGCTCGTTCTAGCAGGTACAAATGTTGTGTGAGTCCCTTCAGCTTCAGAGTTGAGAGCCAGCAGACTGACCTTGAGGCAGAGTTCCTCCCACTGACAGTGCAGGTGCTCCACCTGCTCCTGCAGCAGCAGGACATCGTCGGCGATGATGTACTGGGACAGATCCGTCTTCATGGTGCTCAGCTCCGTCAGGCTCTCAGCCCAGTCCTCCAGGGAGTCCTCGTTCTCCTGCATACCATAACACACCAACCGCCACAACAAACCGTCAGGGACCCCCTCCACAGCTCGCTCTCTCACAGCTACTCCCTAATGTCTCTCTCTGCCCCGGCCCCTCTCTCTTTCTCTCCCTGTCTCTCTCTGTCACCCTTTTCTCTCTTTCTCCCCGCCCAGAGAGAGAGGATTAAGGGCCACAGGCTGCAGGCCGGGCCGGGGGGAGGGGTGGCGGTGGAGGGGGAGGGGAGGGGATTGAGGGAGGGGTGGAGGATAAAGGCTGTGATGGGTCAGAGAGGATGAGTTGAGCCAAACCTGTTTCAAACTTGGCTTTGCTCTCTTGAAACTTCCAGCGTTTGTTCCCCACCAAACTGCCTGAAGGCTACACGTCTGTTTGCAGCCCCTGCCCTGTCTCGTGACGTCCTCACACGACAGTTTTTATATTCTACATAGGGACATTGATCTGTGTTTGTTTTGAATATTAACTTTTTACAACCAAATGTTCCACCTGCAGGACACTAGCATAATGTGCATCTTTCACAGGCTGCTAACAGTATGAAAAGTTCCACTATACAATATGTATCGATGGATTACACCCTCGTCTATTTAGTCATTGTGGTTATTTTAAAAAAATACTCCATAAAAATAATCCTGGTACAATACAACAGTACAAGTATACATACGCCTGAAACCATAAAGGACTAGAAAAGAGTTAGATGAGAAGATCGATATCGCTCTCATATCTGTCCATTAAATAATAAAGGAATATCTATCTATCTATCTAATAAGAAGGAGCTACAATCAGGAGACCATTAGCTTAGCTTAGCATAAAGACGGCAAACAAGTCTTGTTTGTTTAACCTGTAAAAAAGTGGAAAAAGGCGAGCTGCTTACAGTCTTAATGCTAAGCTAACGGTCTCCTGGCTCTAGCTTCATACGGCGTGTACAAACATGAGAGTGGTATCGATGCCAAACAAGCAAAAAAATAAACAGGCACTTTTAGTTTAGAAACACTAACCTATCTTGAATGCACTCAATAATGTAATAACTGCCTGAAAACATGAGGTCGGAGCTGCTTTGGAAGCAGGAATAATCACACAGGTTGAGGTTAAGGGTTAACTGATGGCACAGATGGTCAAAATATATAAAAAAATCCAATTTTACTGAGTCATAAAATCGGCCTTTGGCTCCTCCCTCTGAGGTTTAACTGAGCCAATGAGATTACTGCTGCCTCCAGAGTGGCTGTGCGTCTCCACTGAAGCTTTTGGATGAATACAACCAGTGTGTACAGAACGAGTGATATTTGTTTAGTTGTGTTTGTGGATGTACCTTGGTGAATTTCTCGGCACTCTCCAGCTCATCGTCGCTATCTGGCATCGACTGGTTCAGTCTGGTCTTCACGTCCTTCAGCTGCAGCATGCTGTCTGCTAGTCCAGCCTCACAGCGCTCCCAGTTCTGAGACACAACAACAACAACAACAACAACAACAAAAAACTCCTTGATCACACAGATCAATGCATGGGGTTCTAAAAAAAAAAAAGCTGATTGGCTTTGAGAATGTTAAGAGAGCCATTACACGTCCTCCTAAACATGGCCACTGTCATTAATTAGAGCAGATTGGATTAACTTGGCCGCTCTCAGGCAAACAGAAACCGTCAGAGGCTACAGGGGACAGATGGAGGATCCAGATCTTCAGCCCAGGTTGAATAAACAAAAAGTCAGCTTGCTTCAGAATCTGCAGCTGATTCAAAACAGTATGCCCTGTTTTTATTCTATGACTGTTTCCTACAAAATGTATGCTTCAGTGTGTTTACCCTACATTTAGAGGGTCCACTATGAAACTGTAACACATCCAGGACTATTTGGAAATTGTGGGCTACAGTAGAACTAGAGCTATTTGAATACATTTATAACCCTAAGCTGTCATTACCTTCTTTGAATATAAATAACCCAAAAAATTCTGATTCTATATAAAATGGTGGGAGCCACTGCTTCAGAGAGTACTTGGCATTTACTTACACACACAATTTAAATGGGAATATAACAGAAATCAGTCATGGAAATATAAATCTAATAAAACTGAATTATTAAACTAATGTATATCTGACAGAACTGGGTCAAAGATTAAGAGGATGTGCAGGAGCTGATGTAACTGTCTCAGGGGAACAACAGAGCAGCACTCTGCAGCCGGACACTGAGACTCAACAGATAATGTTTCGAAAATGGCATTGATTTTGTCTGTCCGGAGGAATCTGAGCCTCCGATTGGACTGACTGGAGGCCAGTGGTTTGGTTTCATGCAACTGAGCCTCCAACATAACAGAGTCATCCACAATAACAGTTCACTGGCCAAACACATGTGGAAAGAGATCATTTACAAGATCACATTTCCACTACGTTAAAAACGTGATACCTGCTCTTAGACAGCACAATGGCAAATAAAACTAATCCTTGGTTAAGAGATAGCCCTATCATTACTTAATATACTGCTGATACTGATATTCTGTACATTTCTGTTATTGTCAGATTTTTCTTGAATTATAGGGGTGTTTTCTGCCCTGTATGTGCTCAGCTGGTATTGTATCAAATGGACAAAAACATGGATATATATAAATATATATATATATCTATCGTTTTTTTGGAAAATGTGCATCCTTTTCAAAGATCTAACGACTAAGGACCAAATAAGATAAGTTCACACTAAGTCATGCCTCACAGCCAACACATAAAATAGGCAGTAAACAAAAATAAAGAGAGTGGATACCAATAATGACCAGGACCAAGACAAATCCAAGTCATAGAAGACACAAACAACATCTAACATTTGGGAAAGTTGGGCGACTGAGCCCCAAACATCAACACGATGTTCCTGAAAGCATCACTTCAGCAGAAGAACTTGAGAGGAAATACCTTGACGATGGCCTCTGTGAGGTCCATCCTCCGGCCCAGCAGGCTGTGGAGGTTGTCCCACTCCTCCTGCAGGGTTCCCAGATCCGTCTGCAGCTGAGTCTGGGTCTCCTCGTCCCCCATGCAGAAGAGCTGGCGACCGACGTCCAGAGTGTGGATAAAACTGCACTGATACCTCTGGAACAAGAGCTCTGTGTGCTGAGGAGCAAGATGGAGGATAGAAAAGGTTAAAGATGGATTTCTAACAGACGAGAGGAGGAAGGGAAGACAGAAAGAAGCTAAAGAGAGGAAGATGAAGAATGAACTGTGAATCTTTTCAGCGAGGGGCTCGACTGTGCCCTTTTATTGAGGAGCAGCTCCATGTTTATTGTATCTTCACTCACAATCAATTCAAATCTCATCTCTTCTCTTCATGCTGATCAAAGGCTCAAAAGGAGCCGGAATGGAAACCCTTGTCCTCGTCTCTTTTCATGTAAATGTCATCAGCGGAAGTCGTTTCTCTGTCTTAAATCAGCTGTTTGTTTCTGCCTGTGGTCGTAAGCTTCTGATCTTAATCTGAATTAACAGCCCTTTTACAGACCATTAGCTCTCTGCAGGGAACGTTTTACAGACCTGAAAATGTACGTAAAGACAGTTTGATTGTTTCTGGGTTTGTTTAAGGTCTCAAAAGTATTTTTTAAAGATTAGGGACAGAGGTTGGAAAAGTAACCTTTAGTCAAGCACTGTCGCTACTGTAAGTACAATTTAGAGATTCCAGTCTTAAAGTCTATGATATTAATTGTATTAACAATGGAATTTACTGTAATTTACTGATATTCCAGCCCTGTCGCTGTCGGTCTCACCTGGAGGTCCTGGAGAGAGCGCCGTAGATGCTGCAGGCTGCAGCGGGCTGGTCCTGCGGGGGGAAGGAGGGTCTGCGTGTCCGACAGGAACCTCTGCAGCTTCTTCAGGCTGCGACTGTACAGGTGCCAGTGCTTCACCAGCCCCTCCACCAGGGCGCGCCGCTGGTCCGCCCGCTGCACCGCCCCCTGCCAGTGCTCCCGGAGCTGGGCAAGCTTCAGGATGAAGTCACTCCTGGAGACATGAACACAGTTAAATGTCCTTAAAAGTTTAGATATTTCCTGTCTGAAAGGTTTGAAAATCAGAAACAAAAAAAAACAGAGTCATTTAAACGGATCTTGAGTTTGTACAAAAGTCATGAAAATCCATCCAGGAGCTGGTCAAAACAACAGTAGCTTTACAGTCTGATCCTCTTACCTGTCCTCTACCTCTCCTTTCTGCAGCAGATGAAGAGCTTCAGAGATGACGGAGTGAAGAATCTGGTGACCGATGGACAGCTCTGCCTGAAACCTCTGAAACACCAGGAGACATCAGGATTACATCAGGATTGTTTGTGGTGTTTTTGTTAAGACTGTCGGTGAGTGTGTGTCTGATACCTTGTGTGTGCAGAGCTGCTGCCTGAGGCCAACGTAAGAGCCGGCAACATCTACAGCCAGACTGTCCTCCATCCTCTGCAGGAAAGACATCCAGCTCTCACACTTCTGCTCAAAACTCTTCCGTCTCAGTGCCTCCGTCTGCAGCTCACTGCACAGCAAAAACCCCAGAGAACACAAACGCATCTGAAATCTGTGCTGTAGTACATTTTATTTCATTTAAATTAACGGTTGTCACCCTCTTAAACAATTAATTTCTACTTAATTGGCTTTTAGAGTACAAAAACTTTAAATGTTTCATTTTATACAAATATCACTGTCACATATTGAACAAAATGAGTTACCACATTGCGTTGTAACATGACAACAGCGTTTTTTAGTCTTTGGACATGATATATCCGTGTACAGATCTGAGGTCTGACCTGCAGGCCTCCTCGGCCCTGGCGCAGGCGTCGGCCCAGTGGTGGTTGAGGCGTTGCAGGCGGCGTGCTGCAGCGTCGCCCAGAGTCAAGCTACGGCTCAGCTCATTCAGCACATCCAGGTCAGCAGACAGGCCGCTCGGCTCTAGGAGGCCAGACTGGAAACATATGGTGGCATCTCAGATCACAGGGGATCACAACACGACACAAAGACCCGAACACTACATGCTACACACACATCCTCCTGTCCCTGTTTAGTCCGCTGTTCATTTCTTGACTCATTGTTCTGTAATTTCTCCTCTCAGATGAAGAGAAACACTTTATTAACGCCATAAAGTGTCCTTAGGGAGCCAATTCTATTTAACACATCTTTAGGTCTAATAGTGAGCACTAACAGTCGGATTTTCTAAGGAATATATAAGTTCAGTCTTGACCTTCATCAAAGAATCTCACTACCGGTTAGATGTTGAGTTGTTTAAAGATTTAAATCTTTTCATGATCAACTTGGACACCAACATAAACAAGAAGTCTCACAAAAAATGGAAATTCAAACATCTACAATGACATGAAAACTGAGCAAACTCCCTCTGCTGAGGAGGATCATGTGACACAGAACACATACAAAATGGACTTTGTGGTGAGACTGAAGAAATTATTATTTCGTATCTTCATACATATTTAGTATCTTACAGAATAAGACACTGGGATCACTGGAATCCTGTAAAATTACCAGAAAAATCTTGTAGATTTGTACTAAAAATAGTTAAATAAACTGCAGCTCCTCTAAAGAAAACCAGCCACAATATATTTAACACAACAATTCCAGACATTTTTACTTCAGTGTAACAGTCTCTTGCTCAGTGGATTACTGTGGGAGAAAACAGCGGCACTAGAGTCATTCATAAAGTCGGCTCGTGCTGTCTCTCACCTGCTCTGCTGTCCGAGCCTCATCCTGCAGACGCTCCTGCCAAAGCTCCAGGTTTCTCTCCAGCGCCTCCAGGACCTTTCCAAAGTCCTGCAGCCGCTCGAGCTCCTCCTACACGCAAACATGACACACGGCCATCTGTGTCTTAATTTATAGGTCACTGTGACACTTACTGTAAGTGGCAGGTTAGGACACAAACACACAGGTAATGCAGTGCTCTGAGGACAGAGCATAACAAACAAAGCAGTCTAGCTTGTTTATGATTTTACACTTCATAAACAGTGAGACAATAATAATAATGTAAATAAAATCTTCTTGGATAAACAAGACAATATCAGTTTAAAACGCTTACAAAGCAGCAGGTTGCTGTAAAAAGCCTTACATTGAGTTCGTACACAACAAAAAGTCAGTGAATCATTGAGCTGTTGCAGCAGCTGAGACCGTTTACAGCTCACATCAAACACTGTCCTCCAGTTAAATGTGTCATTTCTTTGTGTGCAGTTGTCTCAGTCACCCTGGACACACACAGACTCATTCATTCATGAAGCCGTACCTGCAGCTGACCCAGCTTCCCTGTTAGTGTCCGGCTGAGCTGCTGGATGCCACGTGACAACAACCGGCTCTCTGATTGGACCAGACTGGCAGCTGAAGGTTCCAGGTGGCCAGTCAAGTCCTTGGAGGCCTCCAGCACCCCCTCCAGGTCAGACTGTAGAGTGTCTGTCCTCTCCAGGAGACCCTGGAGTTGGAGAGAAGCACAGGGGCAAACAGGGATACAGGTTCAGGTGCAGAGAAGAATGGAGAGTTTCCATAGCATGAGGTGTTGTGAGATTATCCTGCAACTGGGAGATTTATTTAATTACACAGTCTTTGAACTAGTGAAAAATAAAAAAAGAGCATAAAAATGAGAGTAAATGGGCATAAAAACAGCTTCCAACCTAACAACATGTTCAGAGAGCAGAAATAAAAACAGGGGAAAAGCAAAGTAACCACCTACACTTAGTTAAATGTTTTAAAATGATCTTTGCACTGTGCAAATGTAAAAAAGTTTATTAAAATCCCTGAAAAAAGCCTTTAAGCTGACTTTTCATTTGATGTTGAGAAGTTTCAGAATTAGAAAAAATGAGACATAAATGTGTCACTAGAGGAATATTTAAAGTCTCACAGATGGTGAGTTTTGAAAAGGACGTGGGAGTCACTGAGAGTGAAAAACAAACTTCATGGAGGTGTTTTTACTTTGTAGCATTGATGATTTTGACATCTTTAAATTTCACATTTTCCACTTCACAGCCTCCTTTCTATAAAAACTGAAAAACCTCAGACAGATTAAGAGCTTTTTGGACATTGGAGCTGTTGGAAAAGGAGAGGTGAGTCACTGTAAAGTGAAAAACGCCCTTTATGGAGTCATTAATCTGCTTTTTTGCTCCTATAAATGAATTTTCTTCCACTTACTATTTGTTGATTTCCTCACCTGAACGTTGTGTATCTTGACAGCGACCTGCTCCACAGTGTTATGGTCTGCAGGCGTGCTGCTCAGCGCTGACTCAGTGTCACTCTGCAGCGCCTGCAGCCGCTGGGAGAAAGACGTAGCCAGGCGGGCATAGACCTTCCACACCTGCAGGACACCCCGACTCCTCTGGAGCTGCTGGTCCAACGCTGCAGACACCGTAGTCCAACTGGAGGACGGGAGGATGATTGATTTATTGTGTGGTTTTTTTTTTGTGTGTGTGTGTGTGTGTGTGTGTGTGTGTGTGTGTGTGTGTGTGTGTGTGGCTGCATGAAGTCTGTCTCACCTGTCTCTCTGTCTGTCCAGCTGATCCGCAAGGAGGGCGGCAGCAGCAGGACTGATGATGTCTCTGAGGGAGGAGACACTTCCACTCAGTTCGTCCCACTCTGCCTCTGAAGCTTCTGAGTCCTCATGAAGAAGCTGCTTCCAACACAACAAACACGTCAGTCATCACAGGTACAACCCGTTAGTCAACACAGGTACAACAAACCCGTCAGTCATCACAGGTACAACAAACCCGTCAGTCATCAAAGGTACAACAAACCCGTCAGTCATCAGAGGTACAACCCGTCAGTCATCACAGGTACAACCCGTCAGTCATCACAGGTACAACAAACCCGTCAGTCATCACAGGTACAACGAACCCGTCAGTCATCACAGGTACACAATCCAGACAAGACCTGAATATTTGTTTTCATGCTCCACAGCAGTGATACCCAACCAGGGGTTTGTGAAGAGGTTGTGGAGTAACTCAACTAATAGTTAAAAAATAGAAATTCCAATTGAATTCCAAAAATATATATCAACATGTTTAGTGAGATGTAACGTCGTCAGGTGTTGACTGAGAGGTGGTGAATGAGAGAGCATGAAAACTAGTTAGTAAGAGAGCAGCAGTTAGCCAAAGGTCGTGGAAAAACTGTTGTAAACATTAGCCAAAGAAAAGTATAATATAAATGATTTGAAAATAATCTGATAAATGATGTAAAAGGTTAGCTGGATAAATGGTTGAAACATCCAACTTGTGCCACAAGTACACTGTCAAAAAAGAAGTTGAGAAAACTCGTAATTTCAAGTTAAAGTTTTACGTCAAACTTAAACTTTTAAGTTTTGAAATAAACTGCTAATAACGAATGATAACTTACTTTTCTCTGTGGAAAAACTTGAATCTTGTAAATCTGTATTTCAAAAATTGTTAAATTAAATTGAAAAATGGTTTATATTTTAATATTTTTAATTGCGAGGCTGTTGAAGGTTGGAACCACTGCTCTACATGCAGCCTATTGTGGAATAATGTCCATCCATACCCCCATCCAACAATAAGCTGAGTGCATCGCTCCTACCTGCAGCTTTTCATGGAGCTCTCTGTGCGCCTGCAGGGAGAGCGGAGGGCTGCTGTGATGATCGAGAGTCTGAGATGTTCTCATTGTTTTCAGCATCCCATGATTCAGTCTCTTCTCCACACAGTCCCACAGCGTCTGGGCCTGAACCAGCCTCCGCTTCACTGATTCATTCTGTTAAAGAACAGACGGGATGGTCCCATAATAGGGAACAAACAAAGAGTTCATACTCCTGAAGCGCGACAGTTACAGATGTATCAATCACAAATAACAAAAACTAAATCCACATTTTTTTTACATCCATAAAACACTGTTCCTGAGTGTCATTCACCTGTTGAGTGAGAGCAGCACAGGCCTGGATGGATTTCTCCGTCTGAGAGAGGAACTCACAGCTGCTGGTTTCTTCTCCACCATCAACTTTATCTCTCAACTCCTGGAGAGCTGCAGACTTCTGCCTGATCTTCTCCTCCAGATCCTGAAACACACACCAAACAGGGAGATGAAAACATCAAAGAGCAGAAGGATTTGTAGCTGTCTGTATTTCTTCTTTAAGGAATATGACTGAAGATGTAGCTCCAGGTGTTCTGGTTGTTCGTGCAGATGTCAGAGTATGGATGTGACCTCTGACCTGGCAGGTGCTGATGCTCCTCTGCAGCTCCGTCTGGCTGTTCGGAGTCCGAGCTGAGTCGATCCAGAGGTTCTGATCTGCGATCCAGCTGTTGATCTGCTGCAGTCGGGCCTCCCGCTCCACTCTGCTCCTCAGCTCCTGGTCCACTTCCTGGACCTGAGCACCAACGACAACAACAACAGCAACAACAGCAGGTCAGACATGGGGCCAAGAACTGAAGAACATTTCATTTAACTCAAGATTTTTAACTTACAAAACTTACAAAATTGAGTTTATGTTACTTAAAATGTTCAACGTAATCCGTTTAAAAAAGATTTTTGAGTTAAAATAACTGATTGAATTAAAACCAGATAAGTTAATCGAACTAATCTAACTAATCTAACTGCTGAAATTGATTACATCAAAAACTGTAAGTAAAACCAACTTAATTTTTAAGTTCAAAAAGCATTCTTGATCAAGTAGCTTAACTTATTTTAAGTGAACTTACTGTAATTTTGTAATTTTTATTTGTACTCTGAATACAAACTACCTTGTAAAAAGTACTTAATCAGGAATGTTACTTTAACTTACAAAACAAAGTAAGAGTCACTTAAAATTACTACTAAAAGCTACTTAACCAAGAATCGTTTTTTTAACTTTAACTAAACTTTAATAAAAATTTAGTTTGTGTTTGAATAACTTATTGTATTACAGTCAGTATTGATTTCAGGCCAAAAATGATGATCATATTATGACTGTACAGGGAAAAGAGATATTTAATCATAAACAAAATAACAACAATAACTTTGGTGGTGAAAAGGCAGTTTGGTACACTGACTCACAAAAACCTTTAAAAAAACAAACAAACCCTAACCCTTTTATTTCCACTGTGTTGCTGATGAAGACTGTGTGATATATTTGAAAGCTCCAGAAAAAAAACCTTATAAGTCGGAATTGTTTTGTCAAGACTGAACTTCAGGAACTTCAGCATTAAGCTAATATGGACATGGAGTCTTAAAAGTGCAATGGTTGAATAAAAGTGCAATGGTTGAATAAAAGTGCTACTACTGATGCGGCTGAAAGTTCCAGAAAAAGCTGGTAAGTGGCCTTTGATTTGAAATAGTTTGGTCACAGTTTGACGTTTGTTTTCTGACCTGAGAGTTTAGAGTTTCCTGTAAACTGAGCCACTGATGGTTGAGACGACCCTGCTCCTCTGCGAACTGGTTGTGCTCATAGCGCCCCCTCTGGCCCTCCTCGATACTGCATGTCTGTAACGGCTGGTTCACAAAGTCCAGTGTGGCCTGATGGGCCAACATCTCTGTCTGACACTCCTGAGACAGATGGACAGAGAGAGAGAGTCAGTCAAACAGATATATAAGTAAGCAGACAGGCTTTGGTACAGAACTTCAGTGAATCCATGAAAAACCTCCACTGCTGGCAGAAAGTACCAAGGTAATCAGGACATTTACATCTGTGGCAGACCATCATTCTGTCTCTTTCTACCTTGCAGTACTTCAGGAGCTGACTCAGAACGGTGCTGGTGGAGGAGGTCCGGTTGATTTGGCTGTGTTGCTCCTCCAGGCGCGACTCAGCAACTTCCAGCCAGGCCTGCAGCTCCAGCAGCGCCCCCTGCTGGGTCAACGTCTTCACCCATCGCTGAGGAGACAGGGTCAAAAAAATCAAAACTACTCTCAAAAAACTTCTTTATTCTATTGAGTGTTTGAGTCCTCTGCTCTGACCTTCAAGCATTTTAAAATAATATGTTTTGTACTCCTCAAATAAGCCAGTGGGAGATTCAGCTGATCCAGGATTTTACTGCCCCTGTTGGAAAATATAGTTCCAGCAGGCTCTGTTTTAAAGCTAAAGTGAAGATGAAACTAGAAGACCTAAGGCATCCATTGTCAAGCTAGCTGGTCACCAAGGGGGCTAAGTAAGTTTTGGCGAGGGAAAAACTGGCATGGCCATTTTCAAAGAGATCCCATGACCTCTGACCTCAAGATATCTGAATGAAAAAGGCTTCTGTGGGTACCCATAAATCCCCCCTGTTACATGAATGACCACTTTATGCTAATCCCATGCAGTTTTGCATGTAGTATCAATGTGACATTTTGCCTAGCGTATTTTGGAATATTTCTGTATACTACAGTCCCTAAACAGTATGGAAATTATATAAATTGGGTATGAATGGAAAGCTGAGACTCTTGTGGATTCAATAAGTCCAATTGTATTCATATGTCATTATGTCAGCCCTGAGAGTAGAAATTCACTGTACTTGACCTAATTGTATAAAATCACCTCTAGGAAGATAACAGCCTCATGAAACTGTGCAGCAACAAACTAGAGACCAAGAACATTCAGAGGAGGTAATAACAGGGCTTCTGAGCAATTTCCAGAGCAAGAAGTGCTCACCATTCAATCACCAAAAAATGCAGTTCTTACAGAAATCTCTAAATGTCAAAAGATTTTAATACCAAATCTCAGCATTAATGTTTTTATGGTGTTCCTCAAGGTCTTGGTGTCCTAATGTGGTAGTTTGGAGGGGTTTCTGATCATTTTTCTGTGAAAAAGAACATATATTTATTTATATAAATATATATTATATATATTATATATATTTTATAGTTTATGTACGGAAGCGTATTGCATTCACTTGAAATTTTATTTTTTGGTTTGTTTTTCGGAGTAATTATTTGTGTTTTTCTGAGTAGTTTTTTTTTCTTTTTTTCTGAGTAATTTTTTTTGGTCTGTTTTTCGTGGTAATTATTTCTGCTTTTCTGAGTAGTTTTTTTTTTGTTTGTTTTTCGGAGTATTTTTTTTTTCTGTTTTTCAGAGTAATTTATTTTTATGGTTGGTTTTTCGGAGTAATTTTTTTCAGATTTTCTGACAATTTTATTTTCTGAGTTTAGAGAGCATTTGAAACAATAGACGCATTGATTCCTCTATTGAGAGCTTGATTTAACGGAAACAAACATAACCGGCTTGTTTAGTTCAATCAAGTTATACTTTGATCTGGGTTTAAAACACTGGGATATAGTCCTGTCTTTAAGTCATATAGATGGTATTATCATTAGTCTGTCGACTCTACGCAGGAACCTGAGGACTTTGCGGTTGTTCAGAAGGAAAGCCCATTCAGATCTGCTAGACATAGCAATATATACATAGCAAAATTTACCCGGTACAGTAGATAGTTGAAGATGGGGCATGTATGTGCGGGCAGGAGTCACCATAGGTCCATGGGAGTCACTTGCAGGTTGGAGGTTCTCGTGGGGGTTAAAGTTTTTCAATATTTCAAAAAGAAAAAGACTCCAAAAAGGGGGAAAAAAAAATTACAAAAAAAAAAAAAAAAAAAAATAAATAAAAAAAAAAAAAAAAAAAAAAAAAAAAAAAAAGAAAAAAAAAAAAAAAAAAAAAAAAAAAAAAAAAAAAAAAAAAAAAAAAAAAAAAAAAAAAAAAAAAAAAAAAAATAAAGTAATTTTTTTTATAAATTAAAATAAATTTATCCCCTTTTTTTAATATTATAAAATTTTTAAAGTAATAAAATCATTTAATTTTATAATTTTCTCTTTATTTATGGTCCAAAAGTTTGAGATTTATGCTGGAAAATGTTGACCAGGTGAGTCATCTCAAATTAATCTTCAAGTTCCCTCTTTCAGACAAATTAAATGACATCTATGTGCATATACCGCTGACCAGCTACTCTTCTTAAGCCCCCCAAAAAAGACAAAAGTGGGTCATACACTGAATGTGATCTTTGTGTAGTTTTTAAAAATGTGTAACTTTATTTGTTCATCTTTGAAAGATGTAGGAGATGCATTTATCTGAAATAAGCTT
This sequence comes from Dicentrarchus labrax, assembly GCF_905237075.1. NCBI lineage: Eukaryota > Metazoa > Chordata > Actinopteri > Moronidae > Dicentrarchus > Dicentrarchus labrax. The sequence continues at coordinate 24,672,203 of NW_026136703.1, forward strand.
TAAAACTATATTTGAACTTGAGAAGAAGGTGAGTAAGAGGGTGAAAAAGTGCAGGGAGGGAGGGAGAGAAAAGACGGTGAATCAGAAGAGCAGACGAGGTGAGGAGGAGAAAAAAGAGACGGCAGGAAGAGGAGATGAGAGGGAATGAAGAAGAGGGGGACAGGGATAGAAAGAGAGCTGAGAGGAGGTTGGGAAGATGGGAGAAAAGGGCAGAGGAAGAAGAGGAGAGCATTAAAGAAGGAGGAAATCAATATAGACAGACAGACAGACAGACAGACAGGCCGATGGAAGGAGGGGAGAATGGTTTCACACCAATAAGAGGAGAAGAGTCCTCAGGATGGCATTGTGCTGCACAGTGGGGATGTTTAAAACTAATTGGTGCCAGGAAGACTGCGGCGTGGGTTTTGAAATACCAGACTGCTCTGTACTGTACATGTGGGCACGGAGAAGAGGATTTAAGTAAAACCTGTGACATTTAGAAACACATCAGAACAAAAACCTCCATTTGTTTTGTTATTTTGGTCACTGGCAATGCTGAAACCTGGACCTGATGTTTGTTATCTCTTTTCTTTCTTCATTTCAGCATTTTAGCAACTGTATTTAGGACACTGCAGTTCATGGTTGGGTTCTTAAAGTTATATATATGATGGTGTGCCTGGTTAGCGCTTTGCTGCGTGTCACCCCCTCTCTCTACCCACCTTTCCTTTCCAGCTGTCTCTATCCAATAAAGGCATGAAAAGGCCAAAAAAATAACTTTAAAAAAAACCATTATCTATATGATAATCTCAATATGGCCATGTACAAATCACAGAAGCTGCAATTTTTTGATAAAAGATAAAATGTGAGAAAAAACAGCATTATAATGAAGTACTGTAGTGCTGCAGACCGACATTGTCATCCATAGAGCCACAACTCAAATCTGGCTAAAAATAATACAATAAAAAGTCACAAAACCTCTGAAACTATGTTTTATGAATTTCCCCACCTTATGTAGGGCTTGTTGGACCACAGGAACATCGGCCAGCAGACTGGACCAGTCCATCTCTATCTGTCTGAGCTGGGAGTGGATGGAGCAGAGATCTGGGTCTGAAGTCTGACATCGCGAAGCCTCTTTGTCCTCTAGATTTCCATCTGAGTCTCCATCTGCTTCCCTCAGCTGGACCAGCTGGGCTCCAGCACCGATTACAGCCACCTTCAGTCCAGATTTGGCCTCCGACTCTTTGGTCAAAGTCTGAAATAGAAGTGGTGTGTTATATTCTGTTCTCCATGCTAAATACAGGCTAAAACATCTGTTATTTTCAACCCCTTTTCAGCCTGTACCAACTCTGATTTTGAACTATTTGCCATTTATAAGTACAGCAGGGTGGCCTAGAAGCATTTAAATCTGCAGTGTGTAGGAGGTCCTGATTACACAATAGTTTAACAGTTTACTGACATCAAAACTAGATGATCTATTTCTATTCAGGAATCTGAAGGTCAACAATGTGCACAAATCTTTATGATTGCTTGTATGAAAGATGGAGTTTGTTATTTACAGTTAATGAGAACTCACTACAAACTGGAGATAGTGGTCCCGCCTCTGTTCCACATCCATCTCCTCATTGGCTGAGACAGAGAGCTGACTCCATTTGTCAATCATCTCTCTGGCCCCGCCCATCCAGTCAGCCAGTACAGCAGAGTCACGAAGGAACCTGTTTATTGGTTAAAGTTTGATTAACAAATCTACAATTCTACAGTGTGAATAATTCAGAGATTACATAGATTTTGGGGCTTTAACACTTTTTCCAGATGCTTTTTATTAAATGCAGTTCACATTTTATTCTTAAAACATTTCATTTGACTATTTTATTATGTTTTGATTATAACCCACCTTGCTAAACTTCTATACCATGAATAAAGGAAGGAAGATTTTCCCCAGTCAATAATATGGAGAAGACTACTTTGCAGTGTAAACGTTTTTTCTCTCTTTCTCATCTCTCACCTGCTCCTCAGCTTCCTGTTCCAGGCTACGTTGGTGCATTTGTGCTCCACCTTCTTGTGCAGGGCTCTACAGCGTGCCTCCAGCTGGCTGGTGGACACACCCACTTCTCTACAGCCCGCCGTCTGCAGCCAGAACCCCGTCTCCAGCATCCGACTGAACCGCGCCTTGTTCCCGTCCAGAACGCCACGCAGCTCCTGTCAGAAACACACACTTTCTTCAACAAGAGCTCATACAGAGAAACATTACATGAGCATACAGAACCCCTACATTTTATGACATCTGACAAGTTAGATAGCTAATGCTACCAGTTAGTGTATTTTATTTTATTTTATTATGACTAAACTCCATTCAACAGTTTCAGTCTAAATACGTTTATCACTTTCACTTTTATCATTTGAATGTAGCATATTTTAATTTTCCATAAAAAAACAGCTAGCCTGGCTCTGTCTAAAGTTAAACAGTAGGTCGCTGCATGTTGTATCTTGGTTGTTTAATCTCTACACAGCCACAAATAGAGTTAAGGTTAGTACAGCTAAAGTTGATAAAGTACACGAATGCTGAGCTTAATTTAAAACTCAGCGCAAGTCTGAGATGTTTTAAAATGGCTGCTGCAAGGGCCTCAATCCCTCAACGCTCTTCTTCACAGTCCATTTTCAGATGACTCAGAGACACATTTCCAATCCCACAGCAGAACCAGAATGAATTCTAGTCGGAGGTCTCAGCTCGGCTAATAACTCACATCAATGCCAAGGAACATCGTGCTCCAACGGAAAACAACCCCTTGAATTTAATTGAGTAAATTAGGTGTTGAGTGCCATGCACAAAGTACGGCATGGAGAGCGTGTCCCATAGTCTCCAAATGAGCAGAATGGAACATTGCAAAATGCACTGCCTAGCCTCTGGTCGGATGCCTGTCAGTAAATCAGTATGACGGTCACAAAGAGCACATGTATTAATAAAAATGGTAGACCTGGTAGACAGAGAGCTTCTCTGATATCTGCTTCTCAGAATCACCCCCGTCGTGCATCTTGGGAAATGAAGTGTCAATGCCTCTCAGCAGGGAGTCTGACCAGGCACTGTCCTCTTCCCAATGTGACCACATCTGGGATGGATGGAGAAATGATGACAGTCAGGAGAGATGTCACTGTTCATTAAAATCAGTTCTGATTGTTTTTTAATGATTCTTCTCATTCCTGGTGGCACCTGTTACACACGTCTTAATATAAAAATATCCCAAAAAGTTCGGAATGAATTTGGATGAATTGGGTGAACAGATCTATTAATGACCCAGAAGTGGCATTTCTGACTCTGAAGATTGAACCTTTTCAGGAATGAGAACCATATTATTCTACATTCATGTACAATGCATCACCTCTCTTAGATACCATTTGGCACAGTAACAAAACTACGCTAGCAGCTCTGAAGCTTTAAGGCACAGTGGTGCTTTGAGCTAAATGCTAATGTGAGCACATGTATTGGTGCAGTCCATCGGTACATCCAGAAATTTAAGCTGGAACGCCCCCCTGAAGTTGGATTTCCAACTAGGAAAGTCGTAGGAACCTCACCAACTCCTGTGTGAAAGTTGCAGTGATATTCTGTTTATTAGCACTTCTATCTTTCATGTCTCATCGATATCATACACACAGTACTGTCCAACTTCTGTCTGTGGACATGTTCGTATGAATAAAACACAGTGTAATGCATTGCTAATGGCTAACCTAGAGCTTGGTTTTCCGACTTGTTGTACAGGAAAGCAGCCAACTCGGGTTTCATTCCCAGCTCCGACTTTGGACTGGAGGTGAATGGAACACACCATATGTTCCCAGGGTCCTAAGTTCCCTAACCCCAAATCTAACACTAACACTTGAAATGAAAACCCCTTACAGAAAACCATTAGGAATAGTCCCCATTACCATATATACTATACCTGTATAGTTTCTTTTAGAGCTCAGCAATGTGGACTGTCAGCCAAGCCGCCATCTTGAAAACCCCCATAGTAAATACACATGAACTGATTTTCATGCACTACCTGCAATATTTCCTCCATCCTGGTCCCCTTCTCCAGTCCGTGCTGCTGCAGTCGGGTCACCTCATCCTGCAGGCCCATCACTACACCTTCCCACCTTTGGAGGGCGCTCTCTGGGAGTCTCTGGGTCAGGTACTGCAGATTCCTAGAATGATGGCTCAGGAACTGGAAGAACTTCTGATAATAGAAAGGGAAAGCAATGTTAGAGATGATATTTTTAAGCTTTTATTTCCAGCACTCCAACCTTTCTGTGCAGCGCTCAGACTGACCGTGTGACTGTTGAGCTGCTGCTGGAGCTGAGCTCTGTTGTGGAGCTCGGGCTGCTGTGCGAGGCGTTGAGAGCCCAGAGCGAGCAGCTCCTCCAGGCTGTGGACCAGCCGCTCGTACTGCTGCTGCAGCTCCACGCTGCTCTTCAGCTCCTCACAGCGGGAGCGAACACCACCCAGAGAACTGTCCAGCTCACCCTGCACATACACACAGTTTCAAGATTTAAACGTTCTTGTGGCAACTAAATAAAGTGCTGCAAGAATGAGTTCTAAAACCCGAAAATGAGTTCTCTCTTGTCTCGTAGCCAATAGGTGTTTTGATTGGGTTTTTGGATACTTGAATAAGTTCTGTATTTAAATACCTTACTCACAAATTTTACAGCTTTTACATCTTCATAGGATTTACTTGGATTGTCTTAAAAAAGGCGGCTGCTAATGAAGTGGCTAAATGAGACCACAGAGGTCTTTGGGGAAATTAAAAGTTAGCATGCCGAACACTTAAAGCTTAGTGGTGACGTTAAAGTCATGTGAGCACGGTGTAGTTCGTTTACAGGCTAATATTAGCTTTTCACTTCTTTCACTTCCGCTTCAAAAAGCATAAAAGTTTTGTTCATTTGTGAAGATTATCTATCCAAACTATAATCTGAAAGTCCCATTGGCTTTTTGTTAAAGGAAACAGGGTGATGCAAAAAAATAAATCATCCCAGCAGCACTCTATGATCACCTATTTAGTATTATCTTTAAGAAGTCGACATCCCAAATGTCTTTGTGCTTATGCAAAGCAGATTTCAAAAACATGGCTAAATTGACCCAGAGTCAGAGACATGACCCATGACATATACCCGCTATCATACCTGCAGCTGTTTGGCCTGGTGGATGAGAGAGGCCGGCAAGTTTTGTCGTTCAGCCTCCCCCAGCAGGGAGCTCACCTGCTCCACCTGCTGCTGCAGAGCCTCCTGCATCGGAACCACTGCCTGGAAAACAAACACACACACTGTGGAATTAAAGCTTTGTGACTATGTGCTATTCAGACGAGCTATTTAACAAGTTTAACATGTAAACTTGTTAAATAGCTTGTGATATGTAAGGTCATTAACATCTGACCATGCCAGCTGGATGAAGTTACTTTGTCTATTCCTCTCTATTCAACAGTATGCTGTTGTGTATAACCTCATAAAAACAGATCTATTCTTCTTGTTTTTCTGTAGGTTGTATATAGGGAGGGTATCTAGAACTTGTACAAACTGGTACCGGTTCCTGACACTACCACCCGCTTTTGTCCACAGGGGTCGCCAAAATCACCACAAAATAAAAGTTCCATGTTGCAGCTTTAAATTATTAACAGCTTATCAAAATAGTTTCCAATTAATGTTCATATATTAATCAATTGAATTCCTGCAGCTTTAAAACCATCATCAGTTCGTTTAAGTGAAATATCTCCATGGAAACGGTACCTGCAGTTGTTCGTTAAGGTCCAGGGTTCCACTGAATTCATTAATTATTTGGTGAACAGTCGTCTGGTTAGAGGTGAAGGCTGCATGCAACTCATTTAGTCGCATCTGTTGGTCAAACAGACAACTTATTCTTAACACTGATGCATGCAAACAAGGTTTGCAAAAAGTTTACAATTATACTTGTTGTATAAATATGTTAGACAAGGTGAGATATTCATTATACAGAGGAGGTGAGTTTCTGTATAAATGATGATACAGGAACAAAACACAGCAGGACAACTCACACAGACCATAAACATTAATATAAGTGAGATAAAAACTGGATTCAATATTTACTTGGTATCAGTGTGTTCTTGTGTGCAGTTAATCAGAGTTATTTTAGGATATCTGACCTGTTGCTTTGCATTCTCCTCCTGCAGGTTTCTGAGCTGCTTCTCTCTGCTGGTCAGTGCGGCCTGGACCACATGAAGGACTCTACACACATCATCTACACACTGCTGACCGCACTCTGACCCCAGGACACAGCTGACCTTTGACCCCTGAGAGGCCACCTCGCTGCCGAGGGTGGCCAGCTCTGCAGACAGACTCTGAAAAGGAAGTCCCGATTAGAGTGATTCAGCATAATAATCAGTAAGTGGGGAGGAGAGAGGAGAGTTTGGATCTTGATTTTGTTTCCAACTTTTTTTACATGTGTTTTCCTTTTGTTTATCTTGTTTTTGTTTGATTTCTTTCCACAGTTTTGTACCTGTTGGGTTTATGTTGGTCTATTACTGTTATTTACTTTATTGTCTTCCTTTTTCTAAATAAAGAGAGGGATGAATCTGTCCCACCTGCAGCTGCAGCAGCCTCAGCTGTGTGTCTCCGTCGTGTGTCGTCCCAGCCGATGAGTGCAGCAGGTTGTTGATGGAGGACAGGGACAGGGACGCTCCATACAGCACATGAAACAAACCCTCATCCAGCGTCTGATGGGAGCTGTCCTCAGGGGGGGCCTGGAGTCAGACAGTTAGCCAACTTATTTAAAAAAACAGAAATTTTAGGAAGTTAAGACAGGACACAAATTCATACTCTGTCAGACGGACATATTGTTGCTTTTTCTGACTGTTTGCATTTTTTTTGTCAGATATTATTCAGCAAAGACGACCAGGAAGAGGAGGAGGAAGCCAACAACTGTTGTCTTTCATGTTTGTTGTTTCCTGCTCTTCTTTTTGTGAAGTGTGATGTCAAAATGTGTTTCCTGTGGTGAGCGGTGACAACATGCTGGGGTCAATCTGTGTGTGTAGTTTCATTTCCTGCTCACTTTAATTTGAATCAAAAGTCAATCAGAATTTAGTAGATTTTTTTTTTTTTTTTCTTTAGTTTTTTTTTACGCCTCAATACAAGTAGCACAGTTCTCCTCTAATACGTCCTTTATTTCACAAACTTTGGGCTCGCTTGCTTTCATCAGACTGTATCTGTATTCTTCGAGTGAAGCAGTGTCTAGTTTGTGATTTATGCTCATATAAAATATGTAATACTGTTAGACAGAGTGGAATGAGATGATTTCACTAAATTTAAAGCTACTTTAGGGAGAAATTAAACGTTTATTTGGCAACCTGTGGTTACTGCTGGTAACACTAAGAACATCTTAATAATAGAAGTCCAAGAGTTCGAAGAGATCGAAATGACACTTGCGGGAATGGTGGACTCCACCACTGACAATGCAAACGACTACTACTTGTTAAAGCTAGGAAAAGCCACATCCATGCTGACTCTGGTTTGACCTGTTGCTTTATCCAAATATTTTTTCTACTTATGTGTTTCTTTTCTTGCTTTGTTTAGCAATACAAACTAATGGTCGTCTGATATTGGTGTTTCAACAGCTGACACCATATTTAGAGAGCAGGGCTGCTGATGGGCGATATATAATGCCAATATCAAAACAAAGAAAAGTAATGTATAATTCTCTTCTATCGAAGGGGAGCACTAACATTGTTCTAAAGCAGCAACACTGACGAAGCTGCCTGCAGATTTATATGGAGATATGTTGTGTTTATCGACCGATTAATCGGTCTATCACGAGTACAAACTGTTGTAGGTAAAGGTGGAACTATGACTTTACGCTGCTCTTTCTCTGCCATTCTTGTGCAACTAGTTCAGTGGCTTTAGCAATATCTGAATGGCCGACTTGTGGAAGACTAATGCGAAGTGAATGCAGGGGTGGAGTGCACAGAGGTAGGACAGGTAGATAGAAAGGCCAGCCAATCATTTCATTCAGTCTGAATGAATACATTTAATGGCTATAGCATTAGTTATATAGCTATAACAAAGAAAATGTGCTAATGATCAATAGACCCTCAGATTTATGTCATGGACACTTGAGGGGTCCTGGAACCGGCAATGGTCCAGGTATCACATGTCACAACTTTCATACTCTCTGATAAACAGCCATGATAAAGACCCCTGTGTGCACCTGATTCAGACGCTCTGTCGCTGTGTGTCCCAGCTCTCTCAGGTGGCTGATGTGAGTCTGGAGCTCTTTCAGAGTTTGTGTGCCAATCATACGTCCTGCTGTTCCATCACTACGCCTCGTAGATGAGTCTGTCACCTTCAGAGAGAAAGAGAGAGAGAGTTGCATACAAGTAGACAGAAAGGGAAGAGAAAAATCAGAAGTCAGAGACACACGCGACTCTCATTATGCCCTGCAGGAGTCCCCATAACACCAAAGAGACAACAAGGTGCCTTCTGCTCAAAGAAGGTGATAATCAAGCATGGCGAGAACACGATTTTTCTTTTCTTTTTTGTATTTGAAAAGTGATAATCAAGCACTGCGGCTCTGACGATGAAGGCCTTACCGCAGAGGGAGGAAGCAGCCAACTCTCCTCCAAACCCAGCAGCCGACTGTGAAGGCGATCCCACTTCTTCTGAGCAGAGTCCTCCTCCTCATCAGCCGCAGCAGGAGGCGACCTGCAGGGAGAGAAAAGGCTGAAAATTAGCACTTCACTTCATCTTTCTTTCTTGCTTTTTTTTTAGCAGCCTTTCATTGGTGGAAGGCTGGAGGTATCTCTTTGAATCTTATGTCTTATGTCTGTTTTTTTTTTTCTAATTGCACTGATTGGAAAAATCTAATAAATCTAAGAAGTTTTCAGAAGTTAGAAGATTTATTCTGTTTTTATTCTCTCCTGTTGTGTTGAAGATACTCACAATTCAAGTTAATCTGTACTTACTTTTGAAATCAGACTTTTAAAATATATATATAATATTCAGGAGAAAATAAAAGCCCAAAATAACTAATTAGAATTAAGACTTATAATCGTGTGGGAAAATGAAACTGTAAAGAAGAGATTTAGAGCAATGAACTAAAATACAACATAACACAAGTGTATCCCATACACTATGTGTTATATATATACATATATAACAATATAACAGAGTGGTGATGGCGTGTGTTACCATGGTGACAGCTGGCTGTAGTCCTCTGGGTCCTGGCTGACGAGTCGAGTCCTGCTGCCCTGCCTGGCGATGGCCTGAGTCAGTCCTCTCTGTTCAGTCAGCTCCTGCTCAAACTCCTGCACAGCAAACAACAACAACAGTTAAAGGTTCTTCCACAATTCGTCTGAAAGCACTAAAAGTTCTTGTTTTTGGTGTTTTTGGTCTCAGTTTGTATTGAAAGTATCTGACAATATTATGGAAAGGATTCCTACAGAGATAGACCTTTTTGTTAAAGAGCAAGATCCTTTTTCTATAACCAGAAACAGCCGTTGTCGCTCTGTTCACAGCCACCAGACTCCATCGACGAAAACAATAATTTTACAAAAAGTTGAGTTTAGAAGTAACTGGTCTAGCGCTGCCTCGATTGATTGGTTAATCTGCTTATTGTGTGACTTTGGTGTTTTAACTTCATCCAAACCAACATGTTAAAAACACAAGCCACACAGTAATACAGTAACACAAACTAACTGATTGGCAAAGGAAGACCAGCAACTCCCATGTTCTGGGAGGTAAAATTAATGGTTTTGTCAATGGAGTTTGGTGGCTTTGAACAGAGTGATATAACAGCTGTTTGTGGTTAAAGAAAAAGGATCTTATTCGTTAACAAAAAGGTCTTTGCTACGTTGACTCTTGCTGGTTTCAATTCCAGAGCACAATGGAAAAATTGTCATGTCAGTCATGTCCCCGACCTCTGACAGAAAGAACTTCTGACATGAGGGTTTAATGAAACACAGAGTTCAGGGTTTCATTGTCTTCTACTAAAGGGATTGATAACTCTTCACTGAAGCAGTCAGTAGAGTCCAGTACCTTCTGCTGTTGCAGGCTGCTCTGTCTGAGCAGTTTGTTTCTAGGTGAGGAGAAGATTTCTTGAACGCTGCTGCTGCGCTTCAACTGTGACTCCAGGTGGTGCTCTGGCTGAGGATCCGACTTCTGAGGAGAAGAAGAGAGACAGGGAGGAAAAATAAGAAGCTTTTCTCCTTCTCTGATTCCAAAAGGTCGTAGTCAGCAACTGTATTTCACTGGTTCCCAACCTGGGGGTCCCGACTTCCACTAGGTCGCCAAAGCTTCAAGTGGCCAAGGAGGCTTTCTTGATTTTAAGTGTAAAAAATGAATTGAATACAACACCAAATATTTACAAAATATGTCACCTAGTCAGTTTAGTTATAATAGAAAATGGGTCCCTTAAAGGTCCAGTGTGTAACATTTAGGAGGATCTGCAGATATTGAATATAATATTCATAGGTATGTTTTCATTAGTGTATAATTACTTTTTTTGTTATCTTGAACAATAAAATATTGCTGGGACAGTGACAGGCAAGCATTACACCCAGCAGACGTGGGCTTTTAAAGTTCAGCACTCAGACTTGACAAACTCGCATTTTGATTTATTACAATTTTTCTATGAAGACTTGTGACTTGTTCCTCTAAAGACTTGAAAACTGCTTCACACCTGCAGGTATGAAACTAAACAGACCTGCTTCCATGCCGAGCGGGGAACCACTAATGATGTGCATGTGAGCCTGTAATGGTTTATTTGCAAACGTGTTAATAATTATCAAGGAGGGACTTCACCACATGTGCAACGCCTGCTCGGCAGCAGAAACACCCTATAGACTACATATAATTAAAATAAGAAAGAGAATAGGGAAAGGAATGAGGTGGATCATGAGAATTTGACCTGGTGTTTGGTTAGAAAAGATGATTTCTCATGTGAGTTTATCTAAATTTAAAAACACAAAACAAATTATAATAATGTATTATTTGTATTTTTACCACATCTTTCACTACTTTTCATGGTTCTGGTTCAATAAAAAGAGTGATGTGGCACATCCAAACGTCATATAGCCACATCAAAACAAAAAATATGAGACACTTTTTTCTATACAAAATTGTCAAATTGTTTGAAAAAAAAAAAAAACATGAGCGAAAATACAAATTTCCCCTTCAGACATGTTTCAAAGTATGCAAACATTCTCTGCTATGATTAATCATTTGTTTAACATGGTTTTCCCACATAAAAAGTAAAAAGATCTGGAAGCACACTTTTCTCCCTCATTGAGAAATTCTGGATCTATGAATGCCCCGCCCACCACCGCTGCTCGCTAGGTGGACCGGTGAAAGATGAGTGGTGAAGAAAAGATAGCATCTTTTACTTGTTTGAGTTTGTCAGCTTGTTAGCTCGTAACTGGCAGTGAGTGACACAGCGTTAGTGGTTGTGAAAGGTGTAATATCTGCTACAGTGAGACAGTGTGCTCACACTTTACATCCAAACACTGCAGACTGTGCCACGTTCCTCGCTCTCACCTCTGCTGGAAGTTTTCTTTGCGTTTGCACATATAAAAGTCAGCAGAGTCAAGGTATACATTTTAGGGGTCACAAACATAAGGAAAACACATTTTTGAGTGGAGGGGATCAAAGCTGAGCAAGCTGATTCTGGTTGATATGGTTACACTTCTTATCTGTGTCCTGTGGCCTACCAGTTCCTGCGGCTCCTTGTGGGCCTCTGTCTGTCTGTCCTGCAGCAGCTGTTGGAAGCTGACCAGGTTGGCCTTCAGGAGCTCCAGTTTGGAGGAGAGCAGCTCAGCCGCTTCCTGCTGGGCCCCCACAGCTCCCAGTTCATCCTGCTGCTGCAGCTGCTGGTCAGCGGCCAGGCCGAGCTCCGACAGGCTGGCGACCTTCTGCTCGATCTCCAGGAACATCTCCTGCACATTAACACACACACGCACACACACACACACACACACACACACACACACACACACACACACACACACACACACACACACACACACACACACTTGTGTCAAATCATTGATTCTTTTAACAAGAACTCTAATGTTTACATACATATTCAATACCGTAACACAATGACATTGAGAATTAAATATCTTCAGAGAGTCTTTGTGTCGGTTGTGAATGTTTACGTCAGATCTGGGTCATGAATGAGGCGTCTCTGTGTACGAGGCTCTCCAGTAAATTTGAATAGGAGACAAGATCTTGTCAGTCGCTGTTTGTTTGCCCACAAAGCTTCATTCAAATGTGACGTGCGTCTATGGGATGTGTTTAACCTCTGAAACTTTAATGGAGGCTCCAGTTACACTCTCGGGGTGAGCGGGGAGTGAATCCTGGGAGGAAAATACCTGCCAAAGCTTTGAGTGAGGACATAATACTGAAGCCTGTGAGGGCAGGGCTCTATTGACTGAAAGCTATTATCCCACAGCCTGAATCATACAGATCCCTAACCACTATATATCCAGCTATGACTTTCCTTGTTTCCCAGTTTGACCTGAGATGGAATATAACTAGATTAAAATTGTCAATTTTATGGATTGTCAATAGTCATTCATGTCAAGTCCCAATTTTGACAGAAAAATGGATTTAAAAAACAGAATTAAAGGTTATATTTACAAGATTTTGAACATTAACAGAGCAGAAAACAACATTTTGCTTTTTGAATAGTGGAATAATGGTGTCCCTGAGCCTCGTTTACTTCAGTCTGGCTGCATGTTAGTGCCTGTGAGTCTCTCCACATGCAACTGTTGGCTTTGAGTAGAGCGACTGAAACTGCTGTTTTTCCTCATCTAACTCAGTGAATTAAGGATTTATGTCAACCAACCCAGAGCAGGTGATTGCTTGAACAGTTGTGAGACTAACAAAAACGTTTTTGGTGAGTTTTATTTTGTGTCCGGCAGGTTAGGACTGAACCTGTTTTACGATGGTTAAATTACAGTTTTTGTCTATGGAATCTGGTGGTGAGCGATAACAATATACAGGCTGTTTCTTGTCTGATCTATCTCTGTAGTGACCCGTTCCATAATAGGACACTTGTCAGTGACAAAAACAAACATTTTAAAGGACATACTTTGACCAACACATTTGTCCCTAAGAATTACAGGGCAGCTGCTGCAGCCTTTTTTGTGTCTATTTTCTCATCCAACTTGGTGACTTAAGGGGTTTATTGTGATGTGGTGATTGTTGTTTTATCAACTAGCAGGTAAAATTAGTGTTTTTGTCAATGGAGTCTGGTGGGCATGTGCATATTTGTTTTGGTCTGACTTGCTGCTGCTCTAGCGTGACATCTAGTCTGAAAGTCGTATACAGCAACTTCTGAAAATAAAATTACATTAGAGTTTTTACACATCATCACTGTCCAGTTAATAAAGCGTGTCTCCAAATTTGGTGATTTTTTTAAAATAAACTGAAGGATTTGAAGTGTGTGACATTTTTAGAGATACACATTCTTTACAGGAGAGCAACAGTATGTCACCACAGCGGTAAACTGTGTCAAATATCCAATAAAAACTGATAACAGTTTATTAGTCTAGTGGATATCTGCTGTAACTGCTCCTGTCTTCTGCAGCCTGTTTTCATGTGTTTGTTTGGTCGTCAGGGAGCTCTTGGCAGAGTTTAAAACTACAGCACTTGATTTCTGGCGTCCTGATCTTTGCAGCCACACTGCGCCCTCAATGCAAATACCAGCAGCTGACAGCGTAGTGTTTGTTAAACTGTGAACTCTCTCTCTCAACAGTAAACAAAGAGAGAGCCAGTGATGTTAAACTAAAGAATTACTGTACAAGATGTCAGAGTTTACTGCTCTAACTGTTTGAAGAAGACCACTCCGGTTAATGTTTAGTGAGACAATCACACTTTCACTTTCTCCAGCAGTCCTGGTTTGAATGGACAGTCTGACACTTAGAGCAAACTTCAGGGGTAATAAAACCTGAGCAGTTAATGAAACCTGTTCACTGAGACTAAAGAACAGAGGAAAAGAAAGTAAGAACAATATACAGCCGAAGACAACACTCAGTAAGTGGCTGTCCAGGAAGGCTGATAGTAGTTTAATGACTACCTGACATTGTAATTAAATCAAATCATTAAATTAATTTTAATGAAAATTTCATTAGGCTACTTTAAGTAATTTCTTCTTTTAAAGATATTCTGAAAGACGTTATGGCAAAAAAACACTCAACAAATACAATATTTGGCAGGATTGGTTATTCAGTGAGTAACGTTGATGAGTGAATGATTGATTGATTTGCCTGTCTGTGGTTTGTTTATAAATCTGGTCTGGCCGCCGGTGCATGTTAACGTGAGTCCCTCCATTTCCAGCTGAGTAGAGCGACTGAAGCTGCTGTTTTTATCATCTACGTCGGAGAATTAGGGATTTTTTCCAATCACATCAGAGTTGGTGATTGTTGGAAAGACTAATAAAGATGTTTTTTGTGAGTTTCATTTCCTTTCTGCCCTCTTTGAATGAAATTACAATTTCAAGGGTCGGCGAGGTAGAATTAGAAGTGTTTTTGTCTATGGAGTCTGGTGGGGAGCATTAGTGACATTATGGCTGTTTCTGATTAAACAAAAGGTTTATCTCTGAATACCAATCTGAGCCTGCCAGTGTCAGGCACTTTTAGTGGACATACTTTGTCCCCAAGGATTAGCTAATGCTACATGGCAGACATATAGCAGCAAACTGTTTTCTCATCTAACTCTGTACATTAAGGATTCATTTGACCAAACAAGCATAGGTGACTCTTAGAAAGGCAGCAGAAAGGTTTTGGTGAGTTTTATTTTGTTTTTGGAGTGTGTTATATGATTATCTGCTCAGGTAAAATGACTGGTTTTGTCAATGGAGTCTGGTTGGAGGCTGGTGGTCCAACCTTGGCAGTGTTGGTACAACGTTCACCCTACTGAGCAATCAGGAAGCGCACAGGGTAAATATATTATTATGATGAGTTCACAGCCATAAGTGGCGACAATGTTGGCATTATTGTGTTATCAGCACTGAGATAGTAGAACTGAACTACTAGTCAAATATGTAACATCCAGCCGCTGGAAGAAGCGAGCAGACAGACAGGCTGTCTGTGGCACTGCACACACACAAACACATACACACACTCATTCAACTTTAAATGACTTCCACTTTGCTAGCTGATGAACTTTGACCCCTCGTACAGAGCCAGATGTGTCTTAAGATCTTACATCACACATGAGATGGCAAACAAACCAATACGGGAGGGAAGTTTGAACCTCTGAGATGCCAAAACATCCTCAGCGTGTAGTTTCTTAACTTTGTGCCTGGGGTGAGCTGAGATGTTGCAAGCTCTGAAACAAGCTGCAAGAATATGGAAATGATTCCTGAGTTTTGCTCCTGAAGCGACATTGTGCAACTTGAAATGTTTGTCAAGTCACATGACTGGACCAGTGACCTCTGATTGTTGCTATTCTTAGCTTCCTGGTGCACGCAGACCCGACAGTAGCAGGATTATGATCTCAGACTGTGAGAGAGCTGATTTAAAAAACTAGTTTAACTTCTGAGGGAAGGAAAGTTATTATTGATGTTTCAGGTTTCAAAGTGAAAGTGACCTTTGTTTGGTGTTTTGTATTAACCTTTGTCAGAGATTAGCTGTCACAAGACTGACATGACACCTTTATGTCTTTATGAATGTTTATTATTGTCAAAATTAGATAATTGACTGAAAGACACTTAACGACAATATTCATACAGACTCACTTTATTGAAACATTCCTAGAAAGAGCTTCCTGATATTATGGAAAATATTAAAACTTTCCCAGATAAATTGATAATAATGCCCGGGAAGCATTGATTTGATCATTTCCAGGTCGAAAGACGTCCAGATATTTAACTTAAAACTGAGCTACATTCATTTGAAAAGACATTTCTATTGTTTCAACATAATTTCTTTATTCCTGATTTGGATCCCCATTTGCTTTGCAAAGTGGCTGCTAGTCTTCCTGGGGTCAACATAAAACAATAATACCAATAAAAGCAATTTAAAATGACTTACTAATGGAACAGGAATAGGTAACAGAATAAAGAAAGAAAAAGAAAATAAGAAAACTGATTCTGCAATAGAAAGTGCTAACCCACACAAAATAAAAAATAAAAACAAAAGATACTGGAAAAAGTTCAAACTAACTGAAACAAGCAGTACGTCTATGTGAGACTTCGGCCTGTATTTGAGTGTGTACGGCTATATGTAACTTAGATAGAAAAATATTCACTTTTCAGCCTCATGTAGCCCAGTTTGAATTCACTGTAGCTACCAGACATCTTTCTACCTGTAAATCCCGGGAGTCACCTGGTCTCCTGGGTGGGCGGAGCTTACCTGACAGGTGAGGAGTTGCTGCTCCATGCTGTCCTGCATGGTCGGTGAACCAGCGGCTCCGGAGGCTACCAGGCTGCTCTGAGCTTTCCACAGCCACAGCTCCAGCTGGCCAACCCTCTCCAGGCAGACATGCAGGACACCTTCGCTGGGGCGGGGCCCAGGTTGGGACCCAGCCGGCCGAGGCTCCTCCGGGGCCTGGGACACAAACACAACACACCCGGCTGAGCCTCTCTCCTCCAGGGTCGCAAGTAGAGAGGACAGAAGGGGGAGAGAGAAGGGAGAGGGAGGGGGAGAGCTGAACTGAGTCCTGAGCAAACTGGAGCTTTAAGTTGACTCTACCTGAACAGGTTGCAGCTCTACTGTTGATCTAAATTCTGAGCTGTAATTCTGTTTCTCACACCACCACTTCCAGTCTCTCTCCCCTGTCTGTCTCTTTCCCTCGCTCTCCTCTTTCTTTGCCTCTCTGCTCCACCCACCTGTGGCTGAAACCACTTCCTGGAGCCGGTGGCAGGGCTCCAGTGACAGCGACTCTTTATCACAGGAAGAGCGAGAGAGAATGACAGAGAGACAGAGAGAAAGAAGAGAGGCCTCAGGCTACAGGGGTGGAGCTGAGACAGAGGGCCGGGCAGTAAACACACACTTCCTCCTCAAACTGTGTGTAGCTGTCAGTCATCTCCTATCAGAACTTCATTTACAGCTTTAAGTGCTCCTTTCTTTCATTCTGCTCCTCTTTAGACGCCTGCTGAATTATGAGCATTTTAGTCTCTTCAGTCTAGACTCAAAGTGCATCAGATGACTGGTTTTCTTTCATAACTGAGCTCTGTGCACACAGTTGCCAAGAAACTGCAGAGGATCTGATGCAGCCTTAACAGGAGGTGAACACCAAGAGTCAACAAACCTGCTTTGAATGTCGTAATTAATCACCGGACTCATTCACAAAGCTTTGATGTCATTTAAGTCTAATGGGAACGTACTGAGCCTTCTATTTGTTAATGGAGAACATTTTAGATAAAAATGAGTCTCTAATTATGTTTTTTAGGCAACCTCCTATAGTTCTGTTATACTGAGGACATATTTACAGTAACTTGTACCTTAGAATGATTTTAATTATTAATTTGAGTGAATAATTTGTACCTGAATGCTGTGAAAATAATTTGGCCTCTCCCTTCTGTGTTATGTAGGTCAGCAAAACAACATCAATAAAGTTAACACAGTATATGAATGTCAGTTGACTTTCAATATAAAAACTAAAATTTAGCTGGCACAAATGGCACAAATAATTAATTTAGTACAAATGACTAAATTTGGGCAACAAAATAAATATTTCAAAAGCTCCTGACACTTTCTGGGCTCTGTGTGAATATAAATTCACGAATGCAAAATGTAATAAAAATGCAATAGAGGTAAATGCAGGGGAAACAGCAGAACTTCCAGGTTGTATTATAGGTCAAACATAAAAATTAATCAGCCAGTAAACCAACAAGTAGACGGTTATCAGGTAGCTGAACGGCAGCTTTATCAACTCAGTCCATCAGTGAGTTATTGATGTGCAACCAGATTCCAACTCTGCATCCACTCCTGCACGGTTAGAGGGTTAGGAGGAGGACCGTGCTTTTGTTTGTGTATCATGCTGGAACCAGGGAGCTGAGTGTGATTTCTATTAAATATTTTTGCTTACCACGGCAGCTGCAGAGCCCTCAGTGTCGTTGTGATGCTGCAGTGTGAATGTGCCTGCTGGGGAGGCCTTGGTTTGTTCTGATGTTACACTGAGTTGAGAGGGTTTGTGTGTGGTGGCTACAGCTGCTGCTGTTTCTAGAGGACTTCTAGATTTTACCAGAGCTTCTCCAGATGTTGGCAGAACCGGTCGTTGAGACGTCTCCACCGCAAACACAGTGCTGTTTCTGCTTTCTGATCTCACAGCCGTAAAGTCTTTGCTATCCTCACTCGGTCTACATGAGTCCTCTGTAAGTGTAATTTGGGCAGGTGTGACTGAGTCCTGTGTGCAGTCTGAAGGTGTGTGTGTGCTCTGTGTATGTACTGTGTATGTCTTCAGCCCCTCTGGGTCATCCCCCCTCCATGCAAGCCCACTCTGTCCCTTCATGAGCTCCTGACACAGAGAAAGAGAGACGGAGGAGTAGATCACTGATGTGGGTTTATTTGTATTCGTGCTCTTGTTTGGATATGTAGACAGAATGGAAAGACAGTAGAACAAGGTACAAGTACAGCACATGCCATGTAATTTAAGACATATCAGTACTGCTGCTTCCAGGTGAAAACCTTGTATCTCCAAAATCGGCAGCTTCTTGGGTTTTGTTACTGTATTCTGAATTTCTTAAAAATCTTGCACGAAAGCAAGTAACATAATTTATTGATTATGTGAGTACAATCCTTCTAATTAAGTGATACTAAACTAAATCTAAATTTGGAGTTACGTGGTTTTCACCTGCCAGCGGCCGTGTGTTAATCAGTAATCATGTCAAACCAGTGCATTTTCATGGCCAACAGTCATTTTGGAAAAGGTAAATTTAAGTACAAAAGCTGCATTGTAGAGAGTGAACGTGAATATGCTGATTCATAACAAAGCGGGAATATTTCCCCACTCTCCCCTGCTGCCAGGCAGTGACTGAGCAACTCACTGAAGTGATAATTACTCAGTTAATCAATCAACTCTGTACAACACCAATTAATCATCATGTTCAGCTTATGGAAACACAAATGGCAGGTGCATTTAAGCAAGCAAACAAAAGTTTATTTAAACAGATATACTCTGCAGTTGCTGGCAAACGAGCTCAAATGAAAGAAACAATCAAAAGGTTTAACTATTCTAAATCACCATTCCCTATATGATACATTATAAAACATGGTTCACAAAATATGTGTTTCTTTCTTTTATAAAAACATATTAACCCATCAGAATTAAGGTCCATGCTAAAGCTTAATACAGACTGTTAAAAACCGTCCACCCCACATGCTAAATACTATCAGTCTGCTTTCAGTTTTTGGTAAAATAGTAACCATCACCCTGCCAACCACTTCTCACATAGTTGCAAATAGTGTGCTGTGTCATCTTTAACCACATTGCAGTGGTGACCACTTGTCAACAAATTGGCAGAATTACTGTGAGAATGGGCGAGCTCAGTAGTCCTTCATGTAAACACAAATAAACTTAGAAAAAGAACGTCTTTGGCACACATCTGATTAGATTGAATTCATCTGTAAGAAACACAAACAATACAATTTCCAATGTAAACAAAATGTCCACAGCTCTGAACTGCTGGAAGCCAATATCTGGAATTATCTGCCATGTAAATGCACTGAGGATTGAAAGTCAGACATTTCTAGAAGAACCAGGATGTCTAGGCGTGGTGCTAGGAAACTTCTAGGTTTAACAGAAGATATGGGCTCTGAGTTTGTAGAAAAGGGTTCTAGAAAAAGTCAAAAGGAAGATCCAGGTCTTGTTCTACAAGATTCTAGAGGAAGCCTTGATATTAAGAAGAAATTATAGGGTTAGATCAAGAAGTTGGGACATCTAACACAGGTTTGGGAAGAAATTGGTTTTCTAGGTTTGGTTCTAGAACATGTGAGGAGTTCTGAGATTCAATTACAGCCGGGCTGTATAGCTGGTCCTACAAGACAGATGGAGCTCTAGATCTGAGTCTAGAACACTCTGGGAGGTCTAGAGGAGGCCTTGTTGATCTAGACAACGTTGGGAGATCTAATACAGGTTCTAGTAGAAATTGGTGTTCTAGGTTTGGTTCTAGAAGACGCAAAGGTTTGAGGTTTGGTTGTAGCTGGACTCTACAGCTGGTTTTACAAGGCATATTGAGCTCAAGATCTGAGTCTAGAAAATGCGGATTATAGACTAAGAGGAAGTTGGGAGTGCCAGGGCCTGTTCTAGAAGGTTCAGGATGAAGCCTTGAAATCTAAGGAGATCCAAGGTTCAATCAAGAATGGGCGCTCTTGAATATCCCTTGTTTCTAGAAGACATGGTGTTCTATGGTTGGATCCAGAAGAAGTTGGGAGATCTACAATAATCTGTAGAAGAAATTGGTGCTCTATGTTTGGCTCTATGAGTTCTGAGATTCTGTGGTAAAAACATTCTCGTTCTATAAAAAGTCAAGGGCTTTGGTTTCGGTTGGAGAAAAAAGGTGTGATTCTTTCAGCACACTGCTCTAGAAGAAGCTTGAAGTTTAATGCTTAGATCAAGAAGAAGTGAGAAGTTCTATATACAAGTTCTAGATCTAGGAGACCACACATTTCTGCTGGGCTCCAGAGTCAGATTTGGAGACTTTTACGGTGGAGGCTGTGTTTACCATGCTCTCGGGCAGTGACTGAGTTCTGACTGTGCCCAGGGGTTTTGATAAAGCTTCAGATGAACTTGCTTCTGTGGTGTCAGTGGGGCCCTCAACATCCTGAAACATGAGCAGGGTTAGAAGATCAGTCAGGTCAGTCAGTTAAATAGACAGGAAGACAAGGATTCACACAGTTACTGATACACTCTGTTATGGAATTATATTAAATACAGTTATTGACATCTTCTTGTTATGTTATCTTGTATAAACTTCTGTATTGTAAAACAAATTCAATGGCTCTTATTGGCAGTCTTCCATATTTATTAATTCAAATTAAAGGATTTACCAGAAATGAAAGTTGGCATCAATAATAAAAGTAATAGAAATCCAAAACTGCTATAACTGAGATCAATTAAAAGATTAGGCTTGTGATATTCTATATTTTTTTATTGTCAACAAATCCCAGAAGAAGATAAAAATCAACATTGCATATTATCCGATTTTCCTACACTGTCTGTGGCACTTATCCTCAAGCCTAAACCAAAGATTTCAACTACAATTTTAACAAATAAACAGGAGTTAGGAGTGCAGTTGTTGGGGACTATTTTCAGGCATGGATTTGGTTCAGCACAGTATACGTAGCTTTCGATACAGTTGATCATTTACTGCTTATTTAGACACTGTATGATATTTGGTTTGATTCAGTTTCTTGTAGATGGTTCCAGAATTACTGCTGGAATGCTGGAATGCTGGAAATATCCAATCAGAGTTTTTACCAGTAACAAAAAGTGTTCCACAAGGATCAGTACTGGGCCCAGTACAGTCAGTTTACAATTTATAATACTGGTCTCTTCCCTGATCAGCTTTATGCAGATGATAGTACCCTGTATTGTTTTGCTGATTCAGTACAACTTGCTTTTGAGAACATACAAATTTCCTGTTGTGGTCTTTAAGTTGCTCTCAACCATAAATACTTAATGCAAACAAAACAAAGTTCATGCTTTTATCTAGAACAAGAGATATTGATTTAAACAGTCTATACCTATCCACACTGAATGGCAGCAATATTGAGAGAGTCACAGCGTAAAAATATCATATATAATCACCAAACTGCAGCAAAAACTCAGATTTTTGTATAGAAAAGCATCCAGCTTCCCTTTGAAATGTAGTAAAGAGTAGTTGAGGCAGTCTGTCTATCAGTCCTGGATTATGGTGATATTATCTACAGACATGCTGCTGCTTTCACTCTTAAACCCCTAGACTGAGATTTGATACCAGAAATCCCTATGACATCCACCATTTTATTATGTTTAACAAAGTTGGTTGGTTCCTTTGTGACACAGAGGTGTGATAAAGACTTACATCTTTTCATTGATAAATCCCTTATTGGACATCGGTGGTCCAACATATATGTTATACAGGGTAGCCTGTGTAACATATACGCAGAATATTTCATGCTTCAGGTCCTGTGGGTTTATTCTGAATTTATAAAAGTCTGCCTTTCGTTTTTGTGCACAAAATGGAATTATCTACAACACATTCTCATTGACACTCTCACTACCCCTGTCCTCCTTTTAATTTTGTATTTTATTTTTTAACACCGCATATTTCTCTGTCTCTCTACATCATTGTAACTGAGGGAAACCTCAATGATTTTTGAGTATACACAGACAATAGTTATTGTAGTAGGATTGATTCATTGTTGGTTTTGTTCTTTTGATTGGATTTGAGCTGACCTATCATATTTTTTAAAAAGCTGAAAATAAATCATTTCAATAATTTCAATAGGAGCCAATGATGATGTTTCACAGTGTTGAGAGTTCAGTTACCTGTCTATCTTCTCCAGTCTGTTCACTGCCGTGTCCAGTGGTAACTTCAGTCTCCTCTGGGACAACGACCAAAGGTTCCTAACACCAACAATGACAAATATTAAAATGGAAAACAACCACATCAAAATGTTAAACAGCTGAAAGAAAGAACATGTGTTATGAGTTAACAGAATTCATTCATCTATGGTGCTGTCACACAAATTACAAACACTGTTCAACACTGCCCTCTAGAGGAAGAACAAACTCCAGTAACAGATGTGCAGGGAGGTTGAAGTAGAAAACATGGAATTGGAAACTGCAGTGATTGAAGAGATGTACTGAGAGAGGAATCCGGGAAGGGTTAGAAAGAGCAAGCAGCTGAGGAAGATATGAGGATGGTAGTAGAGGTGAGGAACTCACTGCCAGCACTAACGTGGAGAGCAGAGTGACCCAGGCCTTACTAACTATAGAGTTAATCATTTAGTGTCACCGGGATCTGTAATATGGTCTCAGGTGTATTATAAATCTAAAGAATACTTCCCTATAGTTTATTCTAAAACTGGTTATGGCAGGTGGTGTGCTAAGTACACCCCCACCTACAGCGTAAGTAGCAGACCTTGGGTCACAAGGAACTCCGAGGGGAAAAAAGAGGTGACTGAAAGGACAGCAGGACAGAGAAAGGAAACAGATAAAGGGTTTTCCACAGCAGCTCTCAATCTTTGTTACCTCTGGAGAAGCGCCAAGGAAAGCATCCCAGAGCCACCATAAAACACCTCCTCCACCTTCTTCCACTCTCTGCTCCTCACTCCCTTTTTTCCCTCTGGCTTCTTCAGCCTGGAGCACGCCTTGATGCTCCCACTGCTGACACGGAAACACGCTCATGTGCAGAGTCACACGATGGGGGGGGTCAAACATGCATGTGGGACACTGAGCTGCAAGCTGGCCACAATGTCATTGTTTAGTCACCAACTATAATGTGTGTTTATTGTTAATTACCAAGATATTTTAAAAACTTGTCCACTGATTTCAATAAAATTTGGTGAAAAAATAGGCTATGGACCGAAGGAAAGGTAAATAATATTAGTTTTTTAAAATTCTGATCAAGGAATTATCTTAAAATATTTTTTAACACTGCAAAATATGATGCCTCTAGTTAATTCATATTAAAACTCAAGACACTATATTTTTATGGCAGAATTAAATAAATTAAAAATATTCCAAATATCTTGCATAAAGTTTCTTTTGAATCTCTTGAATGAATTTCCCTCCAAACCCTAGGATCTCCACTAGAATTTCACGAAGTGCAGTTGAGTGCAGTTGGATTGAAAAAAAAAAAATTAGTTCGATGTCCCACTCTTCAAGTGAAGTAAACTCATGATAATAGAAACATTTAGTAGTATTAAGCATGCAGTGAAAAACACAACATTTGGAATATGTTATAACTTTGTTAAAAACACATGGAAGGATGGGTAAGCAGGGATGTTAGTACTGATCGCTCTCCACTTTCAAGTGGTAGTTTGATATTAAAAACACAGGTGATCCGGTGACGGTGATTTCATGTAAATGAGATAACAATGAGAACACATACGCATTGGTGACACACCACTGAAGATCGGACATATACACAGATACAGTGTTCATTAGTTTGGTTGTTTCTACCAGTGTTAAAACCCAGAAAGATGACTCCCTGGCTTCCTTACCGTAGCGCTGTCAGGTGTCCAGGACTTCCTCTGTTCAGGTGAGGACTGCTCCACAGTCAGTAGCTTGGCTCCGGATCTCTCCAGTACATCCGCTTCAACGTGGGCAATTCTGATTAGGCCCTCTGTGTCCTCCTTCTGAGAGACAGCACGAAGGACAGATTTAGTTAAATAGATTACTTTTCTGCTCATGATGACTTTGGGTCTGCACATAATCTTGGAAAGTCTCCTAACCAATGTACTTTAAAAGGTCCAGTGCTACAGATGCAGGTACACTGGTTCTAGATTCATTTTGCAGCCACTGCTCCTTCTACATTTAGCAACGGGAGGGTGAGGTGAAGGCATTGCAATCAGCAACTACACCACTAAATGCCACTCAATCGTATACTCTGGTCCTTTAAATACTGTTGCATTGTCATTGTAGAGCACTTTGGTTCACAGCTTCATCTTTGAATTCATTCAACTTTTGTTCAACTTAAGTTGTCAAATTCACCTCAGCTTCCACTGAAGTGGATTTTAGGAGTTGAGGCTGAGACGCCGTCTGCTGGGCCGACAGTGCTTTGGCTTGGATTGGAGTCGGAGGCTGCTGGATGAACAGAGCAGGAACCTTCTACAAAAAGAAAGAAGCAGAAGGTTCAGTGAAGACCAATTAATTTAAGTGCCTAACTGACTGATTGATTTTGTCCTTACCTTCTCCAGTTCCAGTAACAGACTCTGGAGCTGGTCCACTATAATAAAGACAGTCAGAGTCTCTTCAGCCTTTTCTGGAAGACAAAGGCCTGGTTTACACTTCTGGATCTCCGCTATAGTCCTCCTCATGGACTGGATCCTCTGCTCAACAGCCTGTACACATAAGAAGGGCATTCAGAATAACAGATATTCTTTAATACTGACGAAATGTCTTTCTTTTTTTTCCTAAAGCAAACTTCCACCATTTAGAATTTGTAGTTTGAGCCATAAAAGCATGCCCTGACTGAGTTGATCAGTTGACCAATTTTAGCCTTTTGTTGGTAAGACATACAACAAAAACCCCTAATTTCTCACCTTGAGGCTTTCTTCTCTGGGAGTGGGGAAAGTCTCCGGAGACGATAACAAGGTCTTGATCTCAGTCACATCATTCTCCATCCGCCTGACTTCACTCTCAATGGCTTCCACCTCCTACACAGCGAGAGATCAATCAATATATTTGAGCAACAGAAAGGTACGAGCAGAGGGGCCAGCAACAGATATCTATATATAATATGGAAATACAATAAATACTATCTGTGGAAGAGTTCAAAGATCAAACACTCACGGCAGCAGCGTGCTCCAGTTGAGACAGGGGAGTAGTGAAGCTGTCCTGAACGTTGGCCACTTGGCGATCTGCTTCGACCAGTTGTTCTTGGAGAGTTGTGATGTCGCAAACCTGCGACATTTCCTTCAGGACTGAGCTGAAGCCCTGCAGCGTGGTTCGGATCTGTTCCGAGTCATCCAACACCGTCTGCAACACACACAGCAAACAATTCATTCCAGATCCATCGAGTATTTGAAGTGTTTGTAGAATTGAATAGCACATTAAGTGTTTCCTAAAGAGAGTGTATAAAGGACAGACCACAGTTCAGTGTACTGACCTGCAGAGCCTGAACGTGACTGCTCAGACATTTAGCGCTGGTGTAGGTGCAAGGGGCAGCGAGCCATGTCTGAGCCTCGGCCATCCAGCTTTTAGAGCTCTTGATCATCTCCTGATGCTCCTGAAGCCATGTATGAATCTGACCAGAAACACAATAGTGTTTTAGTTAAAAACAGGGGTCTCAAACTCAAATTGGCTTGGGGCCACTGCCGGTATTGTCATCTCATAGGAGGGCTACTCCAGCGTTCAAGAACTACAAGGAAGCTCAATACCTCTAATAATATTATATTATTAAGATTATACTTTTAAATAAACAGCAGTTTCTATACATTTTTATACAATCATTTCGCAGGCACCTTTTATTTTGCACACATTTGTGTTTTTCTCTTAATTATATATGAAGGGGTAGTTTAAATTTATATAAAACAACTAGCAAAATTAATAACAATTTTTTTTTTAAATGTGGGGGTCAGATTCTATAATATTTATGACATGTCGTGGGCCACAGGAAATTTGAGATCCCTGGTTTAAACCTTAAAGCTGGAACTTTCATTTAGTGTTGACTCTGGTGCCCCCTGTGGACAAAAGTGGTAGCGTTTCCACTGCTTCACCATCTGATTATAAAGGGAATCCAACCAAATCTGTTCCAGTGGCAGGCATTTAGAATAACTATACAGAAACAGCAAATCTTCTCACTGATTGTCTGGTTTGTTCATATAAGTCATAGGTCATATAGAAGCATCAGTATTAAATTGAGTTTTATAACCAGTTAAAGCTCCTTGTAGTATGTTTAATGTGTGCACACTGTTGCATGGTTACCAACCATTACAAGCTGTGACACATTTAAAAGGTTTCTTCAATTAAGGGCATTATCAAAATGTGACGGCACCACAGAAACAACAACTTAACCTTCAAAGGCTGACAGAAATTAAATCTTAGCACATAAATTCCACAACCAGGAGGTATTTACTGTAAATGTGGGGGAAGAGAACCTTTTGTAGTCAGAACTTGTTGCAGTGTTTGTGAGGAGGGCATTAACAATGTTTCCTAATGACACTGTTTGCTAACCAATGTTGATGAGCAAATATGAGAGATACATCTATAATAATAACATCTGATGTTTGACAGTGATGACTGAAAATAAATCGTATAAACATGAATTAAATACATAGTTTCTGTTTGACAGCAAACAAATCTGCAGTCACAGCTTGTAATTATGCCCCAGGGATCATAACAGGGAATTAAAGAGGTGACTGGCAGTTTCAGATGTGAAAAAGAGGGCCGAGGGGAGCCGAAGGGATTCTGACCTTGCTGATGAGGGTGGTCCTCTGCTCCGCCTGCTTGGCCAGCTGCGAGTGGAGCTGCTGGACCTCCACAAGTCTCTCAGTGAGCATCAGAGCCTCCTCTGGCTTCTCTAAGTCCTGCATGTCCACCTCCAGCGCTGCCAGACACGAGTGCCACACATCGAGCTCATCCCACACACGCTGAGCACACACAGACAAAAATGATTGATTTACTGATGTTTCATTGATTCACTATTCAAAATAACTAAATATTCTTGACTTTTAAGCCTTTAAAACAGATTTACATTCACTAGTTCTATGTTTAAATGTTGTCCACATAAACCAATTTCAAACCTACAGAATTATTCAAGGTGGTAAATCTTGAACACAAACAAACTGCACTGGGAGAGGATTAAGGTATCCGTGGTAGTATGAATGAATACTGATATTAATAAGATTTTCACAGAATCAAGTCTGTGCTGATCTTATTTGATGTTCCTATTTGCTCTTCTTGACAAAGCCCCAAATACATGACAAAACAAGCTTAAATCTTTATTACCTTTATAAAAATATCTGTACCAACTCTTCCCATGGCCTTCCAAATGAATCAGTGTGCTGTAGAAATAACTTTCCTCACCCTCCATCCCTCAGAAACAGATGCTTTGCAGCTTGGAACAAGGTTTGCTACCAAGCTGCAAGCTTCTGATGGTTTAAAGGCAACATTACAAGACAAGGGGTACCTAATTTTGGCTTTCAGAGTGGTAATAATGCAGCCAGCTCACCTCCAACCTCCATGTCTCTACCCACCTTCTGAGTGATCTTTGCTTGAGTCACAGTGGGGCTTCTCTGTTCCAGTCTTTTCTGAACTGACTTCAGGCCAGCCTGGATCTCAGACAGCTTTGCCCCCAGCCTGTGGACGGGCCCACTCTTCTTCACCGCCTCTCCCACCTGATGGATGAATCAAACAGCAACAATGCAATGTTTTCTACTTTATAGTCAGGCCTGAAGAAGTCTCAATTTGTTATTGTTCCAAACATTTGGTTATTAATGCCATCTGCACTATTAATTCTATTAATACTTTTAATTAATTCTTTTTATTTTTTCTGTTCTTTATCTTGGTGGGATGGGGGGTATTGGGGTCAGTTCTGTAAACTGAAGCATAAATATGCTATTCCAATGTGAAAAACCTCTCCCTACGTTACGGTAACAAGCTCCAACCAAATTTCCAATAAGGGCCAATTAATTCTCCATCTTTATTTCAGCTGCGTTAAAATCAAAGTCGTGTGTACCTTTACTTCTACTTGCTTCAGCGACTCCGTGACCTCCTGCAGCTGGCCTTCGATCTCAACCGGGACCAGAGTATACATGTCTGAGTACTTCATCTTCAGGTTCTCCATGATGCGCTGGAGCAATGCCTTCTGGGTACACAGCTGGCTGTGAACCTCCTACAACCAGAAAGAGAAGAACAGCGTAAATGAACACAACGCAGAAAACCAAATGGGGACAGGGAGAGTGATGAAGACTACGTTGGAAAGAGGAAACAAAGTCTGATAGAGATTCTGCTGCGTCAATAAAACAATATTTAATGATTTTCTGTGTGAAAACACCACAAATCCTCTTTGTGAGGACCATTACTCAACACACCTTCTTCACAAAAACACTTTTAAGCAGTCAGTGGCACCTCACTTTCCTACAAGCATCAACCCCAGCGCCATTCTTGTTAGAACGGGTGTAATTCTCATGTAACAATTTTAAATCAGAACAAAAAGGACACAGACATCGATCTCATCTCATCTCTCACCGAACAAACTGCTTGTGAGCTCTCAGTGCTTTGTTTAGCAGTTAGCTCTGTCTCTCTCTCTCCTGTGCTGCTTTCATCAAACAGAGTCCACCTCTTCAAAGTCCTTCACAGCACAATCGTAAAAGTGACCTCTTTTCACCTCAAGATTCTACTTTACAGTAACAGCCGACATCAGATCAGAAAATGTGCTGAAATGTGAGAGAGAACACAGAGTAGACTACCTGGGTCTGAATATGTCCGATGCTCTGCTGAAGAGGGAGGTGCATCTTGTTATCACTACGGGAAACTGAGTGTGTGTGTGTGTGTGTGTGAGAGAGAGAGAGACACAAAGGAAGAGAGGGAGACACTTTCTTTGCAGTGAGTCCTGGTGTGTGTGTGTGTGTGTGTGTGTGTGTGTGTGTGTGTGTGTGTGTGTGTGTGTGTGAGAGAGAGAGTGTGTTACGGTTCTTGTGTGTCTATCTTTGTGAGGACCAATTTTAAGAAATGTAGGATCTTAGGAAAATTATACAGTGAGGATAATTTAATTTTTTTGACACTTTAAGAAACGAGAGCACATATTTGGAAAAGTTTATATATATATATATATATATATATATATATATATATATATATATATAAGAATGTGAGGACGTTTAAGGAAAGGTACATTCTTAGCCTTGCAAGGCAGCCGGACAAGATCACGAAATCATGAGATCACGCGAAAAATCCTTCCTGCCAGGATTCAATTTATGCGGTTGTGTCCAACCACAGTGGTTCAGACGAATCAATGCAGCTGCTACGGCATGAGCTATGGCCATGGTTTAACGTGTGTGTTGACAAGTTAGAGACTGTTTGCTCAAAAACCAAAATGGTGGCTGCTAAAGAAGGTAGATGCTGCTAGCGTCAGTTCAATCAGAACTGGAGATTGTTTCTTTATCAAAAGAAGACCAAGACCGAAAAGGTGTTTTTGCTCTTCTCCCAACTGACTCCCAGATGGTTCTGTGTAACAAACCATTTGGAGAAGTCAGGTTAGTACATTTTAGAAAGTCTGAATATTTTTGTAAACTGAGGATGTGTAGTCTGCCTGGTTATTGGAGGGTTAAGACTTGCTTTTAGGGTTAAGATTTCAGTGAAGTTAGGGCCGAGGGAATGTATTGTGTCAATGAGTGTCCTCACAAGTACATGAGGAGAAATGTGTGTGTGTCTCCATGGACTGACTTGGCTACAAAGGCCACCTGGAAGATCCACTTACAACCCAGGACAAAAGGTGTCTGGTACAAGAGGAGGGGCGAGGGTACTTGGAGTGATGGGGGAGATGTGGGGGGTTGTGAAGGGGGTGTTCAGGTCTTTCATCAGCACGGACCCTCTGCAAGGGGAAGGGAAATGTGTGTGTGTGTGTGTGTGTGTGAGAGAGAGAGAGGAGAGAGGAGCTGGAGTGGATGAGGAGATGTTGGCCTCTGCTCAGGTTTCGGGACAAAGGGCAGAGTGATTCTGCGGGTTGGTGGATTCATATGAAAGAAACAGCCTCCGGGCCTGAGGCCAAGCCAACGGTTAGAGTCAGACGTATTTACTGGACACAGCAGACAGTCAACAGGCTCTTTCTCTCTGCATTTATTCAGGGTTAAAGTTAGTGTTAGGGTATTTTCAGTGTGTAGGTGTTGAGATCGTTGGAGATGTCCAGCTGAACATTAACACGAGTGCATTTCCTGTGCTGTTTATAAAAATAGCGCTGAGGAGCTATAATGTTGGTTACAGTGAGCACAAATGCATCATTGTGCTTTCAGTTCAGACGATGAAATTGTCGTGTCTCATTAGGGACTCATTATTTACACTCCAGTGGCGGGGGGTTGGGGGGGGGGCTGTTTGGTCATGTCACGACATGGCATTCACGACTGCTGCATCTTAGTAATTATCAACCACTAATAGCTGACTATTGATTATTAATTCTCATCAAAAAGGTTTCAAATACAACCAGCAGACGACCAACCTGGAGACCAGGAGAGTCCTGAACTGGCTCTAAGAGGCTGCTGAGCCTCCATCTGACTGGACTAAACCCCCACCAAGCTTGTGTGAGTTTAAGATACTGTTTGACTGCAGTAACAACGCAGCTACTTTCTTGCGGCGATAGCAGGAGTCTTTCCTTCTCTAAATATCTTAAATTCTGCTTATTCAACATGGCTTTATGTAGAAAATGATTACGCAAACAAATCTATGTTCAAACACAACTAAAGTTATATCCACCTCCCAGCTGTATATCTGCCGTATTTTCACAGTCACTGCTTTATTATGGCACAATGCTGAAACTATAGATTAACTCTGTCAACTAGCAGTTTTTGACAGTGGATTATTTTGTATAACCCCTTCATCTTCATCTTTCATGATGTTGCCTCTATCATTGCATTAATTTGTCACCAACTGACACTGTTAGTGCAGTGTGTTGGTATTAGTATTGTAGTTCTGTGTGCCTTTGTAAGGTAATTCTCAATGACGAGTGATGTGTAGACACCAATGAATGTATGAAAATATGAACATGCCCACCAAAATGGAAGCAAAAGCAGGATACTTTCAAAACAAACGTAAAGCAAGGATGAAATTTGTTCTTTGTTCCTGATGAACCCTGATTTATGAGTGATGAGCATCCCACCTGAAGCTCCTGTGTGCTTCTGCTTTGTTCCATCTCTGACAGAAGACCATCTGCAGCCTCCAGCCAAACCCGGATGCCCTGCAGCTCCTCCCGAACCTTTTCTCTCTCCTCCAGCTCCATCCTGGCCGCTTCTAGACCCTCCCTGCTCCTCTGCTTTACACTATGAAATCACACAAACACATATGTCCAACAGTTTAAACAACAATGTAACAACTTTATAGCCTCTTACCTTAAATCTTTGAAAGTCTGCATTAAGAACGAAATCCACCATTGAAGTTAAAGCACGGAGCTTCATGGCAGTTAAAGCACTGTCAGTTTTAATGTATCTAAATACTGTACAACCTCAGAGGCACTGCAGTCTACGTCCGACTCACTGTCCCCTGATTGTTCATCCAAGCGTACCAGGGCTTATGGGCAATTGAATGTTTTGTGTTAACAGACTAATAGTTACTTTGGAGATTTAGAAAAATCTTCTTAATTTAGATTTTACAGGAGCAGAAATCATTATGAACAAGGATAATTTACACGTTAACAAAAGGAGAACCTCAAATGTTACACAAATGTCTTCAAACAAGCTGCTTTTTATCATCGTTTGTTGTTTCCATATTCCAAATGTAAGGAGACCAGTCCAATAATTTTTAAACTGGACTGTCAAGACGTCTGGTAATGTAAATAAAGCTATGAACTCCACATCATACACCATCTCACCTGCCGTATCGAGCCTGCATCGCCTGCAGCTGCTGACAGAGCGGTGCGGTAGGGGCCTGCTCCAGGTGAGCGGGGACACCCAGCAGCCTGGCAGTGCGGAGTTCCAGTGCGGACAGGGCTCGATGTTCACAGTCCAGTCTGTCCTGGTACTGTTCCCAGGACTGCAGCAGGTCCTGAAGCTCCTCAGAGGAGGACTTCACACGGGAGCCATCAGGAAGCTCCGCCTCCACCTGCTCCAGGACAACGGAGGCCTTCTCCACCTGAAAAGAGGGTCACACACAGTATGGTCCTAATTACACTTCATGCAAACAAACAAATTTAGAATAAATACGTAGTTGCATTTGCAAGATAACAGAAGTAATTTAAAGTAGTTTCGTCTTAAGAAAAAAAAAATGAAAAAAACTGAAGATTCATTAAATCAGTTCTCAGATATTTTTCCTGTTGTTTAACTTACACTGTTGGTGATTTCGCTCCATTCTGCGTTCCTCTGCTTACTACGAGTTGTCAGCTCCCGTGTGCAGCGAAATAGTCTTGTTACCCGTTTCCAGACGACAGTCACTGTTGCCACTCGGCCTCCACAACAGCTCTGCTCTGGGCACCACTCCTTCAGCTCCTCCAGACGCCTCTGCAAGGACTCCACCTCCTCACACAGAGCCTGCACAAGACAGAGGCATTTAAATCAAAGGTTACAGTTTAAGGGAAGACGCTACAGGTGAATAGGGTACAATTTATTAAAAATAGATATAACCATGAAACTTCCCCAGTTGATAAGACAATTATTAGTTTTCTAAAATGTTATGTTTAAAGGCATTTTCTAATGCTAACTTTTTAATTTAGGAGAACACACACGTATTTTGGGCATTTTCTTTCCACTAATAATAAGTGATAAGACATGTTTGTAAGCAAAATAGCCCAAAATTGCCATGCATGAAAAAACTATGTTTTGGCCTATATGTCTGACCTTAAAAAAAGAGGAAGTAATCAACGTCAAAAACCTCAAAGCCAAAAACCATTACTTAGGTCTATTTTTCTTGAATGCTTTTATGTTCTCTGTTTCTAACACAACCAGTCTCATACGTACTCTGAGCTTTGCTTCTTGGTCAGTGCAGTCAGCGAGACAGGTGACCTTTTGACGTATGACCTGTAAGAGGTTGTTCTCTGTGCTCTTCACACTCAGGATGATTTCATCTTGGCACTTGGTGTATTTTCTGTGATTTTCTGCACACCTGAAATAGAAACCATATTGATTTTTTTATGTGCAATAAGAAGCTTTTGCTTCTTCTCACATGCATAAAGAAATGTGAAGGCACAGAATGGTTGTGTAGTGTAATGTCTATGGTAGGTCTATTACCTGCTCAGACGCTCCAGTTGTATGTGTCCCTTTGCCTGGAGCGTGGACATCCTCACCAGGAGCTGGCTCAGAATGTTCTCCTGGAGCTGCTCCACCTTCTGGGGGGACAGGTAAGGATGCAGGGCAACTTGACTCTGGAGCTGCTCCACATGGGTCTGGAATCTCTGCTGGAGCGAGGCCAAAGCTTGTTGGGTCTCCACCAGCCTTTCAGAGCAGAGTCCAGCAGAGCCCTGTGGTGGCAGCAGAGAGACGTCGATGTCCCTCAGGAATTGTACTGCTTGTCTAACAGCGCATGTGTAGCTTCTCAAAGAGTCCCTAGCCTGGGAGATCTTCTCCTAAAAAATAATAAACACAATTTCTTAATTATACATTTCAGTCTTGATTCACAGTCAATTTTTTTATATTTCATACAAGTTATCTTCCAAATGAGTGTTTTAGGTAATATATTAAAACTGGGCAGGGAGTTGTTTATGCCTTTATCGTGACAATTGAAATAAATAATAGAAAAACAATGCAACTTGCCATTTGTGAGTCACATTCAATGAGGACTGCTTTCTTCAAGTCCATTAGATTTTGGGATCCGCTTCCTCGTTTGGTTCCCTTCTGCTTCTCTAGAACCTCCAGCGCTCTCATTCTTGACTCTACAGTCTTTTTCAAAGACAGGATTCTGCAGTATTCGTTTTTAATTGCTGTTTCATTTGGCTCCAACATGGGAAGTTTCTGGAGCTCCAGGTGGTTCTTCCAGAGGAAGGCCTGAGTGGTTTTCTTTTCGGACTCCAGGTCCAGTTCCTTCAGCAGCTTCCTCTCAAGGATGCTAAGGTTATTGTAGAGTGTCATCTCCAAGGTGTCAAGGCTATCCACATTTTGTTTTAGTCTGCGTTGCTCTGTGGTCAGCTGTGAGGGGTAGAGGTCAGCAGAAATCATCTGGAGTTTGGTGTGAGCCTCCTCGGACAAATACTTTAATAGAGGTAACTGGACGAGGAGCGCCTGACAGAGTTTGTACTTCTCCTCCAGCTCCCTGCTGTCTTCTTTGGTCTGATGGACCTGCGCCTGAACATTCTCCCTGAGGTCCTCCACACACTGCCTCACGTACAGGTAGCTCTCATGATCTCTGGATTTCATTTCAAGGGTGGCCATTTTGCTGTGAAGCTCAGAAATGACTGAGTACAGTACCCTTGTCTTTTCCTGGGGAATCCAAGATTGCAGAAGGTCAACCTGGGACTTGTGCTCCAAAATCATGTGTTTGAAAGGCTCCAAAGCCTGCAGAGACTCTCTTGTGATGGGGTACCTGTGTCTATTAAGATCTACTAACATCTGCCTAAGGCTTTTTTCAATGGTGACCAGGTTTTTCTTGCTTGAATCTACAGTCTGGGTGAGTTTGTCCAGCTCCTTTTTGTTGGCCTTCTCATAGCTGCTGATGTCTCGGATGTCCTCCTTGAGCTTGGTAAGCTTGTTAAAAAGCTGACAGTTCTCTGTGATGCTGAGTTCAGAGGCAATGTCTTTACTCTTCATTAAAAGAGCCTCACACACAGGGCCCTGCTTTTCAGCCTCAGCCACGGTCTCTTGGATCTGACGAACTCTGCGATCAAGTTCAATAGGGCTCCTGAGCTCATCATCTGCACTCCTCAAGGCCTCTCTATGCAAATGAGCCACAACCCAGGAGTCTAGGTCAGCAATCTGCTCTGACAGTTTTTCTCTGGTCTGCAGTCCTGACTCTATCTCTCTCACAGCCTTGGCTAGCTTCTCAGTAGTCAACTTTGAGAGTTCTTGAAGGGATTCCAGACAAGAGCGAACCATGGGCACTTCCTCAGCCTGGTCCAGCTGTGGAAGGAGCTCCGTCACCTCCTCCACCAGTGACTCCAATTGGCCCTCTTTGGCCATGACCTCAGACTGCAGCTTCTTCAAATCTCTGAGCTGCCGGTGCACCTCCTCAGGGAGCAGAGCCACCCTCTTCCTCCTGCCCTCAATGTCACTCTCTGTCTGCTTTGCCCAGGCAAGGCCATCCCTCATCACCACAATAATTTTCTCCATGATGGGGTTGCTGCTGTTTTGAGTTTGGGAAGACACTAGTTCCTCTGTGTGGGAAAGCTGATCTTTGACCCTCTGAAGTCCCTGTTGTATCTTTTGTGTTTCCTTCTCCCGCTGTGAGCTAATGAGTAGCACCTCTGACAGCTGCTGCAAATAAAGGTATTTTTGCTGGGCATCTTTAACCTCAGCATTTGCCACCATCAGCTCTTGCGCCTTCTTGCAATTCCATTGAGTAACTGAAGGTGACTTGGCTTCAAGGTCTTTGCTGATTGTCTCCAAATGTTCCTGAAGACTTGATATCGCAGACAGAAGGCTGTTGGTTTCGTGAGAATGGATATTTCTGTGATACAAGGTCCTCTCGACTGCTCTTTCCAGGCTTCTCCACTTGTCTTGTAGATTTTTCTGCTCAGTCTGTGTGGTTGCCTGCTCCGACCGGCTGAGGTGGGGACATAGCTTGGTATGGGTTATGAGCATCTCCCCAAGTACTGATCTGTTCTCCTCTATACTTCTCTGTAAGGAGGCTAGTCGCTCTGCATCCTTGGAGCTGCTCTCCTCTGGGGAACTGAAAAGACAAACAGTCAAGTCATAAGAGTATGAGAGGAGGTGTTGCGATTACATTACATTACATTACAAGAAATTAAAAGGAAACCATAAATAACTGACATTTTAACAGCATCAAGTTCTGCTGTCAGTCTCTCCAGCGTGGTCTTGACTGCTTGGATCTGTCTGCAGTAATCAGTCAGCACCTGCAGTTGGGCCTCTTTACTCTGGATAACAGCAGCTGCATCCTGAACAGCAGTATACCACTGGTCCTCTACAAGCTCCAGAGCATCCCTGTTCTCAGCATCAGCGCCTTTCAACTGAGAGAGCAATGACACCTGTGCCTGGGCAGTCTCTCTGCACTCCTGCAAAAGTAAACCGCTTATTTAAAGCTCTTTGTCATGTTCATTTTTTATGTTGAGATTATCTAATTATTACTAAACAAATAAATGCTATGAGCAGGTTTTTTCAACAGTCACAAATGGTAAGGGCCTATTGTACAATTCTTATGTACTTGTTTTTAATATCCAACAGGCTGGTACAGATATGCATTAGAGATGCCCAGTTCTGGAGGAACATGTGCTGTCCAATTCCACAGTTGATTTGTACATACAAATCAAGCCGCTGCCATAAATTATCTTCTTAATTTTCTAGTGAGTCATGCACCCTGTCATTCTGAATATCGCACCTGAGCCTCCTCCAGCTGCTGGGCCATGGCTGTTGGGTTGAGCTCAGCTGGATGGTTCTTGCAGCTCAGGACTTTATACACCAGCCTGCTCAGATGATTGTCCAGGTCACTGGTGGATGTAATCAGAGCCTGTGGAGCATCCTCCAATGGTTTACCCTAAAGACACAGAAACACATTAGAGTCTCAAAATGTCCAGCTGAGGTCCAAAATCGGTTTTGATGTTGTTCAATCATGATCAAATTAAAAAAAGGAATCTTGCTTTTGCCACCATTGTTCACAGTCAATTTGTTAATATCTAGTGGAGAGCAACAGAAAGGATGTAAAATAGATTAAATGAATAGCTAGATTCAAACCGCCAATGCTACATGCTCATCACACTAGTATTCTCGTAATAGATTCCTTACACACATACACCTATGTGTAGGATTTGACTAAGTCTGACTTTGGCGACTCCTAGTGGTAGTCTTAAAAAATGACTGTGGCACACAGTAATCATGATACCTTAATTAGTTGACTGTTGGGTCCTGTCCCTGCAAGTGGCTGTATTTCTGTGAAGATGCTCCCCGTGGCAGTTCCCTCTGGTACCTCCAGAACAAACTTCTCAGTCGTCACAACACTTGTTACTGTTTGAGCTTTGTTTTCCTGAGAGGGCAATCCTTCCACCAGGGTTGCCTCACCCCAGATAATGTCAGGTGAAGTTTTCTGAACTGCCTGCGATGATGCTGGTGATATCTTGTCAGCCTTGTACACCTGCTCCCATTGTGAAGACAAAACACCAGTATTAATGCAGGAAAAAATTCTGACAAACAATTGTATAGAGTCTCAGTTGAGCTGAGAAAAGAACTGTCACCCCTTTGTAAAACAGGACTATACCATTTGAATGATTTGTTTTCTCAAGACTGTACCAAGCCTCTCCCTACACCCTTTGACAGTCACAGTGTGTCACTGATAACATGTATGAGCAAGTTCATGTTTCCTACCCCGAGGCAATAAAACCTTTAGTAGCACAGGAGTAAACGTCTCAGGCCTTTATTCTTTGCTTCGTTACAATGCTAATGAAATGTAGCTGTGTGTGCCCCTGTTACAACTCTAAATAAGTAAATATCTTAAGAACTCATAAACAGAGGCTCTAAAGACACACTGACCAGTCATTTTTGCAACTCTTTGGTGCAAGAATATTAGGGAGCAAGAGCAAACAAGTATGTGCAAGAAACTGAGCATAATAGATGATATACATTACTGATGTCCCTGAAGCAAAATTCTATATTTATCCTATTTTTCTCTGAATACTGTTTTCTCTCTCACATTCCCTCTTTCTGTCTACTCAACTTGTCTTTAAGTATGCATTGTCTATTGTAATCACAAATGTCAGACATTATGGACATATAACATAGTGGTGAGTCAGTTCTATGAGTCATATATAATACTAGAATTTTACTTAAAATACATCAAGTGTTTACTTGTGACGGTAGTTTATTTAGAATTAACTACAAACTGCCAAAAATCACAAGGACAGTCCCCCCCAAAACAAACTAAACACAGTCCAGTCCAAAGAGTTATTTTACTGTATCATACTGTATGTAACTGTAACCCCCAAATGTCTTACCTGTGGCAAATCCATACTCTGAAGCCTCACTTCACCAGTGGTGGTGGTCGTGGCCATTGGAAGTTGAACATTTTGTACTTCTACTGTGACAATTTTTTCCCTTTCCTCTTCCTGAATTGTCCTTCTCTTCCCCTCCTTCTGTTCTTCCTCCTTTACATCTGTTGTGTGTCTCTCTGTTTGGGTTCTAGGGACCACACTGGGTTCAGACAGGGATTCAGTAAAGCTTTCTTGCACTTCTACGCTGGTCATCTTAACTGCAGACTTGTCAAGTTGAATATCAGTGGGAGTCACATCCATGCTTTCTTTAACTGTCTCAAAGTCGACACTTGATTCCATCCGTGGTTCCTTTTCTATTGTGACAGTTTTGTATTCATGTACACTCATGTGGATTTCTTCCTTTTTAACAGACTTTTCATCCAGGCTCTTGGGTACATCACGTGATAGCACTTCAGCCGGTTTTTCATGAACACTATGAACCTTGACCTCTTTGGGTCTTTCCAATATGGTTTTGAAGATTTCTATTTGAGTCACAGTTTGGCTTGGTTTCAACTGGTCTTGTTCAGACAAGGTTATCTCAACAAATTCTGTCCCTGGATGATGGGGCTGAGCGGTTACAGCGGCAGAGGTAGGTAGGTGAGTGGAGTCACGTTTAGCCACTTTCTCTTGCCTTTTAGTACTGATTTCTTGCACTTTTACTCTTGTCTTTTCAACTGTATCCTTCTCTGGCTGAACATCAGCTGAAGTCAAGTCCTTGTTTTCTGGCACTTCACACTGGATACTTGCTTGATCTATATCAATCCTTGGTGCCTTTGCTATCATAACAGACTTTTCAGCAAGGCTCTGGGGTGTATCATGCACATCTTTTATTGAAACTTCAGCATGCACTTCTTGCACGTTGCCATCCTTGACCTTTTTGGGTGTGGTTTTCATGAGCTCTACCTCAATCACTGTTTCACTTGGTTTTACTGTGTCTTGCTCAGATAAGATTATTTCTGTATATGTTGTCTCTGCTTCACTTGGCTGCACTGCTGCAAAAGCAACAGAGGTGGGTTTAGTGGAATCACTGTGATCCACATTCTCTTTCCTTTCAGTGTTGATTTGTTGCACTTCTACTCTTGTCTTAACTGCAGCCTTCTCTAGTTTAACATCAGCTGAAGTTTCATCTTTGTTTTCAGGCACTTTCTCGCACTGTACACTAGTTTGAACTGTATCTATTCTTGGCTTCTTTGCTATCATGACAGAGATGTTTTCATGATGCTCAGAACTGGTCGGTATATCTGGTTTCAAAACATGCACTTCCGGTCCCATGTGGATTTTCTGAACAGACACTTTAGGGTGCTCTTCCCCATGTTCCTTGACCTCTGTAGGTCTATCCTGTGTGGTTTTCAAGAGCTCTATTTTAGTTTCAGTTTGGATTGGTTTTACTATGTCTTGCTCATATATGTTTATTTCTATAAATTCTGTCTCTGTCACATGTGGTTGTAATGAGTCAGAAACAGGAGAGGTCCATTGAGCAGAGTCTCTTTGAGGCATATTGTCTGGACATTCAGTACTGCTTTCTCCCACTTCTTTTGTAGTCATCTTAATTGCACCCTCCTCTGACTTAACTTCAGAAGCAGTCCTATCTTTGCTCTTTGGCACTCTTTCACTCTGGATACTTGTTTGAACAGCTCCTGTGACAGATGTGTTTTCCTCCTCTGGACTGGTCTGTATATCTAGTTGTAGAATGCACACTTCAGGCCGCAAGTGGATTTCCTTAACAGACTTTTCATCCAGGCTCTTTGGTGCATCATGTGCATCATGTGTCAACACTTGACCATCCTCTCCCTGGACATCATCCTTGGCCTCTTTGGGTCTTTCCTGTGTGGTTCTCAAGAGCTCCAACTTTTGGCTTGGTTTTACTTTCTCTTGTTCAGGCAAGCTTATTTGTGCAAATGTTGTCTTTGCTGCACTTGGCTGCACTGCTGCTCCAGTGTCTTGACATTTACTCTCCTGCACTTCTACCCTGGTCACCTTAACTGCAGCCTTATCTGGCTGAATATCAGTGATAGTAATATCCTTGCTTTGTGGTTCTGTCTTACATTGCATACTTGATTGGTGCATATCCATCACTGGTTGTCTGTCTGTTGAG
This sequence comes from Dicentrarchus labrax, assembly GCF_905237075.1. Taxonomy (NCBI): domain Eukaryota; kingdom Metazoa; phylum Chordata; class Actinopteri; family Moronidae; genus Dicentrarchus; species Dicentrarchus labrax. The sequence goes on from NW_026136703.1 coordinate 24,712,690, forward strand.
ACAGTTGTATGATCTTGCTTATGTATACCAGTCTGTGTATTCATTTCTAAAACGTGCATGTCAGCCCCCTTGAGGATTTCTTTCAGATTGAAAGGGTTTTTCTCCAGGCTCTTAGGTGCATCATGATTATCACATGTAGATACTTTATCAGGCTCTTCTTTGATACCATGTTCCATGTCCTTTTTGGGTTTTTCCTGAGTGGTTTCCAAGAACTTTAGCTGACTCACAGTTTCACTTGGTTTTATTATTTCTCCCTTTGATGAGTTTATTCCTAAAAACTCTGTTTTTTCTGTGTGAGGCTGTGCCCCTGAAAAAATAGCAGAGGTAGGTTGAGTTGAGTCACTTTCAACCACAGTATCTGCCTCTGCCTGATGTGGCTTTATCTCAAATGTCTGGGTGACTCCTATTTCAGGCAGATCAAGGACCAGATATCTCTTCTGAATCTCAGCAGTGTTTTTACATAACTCCTCTATGTAGTCTGCAACACATGGTGGATCAGTAGGCTTGGAGAAAGGTTCAGCAGGAGCACATTCTGGGGCTGCAGAAGACTTATTCACATGTTCTTTCTTTTTCTCGGTTTCATTTGTGCTTCTTTTGAGTGCAGATGCTGTTTCTGGAGAAATTGACATTTCCTCACTTTCTGGTAAGGTCATTCTGGTTGGTATAACCTTAGGTTCTTCCATAACCACATCTTCAGTTTTTTGTCTTTGGGTTGGTGAAACAAAACTGATTTCAGTTGTTGTTGTGACCACCTCTGAAGTTGATGATGGTTTCTCAGTGTCAGACTCTTCCTCTGGCTCTGTTAGCATTGTGGCTGCAAGTTCTGGGGAAGATTTCAAACCCTTTGAGTGTCCGTTGGTTGGTGAAAGTGTACCTTTTTCCACAACAGTAATTTCAGTAGTTGTTTTGACCACCTCTGAGATTAAAGATTGTTTTTGAGTTTCAGGTTCTTTCTTAGACTGGGTCAGCTCAGTAGTAGCAGGTTCTGGGGAAAGTTTCAAACCCTTTGACTTTCTTTTGGTTGGTGAAAGCTTTCCTTTTTCAACAATAGTTTCAATAATTTCAGCTGGTCCTTTAACCAAGCCTGGAGTTAGAGATGACTTCTGACTGTCAGGGCCTTCCTTTGACTTCCTCCTGATTGGTATAGTCTTAGTTTCCACGACAACAGCTTCAGTTAACTGACTTGCTTGTCCATGCTTTTCCATGGCCTGTGTTTCAGTTATTCCTGTGACTACCTGTGCAGTTGCAAAAGCACTCCCACTTTCAAGTTCCATCCCCACTTCCTTTGACTCTGAATCAAGAGTTCCACCAATGACAGGCTCTAGAGCTGCAGAAACATCCAAACTTTTTGACTTCCTCCTGCTTGGTAAAAGCTTTGTTTCTTTCAAAATAATGGTTTCAGTTTGCTCTAAAGATCTCCGTCTGTCAGGCTCTTTTTTGGTCTCTGTCACATCCTTGGTAGCAGGCTCTGGGGAGAGTTTTAGACTCTTTGACTTTCGTTTGGTTGGTGAAAGCTTAGCTTTTTCCTTTTCTACAACAGTACTTTGAATTGGTCCTGTGACCACATCCTGGGTGGAGGACGTTTGACCCTCTAGTTCTTTCTTACTTTGTTCAGGCTCCACATCAGGTAATCCAACATGAGCAACTGTCTCAGAAGCTGTGGAAAAGTCACCACTCTTTGACTTTCTTCTGGTTGGTGCAAACTTTGTTTCTTCAATAACAACATTTTTATTTTGGTCATTGGAACTCAAAGACTTATGACCTTCAGGCTCTTCCCTTGTCTGAGGCACCTCAGTGTCAGCAGGTTTAAGAGGAAGTTCTGTGCTCTTTGACTTTCTCTTGGGTGGTAGAAACTCACTTTGTTCCATAACAGCAGTTTCAGTCTGTCCTTGAACAAACTTTGGGGTTGTAGTATTATTTACAGGTTCTTGTTTTGTTTCTCTTGGCTCCACACCAGTATCTCTACCAAGGGGAGATACTGACTCTGGAACTGAGGAAACCTCAAGACTCTTTGACTTCCTCCTGGTTGGTGTAACTTCAGGAGCAGTTGTTACAGGGACAGTAATGACTGGCTCTGAAACATCTAGAAGAATGGTTGCTATATTCTTTGTTTCTCCAACAACAACAATTTCAGTTTGCTCTCTGGAGCTCAGTGCAGGTTTCTGACTTCCAGGATCTTGCTTTGCCTGTGCCACTTCCTTGGTATCGTGTTCTGGGCTTCCAGAAAGCTTGTTTTCTTTTACAACAGTTGGTTCTGTGACCACCTGTGGAGCTGAAGATGACTTTAGGCTTTCAGGTTCTTTCTCATTATCTTTAGGTTCTACTTGCTGCAATGTTTGGGTAGGTTCAGCACTCTTTGACTTCCTCCTGGTAGGTAGAACTTCAGGATCAGTTGTTAGAGGGGCAGTAGTGAATGGCTCTGAAACATCTAGAATAATAGTTGCTATCTTCTTTGTTTCTTCAACAACAACATTTTTAGTTTGCACTCTGGAGCTCAAAGAAGGATTCTGACTTCCTACAGTTGCTTCTGTGGACACTTCTGGAGTTGAAGAAGACTTCAGGCTGTCAGGTTCTTCCTTGGTCTGTTTCAGCACTGTGGCTGCAAGTTCTGGGGAAGATTTCAAACCCTTTGAGTGTCTTTTGGTTGGTGAAAGTGTACCTTTTTCCACAACAGTAATTTCAGTAGTTGTTTTGACCACCTCTGAGGTTGAAGATGGTTTTTGTGTGTCAGGTGCTTCCTTGGGCTCTGTGGTTGCAAGTTCTGGAGAAAGTTTCAGACCTTTTGACTTCGTTTTTGTTGGTGAAAGCTTTCCTTTTTCCCCAACAGTAATTTCAGTTGTTGTTGTGACCACCTCTGAAGTTGAAGATGGTTTTTGAGTGTCAGGCTCTTTCATGGTCTGTGTCAGCTCTGTGGTTGCAAGTTCTGGGGAAAGTTTCAGACCCTTTGACTTTCTTTTGGTTGGTGAAAGCTTACCTTTTTCGACAATTGTTTCAATAATTTCAGCTGGTCCTTTAACCAAGCCTGGAGTTAGAGATGACTTCTGACTGTCAGGGCCTTCCTTTGACTTCCTTCTGATTGGTATAGTCTTAGTTTCCACGACAGCAGCTTCAGTTAACTGACTTGCTTGTCCATGCTTTTCCATGGCCTGTGTTTCAGTTATTCCTGTGACTACCTGTGCAGTTGCAGAAGCACTCCCACTTTCAAGTTCCATCCTCACTTCTTTTGACTCTGAATCAAGAGTTCCACCAATGACAGGCTCTAGAGTTGCAGAAACATCCAAACTTTTTGACTTCCTCCTGCTTGGTAAAAGCTTTGTTTCTTTCAAAATAATAGTTTCAGTTTGCTCTAAAGATTTCCGTCTGTCAGGCTCTTTTTTGGTCTCTGTCACATCCTTGGTAGCAAGCTCTGGGGAGAGTTTGAGACCCTTTGACTTTCGTTTGGTTGGTGAAAGCTTAGCTTTTTCCTTTTCTACAACAGTACTTTGAATTGGTCCTGTGACCACATCCTGAGTGGAGGATGTTTGACTGTCTAGTTCTTTCTTATTTTGTTCAGGCTCCACATCAGGTAATCCAACATGGGTAACTGTCTCAGAAGCTGTGGAAAAGTCACCACTCTTTGACTTTCTTCTGGTTGGTGCAAGCTTTGTTTCTTCAATAACAACACTTTTATTTTGGTCATTGGAACTCAAAGACTTATGACCTTCAGGCTCTTCCCTTGTCTGAGGCACCTCATTGTCAGCAGGTTTAAGAGGAAGTTCTGTGCTCTTTGACTTTCTCTTGGGTGGTAGAAACTTACTTTGTTCCATAACAGCAGTTTCAGCCTGTCCTTGAACAAACTCTGGTGTTGTGGTATTATTTACAGGTTCTTGTTTTGTTTCTCTGGGCTCCACACCAGTAACTCTACCAAGGGGAGATACTGACTCTGGAACTGAGGAAACCTCAAGACTCTTTGACTTTCTCCTAGTTGTTGTAACTTCAGGAGCAGTTGTTACAGGGACAGTAGTGAATGGCTCTGAAACATCTAGAAGAATGGTTGCTATATTCTTTGTTTCTCCAACAACAACAATTTCAGTTTGCTCTCTGGAGCTCAAAGAAGGATTCTGACTTCCTACAGTTGCTTCTGTGACCACCTGTGGAGTTGAAGAAGACTTCAGGCTGTCAGGTTCTTCCTTGGTCTGTATCAGCGTTGTGGTTGCAAGTTCTGGGGATATTTTCAGACCCTTCGACTTCCTTTTGGTTGGTGAAAGCTTTCCTTTTTCCACAACGGTAATTTCAGTAGTTGTTTTGACCGCCTCTGAAGTTGAAGATAGTTTCTGACTGTCAGGTTCTTCCACGGTCTGTGTTAACTCTGTGGTAGCAACTTCTAGGGAAAGTTTCAGACCCTTTGACTTTCTTTTGGTTGGTGAAAGTTTACCTTTTTCCACCTTGGTAGTTTCAGTAATTTCAGTTGGTCGTATGACCATGCCTGGTGTTAGAGATGGCTTCTGAACATCAGGCTCTTCCTTTGACTTCCTTCTGATTGGTATAACCTTAGTTTCTTCCACAACAGCAACTTTTCTGTCAGGTTCTTTTTTATCATCTTCAGGTTTAGATTGGTCCACAGTTGTGGTAAGTTCATTACTCTTTGAATTTCTCCTAGCTGCTGTTACCTCAGTGGGAGTTGTTAAAGGGGCATTAGTGTATGGCTCTGAAACATCTAGAATAATGGTTGCTATATTCTTTGTTTCTTCAACAACAACTGTTTCAGTTTGCACTGTGGAGCTTGATGAAGGTTCCTGACTTCCAGGGTCTTGCTTAGTCTCTGCTACCTCTTTGGTATCATGTTCTGGGAATAGTGTTGAGCCCTTGGATCTTCTTTTGGTTGGAGAAAGCTTATTTTCTGTCACAACAACAGTTGGTTCTATGACCACCTGTGCAGTTGAAGAAGACTTCAGGCTGTCAGGTTCTTTCTTATTATCTTCAAGTTCTACTTGCTGCAAAGTTGTGGTAGGTTCAGCACTTTTTGATTTTCTTCTGGTTGGTATGAGCTTTGTTTCCTTAATCACAACACTTTCAGCTTGCTCCCTCAAACTCAAATCAGACCTTTCCAGTTCTTTCATCATCTGTGCTGCCTGCTGGTCGGCCGGTTTTTGGGAAAGTTTTGGACTCTTTGATTTTCGCTTGGGTGGTAAAACCTCACTTTGTACCAAAACAGCAGTGTTGGTTGACTCTGGAACAAACTGTGAGGTTGAATTCTTCTCAGGTTCCTTCAGCAGACCTGCTGTTCTTTCAACAGTGGACACTGGCTCTGGAACAGAGGAAATAGCTAGACTATTTGACTTCTTCCTGGTTGGTATGACCTTAGTTTCTTCCTCCACTAGAGCAGCTTCACATTGCTTCTTGGATCTCAGTAAAGCTACTTCATGTTCAGGCTTTTCCATGGTCTGTGTTTTCTCCTTGCTAGAAATTCCGGGGGAAAGTTTTGGCTTTGACTTTCTTTTGGTTGGTGAAAGATTACTTTCTCCCAAAACAGCAGTTTCAACTGGTTGTGTGATCAGCTGTGCAGTTGTAGAAGTCTTCCCATTCTTAGGTTCTTCGTTAGTTTCTTCAAGCTCTGCATAGTATTTCGTAGTTTTACTTTGGGTAGCGACCGGCTCTGAAATTGTAGAACTCTTCGACTCTTGCCTTTTTGATACAGACTTAGGTTGCCCAGCATCTGTTTCTGTGATAGGCACTGAAGTTGGGAGAGACGTCAGATTCACAGCGTCGCCCTTGATCAGTGCAGGTTTTGCCACAGTAATCTTTGAGGACACGTCTAGACTCTGCAGGTTATCATCTACTTTCGTGGCTTCTTTCGCAGCAGCGGTTCCTGTCTGATTTCTGGGTACCTCTTCAGTAATAATAGTTTTCACCATTTCAGGCTCCACCTTAGTCTGGGCAGGCTCTGTATCAGTGGCTGAAGTCTTGGACTTTCTCCTGGATGGAACAGGTGTAGTTTTATCACTAACACCCGGTGCAGACTGCTCAATGACCTTTTGGATCAGTACAGGACCCTCAGCAGCAGGTTTCATTTGCTCAGCTACAGCAGGCTCACCTGTGATATCTACCTTTATACTTTTAAACTGTGCCTCTTGAGAGGTATGTTGTGCTGTAAAAGGTTCTGAAGCATAAGTTGTACTCTGAAATGTATCTTTTGTTGGTTCAATTCTGGTTTGCTCCACAACAGTAATACTTGTGTCCTTCATGGCTGCTGTTGACAATAATGGTTTAGCCTCAGTTTGCAGCTCAGATGAAACTGATAATTCATCATCAATAGATTTTTCTGTTAAGGGAATGTTTTTCTGTAGGTGAACTTGATCTTTTTTCTCAGTTGAGCGCTTGTTTTTTCGTGGTGGTGGCACTACAGATGTCTTCGTCTCCTTTAGATCATAAGCCAGCTTTTGTTTACTCCTTTCATTAAGTTCCTTGAAAGAAAAGATACAAATAGCAATAATCACTACAGAGTTACAGTTAAATATAGTGATCTTTAATCTTTACATTATTTAAATACCTTTAAGCACTGGCTGAGAGAAGTCTTATGTTTGTCTGCTTCTCTGAGTGTCTCTGAACCCTCTCTTCCCAGTTTCTCAAACAAGACCGGCATTAAACAGTCTGTTAGAAACTGTTTGTGAGAAAGCGCCTCCTGCAGGCTTTCCTGCAACTTTTCACCTCCCTCTAACGTTGCCTAACACCAGAAGGAAAAAAATGTTAAAGTGCTTGTAGTGATGAAAAATCTGTGTTTATGTGTGAAATGTCATGACAAAATCAATCACACATTGCCAAGAGAGCATAGCCACTATGTGCTGTGCTGAGTGCTCCATCGACTGGAAATATTACACTTCACGAATGCTTAGACTCAGAAACCCTTCTTTGATGAAAAACTCATTACTCTTTTTTCTCTTTCAATTAATGTATATTTTCCAAACAAACTTGCAACATCATTTTACATGATGATTATTAAAGGAGATATTAGAAATGCTGGACAGGATATAATGAATGACAGTCTTCATATGTTCAACACGAACAACAGTAGAAGACTAACTCTACTAGGAAGCTCTCTCAGTTACATATTTAACTGCACAAATGTTTACTGAAATAAAGCACTTACATTGCCTACCAAAACAGTGAAAGCATTAAAAGACAGAAACCTGCACAGAAGAACTGGACTCTGATGGTTTGCTTTGGTTCCATTCCTGCAGGGCGTGAAGGGAGTCCATCAGGCAGCGAGCTGTGTTTGTAGAGCAGGTACCCTGGCGCTCGCTTAGCCTGGACTTTAGACTGTAGACATAAATGAATCACATTTACTGTAAATGCAACATTTTGCATGGCATCTGCATGTATTACACTAAATGAGATCCAAATGAAAAAATGAAACATTGTTCAAAAGGAACCCATGCAAGCAACAAATAACAATAGAGAAATGTTTATGTACAGATGTGAGTCATTTCTTGGTCAGGTATTAGATAACATGTAATCTTTGGTTTCAAATCAGGAGAAAATTGGAAGAACTCCTGTGTTTCCATGTCAAGAGCAGAATGACCCACAAAGGCATTTTGCTGGTATGTAAGAACAACTGAAAGCTAAATTGAAATAGAGGGAGGCCAGCTGAGTATTGCTGTAGAATCTGTTCAAGTAGGCTATATACAGTTTTTAAAAAACCCCAGTGGTAAAGTGGACAGATGTTACTGCATATAATGCGAGTTTGGTTTGTTCTCAGACCATCTCTTCCCTGTTTATACTCTGAGTGAATCAAAAATATATGAATCAAACATAAAGTAAAACAGTGGTGCTATGACCACAGTAACAATCAGATGTCATGATTAATCACCCATATAGTGTTTTTATGTTCTATTTGTGACATCTCTCCTATGCTGAAGGAAATGGCATCAGCTGTAAGATGTGTTACCTGTCTTGCTGCTGGCGTAAAGACTCCACCACAGTGATAATTTCTGCTGGCAGCTCGTCAGTGACAGGTGCAGCCTTTACTTCCTGGTAAAGGTCCTGAACTTTGACACCCAAATCTTCTAGTGACTTCTCACAGTTCTAACAGGGGATACACATCAACATCACGTTAAGTAATATTCACGTCTGCAACAACATCATGTTAGCAAAATTCACACGCCTGCAGGTGGAAAAACTCCAATATTCACTTACTGTACATTACCTTCTGCCTCAGGTTTCTGTGGGAACTCAGTAGTAGTAGTTAGATAATAAAAGCGGTTATTACATGAGGTTTTGTGCTTGGATAAATTAAAGTAGTAATAACCTGAAGGCTGTGCCAGTGCTGTTGGAGCTGAGTGATGTTGTTCTGTGGTTCACTATAACTGAGCGCCTGGTCCAGAGAGCGGAGCTCCCACTGCAGGGCTGCAGATCTCTCCTTCAGCCCCTGGGTCCTTCTTGCCAGCTGAGCGTCCAGCTCCCCCAGCCGTGTCTCACAGGCTGTCAGGCGCTCCCTCACTTCCTGCTCTGAGGTGGCACAGAGGTCGTGGAGATGGCTGACCTCCAGGGTGAGAGCATCCCGACCTCCAGGGGTACAGAGGTCCAGCAAGCTGTCTCTGGCGGAGTCCAGCTCCTTCATCTCTCTCTGCTCCCTGTCCACTGTCTGGAGCAAAGCCTGGCATCAGGAGGGAGAAAGAGGAGAAACAGACTGTTAGAAAGCAGAAAGAACAGTTTCTCACATCCCTGTAAAGAGCTTTTGACTACTAAGTTAAGTTGTAACAAATTAAAATATTCAGAAAGAATATTAAAATAATAATAAAAGAATAATAAATAATTCTCTGCCTTTTCATGCCTTTATTAGATAGTGACAGCCGAAGATAGACAGGAAAGGGGGGTAGAGAGAGAGGGGATGACACGTAACAAAGGGCCGCAGGTCGGATTCAAACCCGGGCCACTGCAGCAACTCCACTTATGGGTTGCCAGCTCTACCGACTGAGCTAACCAGACGCCCATAACCCATGTCTTTAAGTACAACTTTGTGATGTCTTCCTCAAATGTGTTAGAAATGTATTGGTTTGTTACTATAAAAGAGATTTCTTCAGTTTGGTGCAATACAGTGGCAAATCAAACTAGGTGCCACACTACATTGTGTGTTTTATTATCTGACCTTCAGAGTGTTGACTGTGCTGTGCAGACCCTGTCTGTCTGCTGGAGGAGCTCCCAGGCCTTTAACCTGCTCCCTCAGCCAGTCCTGGGCTGCTTCATGCTGCTCGACCAGCTGGGTGCACTGCCTCTCCGTCATAATGCCCTGCTCCAGGTTAGCTATAGCAGCCTAAAAACAAAGGAGTAAAGTGGAATTTCACTATATATATATATATATATATAATATAACACACTAGTTTTATAGCATATCAGTGTTATAAAGATAACTGCCCATAAATAAAAGGATCTACTAATAATAAATTGTAAAAGATATAAGACACTTGCATTTTCTAAAACTGACACATTATGAAATTAACTATTGTTATTAATTAGGAATTACGTCATATTTACATCAACATTTCTCAATGCAAATATACATTTATATTGGGAGAGTGAAAAACTTAAATCATTAAAAAAGTCAACAATAAAGAAGCTCCTTTTATTTTTCTTTAGGATTACTGTAGATCGTGTCTCTAATAACTTACAGTCAGCTCTTTCAGCAGGGCAGGAATGGACTCCTCCTTGGCTTCCCAGGAGGGATCTGACCAGCCACGGTCCTGTGTGATCTCAAACAGCTGTGCGGTCTTGAGGAAACAGTGCAGTACAGGTTGAAATCTTTTTTAGTTTATATTACATTTTCATGAATAATGATTAATAATATTCGAAAAAATACATAGTTCTTAAGTCCAGGTCTTTACCTGTTTGCGTACGTCTGAGAGGACGGGGGCCAAAGCTGTGCTCTGGTCCAGCAGGGTCCGGGCCTGTTCCACCACCTGCCTCCGCTCTCCCAGGCCCGGCCAGGGGAAGGCACGCGGCAGGCTGGACGTCTGCTTCTGAAGCTCAGACAGACGGGCCTCAGCCTGACTTTGCTGGTGCTGACAGGACGCCAGGCGGTCCACAACACCCTTCAATTGCCTGATGGGTAACAGCAGGTGTAAGATTAGGACATCAGGTTCAACCTTCAAATTCAAGTGATCACAGAACCATGGATAGAAAACATGGATACAGTATAATGTAATTTCAAGGACATCTGAAGGTTGGGTTTGGGTTTGTCAGTAACTGGGGCCAGAAAATCCAAACTTCTTGGGCAAATAAATTACTGACTTTTTTTAAAACGTTTTAAAGTTATTTTTTAAAACAAGAATCTAGCCTCCATTAATGTTTCTGTATCTTAATGCACTTTGACATTAGCTACTTAACCTTAACCAATGGTTGTTTTTGTTCCATCTCTTTTTATCAGCAAGCAATGAACAAAACATTCAGGTTGTCATTTAGCTAAGAAACAAACATGTAATCTATCAGGAACAACTTCTGTTTTGAAAGTTAATCTTTGTGGTTTCATTCATACGGAAGCCCTGAGAGACAACTAAAACTTAAAAAAATTCCACATCAGATCTAAATAGTTTTCTCAGCCACAGGAGGCTGAGGTGCACCACTACCCCATTTTCTAAATAGGACTACAAGCATTCATGTTTTCTTCCAAGTCAACGGCAGATAGGTCTGATTAAAATATATTTCAAGGCAAAAGAAAGACATTAGACAGTAATGGTACATTACTTGCTAACACAAAATATATATATCATGTGCATGAAGAAATTTCAAACTCACATGGAAGAAAATATGAATGCCAATTCAATTTCTTTGTTTTTGTGTCATAAACAATGGAGAGAAAACTATTTAGACTAGACTTAGAAAATCGGAAATTCTCAGTTGCCTCTCAGGGCTTCTGTAAATTGAATTTTAGCTTCTCAGGAAGCTAAAAACAGCATCCAGTACCTCTGTGTCTCCTCAGCAGCCTGCAGGACCGTCCTCCACTGCTGCTCAGTGTCTTTGACCGTCTGCTGAACCTCCAGTTTCTTGTCTCCCTCAAGGTCTTTTTGCTCACACAGGCTCTGTGCTCGTTTCTTCAGCCCCGTCACTTGTGCCTCACCATTGGACCTGGAGCTCAGGATGACCTAAATACACAATCATACACAGTTTTCTCATGTGTTGCCTGACAAACCTCCCTGAATTACCATTACATATTATTAAAAAACACACCTCAGATTGCATGTTTTACCTGTGCTGTGTTCAGCCTGTCCTCTATCTGAGCCCGGCTGCCCTGAGTGCTGCTCCCTTTGGACTCAGCCTGTTGCTGCAGCTCTTTAACCCAGGTCTTTGTACTCTCTGCTTGGATACGGAAGGCCTCCAGCTCCCTGGAGAGCGAGTACTGGACCTCCGCTTTCTTCAGAGTGTTCTCAGCGGACTGTAGGACCGTCCTCCACTGCTCCTCTGAGTCTTTTACCGTCTGCTGGGCCTCTCGTCTCGCGTTCTCCTCCAGGTCCTCCTGGTCGGACAGACTCTGGCTCTGTCTCCTCAGTTCTGTCAGCTTGGAGTCTCCCTCAGGCTTACAGCTTAGGATAGTCTGAGTATCAAGAAATATTTCTTTGTTTAATTACACTTTTGAAACTGAAGTTACAAAGTGTTGTTAACAGAAAGGTAAATACAGATGTGATGGGATGTGGAGTGATTAACACAATAAAACCCAACAACAAATCAATCCTGTACATACAATACTTATACCTTGATTAGTGGTGATATATTAATATCAAAAACACTACAAGAAAAACAAACCTATTTCTGCTCAGGATTAAAAAAGCATGCAAATGTGAAGGCGTGACAGCTTGAATAATTTAGACTAAGAGCAAAAACTACATGCTTGTCAGCTAAATCTGGAGGATCTACGGGATATATTTTTGCTGAAAACCTTTTATGGTTCAAACTAACCTGTGCCGTGTTGATGATGCTTTCTGGGTCTGTCTGACTGTCCAGGGACACAAGGCTCTGCTGCTTGTCTTCCAGCCAAGTTCTGGTGTTTTCTCTCAGGGCTTTATAGTCTCTCATATGGCCCTCCAGAGCACACTGTTTCTCAGCCTGATCCAGGGCTTGTTTGGCATTTTGCATGACTCTTGTCCACTGCTCTTCAGCGCCTCTTACTTTTTGCTGAAGCTCTTGTTTTTTGTGTTCCTCGAGGTCCTGCCCACACAAACTTTGGCTTCGTCTCCTGAGCTCCTGGAGCTTGGAGTCTCCTTGGGGCTTGGAGCTCATAATGGCCTGGGGATAAAATACGGACATTGCATAGTTAAGACTTGCCATGAACGTAATCTGTGTCCATCCATCACAGCATTATTTGGTTGGGGCACAAACCAAATACAAATTCATGTCATTTTAGCAGGTGACTGACTAAACTTACACTGGTTTGATGAGAGTGCTGAACCAAAAGTGACAAAAATTAGCTGAAAGAGGCTTAAAAAATTTCTGACCAGCAGTGAAAAACTCAATGCATTTTTGTGCTAGAGAAGGATGTTGTTGCTCCCTTTAACATGACCCAGCAGCTCACCTGAGCTGCGCGCAGTCTGTCCTCAGCTTTGGTTTGGCTGTTCAGTGAGTCCAGTTGTTGTTGGAAGTCTTTAAGCCAGCTGTCAGTGTCCTGCTGATGGGTATCAAATTCTCTCAGCTGAAAAGGGAAATATACATACATAATGAGGCAGTTCAAACTGGATCAACGAAAACTGCCCTCCAACAGGATGGAGGAGGACACTCCCACTGTGTGTGCATGGTCACATACTGCCATTTAGTAGTTGTCCTGACCAAAGTGTATCAAATATTTACTCATCAAATATATTCCAAGTAATATATATATATATATATATATATATATATATAATATAAACGGCATGGTCCTTAGTAATGAAGATCACCATGCTCAGATTGGCTGGAGTCCTTGTGCTGTCTGGTAGCCTCCACTCAGAGCAAATCAACGTGCTTTTCTGTATTACATGCACTTTTAAGAAGTTCTACCTTATGGGCTTATAAGAGAAGAAAAGAAAACAGAAAGAACCGTAACAGATGACAGAGCTGCGAGGGATTTCACAGAAAGCTCTCAAGATGGACTCAAGACTTCCAAGTTGCTTGTGGATGGATACTTTTTTTAATCATATGCGGTAGCAAAAACAAGCTTTTACACTGTTAGTCATTCTGGATAACTCTGTCTACAGTTTGAGTTCTCTTACCTCCAGCTTCTTTCTCTCGGCCTCCTGGGTGATCTCAGCTCCTGCAGCGGCTTCGACCTGTTTAGCAGCCTGCAGGACCGTCTTCCACTGCTCCTCTGTGTCTCTCACTGTCTGCTGAATGTGGGCTTTCCTGCCCTCGTCTGCGTCCTGATGGTCACACAGACTCTGGCCTCGCCTCCTCAGGTTATTCACTTTACAGTCACCTTCAGGTTTGGAGCTCAAGATGGTCTGCAGACAAAAAAACCCACACAATATTTATTAAACGCAATAGATTTGATTCATTCAAATATTTGAAACAAGGAATAAATTAATTTAATTGGCTTGGCTTTGAGCAGTTTGTTAGCCTTAGCATGCTGATGTTGATGTTTAGCATAAAGTATTTCATATGACTTTTCTGACCACCAAAACACACAGAGTAGTTCAAATTCTGCCTTAAAACAAAGACATGCTCTACCTAAGAGAGATGGATGTTGTAAACTGCATTAATGTCCATATTTTGTTAAAGCCAATGTATCAAAAGTCATAAAACACATTGCTACTACAGTACAGTGAGTTCAGACAGACCTGAGCTGTGTTGGTTCTCTCTTCAGGTGGTGTGCGAGCGCCCACAGACTGCAGCTTCTGTTGTCTGTCTCTGATCCAGGACTGAGTGTTCTTACTCTGAGTGTCGAAGTCGTCTGATAGACCTCGGAGCTCTGCCTGTCTGGCGGTCTGCAGAACCGTTCTCCACTGATGCTCCGTGTCTTTTAGCAGCTGTTGAATCTCTGGCTTCCTGCTCTCCCCGAGACACTCGCACAGACTGTCACCTCGCCTCTTCAGGTCCAGCACCTTGGACTCTCCCTCAGGTTTGGAGGTCATAAGAGCCTGAAGGTGGAGACGCAGAAATGGTGGTGTGGGAACTTAGAGATCATAAGTTTTGACAAATTCTGTGTTTTCTTGTACCTGATGCTGGGTCATTGTTCTTTTAGACAATTTACTTTACATTTACTTTTCTTCACAGAAGTGAACCAAATGCTGAAATATAGGCCTACTGTGTGTGTTTTTTAAGTATTCTAGCACGCCTAGTGGTGGTCCAAGAGAGATTAAAAAATCTATTTGCTGCTTGAAAATATATCTGGTTTTCAAGTCAAACCTGCCTTTTAAACTCACCTGTGCGAGTTGTAACCTTTCTTCAAACTGCATATGACCACCAGGGGACAGCTTCTGCTTCTGCTCTCTGATCCAGGACTGGATGCTTTCACTTTGGGTTTTGAAAGCATCAAAGTCTCTTTCGGTGGTGGCTTCAGTCTCTGCCTTGTTGAGAGCCTGCTCAGCAGCCTGCAGGACTTTACTCCACTCCTTCTCTCTGCATTTGACTGCATGCTCAACCTCTCTTCTCCTGCTCTCATCCAGGCCCTGGTTGTCACACAGACTCTGGCATTGTCGCTTCAGGTCCTGGAGCTTTGAGTCTCCATCAGGCTTGGAGCTCAGAGTGGCCTGAAGAGAACAAATATCACTTTAGGTGACCACATTGGCTCTATCCTTTAAAAACCGTCCTTTATAAGATGTTCTACAATCCACCACAATGTTAACAAACTGATCCACAACCATTTTAAACTCACTTGTGCAATCTGAGGCTTTTCTTCAGTTTGCATGCAGCCATCAATCGACTGCAGGTTCTGCTCCTGGTCTCTAATCCAGGACTGAACACTTTCGTTCTGGGTTCTGAAAGCGTCCAAGTCCTTGTCGAGCAGGGCTTGTGTCTCTGCCTTGTTGAGAGCCTCCTCAGCTGTCTGCAGAGTCGTCCTCCACTGCGCCTCGGTCTCTCTGGCTGACTGCTGAATCTCCTGTTTCCTGCCCTTCTCCAGGTCCTCCTGCTCACACAGACTTTTGCTTCGTCTCCTCAGGTCGTTCACTTTAGAGTCTCCCTCAGGTTTGGAGTTCAGGATGACCTGGTGACAAAACGGGAGAAATGACATTTGAAAAAGGAAAACACATTTTAGTGATGTTGGGTTAGCAGCATAGCTATAGGACAAATATCAGTCTGTTGGTCCAACAGTTTGGTCCAAATTGAATTACCTAATATCCTTCAGCGTCAATTGCACGATCGATAAGATCACAACAATAGTTATTAATGTGTAGTTTATGCACACTTGATAGCAAGAAACGAACATTCAAAGAACATAAAGCCTATCAACTAGTTGTAAGAATTTAATCATAAGAATTCGAGAATTCATTATGAACCGATAATTTAATAATGATAATACATAACAATATAAATTTCCCATTATTGGCCAATAGTTTATGTGCCCCATAGGTTTGGTTTTGAAATCAAGAATTGTGGAATAAAACACAGAAAAGAGAAACAGACTATTTCCCATCCAGAAGTGCAAAAGAAAGAAAAAGTCTGATTTGATCAAAGACTTTCTACTATATAAGAATAAATTGTATTATCTTATTAATTTCCTCTGCATTCTAAATTCAATCAAATTGGGTTTCACTGACCTGTGCCTTGTTCTTCATCTCCTCTGTCTGGTTTCCTGTGCCAGCGGAGGTGAGGGGTCGCAGAAGGTCAGTAATCCAGGTCCTGGTGCTCTCAGCCTGGGTATTAAACTTGTCACATTCCCCCTCCAAGGCTCTCTGGGCGTCTGCCTGCTGCTGCAGCCTGGCTTCCAGGTTTCGGTAGCGTTGTATCAAGTTGTCACTGTCCTTCAGGAGGCTCTCGGCTCTGACTCCTTGCCTGCGTACTGACGCTAAAACCTCGCTGAGGGTGTCAGCTCTCCCACTGTCACAGGAAGGGCAATACAAATTTAAATTTTTTGTATAACAACTTTTAACAACAAGGGAATTCAAAGTGCTTTACATAAGACATAAATATAAAGACACAATGGAAAGTGGTATACAAAAGAAGTAGAAAGAACAGAAGCATCACTGTTTAACAGTTTCAGGCTTCATGCTCTAGTGTTTGGCCGTCGATGATCACCTCTCATCCTGAAGGTCTTTGAGAAGATGTTTGACTTTGTCTGACTCCACAGACTGTTTTTCTTTGGTCTGCAGCCAATCACGGAAGCTGTCGTGTTGCTTCTGCAGACTAGAGAACAAAAGACACAATTCAAAATACATGTTTTCTCAGTGGTTATAATGACACTCAACATTTCACTGCAGTTTGAGAGATTCCTGATCAAAACAGCCAGATTTTACACACAGAAATCTTAATGTGCAGATTTGCTGTTAAGGGAACAAAATGAAGCAATTACCTGTTCAAGTCACTGAGTAGTGACTCCATTTGTTTCTGCCTGTTGTGGCAGTGGGTTCCGAATGTGCCCACCTCCTCCTGCTGCTCCTTCAGCCAGTCGGTGAACTCAGAGAGCTGCTGGGGAGGAACCTGCTGGCTGCCCCTCTCCAGCTGATTTTTCAGCTGGACCAGACGTCTCTCTGCATCCTTGGATTTCAAGAAGGCCTGATGTACATGAGAGAATCTGTTAAGGACTCATCCATCCATCATCCAACCATCTACAGAATCTATCTACCAACTTATTTATCTACTTACAGTGAGTCTTTGCAGAGATGTTTCCACATCTGTCCTGCACTCAGGGTTCTCAAAGCACTCATTGACGGACACCTGCAAGTCCTGGAACCATGCCTCAAAGGACTGCTTTTCATCTGGAGCAAAATGAAACATGTTAACGTCATGTATAATTACAATACATGATTCATAAAAAGAATATTAAAAAAGAAAAATGAGTACAAATGAGCTTTCACCACACAGTGTAGTGTCGCCTTGTACATGTACATCCCCATCATATTCTTCCATTGAGTTTTATGGCAGTTGGCATTCATTAGTGTTTCAGTACCGCCATCTACTGGACTCCCTTGCCCCATCCATTCCAGCATTGCCGTGGCATGTGTGAAAAGGTTATTCCAGTGCCCTAAAGGTTATTCCAGTCATTTACGTTATATGTGTGAAAAAGGTTTGTGTGACTGGTATGACACTGCATGTCTTATTTCTGTACTTCTTCATACTTCTGCTGTGCTAAGGTGTTTCTTGCAAAAGAGATCTGATTATGAACTCTCTTATTTAATGGTATCAATTTCCCAATGGCAATACAGCACATGATTGAAAACACATCCACTGTAATCTACTTAAATGGGAGGGACAGACTCAACACTAACCTTTGATAACCTTGAGCAGGCCTTTGTCCCTCTCCTCCCGCTTCAGGTGGATCATGTCCTTGGTGCGGGAGATGGCCTCCCTCATCCTGTTGCAGTCTACAGACAGCGCCTCCAGAACCTGAGGACTGGCCACACTGGAAACCAAACCCACCTCCTTCAACACAGCCTCAGCCTGCTCCTCCTGAGCCTCCAGATCGTCACACAGATCCTGGTGAGGACAACAAATAAAACGGTGACAATGGCAGTTATTCTAGAGCAAGGAGAACTCAAACTGCCGGCTCTCCAACCGCCTCCCTCTGGCCCGCCAGATGATGTCAAAAATATACTTCATACATGATTTGAAACTGATTAGATAGGACCCAGTGCAATATGTTTATTATACTACTTATAGTAGGTCTATAAAATAAAGAATTATATCAAATAGAGTTACAACGTTGAACAGCCGTGTACCTGAATCTGGTCTTCCACCTTCGGTTGTGTTGCATCAACCCTGCTGAGAGAACACTGGATGTTCTCCACAGCTGACTGGCACTCCTCTATCTTCTCAGCCAGGTGGGTTTTCACAGCTATCAGCTCCTCAAAGACGTCAGTGCAGTCGGAGAACAGTTCCTGCACCTGCTGCATCCGCTTCTTCAGCTGAGTTTCCATCACCTTATTGAAACAGGATAAAGACAGTGTAACGTGGAAATCTACTTATAAGAATAAAAGCAGAAGGGATCAATCAATCAAACTGACCTGAAGCTCCAGCGGTGCCTCCTGACTCTGCAGCATCTCCTGGATCTCTACAGACTTCTTGAGGAAATGCTCAATGTTCTCCTCATTGGCATGGATCTCATCCTACACAGCAATGAAAAGTTAACATAATATGGGAGAAATTAAAAGATCAAGGGACATAATCTAAAAGTCTGACAACGGTTGAGGATTTTCCCTTTAAATCACTTTAAGTGCTCTTTTTGGGAGGTTGCTCAGGCTCAATGTTACTTTTGTGGGAATCTTACCCTCATGGCAAGTACTTGTTGTTCATTGTGGAAGGGATGGCTTTCCGCAAACAGGGCCAGTTTGGCCCCCGCCCAGGTGTCCACCTCTCCTCCCAACATTAGCTGCTTCTCCCACAGCTCCAGCGCCACCCGGAGGTTGTCCATGTAGGCATCTGTCTTCTCTGTCACCTGCAGGAGTGCCACAAATCAGAAATATTCAGTCAAGTTATGATGAAATAATAATAATTATAATCTTGAATTTAGTCTTTTTAATTTCCTATATTTCTCACAGACAGAGCTAGTCTGGAGGCAGGAGGTACTGTGATCTCAGAGGGTTTAGCCAAGCCGTGTGATTAAACACTGAAGCAAAAGTTTAAATTCCTTCTGTGACCTGTATCCTTCCTTGGACTTACACATTTAGTACAATATCTAAAAATCTATCTGTTTATAATAAAGTACATGATCCATATGTTGTGAATGTATGCATAGGCGCTTACATCCAGCCAGTTGTCCATGAGTGTGTCAGCCTCAGCTTCAAAGGGAGTCTCACTACAGTCTGGGAACTTCTTCAGTTGGGACTGCAGCTGTCTGCAAACTCCCCTCATCTCTTCCATACGCTGCCCAAGACCCCCCAGCTCCTCTTTAATATCACGGACCTGCACACACACAAACACACACACAAGTGAACACACTGTTAACCTGAACACACAGTGACTGTTCTCATTTTAGAACTTGTCTGCCATCTACTGGTTTGTTACATTTACTGCACATGTGCGGTACATACACATGTTAAATGTTGCTTCTTATTCATTATATTAAAAGGGACATTCCATCTCAAATCAATCAAACATACATATTTCCTCTTATCTAGAATGCTATGTTTTGAATTGATGAGATTCAAATGTAGGTCATCTTGTGGACTAACCTTGGTTATACTCCTCTGCAGGTTGTCCTTGCCCATGTAGGAAGCCTGATCACCGATCGCCTGCTCTGCTCTCTGCATGGTGTTGCTCAGGTGACTGCGGCAGCTCTGGAACTTCTTCAGAAGCTCCAGCAGGGCGTTGCACTGCTTCTTCCTGCCGGAGGAAGACAAGAACACAAGGGATTTTAGGTAAAGTCTCGCAACACTGCTTTTAGCCAACAGTAGCACTGAAAATGAATTGTAAGGATAGCTTACATGAATATCATACGAGGTAATATCAATATTTTTTTATCAAAGACACCCATATCCAGTAGAAGCTACAGTTTGTAGTCCACTGATGTCAGTGTGTTGGTCAAATAAATAGACTAATCTGTTTAGGTTTACAGTTACAGTTTGTTTCAGCTAACATATAGGGTGGCCAGCAGTCACTTCTTCCTAATGGCTTAATATTTTTTTCTATTTATTTAGTTACTTGATCTGAACATGCTTCTCCTGCCTAACCTACCTGTCAGAAAAAGCTTTCTGGGTCTCCTTCCACTGAGTCTCCAGCTCTTCAAAGAGGTTTTCTCCTCCTCCCTGTTCTTCTTGAAGTTCACGGAGGTTCTGGACTTCGGCATGCTGGGCCTGAAGTTGACCCTCCAAATCTGACAGGGCACGAAGCCTGGGAAGTACAAGATTATTATCAGGACGTTATTTTTGGAAATCAGGCGTTTAATTCTTCAAGCAAATGTCTTTAGATATAACAAAATTAAAATTACAACCATCAGAAAGTTAGCTGAAGTAATGCATGAGCAGAAAGACACATAATGCACCTGTGTTGTACAGCAGGCATGGTGGGCTCCTTCAGGCCTTGTGTTTCAATAGTATCCTGCAGCGTCCTCAGCTCCCCCAGCAGTGTCCTCTTCCTCAGGCCCAGGGATTTGCTGTGTGTCTCCTTCTGAATGCCCTTCTGCTGGCTGGCCAGCCCATTGTCAGCCTCCTCCAGCCTTCTCAGCAGGGCAGTCACCATGTCCAGGCAGGAGGCTGGGACAGCATCCCTGGTGACCGTCAGCCTGGCCCCCTGCAGGAGCAGATCCAGCTGAGGCGCCTTTTCCTTCAGACTGTCGATGCTCTGCCTGATCAGAGCCAGCTTGGAACGGCACTCCTGCAGTACCTGAGCGTCACTGCAGGGGGCGCCTTGGACTCCAGAGATGTCTTCATCTACGGTACGCAAAGACATGAGGAAACGGTCGAGGGCACGTGCGGCTGCTTCGCTCTTGCGGACCTGCTGTCGAAGCTGATCCAGGCTGGTTCTGTGAGTCTCAACCTCACAGGACAGAGCGAAGCAGTCTCTTGGGTCCAGATCGCTGGATTCAGGGTCCAGACGGGACACCTGGTCCAGCTCGCTCTGGATGTTGTCATCCAGCTCCTGTCGTAAGAGGAGAGAGTAGTTTGAGATGAGGAGGCTGTGAAGTGTTCTGCCAAAGCTGCTTGAGATACAAGTGTAATGTTAAGGTGCATTTAGACTGAAAGAAAGGCATTTTTTCCTCTTTTTATTTGCTAGAATTTGACCTGTGGCTTGTTTTGTTTACTGTAAGAAGGTTAACTCTAGTTCTTCAGAGAAATCTTCCACCTTTTTGTGTCCGTTTTCCTCTGGTTGTCGTACATTCATGGATTCATCTAGTCTTGGGATAAGCAGCAATCTTTTGCTCGAGTTGAAAAATATTCAACTTGTGTGAAATGTGTTCAGTTTGAACACACCTTTAGTCTTGATCATCCAATCACTGATTAGTAGGGCTTTCTGACTTAGTTATTTTTGATAATATAGGCTGCACTATTTTCTGCATATACATTTTATTAAATTTGGGTCTCAGAGAGGAGTCACTATTAATAACAGGTTTTCTGCAGGTTTCCTGGTTTCCAGGTTTTAAATTTAAGACATTTTAAGAACTTTTTCAGATCATTATGAATGCAATTTGAAACCTATTTTACAAACATACTGATAGACTTTTAGGATTTTAGACAATCAAAGAATACATAAACACAAAAGAAAGGCATTCATGACAGAATACCTTAATATCTCTCAGGATGTTGGTGTTGGCCAGTGTGAAGGCAGTGATGTCTTTGGGCTGTCTTAGAAAGCGGTCCAGACGGTCGGTGAAGTCCACCATGTGGTTCTCGGTGGAGTCGATCTGTCTGAGGGCAGCGCCCAGGGAGCTGCCTCTCTTCTGAAGGTTGGACTGTTGGGTGCGCCACTGCTCCTGCAGCTCTGCCTTCTCCTGCTCCCGACCAGTGTCCCCGCTCATCTGGGAACACTGGGAGCACTGGTTTGCATACTCAGACCACAGAGATTCTGTTTCCTGCCTCAAGAACTGGGAAATAAGGGGTTCAACTCAAGATTACTGGCATGTCATGGGTATTGATCCAATTAGTAAATATCTGTAAAAATACTCCAGACACTGAAACAATCTTCCAATAATTAGTTAGTATTTAAATCTGTTTCTGATACACGCAATTTGTAGCTTACCTGTATTTCCTGGAGCCTTGTATGCAGGCCTTTAAGAGAGACGGAGTCAGAGGGAACATCCTGGATGCTCTGTTCATTTTTGGCCAGTTGGGCTTGCAGCATCCTCTTACAATTTTCATATCTGGAGAAGTTAAAACAAAGAAAGACAACAAGTTAAAGACTGAATATAATGACCTCCAAATTTTATCAGTACAATGAATGTTAGCTCATCAAAACCTAAACTGAGCTAAATTCTACCTCTCTAAAGCCTCCTTCTTGTTGACTTCTTCCTCTACAGACATCTGCTTTTCAACCTCCCTCCTCTCCAAACTGACTGTCTTCATTGGTACTTGAAACACCTGAAAAGTGAAAGCATGTTGTCGGTTATTTCAAACCTCGGGAGCTGCTCAGTGACCGTCTGTAGAAGACAGTATATCCTTAAAGGTATAAATGCAGATAAATGTGAAACAGTGACTAGAGAAGAGCTAGCACATTCTGCAAATGTTCTGTGGAAAAAAGGCAGTGGTTCCCAACCTTTTTACTAAAAGTACCCCTTTTCTACCATTTAGTAAACTGATATTTTATGGTTATTTTTTATTCAAAACTGTACAATGAACACAAATAGTGAACTTAGTAACTACAAGAATTCTGTGTAAAACTAATAGATTATTTACTGTTTAGGGAACTTTTTATACAATTCTCTGTTTGGATTATGTATTTTTTATTATTTTTAACAATCATACAGTCTTGATGGGCTTCTTTTTGACAAAGTCATACCTCAGCTGAGATCTGAGGTTTGTCACTTGGTCTTGGAGGTTCCTTTTGTGTGGTCAGATCCTCACTAAAGGCAACAGAGATCCTGTGAAACCAAAATAAATAAATAAATAAAATTGTTTTTATTTAACATTTTATCTTAACTGATTCACAAAACAGAATCTGTCTTTAAACAGCCACAAATGGAACTGAAATGTCTCGCTCATGAAGGAGCTTTATAACCCAGAAATGATCTAAAACTGAGACTTTTCTTAATTTAAATAGATGTCAGTGTAGAGGAAAAAATAATATCATCTCACCTAGAATCTGGGAGTGGTGCATCTTGGTCTCCGCTGAACTGGCGCTGGATGGCAGCCAGCCTGTTCTCGCACTCCCTTAGCTGAGTCTGGGCCAGGCGGTGAGCATCCTCTGGGCTCAGGGTGTCACACAGCTCTTTCAGGGCCTCGAGGTGCTGCCCTGCCTGGGCAAAGCTGCCATCCTCTGAGATACAAGCCTGGTGAATGTTGACAGATCAAAGAGTAAGTAATCAGGCATGTTAATAACTAGATTTGAAGCCAGATGATTAATACTACCAGTTTGAACCTACTTAAACCCTATTTTTTATTAGTTCATTGTATTCGTTAATTTGTTTTTTAGACTTCAGACAAATCTGGGCAGACTTGCAATGTAAATTTTACCTTGCTTGTCCTGCCTAATAGCATAGCAATATTATATCAATTAGAATCAAATTTATGTCTGAAGTTGATTGCTTGACAGACAACACACAAGCCAACCCATACATGACAGCAGCCCACATGTTTACTGCACAAAAAAATAAAAGAATGCTGTTTTCAATTGGAAATCTTTGAGAATTTCAACTTAATTAGCTCATTTCTTTTATTATGTTACTTTGTTGAGTAGGTTTACCTTTACCTGAGTAGGTTTGTCTTTTCTGGCCCAGCAAGTTACTAAATTATAGCATTATACTATATGGTAACGTAAACAAAACTAAAACAGCACTCTCTTAAAGAGAAACCAGAATGAAGTATCAAATTTACCAAGTCCCATTGATAGAGTCTCCTTTGAGGCATACAAAGAAGAAGGAGGAAACAGGGTTAGATACGCGGAGCAGATAAACCGAATGCATACCCAAACACCAAAGCACACCTGCCAAGAGTTCAGCTCTAGCGTTAACTACCTGCGCTTGGTTTTCTAATCGGGACCTTAAGTGCATCTCACACTGTAGGGCAGCTGTGTTAAAGTCTTTCCTTGTTACTTCAAAACGTAATTGCTGCAAAAAGCCTGAGATCTCAGCTCTCACAGCCTGGGAAATAAAATAAAATGAATTTAAGAAAAACCACACGTTAAAACATATGAATGGTTTATAAGCATGCAAATGAACAACTGGATGACATTCATATCTTTTAAAATAAAGTTGACAAAGGCAGAAAATGTTGCAACAGTTTAGTACATTTATGGTTGACATGCACAAGCAATTATCTTCAAACCTCAAACACGTTAAAACATTATAAAAAACCTAATATAAAACCCAGTAAGGGGCTGAGAGAGTTTGCGGCTTACCTCCCACTGTGTCCTGACTGACTGGGTGTAGAACTCCATGTCTCTGAGCTGTGAGGGGGTACAAAAGGCCTCCATGCCCTTGGCTGCTCTCAAGAACTCCTCCAGCAACTCTGGGTCCAAGGTCCTTAGAGTCTCCTGAGGGGAAAGGCATATATAATTGCATATATACTGGCTTCTTGAAAATTGGTTTATTTCAGTTAAAAACTGTAACAGGAAAAAAAGACAAATAGTGTGTTTTGGCATATTTTATCTGAAATATCTCACTATCAAAGGTTATTACAGCACTCAGTGTTTGACAAATGTCAAATGTAGTTTTCACAAACTGGGTATACCGTTTTAATTGTTATATACATTTTAGCAACATAGAGTACAAAAACTGAGCTCTAATTGCATGAAGATCTTGCAGCTTAAAACTTACTAATTAAGGTTACTCGCTGAGTAGAACATTATAATGAAGTGATTATCAGTTATCACATTTACCTCTTTCACTGATACTTGCTCAGTTGATATACGTTTGTCCTCAAAAACGTTAATGGTTTCCAGGATGTGTTCCTGCAGACAGTGCTTGGCCTCCTCAAAGCCATTTCTGGCCAAAGCCTGGGCCTTGGTGTAAGCCTCTGTGTAGGCCTGGGGAGGCACCTGGGCCAGGGCCGGAGGTGTAATGCACAGGTCTGGTGACTCAGCCTGGGACTGAGGCAGCACATTGACCTGGGAGCGGAGAACAGTTTGGGGTTGTTGAGGTTTGGGTTGCGGAGGAGACTGAGTTTGAGGTTTTGACTGTGGAAGCGGTTGGGTCTGAGGTCTGGCCTGTGGGGGTGATTGAGCCTTAGACTGTGGTGCAGTTTGGGCCATGAGGAGTGGGGACTGATCCTGAATTTGGGGCTGTGGTGGTAATTGTGCCTGAGGTTTAGGTTGTGGCAGTGATTGGGCCTTGGGTTGGGTTGGTGACTGAACCTTTGGTTGAGTTGGTGATTGAGCTTCAGATGGTGGTGCCGTTTGGGCCTTGGGTAGTATTGGTGACTGAGCCTGAAGTTGAGGCTGTAGTGACAATGGTTCTTGAGGTTTGGGTTGTGGCAGTGATTGGGCCTTGGGTTGGGTAGGTGATTGAGCATCAGGTAGTGGTGCAGTTTGGGCCTGCAATTTTGGTTGTGGTGGTGATTCGGCCTTGATTGGTGACTGAGCCATGGGCTGTGGCGCAAACTGGGGCTCAGGTGTGGGTTGCGGCAGTGATTCAGCCTTGGATTGAGTTGGTGACTGAACCATAGGTTGAGTTGCTGATTGAAACTCTGGTTGTGTAACTAATTGGGCAAGAAGTTTGGGCTGTGGAGGTGATTCACCTTTTGGTCGAGTAGGTGACTGAATCTTTGGTTGTGGTTGTAGCTGGGCTTGATGTTTGGGTTGTGGAGGTGGCTGCTGAAACTGAAGATTGATCTGAGGCTGCTGAGTCTGGGACTGGGGCCTTACTTGTACCGATGGCTGTGTCTGGATGTGTGTTTGAGACTGAGCCTGCAGCTGATGTTGAAGCTGGGGCTGTGAAAGAAGTTGTGGCAGTTGCAATTGGGGAGGTATTTGAGCTTGCATCTGTGGCTGTGAGTGACGCTGAGTTTGAGGCTGATGTTGAACCTGTGGATATTGCTGAGATTGAGGATGAGGCTGAGGATGAGGCTGGGGATAAGGCTGGGGTGGAATTTGAGGTGGTGACTGAACCCATGTTTGTTGCTGAACTTGGCCTTGTTGTGTCTGGATATGAAACATATCATAAGAACTCATCTGAGATTGTTGTTGCATAGAACTCTGGGGTCTCACTTGGGGTTGTGTTTGAGCCCAGGGTTGTGTTTGTGGCTGCATCTGAGGTTGAGTATATGATGGTCCCATGTGAGAATACTCCGGGGGCCCTATCTGAGGTCCTAGCTGAGGCCCAGCTTGGGACCACTGTGATAGAGCCTGAACTGTTGGATAAGCCTGAGCCTGTGGAGCTTGACCTATTTGCTGAGGGTATGGTTGGGGAATTGGATGCCTCTGCTGGGCAACGGCTTGGCTTTGTGGCTCCTGTTTGAGTGTCCACTGCTGGGATGGAGACTGACCCTGAGAGTAACCTTGGGGGTAACATGGAGGTTGTGCTGTAGCCTGTGGATGCTGGATAGACATTGGTGATGATGCTCTAACTTGAGTCCATGTATGGATTTGGCCCTGGGAAATATGGCCTTGGTGCTGTACCACTGGCTGAGCATGAATGGGATACTGAGTCATAGGCTGAGAATGACCCTGAGGCTGGACTACAAGTTGAGATTGGGTTTGTTGGGTTGAAGGTTGGAGGTGGCTTGGCTGAGCCACTGGCTGAGGATGTGTTTGAGGCTGGGCCATGGACTGAGGATGGGTTTGAGACTGGACCATGGACTGAGGATGGATTTGAGACTGGGTCTTTAACTGAGGATGGGTTTGAGACTGGGCCATGGACTGAGGATGGATTTGAGACTGGGTCTTTAACTGAGGATGGGTTTGAGGCTGGGCCATGGACTGAGGATGGATTTGTGACTGGGGCATTAACTGAGGATGGGTTTGAGACTGGGACATTGACTGAGCATCAATTTGAGACTGGGTATGTGTTGGAGGCTTAGGGGAGGGGGGCCTAACAGGAGCCCATGACTGTGGATGACTACGAAGCTGAATGTGAGATGGCACAGGAGGCGGAATTTGGCCATGCATTGGAGTCTGCATAGGGGAAGAAGGTCTGACTTGAGCCCATGTCTGTACTTGAGCTACAGCTGGGCCATGGCCTAGACCCTGTTGCTGCATAGATGGCTGAGGTCCAGCTGGGACATATGTTTGGGGCTGAGTCTGAACTTGGGGCTGTAGTTGGGTCGGTGACTGCATCTTCATGGGGCCATGGGGCTGCTGAAGAACTTGTGTCTGATCCTGGTTTACTCTGGTTTGGGACATGGTTTTCAGTGGTTGCTGACTGTCTGTCATAGTGTGGGACACACTTGTAGACTGCATTTGCACTTGGACCAGTGTCTGTGATTTAGAATGAACTGAAGTCTGGGCTTGTGACTGGTTTTTGGCCTTTGTTTGTGGGTGAAGCTGAGCCATAGTTGCTTTCTGTGATTTAGCCTTGGTGTCTGAATGTGGTTGTGCCTTTCTTACAGGCAGTGGTTGTTGTGATTGCTGTTGTTGTTGTTGCTGCTGCAGCATCCGTTCCTGTTTTTCCAGACGCTGTAGTTGTTGTTGCTGATGCATTTCTTTTTGTTGTTGTTGGTGATATGACAGCTGCTGATGTTGTTGCTGCTGCTGCTGCTGCTGCTGCTGCTGCTGCTGCTGGATTTGGAGTTGCTGTGTTTGTTTTTGTTGCTCTTTTTGCTGCTGTTGTGGTTGCTCAGTAACCTTTGCATGTGTCTCAGGCTGTGGTCTGGCAGCTGTATGCTGTGGAACAACCTGAACTGATCCCACAGTTTCTCTTTCTGACCGTGGCTGTGTCTGTCTAGGTTCCTGAGTGGAATCCTGTTCTGGATCTGGAGTTTTATTCTCTCCTGAGGCTGGCTTCTGAAGCCAGGGCCGGTTCTTCATGGCCTGAGCCTTTCTGCTTTGAAGCTCCTGGGAGCTCAGAGGTGGCTTACTTACAGGTTGTTGTTGAGGTGAAGTCTGCTTCTGGTGCTCTGATGCTTGTGCGACTTGTGGTTCAACTTGTATATGAGTTACCACATGCTGCTGAACTTGATATTGATGCATTCCTAGCTGCTGCTGCTGCTGCTGCTGCTGCTCCACCTGTTGTTCCTGCTTCTTCTGCCGCGGTTGTGGCTGTGTTGACTTCAACTCCTGCTGTTGTATTTCTTGCGGCTGCTGTTGCCTGCATTCTTGCTGTTGTTGCTCTTTTCCTGTCTGACTCTGATATTGCTCTTGCTGCCGTGGTTGTGGCTGTGTTGGCTTCAACTCCTGCTGTTGTACTTCTTGCGGCTGCTGTTGCCTGCGTTCTTGCTGTTGTTGCTCTTTTCCTGTCTGTCTCTGATATTGTTCCTGCTGCAGTAGTTCTCGCTGTGATGTCAACCCTTGTTCCTGAGTCTGTTGTTGTTTTTGTGTGGCGGTCTCCACTGCTTCTGGTGGTGACTTTGTCCTGGTCTGCATCACAGCTTGTGCGTAGGTATATGGCATTGGAGGAGAAGTTGTCTTTTCTTCTCTGTATTCCTGCACCACAATTTTTGGCACAAAGGTTTCATGATACTGATTAGAAACTAACTTTGTGTCTGGCTGCTGAGTTGGGTCCCTGGTGTCTGGCTCTCTCAGATGCTGAGGCTGACCTGTAGCCTGGATAAAGACTTTTGATGGTGGCCCTTCTGGAGGGCTTCTGCTTCGGTCTCTTCTGGCTCCCAGGCTGCTCAGCATACCTACAGCTTCCTGGAATTGAAATTACACACATTAGAAGAGCTAACATAGTAGTTATATTATCATAACAGTCTCTGCTATGCCTCTTGTTTGTCTACAGTTTGAAATACAGAACATGATCAACTCAATGGCTTGCCCCGTCAATTTACTAAAAGACAACTGACCTGTGACTGAGCAACAGTGGCTCGCACTCGGTCCTGCATGGCGGAGGCGTGGAGATACTGGATGGGAGAGTCCTTCTGACTCGTCATCACCATCACCTGCAGGTCCTGCTCCTCTGTGACCACCTGACCCTCCAGCTGTAGACCCCGGGATATCAGGACCTGGCAGAATACATGGTGTTGAATAACGTTTAGCGTTTACTCAATTACGCATAAGGGTTTCTTTATGAAAGAATAATAAGATTGTCATAGGAGCTTAAACTGTTTCGAGTAACTTGGATCACAGCTGAACAACATTCCTATTCTGTAGATCTTCTTACCCTTGCACGTGGGTCTTGGCCCCGCTGTTGTCGCTCTGAGGCCCTCAGCAGCTGGTAGAGCTCCCTGGCCTCGGTCTCCCAATGCAGGAGTTCAGCCAGGCGAGTGTCCAGACCTGACACACTATGCTGCAGCTCTGTACATACCTGTTCTGCCTCAAGCAAGGTGTGCATCACCTGGTGATATGAAGGGAACGGATGGTAAAGAATGGATAAACTTACAGCACATTCATAAGTTGCCAGTTGCTATTTAGATGCTTATGAACACCGCTGTATGAGTAATGTATAAAAAGGAAAGAAATCATTCATACTTCAGGTATAGTAAGCTTCAGTTTCTGTAACTGATCCGCTGGGCATTCTGGGGAGGAATTCAGAGCCTCCAGATCCACTTCTTTTATCTTCCTCATTATGAACTGAAGGGAAAAAAGTAAACAGTCAGTTCTAGAGAGACATATCTGGTCATTTAAAGTAAAATCATTAGTGTATGAAATTAAAAGTGTTATTCTCTGTTATTTCTAATTCTGAGCAGACTGCTAATTCAACTATGTTATCAAAAAGTCTTATTGAGTTTGTTGATTTATAAAAAAAATATCTTGGATCTTAGGTCATCTTAGAGCTGAGTGACAGTCTTGAGACAGTTAATAGTTAAGAACAGCTATGATTCTACTCTCTACTACTCTCAAGGTGTCATTTATCCATCGGTGAGTCCTACCTGTATTCTTTTTCTGTAAGTGCGTAAGGGACCTGCCATGGTCTCCAGTGGCTCTTTGAAAATGTGAGTGGCTTCTCTGATCAGAGCTTGGACATCCTGGGGTCTGGCCTGAGCGTCTGCACTGGGCTCAGCCATGCTGTCCTGGAAGAAGCACAACTACAGATGTTAAATATCAGGTCAAATCAAATCAAATTCAAATCAAGATCAAATAATAATAGGAAAATTGTTTGGACTTGTAATTCATGGCAATTTACTCTTCCCACACTTTAATACCACAGTGGATATGATACAATAGTCTGATGGAATATTTTCGCAGACAATTCAATGAGATATTTGGACACCTGTCCAACATGCAACTTGAGCAATCAGTGAAGCTGCATAATAATACACTGCAATCAAAGACTATAAAAGACTTGCATTTATAATTGCCTCCACACAATACGTAAAGGTGGAGTGCAACTTTCAAACTTGAGCCACTCCTTATTATTATAGGGTGGGGGTAATTGTAACAATGGGACAATTATAGCTTAAATTCCACAGGCCTTAGACATTAAGTTACCCAAATCCCTGCTGTCACTTCTCACTTGACAGCAAATAAACACAAGAAACTATTAGAATAACATAGCATTTCATGAAAGTACATCTGCAGTGCTTTCATGTTGGAGAAATACACCGATTAATTCACTGACAGGAAATTAACTGTCAACAAATTTGAAAAGCAACTGAGCACAGCAGCCATTTTGACATTAAACAGTAAACACAAGTGTTACCAATGATACTAATTAAGTATCTAAATTGAATGGAGCCTTAATTAGTATAACACCTGTGTGCACCCTACTATTTTATGTCAAAATAGCTGCTGTGAAAAAAGTGTGCATGTTTCAGAACTTTATCAGGCAAAAAAAGACATGACGTGACAGCAAAGACTCCACCTAAGATGTGAACAATAACAAATGGCACTGATCAAACATCTTCTGATCCATTTTCTCACCAACCAGGTTTTCCTTGTTGTGTAACTTACGAATGTGTTTCTCTTGACGAACTCGGCCCAGTGCATGTTGACTCTGCGCAGCTCCTCTGCCAGGCTCCTGCTGGTCTGAGGGTCTGTTGACTCGATCAGGAAGTTGCCCACCTCATTCAAGTGGGCCTGTCGTGAGCCCCACTCAGCGATGGACTCCGATGTCACCTTAACAAAAAGAGGAGACAGACGCAGAAGAGCAATATTTTAGTTTTTTTATTTACACACACACTTTATTTGCAGACTTTTTAGTAGATGTTTACACAAATATGTCACCAAATGCACTGCAGGAAGGAATAATGGAACCAATGACATTATTCCATCGTCTTAGAAGAGTGACAGACATCCTATTGATAAGACTTTTTCAAGCGTAGTTCCCATGCCACTCACTACATTATATACAATTTCTTAAAATGATGTGTTAATAATACCTCTGGCCTGTGGCCATGACTGTGTGTTAAAGAGCCCTGCTCCAGCCAAGCCTGCAGGGAGCTGAGGCTGTCGCTGTAGGAGTCCCAGGCAGACAGGACCCGTCCCATGGTGCTCTTGGCTTTGGTCACTTCCTCCAAAACCACGGCGGTGTCCTGCTCCAGCTGCTTCACCTGCTGACTGACGTGGTGGTAATCTGAAGCTGTGGAGCAAAGAGAAACAGCAGTCAAACACCCCCAAAATGAATCCACGAAGGTTTCAGTTTAATTCCAAGCTGCAAAAATGAAGTGTTTGATCTGTTCATTGGAATTCCACATAAAGTTCCTAGAGAGAACACTTACCTAGGGCAGATTTGCTTGAATATTTCTCAGAAATCTGCTTCAGCTTATGAAGAGCTGCTTTCAACAAAGTAGGTAGCTCCTGTGTTTTTATCAGCTCCTGTGTTTAAAACAAATGTTTTCAACAGGTTAAATTTACAACTTTTTAAGATCTTTTTGAAGCCATTGTGAATGCAATTTAAAGGACCAGTGTGTTGGATTTAGTGGCATCTAGCTGTGAAGTTTCAGATTGCAACTAACTGCTCGCGTCTGTATTTGATGACTTGCGAATGAGAACGGGCTGTGAAGAGTGTAGGAGAAACTATGGTGTCCGTGAAACTGGTGAAAAAAGTCCATATTTAGAGAAAGTGTTTTTTTAGTCAGTTCTGGGCTACTGTAGAAACATGGACTCCATGGGAGGCGATACAAATGACTCATTCTAACAAAGACGCAACAATTTCTATATTCAGGTGATTATACACTAATATATTATATTCCATTTCTGTCAATAGATCCTACTAAATGTTACACACTGGACCTTTAAGACCTATTTTACCCATTATTTTATTTCGGTATTTGTTCCATTGGTTTCATTTTTTAGTTGTTACAATGTGATCAATACAAATTTTCCCCCAAAAACACATTTAAAATTGAGATTGAAAAGACCTGTCAACAAGACCTGTGGACAGGCTGATTTTAAGTCTGCGGCCATAAGAACCATGTTTTGGGTGGCTGGGTGAAAAACTGAGAGATCACCTTATTAGTAATTCTTAGACCTTTAGCCCAAGTTTATGATGAAGTATGAATTTTGCTAAATGCATCATTTACCAATGCTACTATTAGTGGTATCATGTTTAGTTGTACCTTAGCATTAGTAAACAATCTAACACATATAATGTGTAAATCCACCTCTTACCACTGCTTTCTAACTGCTCCCAATAAATGAAGATGCCAAATCTAAACAAAGACTACTCACATGCCATTCTTGCAGCAACACCCTGACAGCCTCTGGGGAAATATAAGGTCTCTTCCAGACCTGGAGCTTGGTCCTGATCTGCCCCAACAGATCCAAAACTGTGTGGCGGTGCTCCCGGTACTCAAGCTTGATCCCATGGTATTTAGCAGACACTCTCACACTGGTGAACCTGGTGAAGATGTCAACAAATAAGGTTGTGAGAGCAATCAAAATGAGAAACAACGCTTAAAGCTGCGCATGGTCATTTTTGACTCAACTTTGATAAGTTGTTCTCGTTCAGGCCCTGTGGATTCTTGCAAATGCTATTAAGAGCTCCAGAACGAGCCAGAGGAACCAGATTTTTTGGATATGTCTCATGTACTACTGCCAGAATACAGGGAAAATGTCAGCAAATAGAAAAAAAAAAAGTTATTTTTATAAAAGTTACCTACTGCAGCTTTAATAACTGCAAAGTGCAACAAAGTCCTTGTTGGACAAGTTGAAACAGAATCATATATATACTTGTTTTAAATGCCACCAGCCATGATTCATAGCCAACAAAACTAAAAAACACCAGCTTGAAGTTCATGCTTCTCTTGTATCATTTCATGCAAATAAAACAGAAACATCATTTAATACGGTTCTTTATTAGCATACGTCAGAACCATCTTTGGTGTGTTGTAGCTGTTAAACAAAGGCCTTGATTATAATCACCTCCAGGTCATGACATTAGATGTACTAGGACATCTGTAGGACATTCAGCTTAACTCAAGCATTGTTCATAAGGTACATACAATTTCACACACATACATGATCACAGTCCATGTGGGAAAGTACCCTCACCTCCTCTTTAGTTCATCCATCTTGTCAGTAGGAACCACCATGTTTCCATACTCATCCACGTTCTGGAAGGACTGGAAGATCTTCACATGCTGCGGCATCTCCTCCAGGCAAACCTACAGCAACAATGAGCACATTCACACACACATTTATGTTTAAATCTCCTACAGATTCATCATTTCTGCCCATAAAGATCTACACTTTAATGCTTTACATATGAAGCAAGGGTATCCACATTATCCCAAAAACAAATGTATTCCAGGAACTGACTTATATGGCAGTTTGTATAAATTTTATATTCTGTTTGCCACCTTTTCTGAACAGTGAATTAACAAATGCAGAATAAAGGGGTTATTTTGCAGAGGCTATTTATATCTTAAGTGTGGAAAACCCTGCCTGAGGTTTTGCCTGCCAGTATTATTGTTTATTTCACTTCCTAAAGTCGTGTAGTTTAAGGACACAGTAAATACTCACTTTCAGCAGTTCCTGTTTCTCCCTGGCTTCGTCAGCGGCTCGGCCATGGTCCGGTATGTCGCCCTCCTCCTCGGACAGAGCCCCCTCCGCTTTCAACAGCCAGCAAGCCACCGTGTTCAGTGGTCCCGGGAGACTCGTATCTAACTCAATTTTGTATTCACGGAGCTGAAAGAAAAGAAACAAACACAATGTCTTTCGAATTGCATACAGAAACAAATATAGTGTGTTTGAAGAACATAATGTGGAGGTACAGAAATACTAACACCTGTTTTTGGTTGGTTCTTAAAGAGATTTGAGTGAAACTGACCTTTAAACTGAGTGCGTCCCACGCCTCTCTGAGAGCCCGCTGCTCATCGCTCAGTTTCGGGGTTCGTCTCATTGTTGTCAACAAAGGCATGATGGGACGCCGTTGCTCATTAAAGGACACCAGAAAGGTATGAAATACCTGAGAGATGGAAAATGTCATACTTTTAGTGCCACTCTTGGAAGTAAGGTGAACTCAAACAGGAGAAAAATAACTCAAATTGCCGAAGTTCAAAGATCAACTTTTCTTTGCTGGACATTGATGATGCACAACATTCTGCAAGAGATCAGTCAGATTTGATGGGAAAACAGGACGGGTAAATATGGAATTATAGTACAAAACAAAGCAGAAGAGCTCATAATAGCTGGAAAATATAATATTTGCAGTACCACTTGTGTGAGGCTGCCAATTGTTTATATAATTATAATAATACAATATGAATGTACCACAGTTATTAAGACAATTATGCTACAATACTTAAAAATGCTACATGTAACACAATGTTTGGGCGTCATGTATCTTGATAGGAGCTAGCTGGGAACGTACATGGTATCTCTCTGAGTAGCTCTCTCCCTCTGTGGAGTCCCATCCCTCCAGCAGCTCATCGTACGCCTGAGCCAGCCAGCATGTCACTTCCTTTGCCTTTCGATCAGGTGTCGCCTGGCAATGTGGAACACAAAAAACTGTTATTGACTGAAGACCACTATAAAATAGGTTAGTCATGATCAGGCACTAACGGTGGCTTTATTCTATCATTTCTGACAACTAAGACAAACTACACTGCAAAGTAATACCCAAACATGGCTCCACATACAAATCTGTGTAAAATAACTGCAGCTTTGTTTGTGTATTTCCATCTATACAAGTGGATACTGTAACCAGTAGAAGACAGAACCGATGGACAAAACAATGTCTGCAGAGCTGCTTGACTCTCTCTAGTGCTAAAATACTGTATTTCGTGCAGATTATTTTCTAATTACTACTGGAAAATGGTGTTAACAAACCAAAAGAGCTAAGCAAAAAGCTTTCCCACAAGGCACCCTCACCAGTCATGAGATACTTTACACAAAACAGAATGAAGTTGCCAAAATGTGTTGTGCTTGCAAGCCTGTGCACAGCAGAGTACCAAGCCCATACAGAGGTTTGTTTTGGCCACAAAGTTGCTTTTTTAATCATAAGAACATGGTAACATGCACAACCTCTGTCCTGTAAATGTGGATGTCTATGGCATGTATATACTGCATAAAGAATGCAGTTTGTAGAAGCATTAAGGTTTATTATTTTGTGCATTTTATGCAGAACAAGAGTGGATATTATTTTCAGATGGAGAATGTTTTCCAGACTCTAATTCCTGTGTGCTCCACCCTGCACTGTATCTTGCACAATCATTGCAGGATTATTCCCAAATTCTAAAGTTAAAACCTCTTGGGGGGGGGAGTAACAAGATAAAAGGTGGATTAAAGACTCCAAGACGCCAGCAGCCACATCCAGCATGCTGATATCTTGTCAGAAACCAAAGCTGACAGCTGTTTGGTCCACTGTGGCTGATCAGTCATGAGTTCTGTGGCAGGCGATACCAGCAGGATCTCAGTGGAAGAAATAGCTGCGCTGCAGTCGCCCCGTGAGCGCTTTATTCATCTCATGGGAGGCAGAGAAACACACCCTCACTGTGGCTTTGGAATCCTTCCCGGAGAACAGGGCAAACTAGTTTAATTCTGCATGAACAGTCCTGCTTTTAACTACCATATGATTTGAAGTTAATCTTGGCTCTTTGCGACTGACTTTTTTATTTGAGTAGCTGCAGTGCCATCCCAATAAACAACTTTCGTGGCATGTTTTCACAAGGTATAATTGTCAGCAATACAATCTAAAGTTATTTGTGGTTGCTACAAAGGTTTAATGTGGCTGATTTACGCCATGTGACACAGCAGTAATGATTCTGACTGATTGCAAACCAGCAAGCCAGAGGGTTTCCAAATACTGCATGAATGGAGAAAAAGCATGAAGCAGTGACAGGGGGGTGTGGCACTGACGGAGATATAGTAGATTCAGACAAACGTCCAAAAAATAGAATGGATATGGGTGTTTTTGAAGTGTTTATATTTTTGGAAACTTGCGTGTAAGGCAGTCATTTTGTTTATGTACTATTCAACTATTGATTTTTTATTAATTTAAATAATTCTTTATTCATTTTTAACTGTTACTGTACAGTTATTTATTCCCTAGACCATCAAAAACGGTTGATGCAGATTATATCTTCAACAAGTGTTAGTATCTAAAAAACGTTATTTCATAAGGAGATTTATGCACACATTTATGATTTAATCTATGGTTGCACTGAATGTATTGCAAGGTGCTGTAACTGGAAGGTAAGGAGGTGGATGAAAGCTGAGAAATGACGCAGAGGTGGGTCGTGGCGGTCAGGTGTACCTGACGCAGAGGTGAAGCAGAAACAGCAGGAGTGTAATGAACAGGCAGGTTGATAGGAGAAGGACTTTTAGGAAGATTCAGGTATTGTGTCTGGGAGGAAAAAAGGAAGGAAAGAGGGAGGAGAGAAAACAAGAGGAAGAAATGTGAGAAATCCAGAGCAAAAAGCAAAATATTTCAGTGAAAAGGTGGTTGGAAGTGGCAGAGATACAGTACTTCTTAACATTGATGGTCAGTATAAGCAAATTGAATACAGCTTGGAAACAGCTGAAACACTGAATAAACAAATGTTCACTGCAAACTGCAAATATTCCAGACTGATCTCTAAGAGGGCTGATAACTTATCACAGATATATACAGAATGTTTATGCATATCTTCTGCATTTATACCAGTGTTTACAAGAGTTTTTGGCATGTGAGCTGACAGAGAAGCATCACAGCCGAGCAAATACATTTAACAGATACAATGCATTTTATTGTTCTACTGGTAGAAATACCCTGCCTCTGGTTTACATCTCAACAACAACTCTTTGATGGCCAGATTCAAAGGACTCCTGCAACATTATGCACACATAACTGTCTTTGTAATCAAATATTGATTTTGGCATCAGCGCAAAATCATCAGTCAGACTCTTGCAGACACACAGATTGGAGCAGTTAAAAGAGAAAGAACACTAAGCATTGACTTGAAGGTTAAAAACATCTAGATATTATGGGCAAAAATGGGCAAAGTCAGGATGAAATATAAAACTATTTTAGTTGTCTGTTGCTTTTCTACCAGACTTTGCCTGATTTAAACCTTAATGTCTAGCCTTTTTTTAACCTGCAAATCCCCATATCAGTGCTTACTGAGCAGTTTGGATGAGAGAGCTCAGCTGTATCCCAACTGTTGACACTGAACTGCAGTGCAGCTGAAAACACATTTTTGCCTTTTTTTGCTGCAGCAGGGACACCCCAGCTGAAAACATCTTGAGCAGAATCCTAACCTCTGTCTGCAGAACCAGGAGCCACACTGACATTAAAACCTTTCCGCAAACGCTGCTGCAGTGCAAAATACAAGTGAGTGATACAGACCTGCATTTCTTCCTCTGGCACTGGCAGGTCTCTGGAGTACTGCAGGAACTGAGCCACGTAGGTCATGATGGACTTCTCATCGGGGTCTCGAACGTCCACATCTGCATCAACATCACAATCCTCCATGATCAGTCTCACACCACAACACCGCCGTCCAAGGTTTAGACTAACACATGAGTAAGCAGGTGGAGTTTAATGCTGGAATCTGAGGAATGGAGGTGTAACTTTTCTGCCTCTTTCAAACATCCGGATGATAAAAGTCTGCTAATGAACTAACAGGCAGAGCAGAGTGAAACAAGTGAAGGTTTTATATGAGGCTGAAGTAAACAAGCAGCAAGTGAGTCAGCAGACTGTCAGATCGTCATCCCACTCGCCCTGAGGCTCACTGGATATGGCACAGCACTCAGCTACACTATGCCCACATTCACAAAGATTCACATGGCACCACATTAATTACTGCTACACCAGTATGTCAGTGAGATACAGAGAAATCTGATTAATCATATTTGGAAAAGAGTGTTTGGTTGTTTGTCACACACCAAAAGGCACTTTTACCAAAAGGGACTTTCATGAAGACTAGCAGAAGTAAAGACATAAAAAAGAAGTTGGATCCATGTGATTGTGTTGGTAAACTGAGAGTGTTTTCGCAGAGCTCCTGCATCGGCATAAATGTGCAATTAAAGGGAAAAAAAGAGAGCGATCACCTCCTCTTGATGGTTACTGAACTTGCAGTGCTGGAAATTGAGTCTTTTTAACAATCATGCATATATATAAAAATGTGTTCAACCTCCAAAGACATTTTTACATCTAAACATCCAAGTCATCTAAAGAAATGTGTTTATTCATATCTTAAAAACGGTCAAATATAAAATATTAGTAGTTATTGATCATTATTGCAGTTGTTGTTATTACAATTGAAGGACCAGTGTGTAGAATTTAGTGCCATCTAGCGGTGAAGTTGCAGATTGCAACAAACTGAACACTGCTTGCATCTATATTGAAGACCTGGGAATGAGAACAGGCTGTGTAGAAGAATCTATGGCTATTGATTTGGGTATTAGTCCTTGATTTACGTGCTTCTACCATGGGCAAGTAGGCTAAGTATTTAAATTGTTTCCTCTTGTCTGTCTAGGTCTAGTGACAGTGAACTTTACATTTTTGAATTCTCTAACATCACTAGCATGTGTTAATATCAGTTCATTCATATCTTTAGAGTTATGTGTCATAGCAAACCTGAACAGTGTAAACAGAATATTCATGACAAACCCACGTGAAGATTGCAAATGGATATGATTGCATATTAGGGAAACAAATAGATACTGGAATTATCACACAGACTCCAATGGCTGACTGTGACAACACATTGCCTTGTAATGACTATACAAGCTCCTGCTGCATGCTCACTGGTTTCTGAAAGCTGAATTACTCACCGTCGGGATCCAGCAGTCTGGGGATCCTCAGCTCTCTCTCTGCGATGCAGAAGGCCTCCTCCAGGTTCTGCTTGTTGCTTCTGGTTCTGGCTTTGGACAGATCCACCAGGTCAGGCCGCAGAGCGTACAGGATTGCCAGGAAGACCACTCCACTCCTCCAGCTAGCTTTGAAGTCTTTAACATTTAATGTACATCCAGCTCTGAGGGAGACAAATCATTTTATTACTATTATAATTTACAGGTCATTCATATTGCAGTTATTAGCATGTACTGCTGTCTTGAACTGGGTCTATAGGGGCTTTAGGATCAAGAACAGGCAAAAAGAAACAGTAAAATGCTAAGATTACAAATAATAATGTAAGCCAAGATCCAGAAGACAATGAACAAACAGAAGGAGGTAAAAAATATTTATAAGAAAAGTAAAAACCAACCAGTATTGAAGTTAAGTAAAAAAAACTACTTTAACTGCAAAACATCAGGGACAAAATCAATGGGACCCCATGTTTGCCACTCATATGAAAGGATATTTTTAAAATGTGCATATTATTATTTGTTTGATAGATTTTAGTATAAAAAATAAATACTGATAAATATGTTAAATTTATCAATGTTTTCATATAATTCTTCAAAATTAGTTTATGGGCTATGGGCATCTATACATACTATATGCTGTGTACTACAGTGAAACAAAAAAATGCTATTAGTGCCGATGTATACATGAATCTGGCGACCGTGTTCTGCCATCTAGTGGCGTCGCCA
The DNA here is from genome assembly GCF_905237075.1 of Dicentrarchus labrax. NCBI lineage: Eukaryota > Metazoa > Chordata > Actinopteri > Moronidae > Dicentrarchus > Dicentrarchus labrax. The sequence continues at coordinate 24,752,365 of NW_026136703.1, forward strand.
TTACTGCGGTGGTAGGTTGTAGTAACTCTGTGACAGTACCATGGGTAGTCTGACTGAAGACGTCAGGCTCCCTCAGTTACTGAATACGGTACTTCACATGGATAGCAATTTTAGTATTATCAAAATTTTACATTTTAGACATTTGTTACAACAAGAGCCAGCACGTCCAGACAATCTATGTAAAGTTGAAGGTTGCCAGTACTGTTGGAGCAGCTGATAACTGCACAGCTTCTTTTATACTTCCTAGACATAGCTCTAAAAGTAACGTTATATAGAAAGTAAAGAGAAAAGAAGAAAGTTGTACACTTCTTGCATTCGAGCTCTTTACTTCCGGTACTTTCCCAGATTTCGTGTATATAGGAATGTATTTTAACTGATTTTGGCAGGCAAAGCATCTAAATGCCTAGAGCTCAGACAGTAAAACCCCGATCAGGTTTTGTTCTTCTGCCCAGACCTGGAAATGACCAAGAGGTCCCTGTGTGAGGATATATCACTCCTGACATCACATACTTGGCTCACAATAGAAGAGTTGCACCAATTAGGCTTTGACAAGCCAATATATCAATGCAACTCATTATAAACCATACACAACACACTGAGATGTAGCTTTGTTCATTGATAGCACTCAGTTGACCAGTGCTTACTTGTGGCACTGTTCCCGGACCCAGAGCAGCAGGGCCTTCTTGGCAGAAACCCTGAAACGGTTGTGGAGCGGGGAGCCTCTGGGAGGAACAGGACTACTGCTGGCTGAGCGGCTCGACAGGGTGGAGCGCGAGTCCAGGCTGGTCAAAGACTCCATGGAGGACTGACGGGAGCTGAACGAGAGGCCGCTGGCCAACTCCTCGATCTGAGAAAACCACCAGCACATGGTTTCTGTTTAACATTTCAGCCATTTATATTTGGAAACTTTTTAATCAGTTTACTCAGTTAAAAAGGAGCAAAGCAACAGGAAAAAAATGTACAACACAAGCAAGATAAAGGAAGGGAAAACATTTAAAACCCAGGGAATAAGAAACTTTTACACTACATCAGAATCCAGTGGGACATCCCTTGGCTTATAAAACATGTTTTTGTGTTGTTAAGCTTGAATGAATGTGTTTAATTTTAGCACTCCAATTATTTCTCTGCTCCAGTGATTTAGTCTGATTGTTGGTTGATAGTGAAGTACAGAAAATAAGAGAAAAAGCTGTTCTCATTCGGAGGGACAGAGTTCAGAGTGGAAAAATTAACCAATAAGAAAACATGAAACGACAGACACAGACACAAACGAAAATATATGAAAGTAAACATATTAAACTCACATGATACTGCAGAATGATTGTCCATATAAGGCCCAGGATGATGGACGGTTTACCGTCAATAATGTCGGGAATGTTTATGTTGACGAGTTTGATCTGAGGAGAATAAAGGAAATCTTTCAAACGCGCACAAAGTCCCAATTCATACGACACGAAGCAAATAAACTCTCATAGAAATTTAATAATCTCATTATTTCCTTTAAACAATGCCAAAATCAGACGGATGGTGCAGCAGTTACGCACTATCCCTCTGGGTTTAACAATATGAGTAGTAAAGTTCTCAATATATAGGCGATTGTATTTGTCTGACAGTTAATTAAAAGGCTCCTTTAGTGTCATTTACCGATTTCTGCTTTAGAAAGGAAAGGGCTTTCTCAATGTTGCTCCTGTGCTGAAACATTCCTCTGCCTCTCTCCCGACTCTGCAAGAGAGAGTCGGTCAGTCGGTTCAATAAAATGGTCAGCTGTCAGTTGGAGAACATGTTAAGTGCTGAACTGAGAGGGGACTCACAAGGCGCTGGCTGCTCATCACCTCCAGCAGGTCCAACAGTTTGGAGCCGTCACGGAAATCATTGAACAGATCCACGACCATGCACGGTGGCCTCCGCTGTCAAAACACACACATTTTATTTCATTTACATTTACATTTGTGGCTTTAAAACACTCAGAGATGATAGCTTAACCAAGGCATTAACATCTTTTCTGTTAGCAGTCATGTTCTCTACATTTGTTACAAAGTTACAATTGCTCTACAAACTTTTTGTTTTAAAATGAGGAAACTAAAATCTGAAAACGAGCTGTTGTCCTACTAGCATTTCTGTTTTCTTTTTATATAAAAAAAAAAAAAAAGGAAAGCAGGCTGTTTTCATTATAAAATCCAAAACAGAAAAAATGGAAAATGGGCCATTTATTGTTTTCTGTTTTGTTTATTTTCAAACTGAAAAAAAACAGAAATACGACCATTTATAAATCAGGGTAACAAAACAGATGGAATTTTGATTCAGTTTTTATTTTCAAAACAAAAGAAATGGAAAACGGGGGGGGGACAAAATTTCCCGATTTTGGTTTTTGCATTTCAGTACAAAAACTGACCAGAATATTCATCTTTTTTGTCAAATAAGCCAATTTTAGTTTCCAATTTTGGGACAATGCTGCTCAAATAACGAGAAAACTTTCCCATCACTTATTCAAATATGTACCAAAACATCTTAGTGGGGTATGTTCGTAAATTGTCTCACATAATCTGTTAGACAAATTAATGTGGTTGAAATGTTTCAAATACTCGGAATAAACTATCTGTGGGTGGACTGTCCAAATAAAGTGTTGCCGTAGTGTTAAGAATGTGTTTCTGACAGAAATCGATGAAGCGTGCAACTTTGGAATTTTCCATCTTTATGTAGCTTGAGCTAAAGGATGACTCCTTGTGATGTCCAAACAAAATCGATTAGTTCAACTTTACAACACGCGGTGGTCGAGCTCAAAACAAGGCCGTCTGTTAGTTTCTGAGAAGCGGACATTCTTGGGATGGGAAATCATCTCCAGATAATGATGATAATTGTAGTTGTACTGTTTGCATCTGACAGGACAGAAATTAATGTTTTGATGCTCGTCAGCCTTTATTAGACAAATATAATTGATTATTTAAACCACTCTGTCCCAACTCAGGACGACACTTACTAATCCACCCCGATAGTCCTCTCTGTATTTCCTGTGATACTACTGGTACTCATTTTCTAAGCAATTCATGTCGTGTTTACGATGATTCAAGCTTTATAATGACGTAGAGCTATTCATTTTTTTATTATATGGTAAATATATTTGTTCAAAGGTCCAATGTGTAGCATTCAGGAGGATCTGTTGTCAGAAATGGAATATGATATTTATGGGTATGTTTACACTAGTATATAATCACCTGAATATAGGAATCGTTTTCATTACCTTAGAATGAACCTATCTTATCTACAGACGCCACAGGTTGCCTTCCACCTACAAACCAAACACTGGCTGTAGATTTTTGTAGGGTTTTTTTGCAGGCCTCAAAGCCTGTTCTCATTCCCAGCTCAAACACATTGACAGAAGACAGAAAGAAGTTGCTGTTGCAATGTGAGCTCTAACGTGAACAACCACCAACGGATTAACAATCATCCCCACCATTCCTTTTATTGGCCAAGTCCAGCACAAGTCCTGAGCTGGGGGCACGTCCGGTAGGCGGATTGAGGGGGTGTGGAGGGCGGAGGGAAGGGGGAGGGTGGTGGCCGTCTGTTGCTGTCTGTCTGTGTGCTGTGAACCTTGCTCCTCAATGCTATATTTATGGACACACGGTTCCCCACCTCCACCCCACTGTCCTCCACTGTCACATTCACAGCTGACCTCCACCATGAGGCAGACAGAGAGCGAACAATCTGCTGCTGACTCATGTTTGGAGGCAGTTTGAGAGCAAGACAGCGACCTTTTGCAACAACGCTGTCTCGCAAAGGTCTTTTACCAAATTCAGGTCATGTTGGATTTCCTGTAAACACAAGCTGCTAACAGGAAAAAGCTCTCTAAGGGTAATTAAAAGTAGGATGTGGTCATGTTTTATGCAGTTTGGATTTTGATTATTTCTGCTCATTGATTTATTTTGGTTTTCCTGGGGTCTGATTATTAAATGGCTCACAGACTGATAACAATGTGCCAAAACACCCTGGGTGGTGTCTTAAGAATAGATGCTAAGTAGTTTAGGGGAAGTTAATAAGAAATGAAATTGTGATGTTTTTCCCCCAATATGTGCACATACAATTTTCATATAGCTCACTGAGAGCTTAATTAACTGAATTTCTTGATTTTCCCTTAAGATATAAAAAAAATGTGACTGACTGGAAAAGGACAAGAATAACAGGATGTAAAGGGTTAAAAGGGTTCATAGAAATGCAAAACACAGACACTGAAAGTTGCCCTTTGCTGTCAGAGAAGATACGTTGTTGTGTTGTTTTTGTGCATACAGTGTCTTAGCCTAACCTATTTGCTGTGAGTGGCTTCAGTAATGTCAGATGCACCATCTTTTTATAAACTATTTTTTATATTAAGGGAATATGTGTGAACAGGAGTTGTGTTCCATCAACTCAAGCCCTCACATGTTCCTGCTCACCTGCATTTTGTTATTAAGCTGCATCAACTTAGCTTAGGGAAGGGAAAATACAGTGTATTAATGACTTTACATGACTGGATAAAACAAACTTATCCGGGAGGGTAAGCTGGGTCATTTCAGCAGTAATGAAGTAAACATTAAACTAGCTGTATGCGTTGAGATAAAAAGACTAAAATTTCATTTCATTTAGGTTGAGGATTGTTTTTATTCATAGCCAAAATTTACACCAGTAAGTCTAAACTAATAATGCAGATCATTAAATGTCATGGCTCACCTTTGCCAGCTGAGCATTGACCCAGTTGGTGAAGGTCTTCTTCTGAATCTGTTCTTGTTCCACTGTTGAAGAAGAAGAAACACACAATGCCAAGTTTAACTTATATCCTCAACAGTAAATCACACAGTTAGTGCAGATTTAAATCATAGGCATTAAGGTCACGATGCTATAAAGAACTGTTTATACTGAGTGCAACAGTGAAGTAGTCTCAGTTTCTTTGATTGCTGGTATTATTAGCAACAGTGTGTGTATCTCTCACTGGCAAAGACAGCAGTCCACTGCAGGCACCATGAGACTGAAGTACATTGGACAACACTGTCCTCTCCAGAAAAATGACAGAAAAGGTAATTTTTACAAGTAGCTAGTAACTGACACCAGGGTTTATATCATGTCTTGTATAGTTGTTATTAATTTACTTTTAAGAAGAAAATGTTCTATTCTGGGAACCAGGACTGGTGGAAATCAGACAAATTCCCACCAGTCCTGGATCCAGCTGGACCAAACATAGTGGTACGATAACTGTGCAGAGGAGTGAGACCTTACTGACTATTGAGGCATGTTCTTAAACAATAAAGATGGCTGCCACTTATGTTATTATTTTTGCTAGAAACTTCCTAATTTGTCTGAGAACCTATGAACTTGAACCAGAAACAGTAAAAAGTGTAACAAAAGGTTTATGTGGTGGTAAAACATGTTTCCTTTGGAGGGCAACACATCAAGGTACAACTCAAACTGCTCCCAGGATAGTTTCCAAGTATTGAAGCACTAATCAAAGCACACTTTATGTAACCTGTACCTGTTTACTTGAGTCAACTGAAGGCTTTAAAATAGTTTCAATTTGTTCAGTTAAATCCTAAAGGTACCATTTCACAAACAGTAGGCAGTTTTGTACACTGATTGTGAAATTAGCCGGGTGTTTAAACCTACAATAATCGGCCTTTTAAAAGCATGTAATTACTGTAGCTAACCTCCAGGGGTTTGGCCAATCACTTTGGAAAACCTCTGGGCATAATGATCACAAACACAACTATTCGGTCTTTGTGTTGCCCGAACAAGCAAAGAGCCTCAGTGCGTGTTAATAATGAAAGGCCACAGAAAATACTTCAGCACAAACAGAGCTGCGAGCAAGCAATCTGCGAATAAAATGCAAACATCCCACATAGATATTCTTTAAGAAATCTATACATTTCTCTGGTCTGTATTTGAGTTCTGGTTTGGAGTAATATTTGTCTTACATACATCTATACATTTGCAAGAACATTTTAAAGGACCAATGTGTACGCCCTCACCTCACGCTACCGTTCCAAGTATGTAGGGGACACTACGTTGGCCACAAAACTCGCAAAAAAACATGAAAAATCTAAATCCAGTGTTTGGTTTGTCCAGAAACATGCCAGTTCAACATTAGATAAAAACAGATCATTCTAAGGTACTGAAAACAAGATTCTTATTTTCAGGTGATTACACACTAACGAAAACATACCTATCAATATTATATTCCATTTCTGCCAATAGATCCTCCTACATGTTACACACCCTTAAAGTAGATTTGAAATATAACTAACTATAAATGCAGTTCGACACAGAGGAGCTGCAAACATACTGACTTCAAATTCCCTGCAAGTGCATGTCTCAGAATAAGACATTTAATATATTTCTACCAACATATTGAAATGCATTTAAATATATTGTTGACACATTTAAAATACTTTTAAAATGCATTTATAAAAACATGTAAAGTGGGTTCCTTTTACATGCTGAATGCATTTTGAAATATACATTGTACTGTTGTAGCTGCCACCTGTGAATCTGTGGAATTGTATGAATGTAAAGGAGAGAGCAGACGCACATCAGTGAAGAAGAGTATCAGTCATCTTCATTTGAGATAGAATTTCTTGATTACCTTTAAGGAAAGTTGTAATGTACAAGACTCACATAATGCAAACACTATAGTAACAGCAGACCTGGTCAGTTAATTGTCCAACACTCACCACTGTAAAGCTCAACGAAGTCATTCAGGTCAGTGACAGTATGAAGAGTCTCACATACAATCCAGTCCTCAATCTCCATTGTCCTCATAAAATCAACTCTAACTCAATAAACATCTCAGTCAGAGTTTGCCTAAACTTCCAGTTTCTCCACTATTGGTCTATACTACATCAAGATTCCTTTTCTTAAACTACAAATAACATTAAGCTGGTAATCACCCTGTCTGATTGTAACAAAAATGGTTGTAAAACTTTAAATAAAAACCAACCCCAGTTATGAGGCACAAGCTATGAAAGTTTTTCAAAACTGCCTCATTTTTTAGATCATTAATACTTTAACTATGATCAAGTTTCTCCGTGTCTTTGTTCCCTACAGCAGATAAAGGCGACTGGTCCTTTCTCGTCTGTGCTCAGCTCCAGCTCTCCTTCAGGCTGCCTCTGAGATTCGTTAATGGACAGCTTACAGGCTATTTTCTATCTTAATATGTTTAACAGCAGGCCACCTCTGGCTGCAGTTCACTTGCAGTCTAATCTTAATTATGGGGAGCCCCTACGATGACTCAGACATCTTATTATAACTAATCTGGTATCATCAAACAAAGATAATGGGAGCTGGGGAAGGGGGTTGGTTTTCTTTTAGCAACTTGACCCTCTGAGTTGTTTTAACATCTGGATAGAAGCACTGCTGATCACTAATCTTCAAACCAACAAAAAATAAGAAACCTATAGTCTCAAGAGTTCCTGTGCTGGCAGGTGGAGAGGACGAAGAAACCGGAGAGTTCTGATACACTTGGGAGTTTGCCAGAAGAATTATTTTAAACAAACCCGTTTGGTCACTGAAGCCACGGTGCTTTCAAGTCCGTTCCAGAGTTCTCAGCAGCCCCTGAAATGAATCCCTGCTACCTCAATTGCAGGAAACACAAACAGTGACCACTTATAGAAGTCACTAAATCTTATGGATTTTCACTTTCAATTGATCACGTTACCCAAGAAATATTAATTTAATACATGTATATTTTAAACAGAGCTGAAACATTTGGATATAAACGTTCTGGATATAAAAGTACAGTTTATGGTCATGGTGGTAGAACAGTTAAAAAAAAGTCAAATAAAATCCACTCAAAAGCAATATGTACTAATCACAAAACCAAATATATTCAAAACAATGGTGAAAAGTGACTGAAACCAATTGACATAATAGATGAAAGGGATTCAGTCACTTATATAAGTGATTATAAAAGTGGGCGGTAACTATTCTGCTCGACTGATGGCTTTCAGGCGATGGGGTGAAGAGCGTCTTCTGGCGTGAGTCTCTGAATCATGCAAAGATAATAACTTGGCCAACACATGGTTAATTTATGTAGCTTTCAACTGAGAGCTGATGTTCCTTTACCTCAACTAACAAAGACGTGCACAATGCCGGGCTAAAGTTGTCCGAGCAACAGCCCATTTGCCCCCTTTGGCTGAGCTGCACCTCTTGTAGCTGCATTAATACGAATAGCTTAAGTCAGACCAAATGAAATCCCCATATCATCCAAAGTTTGATTATTTCTTGATAGGCTTCCCTCCACGGGACACAGAGTTAGGACAGCCCCGAGCCGTCAAAAATCAAATAAAGCATTGTGACACAAAGCAATGCCCTGTGCCCCCTGTCATGTGACACTGTAGCATCCAAACTTGGTATTGTTGCCGTTGAGTGTTTTGAAGTTGTGGGATGAATGGTATCAACCATATAATGGTATAACCATTATATAACCAGCATATTCCCACCCTGTGAATAAAAAGCTCCACATATGCTTCCGAACAATGTGTGGCCTTTCACATTTGCATCACGTCACCACATATTGCCTGATATTATGCTATCATATTAGCCTATTTTAGCTAGCTTACTAGCTAGCTGGCTAACATATAGGCTGCAGGGTTAGGGTTGGTTTTTTTACCACTCAAATATCAACTCATACTACTTAGCATGTTAGCGAGCTAACCTCGTATGTTTTGTGGATAGAGAACAGGCTTGTTAGCTAACGTGGTACCTGTTCAGTAAACTATTTGTGGACACAGCTGATTAATTAATCTAAATACATAATAGTGCCACATAATATATTCAGTTAGCCTGTTAGCCAAGCCAGCAAACAAGAAAAACCCGACACAACTTTAAAGCCTCTAGAGAAGAACTAAATGCTTTTAGACCCGTCTGGTTAAGTGGAACATTTAGCAGCCACAATGTCTGACTGGAAGTATCTGATTCCATATTTCCCGCAAAGCTGACATTGATTTATTCCCTTAAACGTCACAGCAGAGTGGTGCCTTCAGGGCAATGCTCTATTCAGTGTTTCACAGAGAAGTGATCAAAGTTCAGCCTCTCACTTTGTGTTTCCACTAAGTTTTACTGTAATTGTATGCTACACTGGCTGTTTTTGTGCAAACCTGTTATATTTATTATCTAAGAGGAGGCAATATTATTAACATAAGCACACACATTGACATACCGGTATTTCCTGCACTGTTATGGGTCACTGAAGAAGTGCACACATGCATGACTTTGTAGGAAAACTATTTTCTCCTTATCAGGTCCAAAACCAACCCAGGCCCTAAAAACAAACTTTCCTTCAAAAGAGAAAAGTCCTATATTTGATTTTTGATTTACTTGCTGATAAAAATAAAAAAAAACAATCCTAGATGGACACATAATGGTTTTGAGGAGAACTTATTTTTAAAAGTATTGAACCCTACAATTAGTTAAAATTTCTCCATTCCTACTGTTATCTCACTGACAAATGTTGAGACTTTCACCACTCGGTTTGTGTGTATAGTTGTTCTATATCAGTAAACCTCACCACCACAGAGACAAATAGAGAAACTCACCCATGATGGGATCACTCATGCTGATTCAGCAGGGAACGTAACCAGGTCAGAAACCCTGGTGCATAGCAATTTAAATCAAACTTCTCTATCTAATAAACATAGTTTACCCCACCGGCTCTAAACACTGCAGATCCATTATTTCAGCAGCAGAGGTTTGAAGAAAAAACACATTAGTTTGAGAGTACTTCTTATCTAACCAGTTAACAGTCTACACTTCCAGCCTGCGGGGGATGCAGGTGAGACCAGCCAGGCCCCGCCTCCTTTAAATCAGGCTCACTAAGGCTTCAGGCCTGCCCAAACAAGACCTGCAACAAGCTAGTGCTCCTGCAGCCTCCTGGGAGCTTAATGCTACGTAAGCTAGAAAATGTGTGCCAAATCCAAATGCTGTGAAACAATGTATGTCTTACCTAACCCAACCTTACCTCTCCCAACCCCTGCACACGAGTGGCCCACCAGATTGGCATCTACGACTGGGAACATTACAGATGTTGGACTGCTGAGATGTGATATTGAGTTGGAGGAGTGTGTGAGAGAAATCTCACTTTGTGGTCCAATAATTAGCGTCGCTGTCGGTTTCTAATGTCACTCGCAGTGTAACTTCTGGTTGTTGCATTCTTATAAACAGCATGAAGGAGAACATTGCATCATACTCAGTCAAAGGACGGCATTAGGATTTGTTTGGATGATATATTTTCTGTTTAACTTGCTGTGTTATTTACCTCTGTGTTCTGTGAAAAACCATCATTTAGCACAGAGTTACACAAGTTATCAACATAAAGACATTAATGCAATTGAGCCTTTATAGTTTCCTCTAGGGCCCCTACCTGAGGATATCTGATGACACTGTGCACCTTTTTAATCCACTTCTTAAAAATCACTTCCTGCCTCCTCCATCTTGTTTTTAAGTTGGACTATTAATTACTGTAGTTTGTTGTTTTTACTTTTGCTATATTTTCTCACATTATGCTTTAATAGATGTTTTTTGTGAAGGACTTGAAAAGAGATAAAAGATAATGATAACAGTTTGTATCAATACTTCTACATCTTAAATATTTATTTATTCTGTGTCTGACATTTCAGTTTTTGTTATTTATTGTTTCGCTAATTCTTGCTTTGCTTGTACTGTGGATTGTTATAAATTCTACTTATTTTTAAGCACTACATTCAGGCTGCACAATATGGCAAAAACATCTTTAAATATATATAATATATATATAACAAAATCATGATGATGATGATGATGATGAATATTATTAATGGAGTGGCTTAAACTGATAATAATCTAATGATAAGGTATCTAAAGTGAAGTAACAGTCACAAAGTCTGCATGAAACATCGCATTTGATCTCTACATGAGACACATCCTTCCTAAGCGCTTTTGGACAACAATCTTGAACCTACTTAACTGTTCTGACACAGTTAATCACTTTAAAAGCATCACGTAATAAAAGCAGATTACATGTACTTTGCATAAGGAAGCATTCTTCCCAGGCCTGTTGAATACACCCAGCATTCACACACAGTATGAGCTATTTTTACCGACATTCTTTCATCATTACGCTTCAAATACACACAGAAAAAACAAACCTTTCACACTTTAACAAGCTGGATTGTCATGGGGACGTGAGGGTTACATCATCCATCCTGCACATTGTACCACCTGGAAATTACATAGCTGGAAAAACGTTTACAAGGCTTTCATTAAAATAAACCCTCTGTGTTCTAAATGTGGGGAGTCATGTGCTAAAAATAGTTGAGTGGAGAAGCTTGCAAGAATGGACCCAAAAACTAAGGAGAAGAACTGAGGTGGGTGGATAGAGAAGGACAGGCCGACAGGGACATCAGGAAAATGTAGGAAACATCCTGAAACAATCCACATAACAAGGAGGTGGAGAGGCAATAAAAAGAACTGGAAGAAAGACAGAAAGAAAGATAGGAGACAAGATCGAAAAACAAAAGTGCAATGGCCATTTCAGAGCCTGCGCTGCCATCTGTTCATAGTGTAACCATCACAAGGCTCAAGAAAAGATGTAGCAGTGTCAGACGCCTGTCCACACTGCGACCTCGCCACCAGAGAATCAACGTTAACAACAACGAACCAGGTCTCACTAACAAGCAAAAGAGCTGAGATACGACGCAGTTCAAGCAGGAATCAAAAACTTCCTGCAAATGTCACACATAAAGTGAACACTGAAACTGAAAGTGGCACATTGCTTATGCCACATGCAGTGAAACGAGTTGCAAAGAAGTCGCAATCCAGATGCGCGACACCATCTAGGCCCAGTGTGTTTTAAAGACCCTACCTGGAACTGTTTCTCCAGACAACCTTCCCGGGGTCACACAAACCCTTCTATCACAATACGGTGATAATGGTGTAAATCTATATTTGTAAAATGTAGAATTCTGTCACAACTTTGTGTGTAAGTCATTTGAGTTTAGTGTTTTTGAAAGCAGTGATTATTTGTCATTTGTTTAGTCTATAAAATGTCAAAAAACAGGAACGACAATTTGCTTCACATTTCATGAAGGTAACATCCAGCAGTCCAACGCCCAGAGGTGTTCAATTTACAATGATTCTTATTTTATGAAACCAGAGAAAGTTTGGAATTTGGTTTGATAAATGCCTTACACAATTAAAGCTATTATATGTAACATTTCTGCTTTACAACTACAACTAGAGTTATATATTTTGTTAGTTATACAGCCCCATATGTTTCTCACACTGTTCAAACTCAGAAACCTGTAACTTTATTCAGGAAACAGTGCGTTAATCATTTAGTTTGAACATTTTGAAATGAAAGGTTTTATGAAACCAGAGTTCAAACAGCAAAATCTCACAGATAAAGCGACACATTTGAACCACTTGAAATGCTGAGAACTGATGATATATGTCGTCCATACACGATCAAATAACAACCCTACAGCGCATCAGTTTTGCTTCAGATGTTTCAAAAATGCCCTGGGAGACGGCGACTTAATGAGCGAGCAGCAGTTAATTATCTCCTCCACCCTCCTGCTCTCTCCCCGCAGAGGGCTCTTTGCGATATGACTCACGTCTCTCTGAGAGTTCAGTTTCAGCAGATTAAAACAAGCATGACCTCAAAAAAAAAAGTGACAAAAGTGAAACAGGACAGAGCCAGCAGTGGACTGAGACAGAGTCATCACACTGCTCCCCTGAGTGAGACAGAAAACTGAGGCTTAATACTTATTATGTTGCCATAGTAACCAAGATAAAACAGTGAAATCAAGACATGGGGCTTTTCTTTTTACAGTTGCATGACCTCAGACTTGTCTCAGGTTGAGCAGAGACCAGAAACAACGAGCCTTCACTCAGTCTAGCTTGAATGCTTGAAGTCTATAAAAGCACCACGGTTTTACTGTAATAACCTAAAACTGAGAGCAAGAAAAGTCCAAAAAAGACCTGCTCTGTTCTTTCAGATACCATAAAAACACTAACATTACTGCACTGTAAGAGGAGACGGACTGACCCTGCAGCAGCAAGTGGACGTTGTCGATGTCCAGGGGGATGGCCCCCCTTTCCACCAGGTCATCTCTGGAGTAGAAGTCTGACGACATACTTTCTCATGCACAGCCTCCCGGCAGCATGGCACCGCTGTGAAAGAAAGAGAGGAAAGAGAAGTTTAACACTATCTCTGCAGGGATAAAGGTCTGATCCCGCTGTGTTAGAACATCTGGATCTTAAAGCTCACTTTCTGTCCAAAAGATATCCTAAAATCAATGCGGGATTAATAAAAGTACATATATTTTAGTATCTATTGCAGAGGTAGAATCATTATTTGCAGACCATGGTGGTTGTTGCCACAATGATTGCAGACATTGATAACTCATCTACATTTGGAATAGTCAAATCAGGACTATAGATGTATAAATACACTAGATACTGCCTAAAATACGGTATTGGGTATCGGTGTCTCTGTGCACCAACCCGACATGATTATATCCTGATCAGTATAGATTTTAAAAATGTTGCAATAAAGCAAAGAATTAATAATTGCCCAGCGTATTGTAAAAATGCAATCAGTACCATTGCAGGCTATTTTACATGATGCACAAACAATTAACCCAACATGCTAAGCAGAGCAATGGCCACTACAATTTCATGAACCTTATTTATAATCCCATAATTCACACCAAAAATACTGAGTGACTGATGGATGATCTAAAGACATTAAACTTATAGATTTATTTCATTTAATTCACCAGATATAGCTACAAGCTAATTGGAGGGGAGGTCATTATGATCATAACAATCAGGGAACATCTGTTTTACCAATGTCAGGTAAACTGCTTTTGTTGAAAAACCTTTGTCTAAAAGTTCTTTAAAGGGCAGCAGAAGGGTTTGGACCTTAAGCACAGCAAACACACACACACACAGGAACAAGTCCAACAACTTCCAACTTTTTCAACCAATACAACAATACAGTCCAGTGGAGCTTATCATCATTCATAGAGCAATGAAACACTGTTTTGTCAGTTAACATTAGGTGCTGGATGAAGGGTGCTGGGCTTGTCTTGTTCTGTCTCGCCCTAGGACATATATAAGTGGGGTGAGAAAAATGCGTGACATTTAGAAATCTCTCCAAAATTGCCTGCCTAAACAAATCACACTGAAAAACGAAAAGGTGCTTCTGATTTGACTGGAGCGTCCTTTTCTGCTGAACACAAACGTGACTGACAGTTTAGGAGAACGGACAGGTGAGTGAGGCTAAAATAAAACAGTGTGAAGGAGCACTAGGCCTCACCAATAAAGCAGCGCAAACCAGGTCAAATAGTAGCTGTTGGTTTGTTTTGACCTGCCTGTAGTGCCAGGGGGGTGGGATCTCATTTACAAATATAAATATAAAATAATAATAATAAAATCTATCTGTCTATCTATCTATCTATCTATCTATCTATCTATCTATCTATCTATCTATCTATCTATCTATTTATAAAGCAAGGAATCTCTGTCTGTGTGTGTGTGTGTGTGTGTGTGTGTGTGTGTGTGTGTGTGTGGCTCAAATATCTCTGCAGATCAGGATCAGACTGACCTGAGAGTTTCAACATGGCTGCTGTGTGGTTTAAGGGTTTGCAACGTCGGCTTTGCTTGGACTACAAAGATACCGTTAATAAATTATTTCATAAATGATTTACGAATTCCGCTAGCATTACCATAGCCACCATAGCCACGTACGCACCAGAGCCAATCACTGCAGAGCCCTAATGTGTAGTGATTGAGATCCTGACCCACCAAACATCCTGGAAAGTGACGAAGTTACGTTTTTCACTGTAAATGACATAATTATACTCCCTCACTCGCAAGACGGTGAATGTTTTCCGGTGGAAAGTAAACTGATGTCTCGGTCCGGAGGGCTGGCGGTCGTGGTGATTTTTGATCGCATACACTCTGTGAGTTTTTCGCCGGTGACAGACGCTGCTTTTCGGGCAGAAATGTAACGGAAGAGTCGGTAGGACAGGCGGGAGGACAGACAGGAGGACAGACGCTTCTCCACGTACAGCTGTGGTATTTTTTTCCCTCATGTAAGTTTCCAAAGACAGTTACAGTTACTACGTTACTGTTGTTTGGTCCTGTAACGTTGCTTTGTGGGACATTTCTCTGTATTAAGTTGAGTGAGAGACCTGTGCAGTTATCAGACTGTCTGACCGACACGCCCTCGCTCCGCGCCGTCGGCTTATCCGTTCACACTATATTGGTAGTTTCAAAAAAATTTTTTGATGTGGAAACCCTTACTGCCATTTCTCTCTCTCTCTCTCTCTCTCTCTCTCTCTCTCTGATATATGCTAGCCTATATTACAGGGCTAAATAATATGTCCGGCCCAGTTCATTTACTAGGCTATGCTACAAGTTAGTCTGTTTATGCTGCCAGGTTTCTTCCATTTCAGATGTAGTTCACTTTCTTCTTTCAGAATTTATATGTGCTGACCATGAGGTGTGGTACTTTCACATTAGTGGAATGGGGTTCATCTCCCTACAGTGTCCTTGCTAAAAGACAAATTATATGAAAACACAATAGTTATCAATCTACACATTTCACAACAAACCTAAATGTCCCTGACGTCCCACCTTCAAACACAACCTCATTTGGCCATCCATGAAAAAGCTACTTAACCTCCCATTTTCTATAGCAATACATACTTCCTACGGGCACTGCACTAGTATCATTAAAATCATAAAAACATGGGCAATTATTGGTGCAGAGGCAAAAATGTAGATAAATATTATGTTTCATTTTTAGAAAAATATTTTTTGTCATATTGTCTGAAACTTTCACAAGGCTATATCCTGACAGAAGTAGATGAGACAGATAATCTGTGAAAAAGCTAAGAAAGATGGTTGATTGTTCAGTCTCATTCCCATGGCATCAAATACAGATACTCTGGGACCCTCGGACTCAAAATCAACTATCATCAAGCCTCCAACCGAAAGCGTCTTTATATCTTTCCCTGCTCTGATTGGTTGCTTTCATTCAGGCCCGGTGCATTATTACAAATGCTGTTAGGAGTGCTAGAACGAGCCAGAGGAAGCTTATTTTTTCACAGATTATCTGTCTCATGTACTATTGTCAGGATATAGTGAAAATCTCAGAAAATATGACAAAAAGTTATTTTTATAAAAGTTACCTACTGCAGCTTTAAGGCTGTGTGATATGGATGAAATAATTATATATGAAATAATCTTGATATTTTCTGATATCATATAAATCATTTGCCATTTGCGATATGGTCGAATCCTGCTAACCACAACCTCCATGGTAGACACAATGACAGAACAAACTAGAAAAACAACATCAGTGCTATGGCTGTCTGCACGATTTAAGATGTAAGACACTGCAGGCGCAGTTTCAGTCTTTCGATTTCAGACTCTGACACACTATGTCTACAGAAAGGCTGCTGCAGACCCCGGGGCCACAATGGCAGAAGCTTTTGACTGAGGAACTGCCAGTAACACAGTCCTGTCTCTATAATATGTTGCCTAGAGTTCATAAATATATGCTGGGATCTTATCAGCAAAACCTTAAATTAAATTGGATATGCCATTAGATTACCACAAACATCGGAAATAAGAAAGGCCAATATATAAGCAGCAAGATCCTACAAGCTCACCAAATTGCCTGCTGTAAGGTCAGCTACACATAATTATTCTGGTTGGTTTCTGTCTTTCTATATTGGACTTTATCTGCAGTGGGCTGCAAGTATGTAACAGTGTCACTAAATCACATTACTTCCTTTTGTAAAACTCTGGCTAAATAATTAGAAACTTAATAAGTGAAATTATCAGCAAAAAAACATTTTTTTAGTTTTAACCCGCCATACTGCTGCATAGCTGGAACAACAGCGGTACCTCATTTGTTTCTTGTGCAATAGAACATTTAAAGCTGCAGTATGTAAATGTTGCGTACTGCAGCTTTAAGACATATCTCTTTGAATATAGCATCATTTTATGGGGACAAGAAACCCCTATGCTAATTAAAGTCCACAGTATATAGATAAGGACAATAACATGTTTATAATCTATGTCCTTCTGTGAGTACAATAAGCTACTACAAACCTATATAAAATAACCTGTCATGCAAAAAAATAGATATAAAAAAAAAAAAATACAGTGATATAACGTGACACCACCAGAATCTGTGATACAGCACTGTGTTAAATTAAATAAATTGGTGCAATGCATCTGGCCTTCAAGTGCTCTACACAAGAGTGCTGCAGCAGTTAACACGTGCTAAAAACACAACTATAGATAAGGACCAGTGGGGAAGGTTAAACCACTATAGCACGGCATTCGAGCTATCCCAAGGCTTCACGTCAGCTGCAGTGACCGGGGGAGGTGAGAGAGCTGGTCGACAGGGTTGAGAGAAAGAGAGGGATGGAGGTAGAGAGAGGAAGAACGAGCAACAAGAGAAGAGAAAGATAGAAGGTGCTGTAAATAAAAAAAGAGAAATGGGACTCAGATATCACACATATATCATTTATAGGAGCTTTTCTTGCTTCGTATTTGTCATTGTCTCTAACCAATAAAACTAACTGTGAAAGGTTGTTAAGATGTCAAGTAAACACTAGACATCTTAACAACACTTCTGTATGAGTCACAGCAGTCTCTCGGTGATGTATCTCGTCCTTTCCAGTGAATTTGAGTTGTTGCCATCATAGATATAGAAACATAGATATCTCATTGCCTGCTGCTGCACAAAATTTGAATTGAATTTATTCCTACAAGTAACAGGTATCAGATTCAACTCCTCACATTTAAATGAACCAAATTGAATGAATGTCGGTTCAGAATAAACAGAATTAAAGTCGATTTTGTAGTGAAGTCTGCATCTCTCAGTATTGTTAACTAGCAGATATTGACCTCCCCAAAATGTTTGCTATCAGGTCAAAATATACATAGTACAGAGGAACCACCTTTCTACCTAAAGCCAAATATATTTTTATTAAAAAAAGTAATGTAATATATTGTTGATTTGGGTGTTTAAGATTGTATGTGATTATTGATTGTTGGTGTTATCAGTATATTAGAAAATCACTTTACTATCAATTTGTCTTTATTGGTAATGTTTTGCTGCATTTGTCTGATGTCACAAGAGAAGAATACATTTCCAAAAGGACAAGAAACTAACTAAAAGAGGGAGAGAGAAAGAGAGGAAGACCAGTCAGGCACAATGGATGAAGACAGATAGAGATGAAGATGCAAAATTTGGGTTAAATGCTGCGGAAGAGAATGAGAAAGAGTGGCCTAAAGGAGAAAAAAGCGAGTCAGAAAAAAACACTTATGAGTGAGCGACAGAAGAGACACAAACAGAGCGAGCCTGTGACGGAGTTTCCCTAAGTCAAAGTCACAAGTCACTCCTGTCAGCTCTAACTGTGGCACCGAGGCGGACGGCAGGGAAACACACTGCTGTGGAAAAAGCGCAGGGAGGGGGAACGTCATGAGGCCTCAACACCAGCTTTACACCCTTTTTAAATGTATTTATGTGCGTGTTCATACAGTGGAGGCGCACACACATTATTGTTTACCCTGTGGGGAGGTTGACGGGGGAGGAAGGGAGGGATGCATTCAATCATGTTCACGCGTCAGAGCTCCACACCTCAGCTGATTTAACAGATCACTCAATAGCAAGTATGTCTTATGACACATGAGAAATTCTATGTCTGTTACTTTTATTTTTTATTCTTTAAAGCTAAATTGACTGAAGTGGATCGAATACAACATAACTGAGTAGAACTGAAGCACTAAAATGTAACCAACAGAACAGAACTAAAGTATGGGGCCATAGAGATGCAACAAGTAGTCAATTAACAATTAGTTGATGGACAGATAAAGAATTTTGACAACCATTTTGATAATCGATTAATCCCTAAATCTTTCATGCACAAAATGGAAGGAAATGCTGTTTTCAGCCTTTCATATATGGAGTTTTCCTGCTTTTCTCTGTTATATATCATATTAAACTGAATATCTTTTAGGGTATTGGACTGACAACGAGACATCAAAAGGCCTTGGGATTTTATAGTCCAAACAATCAATCGATCATGATTAATCTAGGAGATAATTGCAGATTAGTCATTAATAGAAAGGATTATTTGTTGCAGCCCTGCTGGGACAAACCCTGACAGTTTGTACAGTAGTAACACGCCTGTGGAAACCACATTACCACATTCCAACATCAGGTTTGCCAACAACAACAACAACTTTCTCTGCTGGTGCTTCCCTCTCATCACCATCAGTGTCGTGACTCCCTCGGTCAAAACAACACACTCTCATTAGCTCTCTGGAAGTCAGTTCCAGCATGTCTTTGTGCTCTTTGTGTAAGCCTGGGAGATAAATCAATACAGTCAGTGTGGCTGAACCTGTCACACGCAGCACTCGCAGACACACCCTGGAACGTATGACAATAGCTGATGGGAGAGGTAATCTCTGCTTTCACTTCACAACACAGAGGTGATTTGGGGAGAAATATCCTGCAGGCAGGTTTCCAGTGTACTCTCATTGTGATCTCCGGACATTTTGATGAGGTAACGTCACACTGCACTGAGAGCTGCCTTGGGTATAATACTTAATACTTAACTGAAAGACTTTGTTGTGCAATTTCTCACCCTAATCCCATTTGGCCCTCCAAAAAGGGCTACAGTATGAAGCATGTAGCAGATCTCATCTTGCAGATTACAACCCCCTCGCCTCACCCTCCCGTTCCAAGCCTGTAGGTAGGAGAAACTACGCCGGCCGCAAAACTCTCGGAAAATGTAAAACAAAGCCCTATCTACAGCCTGTGTTTGGTTTGTCTGTTCTGAGCTACTGTAGAAACATGGAGGTCCAACATGGCGGACTGAAAACAACTCATTTGAAGGTAATGAAAACACAACAGTCCTCATATTCAGGTGATTATGCACTAATGAAAACATACTTTTGAATATTATATTCCATTTCTGCCAATAAAGCCTCCTTGAAAGCTTTAAAGCAATAAGAGTTTGGTTGATTTTATAGAAAAATACAGGAGAGTATTTTGGATGCATTTTTAACAATGCAAAAAAAATCAGCTGACTGTGAGAAGGTCACTGCCACTCTTTTCTTACTTCGAGTCACATGCAGAGAGACAGGTGTTAGTTTCAGTCCCTGTCTATCTTTTCCTGAACATTCTGGTCCGCAGCCTGCCGCTCCAACCTTTGGGCATTCACTGTCCACCTGATCCGCGGTATGTTGCCAGTGAACCGGGTCATACTACCACTGCATGCCATGATATACGTTTCTAATCGGGTGTGCTTAGCAGAACCATCCTCAGTTAACTTCAATTATCCTCTACATCGGTGGGTTGTGTCAATGTTGTTCATCTGCTTTGGCAGCTGGGAAGTGTGGATTCACTTGTCAGAAATGTTTTTATGTTTTAAGTTCAAAGCACACCTCTGGATTCCTCTGTTTCCTCACAGAGACACATGGAGAGAGTTTCCACTGGCACCATAATACTGAGCATTACCAAAACTCTTATAGCCTTTAGAAAACTAAATTCCCCATCAGAAATCAGTGGTTACACAAACTGTAGAGATTATGGATATACAATATATATCAGGCCAATAAATTATGGGTTGATAATGAAAAATGTGTATTATTGTGAATTACTCTGATAATGAAAACATAACTGTGAAAAATAGAAATGATCTGTATCCTCTGAAAAATCCTTATTGTGCATCCCTAACTGTAACCCTTAAATATCAGAAATAATAATAAACATATTCAGCATACCAATAACATACATTATTGCACCCAACAATAAAGTAACTGAGATAACAGAGGAGCTGCAGTTTCAACTAGTGGTTCATTACAGTAGTAGAAATGCTGTGTTACAATGAGCCCTATAGCTTATAAAATGTTGCATAAACTGTCTTATAAAGAGTAAGAGCACTGGTAAACAGTTTTGTAGTTTGAAGAGCCACGATGTCTCTAAACAAATCATCTGAAATAAGTTCAGAACAAACATGCACATCCACACACAGCCCAAACATCACAGCTGCTCACTTCTTGTCATATTTGCTGAAACTTTCACTTTATCCTGACAGTAGAACATAAGACAGATAATCTTAAAAAAATAAATAAATAAATAAAAAAGAAATCAGCTTCCTCTGACTCCTCCTAGAGCTCCTGATGACATTTGTAAGAATCTGCCATGGCTGAACAAAAGCCTCCAATCAGAGCGGAGAAAGATTGTTGAGTGTCAATCCGACTCAACAATCAGTTCTCTTCACGCCACCAACCTAAAGTGTCTCTTCTATCTTTCCTGGCTTTGATTGGTTGTTGGTTGTTCTTTGGGGGTATTTGTGGATTCTTACAAATGCCATCAGGAGCACCAGGAGGAGTCTCATGTTCTACTGTCAGGATACAGTGAACGTTTCAAAGATATTTTTTATAAAAGTTTCCTACTGCAGCTTTAATATGATGTGGAATCTCCAATGAGATGCAGATGAAAACGCATACACCACTGATGCACTGGTCAATAAACTGGTGGGTAAACTGCAATAGATTATAGCTGAAGCAACCTACCATAAAAATACACTACTCCCAAAAAGTTAGGGATATTCCACTTTCGGGTGAAATTTAATGAAAATGTAAAAAGTTGATGCTACAGTGATATTATATCATGAAAGTAGGGCATTTAAGTAGAGAAGTTCAAATTAAGATCACCTGGAAAGGTTATAGTGCATTTTATGTACATTCTGAAATTTCATCCGAAAGCCGAATATCCCTAACTTTTTGTGAGTAGTGTAATATGTTAATCACATATTCTGAGAAGCTTTTTTGTCTTTAGGGGAATAAACTTAAATTTAAGAGCAGATGTCCGAAGATCTATCAGCCAGTATTAAACATTATTATCATTATTTCAGATGGTTTTACCCTTCATATTCTTGTCAAAGTGTTTAAATATGGGGTGATGCAATAAAATGTCCCCCTAAAAATATTGAAAAAGGTAAGTCAAATGTAATGTTTTAAGGAATACAAATGCATGCAATTATTCTGTGTGTAAATATTACACCAACATAATATTTATGACATATTTAGTTTTATTTTCAAACCATTTACAATGTTTTTAATGGAATTTGACAGTTTTTTACTTTTCTGCTTGTATATTATGAAGTGTAACAGTGTGCGCTTCCCTCTGACTGCAGGAATGTGTGGTAGTGTCCCTGTTATGAAGCTGTCAGGGCCCAAAAATAGCAACAGGGAACATGTGTGTACGGCTGCTCTCAGATCAGTTCAGACCTATAATGAGTCCTTGAGGAAGACCAGAGGACTTTGTGATAAAGCAGATAAACAAGCGGTTGACCTGCAGGTTTAACATGACTCACTCACTCACTCACTCACACACACACACACACACACACACACACACACACACACACACACACACACACACACACAACATTACTGATGATATCTGGGATCAATTACAGCCGGATTATGTCAGTCAAGAGCCAGTGCATTCTTGTTTCTAGTTTCTAGTAAATAAAAAGTTGCTTGTACTTACATGCAGCAGAAGAGTGTGTTTGTGGTGGAGATGCTGGATGCAGGTACAGCCAATAATTGATTTCCAGAGTGGAAGAGCAGGTCTTGCTCTGAGAGAAGCTACTCGGTGGAGATGAAACCTGAAGTTTGACAGATCTGCAGTCCACAGTCAGAGCTCCAGGACGGGCCGGGCTGTCACCGGAGAAGCCAGAGCCATACTGGGACCCTGCAACAAAAAAAGAAAAAACTCACTGGGAGGCTAAATATAGAAAGCAGTCACACACACACTCCCTGTCCAAGAGGTTGGCACTGGTGGAGCCTGTAACCTGGGTTAAATATCCACCAACAACAATAGGAGTTTAATGTCAGTTCACTCTGGAACAAATCCAAAACCTGGGAGCTTAAATTCAACTCTGGTTCCCTCATTCTTAAAGACTGAAACTGAGGGGAGAATATGAACTACTAACAGAGGAAAAAGAGACAAACAGACTTATAATAAAAGAGATTAACTTAGCTTTAGGCAGCCCAGGAATGTAGTTAACCTAGAACTTGAATGCACATTTCACTTTCCACTGTTTATTTGTTTGTTTATCTGTTATTTTTATTTTGTTTAAATACTTGACTAATTTATCCGATTTTATTTCACCATGTTGATACCCAAGTGCCTAAATTCTTGATTGTTGTTTATTTTATGTCTGTTAAATTCTTGATTGTTTATTTTATGTCTTGTTGATTGTTTACTTGTCTTTTCTATTTATAGAAAGATTTTATTGCCTGTTTGCGCCGTGGGTCCGAGAGGACTGAAATTCCATCAGTGCTGTATGTTGTGAATATAGCATATTTGACAATAAAGCTGACTTGAGTAGCTAATGTAATGTTAGCTGGCCACATTAGCATAATGTTACCCTCCACCCATACAGTGGTATTTCACTAAAACTGCACTCAGACTGAGCTCGCTAACTCTTAACGTTAGCTTATCTGCTGTGGTGTATCAGAAGATAACTTAATCAAACTTTCCACTCAAAGTAAACAAAATTAAAATATATTGACCATTCATTTATGACCAACAATTACAAATAAGACACGCAAGTCTTAATAGATGATGTGGACACTAATTTATTGCAGAATAGGATAAATTACATTTTGCTACAGTTATTACTAGCTAGCTGGATTAGCCATCTGAACGTTGCTACTACACTTCTGAAACATTTGAACTGACAAAAGTCAAATGTCTTTTTAATGTATTAAACAACCTTACACGAAATGTCAAAATGTTATCTGGCATTTATTTTGTTGCAGGAAAGTTCAGATTTCCGTTGGAGGATGGATTTTTAAAAGTGAAATAATTATTTTGACTTTTTGTTTGACTTATTTTAACGTATTAACGGAACTCCACCCAAATATAAAAAGGCCTTTGGGTTTATGTCAGTGCCCATACTGTGCTAATGAACCAAAAGCAACTGCTACACCTACGTTTCCATATGTTTCCCAGGGTGCCTTAGATTCCTGAAGAGCTGACACAGAGGTCAAAGTTCACACAGGCTGGCTCAGCAGTTCAGAAAAGCAGCTAAAGTCTGCACTGAGCTCTAGTGTCCTGACATATTATACTGGCAAAATATCAAACTGGATATTCTTTCCTCTGATGAAAAACCTTGAGATAGCTTCTAAAAAACAGAAAATAAAGGAAGAACACATAAAAGTTATGTGGACTTAATACATCACTGCACAGTATTGTTTATTAAAGGTCATCAGCAGAGATTGCACAAGGGGCACTGTTTGTGTAGAAGTTACCTTTAATTTCAGGCTGTAATTACATAGAAATATGAGGTGTTCATGTTTCTCCAGCCACAAATGAGATGTTTTAGGTGCTTTCCTGACTTCCACACAGTGAAACCTGATACAATAAGTTGTAAAAAAAGAAAAGGAAAACTCCAGCAAAACATAAAACCTAGGAACACGTAAAACACAAAAAACCCTCATATAATAAGCAGAACAATACATAACAAAGTACACACAATTAGAAAGTAAAAGAGGCTTCGAAGCTATTAAACGGCTGCTGTATCAGTACTAAAACAGAGCACCAGAGGTCAGCACAACATCATGCAGTAAACTGGTTTTTGGGAGTGAGGTAAAATAAGTGATCAAGTTTGTAAAGATATACTGTTTCTGTTCTTCAGAAGGATGCTTTTATTATTTATGAGAGTTTTTATGAGACCATCTTCACTTCAGTGAGGCAGAAAAGCCACTAACCCTGTATGACTGCTATCATTGTCGACTGTTGCTGCTGGTAAAGGTGGAGCATATATTAGTTGATTTATATGTTGTATTATTAATGATTCACATTAAAAATACAACATATAAATGCATAGAAACTAAAGTCATTAGGTATAGATATTGGAGTAAAAAGTACAATATGTAGTGGAGTAGAAATATAAAGTAGCATAAAATGAAAATACTAAAGTATCTCAAACTATACTTAACCAAGCATAATCTGGCTGCTACAAGGGACCACCAGGCCTCTGGGAGACCTGCAAAGGAAAGGTTGGAGTACTTACTACTCAATTTCCACTATAAAGGGCAGGTTATAAAAATAAAATACTCAATAGTCAAGATCACTAATTTCCTGAGAAATATTAATGACAAAAAAAATG
This sequence comes from Dicentrarchus labrax, assembly GCF_905237075.1. Taxonomy (NCBI): domain Eukaryota; kingdom Metazoa; phylum Chordata; class Actinopteri; family Moronidae; genus Dicentrarchus; species Dicentrarchus labrax. The sequence continues at coordinate 24,777,582 of NW_026136703.1, forward strand.
AAGCTAAAACCTAAAGAGAATCTCTCATTTGCAATCCGTGAATAATTGCACAAAAGCCGGATTGTGGAAATCCAGGCTTACTCCCTTTGTTCTGAATTACATTTAACCTCACTGTAATCACCACTGTTATCCAATTACATGCATTCTGTTACCTCACACCCTGCATGCTGCTCAATAATAGCCTCCAGATGGGTAATTCGCTCTCATAGTGTGGAGGACAGGGTGTCTGAGAGGAGTGTAAACCTGTCCCTGACTCATCCTCTTCAATATTTCCTCTAATCTAACTTTAATTGCTTGGCCTTAACTTTTACTTTTAAAAGATTCATTTCCTGAACTTCTTGAGAGCAGTTTCTGCTCGGCTGGCTCCACGCTAGTGCCTGCGGGGCCTCTGACGATGGTAATTTCTTGATGAGGTGCTTACTCACCCAAATCAATTCTTCCCACTTCCTCACGTCTCCTCCTCCTCCTGTCATTGTCTCATGCGAGGGCTGATGCACACACACACACACAACCTCTTTGACATGCATCCTTTTCGATCTCTTTAAGTGCACGATCTATGTGGTAAAGCCTGCAAGACATGGCTTCAGTAATAGCCAGCTTCTGTGTGTGTGAGGAAATGTCACTGCCAACAAAAATAAAGGACATAATGAAAAGAATGAGACAAAGCGGCAGAATAAGGTAAAAGCACTGTCAGAGCTCTGGGGTGCAGGCATCACAGTCGGCATGTGAGAACAGGAGCAGGGTCTGTCTCTGGAGCCGGCTAATTGAGCTCGGATGAGTGAGAGTAGACACAGGTAGGCACTGTGTTTGAGTATATTGTTCCCCCTTCTTCCATGTGGATGACTATGAACAAAAGGGCAGACTCTTCTCCTAATCGAGCTAATGGAGTGGGAACAAGCTGGTGGCTGAACTAGATGGGCAGCGACAGGTAGAAGGGCCTCCAGGGGGATTTGAGGGGAGTCTGAGGTGAGGACTCTGATTGGCAGGACACAGGGGTGATAAAAAGCCCTGGCTTGTTCAGAGTCTGAGGAGCAGACAGTGACAAGTGCTGTGGTTCATGTTAGCCGTCCACACCACTAAAGAATAACTTCAGAGCTGATAAACAGCTGTTAGAGTATTTTATTCAGTAGTCAACACACTGGGTTTGGCTGCAGCTGAGATGACACTGCAAAAGAAGATGTCACAATGGTGAGTGAATTTAGAAAATATTAATTTACTTAATTCTAATTTATTTTAATTTCCTGGAGTCCTGGGTACATACTGCGCAATAAAAACAAATAACACCTCAAAATTTAACAGAGATGGTTGAAACTGCAGCTTTCGCTAGTAATTTTAACACTGGTTTAGTTTTTTAATCTTTTTTTGTAATGTGAAAACACAATACCTTGCAAAAAGTACTTTTTTCTAGTAAAAGCTGCTTCATCAAACATGTTTAACTTACAAAATTGTTCCGATGTAATCAGTTTCAACATTTCTATTTAGTTAAAATAACTTATTGTGTTACAGTGAAGAAAGAACAAACAGCGGTTGAACAGACAATCTCACCTCAAGGGTCAGTTTAATTTTTGTTCTGGACCTTTTGATCATATCACCTGATCTTCATCAGCAGGAGGAGTTGGCCCTGTTGTTGTGGCATTGTACTCTGATGCAGTGGTGGACTGGGGGAAAAAAAATAAATTAAAAGAGCACTAGTGTGCAGAAAGTTATGACTCATTAATGGTAAAACAGCTTAGTCAGGGTTAGATTAGCACCCTAGAGGGTACTGGGTGCCTTTTGCAAGGTCACAAATGGACTTTTAAAAGCAACATGGAACAAGAAGTCCTTAAAGTCTTCAGAAAGAAATGGAAATTTTAACATTTAACATTTCAGTGACAATGGGGAAACTGATGATGAAGATGCGTGTGTGATGAGATGACCGAAAGCTTCCAGAACAGCTTCTAAATGGACCCTGCAGTGAGTCTCAAAAACAAAACAATAAAGCTTTTTATACAAATCCGACAATATTAGTCACGTCTACTGGCATACTGTTCACATTTGAAACCTATACAGGAGTTTGTTCCCTCGTAGAACTTCTCTAGCTGATCGATAGCGGCAGCATTACACTGCAGACGGCTCTTGAACGCAGCACGTTTGGCTGCAGTGTGATGCAGGGACGTGAAGACCACTACTGACATACATACTTGAATTCTGTCTAAAGTGGCGTCAGTACCAGGTATTTACAGTCAATCTGGGCTGGTATAAAACACGCAGCTGTAAAAGCGTTAAACATGTTCACTGACTTGTCAAACTACCAGATAAGGTAGAGTGAGACCGACGTTTAAGAAAATGAATCCCTGAAGGCAATGAATTTAACCTCAATAGGTTATCAACTATTTTACAAAATTAGATTAAATGTAGTTTTCCTGTAATATAAATCATTTAAAGTTTATTAAAAAGCTTACATAATAATTGACACTCTCAGCCGCAAGAAAAACTAGTTCTGTATCTGTGTCTGTACATCTTGAATACGACTCATTCACAGTGACAGAACAGACCTCAGAATGCATTCAGTTAGATAATCTGAACTGTGTGGTTAAGAAAGGCATTAAATATGAAATATTCCTGATTTCTGCAAGAAAATCCTTGGTTGGGGTTCAGTGTCTGCCCCGCTTTAGTTGCACACTTCCTCACTTGTAGAAATAGAAACCAGCAGTTGTCTCAGTGCTTAAAAATCCTCCTTCAACTTATTTAACCTCCTTCTTTTATTTCTCAGCTTTCCTTCAAATATGAACACAATGTGTAACAAAGATTGTTGCATTTTGTTGCTCCTCACCCTCAGGAGGCCCGGCCTGGTGCTGTGCTGGCTTCTATTCTGGATCTCTTTTCAACCGGACTCCCTCCACCGGGCGTCAGCGGTCAACCTGCGGCGCTTCATTGGCTGTGCCGTCCGGGAGTTCACCTTCCTGGCCAAGAAGCCCGGCTGCGGGGGCCTGCACATCACCACCGACGCCTGCTGGGGGCGCTGTGAGACCTGGGAGGTGAGGAGCTGCAGGAGACAGCAGCTACTGTACTGTACACACACACACACACACACACACACACCCACACACACATAGAAGAGACGAGTGTAAATGTGGTTATACTGAGAGGTGACGTAAGCAAAGCCGACAACTTTACACAAAAGTATGCAGTCTGCTGTTTGCATCAGTTTCGAGAAAGAGAAGAAGATGGATTAGATGCAGTTTCAGTCAGTCAGACAGCCAAATACACACAGAGACAGACAGGCAGACAGACAGTGAGACAAATACTGTACAGAGATGGAGAGATGGGTGATCCCCATGGAGGAAATTTGTTTTCACTTTCCTCCCTCAACAGGAAGGTCAGTGCAAGGTCGGCTGTGAGTGCAGGGATTCAGTTGCTCCACAGATTCAGCAGATGGACGGACAAATATTAGAGCAGATAGAGAGAGACTGGTGTGTCCAAGAAAAATACATTCTGTGTTAATATAAAACTACTAAGATCACATTTTTGTGGCACAGTAATGAGGGGGATGTCTGAAGTGTAAATCTTGCATAAGAATGAAGGATGACGGGAGGCTTTTGGAGCAGCGTGCAGTGAAATTGAGTTAACGCTGTGTGAGAGAGGAAAGCAGTGTGGAATCCAGAGATTGAAGTGACAGCAGCAGTTTCCTTAACAATGCCTCAAGTGCATAAAAGACACAATTGGATTTCATAAGTCGCCGGGTACTGATTACAAAAAAAATGCTGTGAAATCTCAAGTTTCATCTGGTACATTGTATTCAGTGACAAGTGCCATTAGGAAGCTCATGATTCTCTCTGCCTCATTATTGCAGTGTGGCTGGTGTGCACGCAGGAAGCCCGAGCTTTGTTTTGTTATACTCTCTGGATCCCCTCGGGGAGGAGACTCATCCTTTCGTTTGCTCTACCCCACAGGGAGGTCAGAATGCAAGTGGAGGGAGTCGATGTCTCGCTGTAGGGACGGTCTGTAGGACAGACAGTTAGCGGGTCCGGGATCACATCTGTGAACTTTGGGTCATAGGACAGCTTCTAATTACAACTACGCAGCTTCAGGATTCTCACCTTCTGTGCGTTCAGCCGAGGTTATGATAGAGAGATTTTTAATTACTGCAACAGCAGAATAAGATTAAATTCCTGGAACACGAACACTACAAGCAATTAATGGAGGCTTTGCAGATGTGTCGCAAATCTCCTCTCAAACACTGCTTGATGGCAAAATGGAGATTCACTTGCAAATTAGTTATGTGCAAATAATGACAGGATGAACAAAAGAATGTATTAAAAATGGAAAGTCCAGTAAGGTGGATTTGATTACTGTGATGAGAGAAACTGCCTGGTCTCCAGGTTGTTTTGTAGCTTGAAAAGAGTAATTAAAAGGGAATCTTGTGAATGTTTTCGCCACTAGGGGTGCTGGAGAGCAATGCTTGGATGAGTGTTGAGCTCTAAAGGCACTTGCATGACCATTTCCATCTGTTTTATGAGATAGGAAATGCATTCAAAAACAAATCATGTTCTTGAATGAGCTGTTTTTATTTACAGAGGGAGCAGGTCCTCTTCTATGCAGTCTGCAACCATTTAAATGCCACTAAAATTTTACGAATTGTACGAACTTTCTTTACTTGAATTTGACCGAGTTGGCTTCGTTGGCTAGGTACTTTGCAAATTCAGGAACAAGCTGGTGGTAAAATTGAACAGTTAGCTGCCAAAATCTTCAGAAGAATTAGCCAAAACTTAAGATGTTAACAGTGAAGGATAGCTAACCAGCTGACATTACAAAACACATAGCTGAATAATAATATTAGCTCACATAGAGCCATGTTGGACATTTAGAAAAATGTCCTATACGTTGAAGACCTCAAATATGGCCGCCAGGTTGTTTTACACCAACTGAAAGCCCTCTGTAGAGAGGAATGGTCAGAGCCAACCTCCAAACATCAAATACTTTTATATTAATTATTAAGATTATTTGTTTTGTCCGTTCTGTATTTCTAGAAGCCCGTTTTGGACCCTCCCTTCATTGAGTCCTACCAGCGGGTCTGTACCTACAACGAGACCCGCCTGGTCACCGTCAAACTGCCCAACTGCCTGCCGAACGTCGACCCAATGTACACCTACCCCGTCGCGCTGAGATGCGACTGTGATGTCTGTCTGACCAGCACCACTGAATGTATTACATCTGTGTAACACACATCTGAACATGCAGAAAATACACTTTTTAAAACTGTATGCTTTCGCTTTTAATCACTCAGATATTTTTATGTCATTGGTTGAATCAGGTTTTCCTGCTGTTAAACAATGCAAATGTAAGATGGCTATCTGTTCTACTCTGTTAGCAACTTGTTATGTTTACTTTTGAGAATGTAAAAGATATGGTTTGGGAAATCTAATCTAGAATAGATCTAGAAATAATTCACCATTGTAAAAATAAGGTTTTGTTAGATTTCTGCCCTGCTTACGATGTAAAGAAGCCCTTTTATTCATCAATCAGTTGTATATGGAAAATGCTGTCAGTTTGAGCTCTAACCTACAGTTCATATTAATAAATCAATTACATCTTGGTCTGCTGCATTACCTTGTTGTACTGGTTTGATTTCAAGCCTTTTAATTAAACAATTTCCTAATTAATCTATAAAAACCATGAAATTCAACCTGAATACACCACAAAGACACTTTATTTTAATCATTTCATAATGTTAATGAGTTTCCTTAGTGGGATTCATTCACTTTCTTTTCCCCCCTCTGTGCATCACATGAGCAGAAATGTGGCTTTTCTCTTAAGGCCGGTATACAGGGAGGTCAGAGGTCAGACATGGCTGCAGAGCAACGTCCCCGGAGCTTGTTGGGATTCAGCATCCTGTTAAAGGACACTTCAGTAGGGCAGATGTTCACTGTCAGAGGGGCTCAAACCTGCACTTCCACCCTTCTAAACTTCCTTTGATATAAAATAACATATGAAACCAATATTATTCTCCTGTGAGACGGTGTGTGTTCTTTAAAAAGGAAGAAATGTCACCTCTTTTTAAACCTATAAGAACTTTTAAAGCAATCAGTGTAAGTGTTGCGAATGCTGTAATTGACATAATTAATAATTTTGTCTTTCAAAGAGCAAGTCATCGATGGGTGCCTAATGATGTGACCGCCTGTCAGCACTTAATTAACTGAGCTGAGCTCCGAGACCGAACTACCTGCTGGTTAGTCATCAGTGGCGAGGCAGAGTCCTCACTAAGTGTTGTTATTCGTATGATTCCCAAGGAGAACAGGGTTTATGTAATCCCAGAGTGCTCACATGTCACCGAGGAGCTGCAGGGCTGCGTTTGAGCCCCGGCGCTCAGAGGGAGACACAACACAACCACACAAACCCTCCCTGTTCCTCTGTCTGTCTGCGTTTGGCTGCGTTCACACTGCAAGTCTTTCTACTTGAACTGCTGCAGAAATCTAATTGTATTTTATGGATGGTTATTGATGTACTTGTCAAACACATTTTGCATTAGAAAAGTAATCTTGTTTTCATCAAATAGATCTAACTTTGTCTTCGTATGATTTTACAGCTAATATTGAGTTCAATTTACCCAGTAACAACAATGGTTGCATAATATCCCAGCAGAGGAACAAGATATATTAATTATTTTAAGAGTAAGACCACTAGCACAACTTCTCAGTTGAAGAGAAAGTCGTCTTGTCCCAGTTTTGGAAATTAAGCAGCTGTTAAGTTTTTCATTGTTTTAATACAACATGATAAAAATAATTTCATTTCATCATTTGAAGAAATTGTGTCTTAATTTAAGATTTTTTGCCAATTATTAATCTTAAATTCAGTTCAATAAAGTGACCAAAATACTTTCAAAAAAGTCTATCTTAAAAAAGAGTTTTCATTGTTTGTAAACACAATTTGGGACTAATTTTAAAGGCCCATTACAGCCTTTTAATGGCTACATTTTTATGCTAGTTCTAAGAATTCTAGCCAAGTAAAACTGTCTTAACCAACTGGCAGATTGTTTTGCTCAATACAAGAAAATGTGATTGTATTTAAGAGTATTTGGCTTGTTTCTACAAGGGCTGATTTTGCAGTGTGTGGTCATTATTGATAGACAAAAGAAGAAAAAGAATAACTAAAGATTGATTTTGTCTTTAATTGTTTTATATTGAGCAATAAACACATTTGCTGCATAATGAGCACCGTGTTACTGTTTCCTCTCCACTTTCTATTATTGGAAGCATTTTCTGAGCTCATCACAAGGGGACCTTTTGGATAAGCAGTGACATAAAACTAGGTAATAATCTGTAAAAACTGATCTGATCCTTAATTTTTTCCAATCCATAGAAAATGAGCCTTGAGGACTATACTTTTGACTGTCAGATAATACAAAGACATCAAATGTGGTTTTGTGTCAGAGTTCAATAAAGAATAAGAATGGAAGCAGGAGAAATAGTTATCTGAAATATTCATTGTCATAAAATATTAATATACAATTTCAAATTCATCATAGCATTCATGTATTTTATAATATTCTCAGTCTTTCTGGAAGTTAACTGGCTGGAGCTTCACTGACTACGCAAATATTATTAGAGGAGTGAACCTATGTGACCTTCCGGCACCTAACATCAGGTCACCTGAATGACACTGTGTAAATGTTATCACCATGACTGACACTGTGCCAATTAGTGCGAAGATAATCAATAGCCGTTATTGATTCTGCTCCATTTAAGCTAAATCGGTACTTTCGATGGTTAATTAAAAGCTGGAGTACATCAAAACTAACAAGCTGAGTTCAGTTTCCCATACAACACAAACAGTAAGTGATATATCTCCTATAATGTGCAAAACATCATTGATCTAAACACTGAAACACCTCTCAACAGAGTTACCTTGCTTCAAGAAGCTTTACATGTTGGCTCAGAGACAACTCTATGTGACCTAAACAGACTGAATTGGATCGCAAACCAAACCTTTCTCTTTCTAATCCCAGAGCAGAGTATCAGTGTGAGTGAGTGAAAATGTATTTAGTTTTTAAATCACACTGCAGTCAGTAGAAAACATTACTTAGGCAAATATAAAGGTATCCACAATTAGAGGAAATCTCCTCTGTGTTAAGACTGAGCTGTTTGACCTCAAGGTAGTCAAACCAGCTGTCAGGAACACTTCATGTTCCCCAGATTAACTCATACTAACTGTGGGCAACTGTCTAAAATTTTGAAATTCATTTAAAAAAAGGTTTTGCTCACCTCTAATCTTTTGTTGAAATAATTTACTTTTCTTTCTCAGAAAAAACTTTTAAACTTTTTGTTTTAAAAACACAAAATTCTGTATTTTACTTTTAACTTTACTAATTGAAAATAAATTATATAAATACAGACTTTTTTGCTTGTAAAACTTAAGATTCTGTATTTGTTTTAACCAGTGTTTGTGTTGTTTGTGGTCTTATTTTTAATATTGCAATTTTAATGCAATCTCAGTGTGAATATTAGGCTCTATCCCTCAATGTATTTTTTTGTTTTTATTTGAAAGTAAATCACTTCATTTTAAGCTGCTCTTTAAAATTTAGATGTTTCACAACGTTTCAATTTAAAGCTCTACTGTGTAGGATTTAGTTGCATCTAGTGGTGAAGCTGCAGATTGCAACCAACTGAATACTGCTCAGCCTTCCCACTGTGTGGGAAAAACTAAGTTGGTCGCAAAACACTCAACAAACAACAACAAAATTCTGTGCTACTGTAGAAACATGGCGGTTCAACATGCCGTCCTTCATGAATATTATATTCCATTTCTGCCAATAAAAATAAATGTTAATGTTACACACTGGACTTTTAAAGAAGCAATGAAACTTTTCAAAATTGCAGTCTTACGCTACAAATTCTAATATACATCATTTCAAATTCAGCATGCGTATAGAGAATCGTAGTTTAAACAACCTATCAACTATCAAACAAAATCATTCCTCATGCCAAGAACCAAACAAAATAAAACAGGTTGTACTGTCGGAGAGTGTGCAGCTGAGAAAATTACAATGATGGCAGTAATGACGTAACAAACAGGCACTTCTTTGCAGCCATCAACCATGCAGAATTCTGTCTGCAGAAGCCCAGAACAGAACCTCACACTGCCATAAAAAGAAGGAAATGAATAAACAAACAGCAGTCGGTGTGGGTGCTGAAGAGGCTTTTAAGGTTAAAAGGGAGACAGAGGAGAGGTTAGCTGTCTGGACTGTTGGCTCTCCTGAGACCTCTGTTATCTTCAACAACCCTGACAGGAGAGTCGCTCTAACGACCCCCGCTGTCCTAATCATTCCTGACATTACCACTTCCTCCTTCGGCTGTAGGGAGGAGGGTGGGGGGGCGGGGCGGGGATGCAACAGCTCTTGGCAGGGGGACTGTAACGCAGGGGCAGGAATGGCTCTTAGTGAAAAAGCATCATTGGAGGTTCCTAACCTGGGGTCTGTGACCTCCTCTGGGAGCTCAGGGGGAGACACAATGACTCATATCAGAGACCTTTTATTCAGGCTGAAATGAGCTGCCTCTCATCTTTTTTTTAAAAAGGGGTAATACAGAGGTCAAAGAGATTGTTGAGGAATGACGCTCAGTTAAGCCAGAATTCCAACATTTTGTGTCTATGAGTAAGCCAGCAGTATGCGTGAAGTGGACATCTGTGTACTTCCAGTTTGTTGCGGCACTACGCTCCTCCACAGAGGGCGTTGCACAACAACCTGTAGAATATGATCCACTTTGGTTCCCAAGGAAAACCTGCTATTATCTTGTTTCCAGTTCGGGTTTCTAACTAATTTATCTTGCTCCGAATGTGCAAAGGTGTGGAACAGAGGCGGTTCCCTGTTGGCGGCCTACAAATGGACTCCAGAAAGTTGTATAAACAGAACTAATGTCTGTGTAGGTATATCCGGGTCTTTAAGGCTTGAATATACTGGAACTGACACCACAACCACATCTAGAGTCCGGTTGTGTTCCCTACTGTGCTGTGGTCGTGGGGACAATCTGCACAGTCACAACAAATTGGCCGACTACATGTAATGTAGAAGGAAGTGCTGGTATTGATGAAACCACAGAGAATTATTACCAACTTCGCTCTCTCCATAGGAATACATGAAGTAATTGAAACGCTACAGACTCCATATGGATTTGTGGTTTAATTATGTAACATGGCTGTTAACATGACATCAGTCACATAATCTATAATATAACTGAGTCTTGGGGCAAAATCAACATTTCAAAAAATGTGAACCAATATATGGCTATACAATAAGATAATATAGCAGGCTATTTAATTTATTGTTCTAATAGAAACTGTTTCAGGTATTAAAATAAGCAAACTAAACAGCTTTAAATGCAGCCAATCAGAAGTGCAACCACTGTAAGTCTAGGTCACTAAAACAGGGTCAGTCCTCCACTTTCTCTCACTAGAACGCTGCACAGTGAGGTTAAGGACAGGTGAGCTGATTTTGCTGTCAAGCCTTAAGGGCAGCTTCCCCTCCGCTGCCGGTGAAACAGCCTGACAGGCACCAACTGGGGTTATGAATTATACAGTCGCTCCTACAGCGATGTGGGGATGGCGAGGAGGCTCTGTGAGGACGACAAAGCTTCAGTGGAGGGAACAGTGGAGCCGCTCTGTTGGGTGAGATTTCTCCAGGGATATACCCTGCCTGAGATCCTTATCACCTTTATTACCACTGACATGTAATACGACGGAGGCGGCGTGGGCGAAGGCTGATTGATGAACTTGGTTTTTTGCTGGCAGAAAATTCTGCACGCAGCATTTTTCAGTTGTGGAATCATGGGAAGCAATAATTCACAGGTTCAATTGTTAGTTTTGAACAAAGGAGAGAGGGCACGTTGAGAGGTTCTGGTAGTTAACTTCACAACTTTTATCTGATTGTCGGAGTTAATAGCTTGATAGCTACACGTTTACACATAGATGCAGTTTCAAAGACGTTTCTCCAGCATTGCTGTAGGCAGGGTTTTAGAAATGCAGCAGTCCAAAATATCATCAAAATGGTTATTGTTAGGAAATTAATTCACAACTTTTATTGTTACCAATTGAAAAAGTCTCCCACCTCGGGTGGTTGTGCAAATTATCTTATTTAGCTGTCAACACTGAGGATACTGAGCGCGGTCAAGTTGGGGGAGTCACACAATGTTTTCATTAACAAACAGAAATTAATTGAAAATAGAAAATTAAGAGACAGTGCTCAAAAATGAGGAAATATTTAACATATTTCTACTGTATATTTGGGGGAGGGGTTACAGATTGACATTTTCCAATAAAGAATGTGTGGTTACACCCTAAGCAGCGCTGTACATAGCAGTCAAAAGTTTGGACTTTCCCATTCACGTGGATGTGTGTGTGTGTGTGTGTGTGTGTGTGTGTGTGTGTGTGTGTGTAAGTGTGTGATACTTTAAACTAGGACAGATGGCACAGATGAACTCAGTCATGAACTCAATGAATAGTTCCATCTATTAAAACTGCATAATGGAGGCGGATTTGGGTGCTTTTGACTGGGGTCCCCCAGGACCCCAAAACACTGGTATTTTACAAAGCACAGATTAAAGCTGCAGTCAGTAACTTTTATGGAAACTTGAAACTTTCACTTTTTCCTGACAGTGGTACTATGCTATGTTTTAACAGCGTCTTGCACACTGTAAAGGACCTCAGTCTCCTCAGCAACTGAAGACAACTTTTGGCTCTTTCTTTTCCTTTGACATCTGTGTTGTTCGACCATTTCATTTTATTTTTGACTTATACTGTCAGTTGCATTTGGACCATAACATTATAGAGACAGGTGGTTCCAAACTGGATTTCTCCCCTCTATAAAAGACTGAGACTGTCCCAGTTTGGGTCTGATAAAGTAGAACATCATCACATTGACTACTGTTTTGCATTTTTGATGTGTGGCTGGAATATTTATGAGTTTTCTGGTTGTATGGGAACAAAAATCATTTCACAGATCTTACCTCGTGTTTTGGTGCCTGAACTTCATCTCACATCGTTTTACTGCTGTGAGTCAGTCAAAAAATATCATCATTGATTTCTGTACTGATTAAAAATGACAATCTGTGTACATTAACTCATTAAGGTGTCTTGAACTCACCTTTGGTGTTATGAGCCAGCAGCTGATGTGGTGCATTCAGGTAACTCTGGATTTTGGAACTTTTGACCCAGGAACTGTGAATATCATAAGAATCAATCAGGACTGGTGGCTGTGTGATCTGTAGAATAATTAAATGAGTACTTTAAATTATTGCTTAAATATTTTATTAATGGAAAATGTCTGTTCTAAAAAGCATTTCCAACCAAACACTAAAAGTTGCCATCTATTGTTTAAACAGTGAGAGGATTTATTCTGATTGTATGCTGTCCTTCAGTAGGTGTCGAATTCAGAGTAATTCATGCTCAAACTTAAAGCATAATGCAGGGTGGATCGCCCCACCACCAAAACACATGATGGAAACTGGATTTTATTTCCATTAAAACATGTTTTAATACATTTACAACAGATAATGGTTCTAAAAAGGTTAAACGTTTTCCAAAGCTGTGAAATAATTATTTACCGCAGTAAGCAGAAAGAGACACTATACTGCTTTGATAAAAACAAAAAACAACAACCCCATCGTCCACTTTCTAGCTGTAGCCCGGTGTAAACATACAGGGGTTAAAACAAGTTCATTTGTAATACAAATAATTCAATTCAATTATTTAATTAAATAATTTAGTAATGCAAGTAAACATGACATGACAGTAATTTCGATTAAAAGCAGTGATAGACGAAATGTTAACCAAGAGATTAACATAAATTCATAATAAGAGTGTCAATAGTTAAACCAAACGTGAATATTCAGATTTGTGTCATTGGTTCATGCTGTTCATTTGATTGGTTGCTGTATATGTCACTCAGTGTCACCTGTGAGTAATTGAACAGAGGTAAGGGAGTGAGCGAAAAAGGAGCGGGAAGAAAAAAAGACGACAACAAGAGAGACAGGAGAATCGACGAGAAGGAGAGAAGAGAAAAGAGAGAGAAATGTGGAGCTAAAGTAAAGTGAAGAAGTAATGACGTTTTGGTAGATAACTTGCTGAATGTTTAAGTAACAGAAGAAGCTGTAGCTGAGGACAGTAACGTGTATTTCCTGTCTAATCACAGTGGAACCAGCGAGCTGCTAGCCAAGAGGACGCCATTGCTGAACGGGAAGGACTGTTTCGTGCTTCCTGAGGAGGACTTTGCTTCTGCTGTCGTTTGTTTTCTTCTCCATCTCTTCATGAACTGTTTCTCCAGGACTTATTCCAGACCGTGAGTTGGATTTTCTGTGTGACTGTTAATTGCCACTGAGGATAAAGATTTGTCTGCCACACCGCACGGAGCAACACACAGGCCTGCAACTTTTATTGTTTGTGTGTGTGTGTGTGTGTGTGTGTGTGTGTGTGTGCCCACTGTTTTGTTTACAGTTTAGTTAAGTAGCATATTTGATCTGAGTCTGATGAGTACAGAGAAATCATATTAAAGTGGTAAGAACTAGGAATGTTAGAGACCTGAGATAATTTAAGTTTTGAATAGCCAATTCTGTTCTGCCTATTATAAGTGTCTGATTTTCTACAGTGTTTTGCCAATTTTGGTAAAGGGTATTTTGTTTACAATTTAGCATTTCAACTATAATATTTTTATTTTAAAGAAGTGTAATTTGGGTAATTGTGTTTTTGTTTCTTCTTAACTAACAAAGTGAATATTATTGGTATTACACTGCACTGGTTAGTTAAATATTATTTCATTTATTTGAAAGAGTTGTCTGGGGTCAGTTATTTAAAATAATGTACAGTACGTGTGAATAGAGCCACTGCTTAGTCTAACAGTGTTGTTGGTTATTCATAAAGTATTAGGCCATAAAAAGTTTCACACAAAACAGGTAAACTTTCGTGGTAGCTACCTTAATAAATCGAACCCAAACACCCCATCATTCAAGTCCAGGGTGAGTTCCTTTAACATAGGCATTTACTGAGTGTTGGGGTGCTACATAGCATTATTTCCAGAGCTTTCCAGCATGTCCCCAAGTCTTCATCAGCAGCTGTGGAAGATGTGGAAGAAGCTTGTGAGTTGGCCTTAAAGGACCGCTGTGTAGGATTTAGTGGCAGCTTGCGGTGAGGTCGCAAATTACAACCAACTGAACCTCTTGACTCAACCAAGTGCAACGGAAAAAAACAGGAAAAAAAAAATGTAATAAATGCCATGTTCTTCCAGCACTTTCCCCTCATGGAAGCTGGATCGATAAAGAATTACAGGAACTTTCCGTGTCAGTTTCTCTCTGCTTCAGTGGATATTGCTTCCTTTTTAGAAAGTATTTCTCTCCCTGAAGAGTGCAGAGGTGATGGTTAGTGGCATATTGTTATTAGACAGTCCCGCACAATGCTTCATCTTCAGAAACCTGCTAAAAATCCTCAGCTCTTTGTTGTGATTTCAGAGGTTATCTGCAGCAGTAGACACTCTCCCGCACTGCCATCAGTTTTAAATCTTAATATTAACTGTGAGTTTTTTTTGAATTACAGAATCTACATTCAACAAGTGTAAAATAATCTTACAGAACTTTTTTTCCTCATATGACTGATGAGCTGAATCTGCAATGAGAACACTAACCGGGTGATTTCACACATGAATAATAAATAAGTTTGGATGCTTCTTCATCAGGATGCTGTGAGAGTTTTGCTGAAAAGTTTGATATCTGTAAAAGCAGTAAAAGAAGTCACTTTCATTCAGTACTACAGACCTTAGCTGTAAAGTAATGACGCCACAGGTTCAGTCAGGAAGACACGATACTCATTCACATTTCTATCTCCCTCTTTTTTTCAGCTGCCGTCACTCTTTCAGTTAACCACATTGTGTGACTATCTCCATCATATATCATCATATCGTTGTTGGCAAACGTTCCATATGTTCTCCTCACTGCTGCTGTCAGCTGTCATTTCAGTGTGAATCATATCCAGATCACCTCCAGTGCCCAGGTTGACCTCATTGTCCCCTCCTCATCACATCCAGATCCTCAGCTGACCACCACCAGTGTCTGGAGGTGTATCCTACACCACGCTCAGTGATATTTAAACACAACTCGAGCACTGGACCAGGACCTGGAGTGGTAAAAGATCATGTTTTTTTGCATTGACGGGTCGGGTGGCTGATGGCTGTGCCTGGAGGTCCGGGGCAGATTGGAGCGATGGTGAAAGGCAGGTGAGCAGACTGGGATGGTTGTTGAGCTGATTGACACCAGGTGTGAAGTTGCAGTGGAACCAGGAGAGTGAGGAAGAGACGCTCACCCCACACCATGTAGACAGGGGAGGAGTGGGAACACTGGGACTTTCTCATTTCTCTAATTTGTGCCTCCTCTTCTCCTCTCTCCTCCGTCCTCCTGCCTCTTACCTGGAAATCAATCTCAGTGCGCCATCTTGAAGGACATCTCAATTCCTAAATTGCATCTGGAGGAGAGAGGAGGCGAGGATGTACAAACCTGGAAATGAAATAGGACAGCTGATTGGCTCAGGAGAGCCCTGAACCATCCCTTAGTTCTGCTGCTATAGGCCTAGACTTCTGTGTGGAGTTGGGGGACTTCCCGTGATGCCCTGAACTCCTCTCTTCCTCTCACTCTCTATCTGCACACATTCATGTCCCATTAATGCATGTTACTAACTTCACTTCTTCTTCTGAGTTTTGTGCTTTCTCATGGTCCTGCTTGACTCACACTGTTAATATTATTATTATCGTGGTGATATTTCTTTTTTTTGTAATTGATAGTGACAGCTAAAGATAGACAGGAAAGGGTGGTAGAGAGAGAGAGAGAGGATGACATGCAGCAAAGGGCCACAGGTCGGATTCAAACCCTGGGCCGCTGCAGCAAGGACTCAGCCTTGGTACATGGGGCACCAGCTCCTGCAGGTGAGCTATCCATGCATCATGGTCATATTTCTACTATTATAGTCGTTATTGTTGCTGTGTATTTCTGTCTCTCTACACCTACACATATCAACATGATGTTTGCAGTCTTCTCTGATACTCGAGAATGGGTGGGACTCAGGTCAGAAGAGTGCATCGTGCAGATGTAGCCTCCAGCATTTTAATCGCTCAAGGAGCCACACAGTCCTGCAGCTCGTGTAAAAACACAGAAATAGGCTGAGAGATTGAGCTTATTCATTTATTTCTGAACTTTAACAATTGGATTTTCTCTAAAGGTTCTCATTCTTATTTCACTAACTGCTCTGTTAGATACAGATTGGGCAACCTCAAGTCTTGTTTTTTTCATCCCGCCCTGCAGCTCAACCTTTTTAGTAATATTCATTCATCTCCCTCTCTTCAGGATCTTCCTCTTCCTCCCTCAGTCTCACTCTTTCTATTTCTTTCTGTCTTTGTGACCAGAATTTATATCACAGGCTCCTGGCTGCTGCTTTCTAAGAGGATCAGTCAGCGTAATATGAAATAGTCCCAGTTTAACGCCACAGAATCTCATTAAGCTACTTTGACAGTTTAGATGTGTTTACAGGCTTTGACTGTTGCAGTCATAGTTCGTGTTGTTTCGAAACTCAAAAAGGTTGATGCCATCTTCTTATCGGTGTAGCTATTTATCTGTCTGCCTCTCTATCCATTAATCTGTCCTACTAATCCAATCAGGCACATCTCCGACACCACATTTGTGGTGTGAGCGGCTCTGAATCTCGGAGGCCAATTACTGGCAGACAGCAGAATTATCACGGTTAGTTTCCCTGTGGATGGGGAGTGCTGATGGCGAGCCAAAGGAAACACGGAGGAGAAATTAGCCTGTCAAGACTCTGCTGCAGCTCCAGCCTGCCCACCTGCAGCTCCGCCTGGACACATGAAGCCTCCACTGTCTGCAAAAGTTAGGGCTGAGCCTCATTTTGGTGCCAAGGCGAAGCACATGCTTATCCCCATTAGCGTTCCTCAAATAGGAGAGGAGGAAGGTTCGCTTCTTCTACCCAAACTGACACCCGTCAGCTCGGGATGTGCCGCTAGCTTCTCTCGGAAAACATATTTAATTGCTGCTGGTGAAAAGTGGAAGGTTTCCTCTCACTGCAGTTTGAAGTTAAGGTGCTTCTGAAGCTCATTTACTCCTGAATTGTTTCTTTTTAGTGTCAATCAGGATGTGTTGGAGATAGTATTAGTTACTATCTTTGTTTTATCTTTGTGTGAATCAACAGTTTGAGAGGCGTTTTTTACTCACTATTTTATTCCTCTTTTCAAATCCAAAACAACATTACAGCTCAACTGGGAACAGAGGTTGAAAAACAAAAAATACATACAATGTATGTTCAGATTCACATTCCAACATGTAGGGAATTTTATTTGACCTGTGCATCATAAAGATGATAAATGTGAATAGTTTTTGGCAATTAGACACCGTTGTCACGTCATCATATTTTAATTCAGTGTGATTTTATTTGTGTAGTGCTCCTAACGACGTTTTCAAGAATCCACCGGGCCCGAATGAAAACAACCAATCAGAGCAGAGAAAGATTGATTGATATTCTCATTCCCAGGATGTCAAATATGGTCACGGTTAGCACTAACCTCTTAGACAAAGACACTGACTTTCTTTGACTGCTTTACAATAAAAGCCACCTTGTGATCCGCTAGTTGAATGCTTTTAATGTGAAGTGGCTGCAGCAGCAGTAAAAGTTGTGTTAGCATTAGCAGACACTTAATCCAGCAATGATACAGCTGTAGGTGAGTAAACAGTACACAGTGAGGCATCAGACAGATCAAATTACAAATGCATTAATTCAGTGCGGAGATGGCGGACCCTGCCACTAACACTGAAAACTACCATATAGAGAAGGAATTGTTAGGAGTGTAAATGTTCAGTGGTAGTGCGGACCATAAATAGCATCAAAAACAGGGCTCTTAAAAGCTCAACAGGACAGAGGAAGGTGAAAATTCGTCCTGTTCTCTCCTTCAGCTCCTGCTAGGTGCCAATACAGATCAATAAAGGTCATTGATTCCTTAATGCCCCTTTCGGAAAACCGAGTGAAGAGGAAGACGTTTCTAAAAACAGAGAGACAGACAAAGACCAAAGAGAGTATCCCAGACGGCTGTTTATTATTCTCACACTACAGTTTAGGTGTGCAACTGTAAAACAATACATGAGTCAGTGTGGGACTTCAGTGCTGCTCCCAGACCGTTGCTTTAACAAAACAGTAGAAATTGATAACATTCCAGTAGAAAAAACAGAGAGAAGCTTTTCCTTAAAGGGCCTCGTTTATTAAAAGCATCCAAAGCTTTAAGACTGAATCGGCGCAAAAGCTGAGATTGATGAAAAATTAATCCTGGTGAGAAAATTGTGCAGGTTGCCTCGATGAGATAAGTGAAACAATAAAGAATTCTATCACTATCTGGGAAATGACTTCCATTTCTTTTAGTGTCATCTTCAATGCAATATGTGGAATCGAATCAAGCCAAAGGATAATTTGAATAAATGAGGCCCCGCGGTCGCACCCACCCGTCCCCAGAGAGGTGGATTCATGGTCTCAGTCAGTCAGCACGACGTAGACAGACTGTACATCGTCGACATGCTGAGGAGAGCGTGATGGAGGAGGTCAAAGAGAGAAAGGAGGATCAGAGAGGGGGAAAGGTGGAGAGAAGAGACCCTAGAGGAGAAAGAAAGAGGTGTTTTTCAAAGAGAGACAGGACGGAAGAGGACCTCCTCAAAAAGTAGAGAGAGGAGAGTTCTTCCCCCGAAAGTAGAGAAACAAAAGGGAGACAAAGAAATCACCTCTGCTCCCAGGGAAAATGCTGGGAGAGCAGAGAGAGGGGACGGTGGTTGAAGGAGGGGTTGTTGTACATTCAAGTGGCGAAGCCAAAAAATCCTGTGCTGAAAGGTGTGTTAGTGTGTGTGTGTGTGTGTGTGTGTGTGTGTGTGTGTGTGTGTGTGTGTGTGTGTGTGTGTGTGTGTGTGTGTGCAGGGCTCAGATCACAGGAGGTGCCCTTCATTCTCTTGTCAAATTAATAAAGAAGAGGCTGAGCTCTGAGTTTGCTGACAGGAAAACTCTCAAACTCGGTACGCAGTCGAAAGCCGTCGGAGGAGTCCCCGCGTCCCGCACCTCATCCTGGACTTTAACTGCTGAGGGAGCGCTTTCGTTAGATTTTTAAAAAGAATCACTGCACTGCAAATCTGAAGTTGTGGATTTAAAGTAAATCGTACTCAGCACGAGTTATTACTCTCACTGAAGACTTGTTGCTGCAAGAACTCGTGCCACAGCATTGTACACGCATGTAACATCTTCATTTAGATTAATTTAAAAATTATCCCTTATGGCCACATTTTAATTGATAGTTCTAAATTCAATAAAAAAACATGTATCTGACAAAATGTCTAAGGATTTATACATTGCTGATGCCATTCTATATATTTCTATTTAATTCTTTACTAATATGTTAAAATAATGTGTTTGAGTTCAAATATCTTCATTTTGGGGCCACTGCATGTATGGAGCACACCACTAGAGAAAATATAGACTTTTAATGTGTTTAATTATAACCAATTATTGAACTGATAAATTACATTTTGTTAAAATAAATTTTGTTTCATAATTTACTACCTCATTCACAACAGAACCTCTGATTGGACAGATTTCTGTCAACACAGCAGCCAGCCAATCAGAGCTCCGGTTGTTGCTCCGTGACTGCAGTTTATTTTGGTGACACGTTGTTTATACGTCTTTAAATTAAAGCAAAAACATGATTAACAGGAAATTCATTGTGAGACTTTATTTGATGGGCAGTAAAGTAGCTGAAATAGAAATAATTGGCAAATTTAATGATGATTAGATTTTTGAGTTTTTACTGACAGGATACCTCTAAAAGAAACATATTTTAGATTGATGCCAACATACACAACTTTACATGCTAATGGGTAAAACATAATTTTAATTAATTTTTAATCAATTGATTTACCATCGTCTTTTTCTTCTTCTTCTTATAATTGACGGTAAGAAAACACTGGAAATATATAGTTATTCCAGTGGCACACTACAGACTTCATAGTCACTAATGTTACAATTATTACTCTCCTTGTGTATTATTTCATTTTTTGTCATTTAAAAAAACCGTGCAAACACACATTTATATATATGTATGTGTAATACACATGTCCATCATGGCGGTGTCAATTTTTAATTCAAGTAAACAATAACAAATATTCAGCGTCCAGTTAGAATATCAAAATAAAGCTTGCTGAGGTCGCAGTTTGGTTAGATTTAGGCAACAATACTACTTGGTTAGGTTTAGGTATTATAAGTATTATAAGGGTTAGGGTAAGTTGACATTTGTTTTCACACAGGACTTGAACAGCTCTCTCCTGGGTGAAAGTCCTTTCATAGGTTAAAAACTTGGGTTCCAATCCAAACAGACCAATAGAAAACAAACCTGAACCTGATGTTCATAAATTAGTTTAAATGTTATTAGGCTAGATCTGAACTACTTGCAGCCAGTTTGGGGAAGATTTTGTGCAGCTGTTTGGGTGATTTAAGTTGCGGGAGACATTTTCTTGTTATTCAGGGGTGTACTCTAATTTAAAAATAAGTTTCTTTCTAATATATTTCCACACAGCCTAAATATAAGCAGTCAATTTGGCATAAAAGTAGAAAAATAAACTACCGTAGTACTGTGATAACATAACTCTAAGGTAGTACTTCAATTTATTCTGCACACACTGTGTCTTTCTCAGTGGGAAGTAGATTCTGGCAAGAATCCCAGTATGAAGGTTCTGGTCCTGACTTTAACCCGAGTGTAGAAGCACAATCTTATATAATATATAATAATACATATGTACTGTATATAACGTATTGATCGCACTCATCTTGGAAAAAGGTCAGTTTCAGAAAAGTTTTGAAGGACGCTTTCCAATGCGACTCCTACACTGACTGAAAATGATGTGAAATGAACTTTCTGTTTCAAGGTTTAAAAAGTTTTAGAACTGCAGAAAGAGGAGAATAACTGCTCCAACAGATACAGAACAAAAGTAGATCGATGCCCTCCGTCACGTCTCATCCTGTATTATGGCTTTTGTTTTTGTTAGGTGTAATCTTCAGCTCTATCATGATATGATCTCACTGACAGCTGTAGTGCCAGGCGACTATCAGCATGAATCAAAATGAAGGAAAAATCCGTCTCAGAGGTTCTCAGATTTAGACAGATATAATAAATCTGTAACGTCTGCTGCTTTCTTGGGGTTATTTTGTAATTTACGTTTTTTGCTGCGCACATTATTCCTCCAGCTTTGTCAGTAAGTGATCTCCCGGTTTCCCAAAAAGCTTTTAACATCTTCCAAAGAAGACCCTTTGCTGCCAAATGAGAGTGCCCACTTGGTCAAACTACAAAAACCTCATCAAAAAAGAGCACAATCCCTCACACTGTGCTATCTGCAGATCCATAAAGACACAAGCTGGGACTGCATTGCATTATGGTCTGTTTTCTGTTATTGCGGCTGGAAAAACTGGTCTATGATCGATTTAGGAAAAGGCGACCAAACCCTAATGTTAGATCTGTAAGACGGGAAGACGTTCTTTTGTCAAACTGTAGTAGAAATACACTCCCCCAGTTTGATATAATGCTGTCTATGTTTGGCCAGTTAGCCATTAGAGACACATTACTAGTAAGTGTATCGTAAGTGTATTAAAGGGGATGTTTCTTTCAAATCGAGTCATGAAATTAAATCAATAAAAGTAGTTTTGGAAAAGTTTTGGAAGCTTTGCAAGCATTTAATAATTGCTGACTTGCTAAAGTTAGCAATAATCTGTGAATAATGTCCAGTTAGACTTTCAAAATAAAGCTCGCTGATGGTAAGATTTAGGCAACAAAACTACTTGGTTAGTTTTAGGAAGTCAAGTATGTTAATTAGCGTATGTTGACATTTGTTTTCACACGGGACTTGAAGAGCGGTCTCCTGGGTGAAAGTCTTCTGTTTGTTTGACCCACCATCCTCCATACACAGACTTTGTCACCCTTTATACTGCACCTTCATACAAGCGTGTGCATTTCACGGCGTATCTACGTCATTCAAAGTTTCATGCAAGTTAACTGAGGCAACTTCTACACAACTCATGTTAAGGTTTTGTTGGCATCACAGCATATCTAGTTATTATCTTAATTTAATCTGTAAAGATCTTTTTCTTTTAGCCTGTTTAACCTGTGTGTTGTTGAGTTTGACCTTAGGGGTTAGGGTTAGGGTTAGGGTTAAGGGAAGCCAATGTGAAGTTTATTGAGATCAAGAAGTGGCCGTTTGAGGATATTTCAGACTCAAATGTCAGACTCAGAATTAATCAGTCTAAGAAAGTCAACAGTTTCTAAGTTTACTTTGAATACAAGTTTTAGCGAAAGTTGGCATTAATCTAAAATACACCCGAAACTAACGGTCATTCATTCGTTTGAGAGGTATCCTGTCAAGAACTCAAGTGGGAGTTTTGGACCTGTTGGTCATTATAATCCAGACTTTTGGGGGGCAAGTATTGAACCTTCCCTAAACAAAGAGAGTTAATTTTGATTTTATGCTATTCATCATTTGGTAAGTTTGGGTGTCACATTTGGTTGGTAGATATAAATAACTGATATTTCGTCTTATCTACACATGCAAACAAACCCTGAAATAGATATATTCGCAATAATGACCCTAATACTGGCTTGCCTATTGACACTATATACTGTGGAACAATAAAAGTCCATCAGAATCAGCCTCTTTACGACTATTAGAGAATCAAATGTTGCATAGCTTTGCATGATATTTGATATAAGTGACATGTCAGTAAGATAAAGAGATATGAAGCATGTACAGGTACGGTGGTAGCCATCATCGAAATCCTCTCATAAATTAGTACAGATAGTGGCCAGATTGCCTGAAACTGCTGCTGAGGTGCCCCTGAGCAAGGCACTTGTCCCCTGATTCTTGCAGGGGATCTGCTCAGTGGCTGACAGCAGAGAGAAGGACTGAGAAACACCCAGCGGTGACAGAGTGAATGTGAAGCAGATTGGTACAGAAAACGGGCTTCTGTGCACAGGATGAAATCTCCATTTCAATTTGCATTTGCACTACAGAAGCCAATAAAAGTGTGTTTGTTTAAAAATGTTCCAAAGTAAAAACCAGATTAGCATATTGTGGCAGAAATCTCACATCTAAACTCGTCTTTAGCTGGTGTGATTTTATGCCAATTAGCATTACAAAGTTTTTAATACTCATCATCTGAATGAGTCCAACATCGTGACAGACTTCGAAAAAGGTGGATGTTTAAATTTCAGTTTGTTGGGAAGTTTTGAGCGCCAGCAAATTGTAAAAGACACTAATGTTTTCTTTTATTTGAGACTTTTTCATAAGAATGAAAAACCCATCTTTCAAGTATGATCATTAAAACTAAACACTGATGCCAATTGACATTTATCACACTGATTCTCATGCACACCTATCTATCAATGCTGAGATGTATGTAGGACTGTGTGCAGTGCAGTTGGTCACATCTCTTTTAATGTGGCCGGCTTTTTGTCTCGCCTTCATGTGGCCATTAAGAACAGTTA
Source organism: Dicentrarchus labrax (assembly GCF_905237075.1). Lineage (NCBI taxonomy): Eukaryota > Metazoa > Chordata > Actinopteri > Moronidae > Dicentrarchus > Dicentrarchus labrax. The sequence continues at coordinate 24,801,148 of NW_026136703.1, forward strand.
TAGTTATATTTGCATGTAGATGTGTCTACATGCAGGAGAATACAACGTAGAACAAATTAATTAATCAGTCTTCCTTGAATGGCCAGTAGCTTTCCTGGATCAGTAATATCAACATCCAGCATCCAACGGTGAAACTTGTCAAAGGCGTTACATTTTCTTTCCTGACACAGTATGTCTGTGAGATCCTGGCATTAGACTGATATAGAAATATGTCACTGTACCGCCCTTTCAGAAACAATTCTACTGAGATGGTCAAATCCTGCGTTGGTGATTTTAATGCTATCTCTCTCCTGTTGACAGTCTAATAAAGGCATAAAAAGCCCCCCACGAGGAATCCAAGAGGCTGTTAACTTACTATGACCTCCAGTATGGCCACCGCAAGATGTGTTACATGACCTGAACCTCTGTTTCACATCTGGCTGGTGCGTTTTTCCTCCCACACTAGCCCGTTTTCTGTCACCTGTCCATTCACTCACACTGCTGATAACGTTATAAAGGAATGACATGAATCTAGTCATTTAAAACCAACCGAGGCTTCCATGATGGCTACCGTACGTCTATGTTCTGCCTTATTCTTATTATTCCGCTTTATTAAAAATGATGGTGCATGTGTGTGTAGGTGTGTGTGTGGGATGAGTGTTGCAGGGTGAGGAGGGACAGCGTCTGAATCTCACAAGACCTGAAAAACCTTGACTTCTGACAAAACCGACTGATCTGTCTTCTATGAAGAAAAAGTCTCCCTGGGCCGTCAGGGTTCACATCAAGAGACGCCGTCACACTGAGCATGTGTATGCAGGAAGTGTGTGTGTGTGTGTGTGTGTGTGTGTGTGTGTGTGTGTGTGTGTGTGTAAGCTCTTGTACACAAACACACACACACACACACACACACACACACACACACACACACATATATTTATATATATGTACGCACTCTGGAGCATAAAACTACTCCTTTGCATGCAGATTTAGAAAACTGATATCATAAAAAGTACAGTATTCCATTTTTTATTACTTGAGCTTTTTGCGGCGAAGCTGCTGTCATTAATGGAATTCAGAGCGGGCTTCAGTGAGACGCTCGCTGGTTAAGACTGCCGTGTGGTGCTGGGGCTGTGGGATTACATGTCACTGTGCTGAGTGGACTTTTATGTGAACTAAACTCTGTGTTATTTCCCCAAAGCCTTCTCGTCATCCCAGCTTTACCCAAAGTGCATTCTGCCATCCCTGATTCATGCAGAGGAATGGAACCAAAAAAAATGTCCTTCATTCACAGATAACAAAGGTATAATATTCAGAATATTCTAGCGGCGTACCCGAGCGATGCATAGACACAAGGAGGATCCTAACAAAATAAACATTTGAGGGTTTACTGGACATCAAACAGAAGCTGAGGACAGTTCCGTAATCAAAAATAGAAATTATTATAAGAAGCAAAATCAATAGTTAATATAAAAACATACTGGAAAGTTCCCCCCCTGTGTTGAGGGATGCTGCTTCATCACATTTGTGTTCTTAGAGGGCGAGGTGAGAGCAGAATCAAACTCCTATTTCATCTCACAAGCAAAGAAAAAAATAAAACCTCCATCCCTTTCTCTATTTAGAAATAATCCATGCACAATCCCGTTGCCAGTAAACCCTTTTGTTATTCAATGTTTAGAGTGCTACCAGTATGCAAACCCTGAATGTCCACATAGTAAATTATCAATGAAAAATATTCATATGTACAGTGTAGCTCAATAAAATGTCACTTCTCTTTAAATTCAATTTGCATGCAGTCAACTGCATAATATACAGGCAATAAGTACGTTTAGTTGTTTCTTTGGCAGGCCAGAATCCAGCTGGACATGCATAGAGAGGTATGTACAATCAAAAAAACGGGATCCGGGTCACTGTGGAGTGTGGACTCTGTCGTGACCTGGAGGTAAAAGTCAGTGTGCAAATGTTAAAGAAGCCAGTTTTTTTATCTCGGAGAACTGAGACCAGTGGCGTAGCCGGGTCCGTCGGAGCTGGATGCCAAAAAACAAGCGTAACCATGAACTGATAATTGTGATCATAGTGTCACAATGTGTCATGTGATCACCGTATATTCCAGCACACCCTCTACACCACTGGTTGAGCTCTCTTCAGAGCTCCTCGTCCTTCTCTAAGTCTGGAGAAACAGGCCTGGAAACGGTGAAAATGTCCTGACGGTGTATTTTGGTTTTGGGTGTGGTGGAGGCAGACGGCGCCCCCGTGGACACTCTCTTCTTGTCCGACAGCAGTTTGATAATCTCAGCGACCTGACTCTCCAGGGCGCCCAGACGGCCTCCCAGAGTCTGGATGTCCCCCCGGAGCTCCAGCCGGGTCTCGTGCAGTGCAGCCTGCAGGGCCTGCTCAGGGATGGGACAGAAAGGGTGAGGGGACCCCGCTCCTCCGGGGAGAGGGCTGTGGAGGAGGGGGGTGACCGCGGCGGGGGTCCGCGCCTCCCCCGCCCGGTCGATCCGCAGCTCACTCTTGGTGATGCCGCTGTCGCAGGAGTCTGTCTTGCGGAGGGGATTGTTGCTGGACACCCCGCCCTCCTCTACGTCCCCGCTCCTTCCTGCTTCCTGACCTTTACCCTCCTGTGAGAGCATCTCCACGGAAACAGCCTTGACGTTGTTGTTCAGCCCCTCCTTCCTGGCCTCCACTGGAGCCATGTTGTTTTTCAGGCGCATCCAGCCGGTGGCCTTGATGGCCGGCTTTGCCAGCGCAGGGCTGGTGCTGACTTTGAGCCTGACAGTCTGCTCACCTCCCCCTCCGGCAGCGCTGGGCTGCAGCTCCATGATATCACAGTTGTTCTGCTTGACCGGGGGCTCGCCGGGATGGCTGTAAGCCAGCGAGCTCTGCATGGGCGTGACCTGAGACACGGTCAGCACGCTGCTGCTGGGCGGAGCCCCATTCTGCATGGAGGAGGGGGGCCGCTGCAGGCTGAGCGGCAGGGAGTGCTGCAGGCTGGAGTGGCCCAGCTGTAGGCTGTGGGGGTGCAGGTGCTGGTGCTGGTGCTGCTCCTCCTGCAGCCGGTTCTTCTCCAGGTCCAGCTGAGAGGCAGCTGCAGCTCCCTGGTTACGGAGCTCCTTCTGCTGCTTGAACTTCTGGAAAAGCTTCCGGACGGGATGGTCCTGCGGGATGGTGAGCTGCACCTCGTTTTTCGCTCGCTGACGCTCCTCTTCCTCCTTCTTCACCTCACTGATTTTGCGGAAAATTATCTGCAGGGGAAACACAAAGAACACAACAACATGGTGCTTATCAGAACACTTATCATTTCATATGAATACTATGAATAATAATTCTCTCTCTGGCGTTCCTGCATAGCGATGCACATTAATCAGTGCAGATAAAGGCTTTTTCTACAACAGTGAGAAAAAAAGATTTATTATTATGGAAATCTGTCAGTCTGTCTCAACTTCTTCACTTGAACATATTCACATGTCACATTCTGTCTGCAATGCACTCAGGTACTGCAAAGTGTAGCTGCCTTCTGGAGATCGGTGTTAAATTATCCATCAGTGCACCTACACCTCCCCCTGTATTATTCAACCTAAGTCTGGCTGGCGCCACTCTCTCCTGGCTCCCCTTACACACTAATTACATTGGGAATGACAGAAATCCCTGCCAGGCAGCCAGCCAGCCATCCAACTGGCGATTTAAGTGTTATTCTTGGTTAAACTGATGATGCTCCCAATAGATAGGCCCGCTGAGTCAATCTTTGAGTTAAAGATGGAAAGGAGGGAAGTTGCCCACCTTGCTGTCCATCCATAATCTACCCAACCGACTATCTTTACCTCCTAAACTCCCTCCTTTCATCCATCTGTTCCTCCTGCTCATCCAACCTCTGCTGCTGAGAGCTTCCTGGGCCAAACCAAGCATAGTCTGCTGGCAGCAAAAAAAGAAGGTATGAGGAGGGGGAGATAGAGAGGCCCCGTCAATCATCTCAAGTCTCCACGGCTACCTGGAGGCATAACCTGGAAGATTAACACTTTTAATTAAATTACCTATGACAAGAAGAGTGGGGTTTTGATTAAAAGTAATTGAAAAGTGAGCACTGCTGGGTTTTGTCTTTTTGAACAGAACAATGAGTCTACTGTGTTTGTGTATAAATCAGGACAAGACTGAGCAGATGATGCTGATGTGACGGGGCCAGATATGATGAACCCCCATTAACTAACAGTCTCTTCGTATCAAGTTCAGCAACTACAGTCCCATCAGGCTGTCACGTAAAGAACCAAAACACATCAGAAATCTCATACAGACGTCCAGTGAAAAGTAATTCAGCGTATGACTCTGCTACAGGCACAATTAGACAGGATTATTCTATATAAGCACGGCTGAGCTTCCAATTCTAGTTTCCAACATTTATTATTGTTGTCAGATAAATCCTAGATGCAGATGTTGAAGGCAGTGACAGATGAAGCTGAATAACTGAAAGAAGTTGAAGTTGGCAGCTGAAACAAAAACACTAAAAGCAGTTTAGGTAGCAGTTAAAATGTAAGTGATAAAGGTCCAGTGTGTAACATTTAGGGTTAGAGACTTGGACTTCAGATAGGGCCATTGTGTTTCGTGGCCACCGTAGTTTCTCCTACACGCTTGGGAAGAGGAGGATGAGACAAGGGTGTTGCTGTACAGCTAGATGCCACTAAATCCTGCAGACCGGTCCTTTGAAAGGAGTTGAAGAGGCAGCCTAAGTGCCAGCACTGAATCGATCTGACGTTTGTTACATGATATATGAAGTGGAAGGGCTGACAGGAGAAGTATCAGTTAATGTTAATGTTCTAACAGGAGTTGGAAGTGTCAGTTGAAGCAAAATAGCTTAAAAGAGCTGAAGTGCTGGCTCAAATCAAATCTATTGTTTTTATTCAACATGTATTTGGGTTGATTGTATGTATGTGTGCACACAGTAAGTTGGTTGTCCTGGCTCAGGAGACCAGGACCTGTTAAACCTGTTAAACCACAGCATCCTGGGTTTGAGTCCGGCCTCGAAACATGTGCTCAGCCTTGTCTCAGCTGACAGGAACATCCAGCTAAATCCCATTATGTCCTCCTAGTTTTGGGATCATTCTGTCCATTTTACTGGTAATGAGGGAAGAAACTGACCACTGGACAGCTCATCACCCTGCACTTAAAATAGGGTGACATTCACACGACAATAACAGTGAGAATAACTGACAACTGGACACAAAAGGACCGTGTGGGCACCTGACATTTATTTCCCATATTCACACACAGACACACACACACACACACACACACACACACACACACACACACACACACACACACACACACACACACACTCCTCTGTGCTCAAGCACCATCTGGTTTTAACACACAAATACAGCTCGGCAGTAAATCCATACATTTCTTTGGCTATTTCCCAATATTTCCCAACATTTGGTCAAACAATCTGGACCTTTGAGACCATATCACCCTGTCTTCATCTGCTGGGACTTTGGATGTTCACGGGTCCCATTATTTCACACAGTTCTTGCTGTTGACTGTTGACTTAAGAGGTCAAGCTTGTCAGCTTATTTTTGACTTTTAAGACAGCAGGTGACATAATAACCACTCCACTCAAGGTGCACCTACTGGAGATCGTTTGCTAACAACTCGGGCTGAAAAGCAAACCGAAATTTGGAAACAAAACTACTCCGTCATCTTTACTTAACTGAATGGACCAATTTTCAAACCTTTCAAATAACAATAATCTGTTTTTCTATCTATGTTTGGCACAGAGCTGGAGGGCGGACCCCCTTTGTGAAGTAGTCTGATTCTGCAGGTTTACTCTCTGCATCGTCACACCAGAACCTGCCTGACCAAGGACTCTTATCCTCTCAAAGATTCCTTGACACTTACAGCTTACTCTGAAGTGTTTACTTCATCTCTGTCATCTCTGGCTGGTCCTGACTGCTGCACCCGACCCTATGAGCACATCATCACTTGAACCGAAATCAAATGCCTAACTTTACAGGAGAAACACTTTAAAGGCGCCAGCGGAGTCAGGGCTGTTAAGATGGTGACGGCCAGAGCCGACCACACTGAGCTTCACAACAACTCTTCAGAAACCTGTGGGTGACGTCACAGACACTACGTCCATCTTCCTTACAATCTGTGACACAGACCTGCAAAGCCAGTCTAAAAGTCAGCACGGTTGGGGGGATATGAATAGAGGCAAACAGACGTGGATCTATGTGGTGCAAACTGAGGTAAAGACCACTTGAGCTGAAATGTCAGCATAATTCAAACCTATTCTGAAGCTGTATGACTCCACTTCATTAATGCACAGAGAAAAAAAGGAAAATGAGAGACTGTGGGATAAACAGCTTCTCTTATCCACTGAGTATGAGTTGAGCCCAACGACTGCAAACTGGACCAATCAGCTTACTAAGAGGGGCAGTATACTGTCACAACCTCCTGAACCTCCTGAATACTGTAACTACCGTGTAACTTCAATTACCAGCAGGGTCTCAATTAGATGCAGGTCCCCTTTACGAGCCTTGTACAGCGTTTCAACAAGTCTCAATCAGAATCATTTGTAATTGTTATTCGATAGAAGTAACATTCATACTGCTTTAAAGAAACAATTTAATAGTATTCTTTGCTGAACAAAGGTTTGTGCAAAAGGAATTAAAGGCCTGTCCCAAATAAAGACTAACTGAAGTTTTATGGTATTCAGACTTGACTTTATAGAAAGAAAATGCAACCCTACTGCCAGGTACAGTTTTTACTGTTTTTAAATGTTTAATTCTCAATTCTTCCTACAATATCTGCACATGGCACCTACAGCAGGGCAGTGTGTTGACGCAGGTGCTTGAACCAAAGAGCGCTGGTTAAGATCCCGACGCAATCCATACAAAGAATTGCTAATCTCAAATGAAAAGAAACTTTTTGTGCTCAATTAGACACACTGTAATTTACCCAGATCCATCGCTATAAAGACTTTGGCTGCAACTCAGATTTTTTTTAAAGCACTCAAAAGAAAATCTGTTGGCATTGCAGGAATGGTTGGCAGCGCTACGCGTCTTTAAGCTCCGCACACTTTGACCGAATGGTACCGGGCTGAAGGGCCTGACTCATTTCTCACACTCAGCCTAATTTCTACTGACCCAATTATTCAGTCCTTCTGTCTCCTCAACATATGGAGCCTCATTCACAGTCTGAAGTGGCCGTCCGCCGTGACATATGCACAGAATGACACAGAGTTATGAGTGATGCTACTGAATGGGTCTCTCTCTCGTCAGTGTCTGAGAAGGCGAGATTGATAAATGGCTCCTTATAAGCTACTCAACTGAACAGCTGTGATATTAACGCAGTGAACCCAGGAGTCTCTGCACAAAGATGATAAATAGTGTAATGTGAGTTGACCTGTGTGACATTATAAGTCCTTGTTAATGCCTTTTAGTTGTATACTTGAAAGTTTGAGGTGATGGCTGAAGTCAAATTACATCATATCATGAGTTGTGAGACCTTTGATGATATAAAACCACATTACCTGAAAAGGTTATGAAACTGGGTTACATTATAAGTTAATGAATTATTGCTGTGAAAATGCTCATGTGAAAGTACAGACTTTGTGGTAATCAAAATGTTTATTCATCTCCAGCAGTGAAAGTAGTTGTTTTTGATGTCCTCCTCCAGTAAGTTATATTCTGCTTTGAGAGGCTTTTTAAATGCAGGCTAACATCTAGCCACGAGCAATGGATTCGAGCTTGTTATTAGTTTTTGAACATCTCTTTAAACTTTGCACTTTACACGTTTTTAGTCTTTCCTTAAAGATCCAGTGTGTAAAATAGAGGAGGATCTATTGGCAGAAATGAATATAATATTGTTTAATATAATATATAATATTGTTTTCATTAGTGGATAATCACCTGAATATAAGAATAATTGTTTTTGTTACCTTAGAATGAGACGTTTTCATCATCCCATGGAGGCTGCCGTGTTAAAGCGTCATGTTTCTACAGTCTTTTGTATTTTTCACAAGCCCCCAGGAAGAGCGCAGGGCTTTGAAGCCATAGACATAGAAGCCAAACCATGTAATTACAGCAATGGCGTCTGTCACGTGATGCACACATGGCCCAGAAATACTTTTTCCCAGAAGGTTACATTGTGAAATGAGCGGTTGTAAAACAGTGGCCCACAATATGACAGAATTTGATCCATTCAGTGCGATAACATTTCTAAAGTCTAGAAGATTCGGAAGATTAAATTATTTAACACCATAAAAGTAAACGGAGCACTTAACCGGAAGTTAGCGGAAGTCTTTTTGGCTTCATTCGACACTTTTGTGCAGCTTTCATAGGAAGGAACAGAGCGCCGCCTCCAACGCTGTATCCAGTTCTCTTTATACAGCAATGGCTTTTCCACACTTCACAGCCAAGTGAGGGAGCTGGAATCTGCAACTACAAGGACCAGTGTGTAAGGATCTAGAGCCAGCGTTTGGTTTGTCCATTCTGGGCTACTGTAACACACAACAACTGTGTGATCAGTGTAGCAGCTGTTTATTGTTTACTGCTGTAGAATAGATGCTCTCTGCTGTGGCAGACGTGCTGCACCGCATCAGTGTCTCATGAATTTCAGCCATCATGGAGAAAAATGAACACAGTTTCATTAAAGTTTCTACAAACAAGCGTATCAGTTGAAGGTTCTTTCTGGGCAGGGTTTGTATTTGGCTGCACAATTTTGATTCTTTATTTCAACTGCATTTTGCCGTCAGTGTTCATGCAGCACGCCTTAAATTAATCTGGGCACATACTGTGGGACAAACATATGGCATCTTAATTAGCAGGAAAAGATGGTTGTTTTGCACTAAAGTTTATCCCTGTGCAGTTTTAAAAGCCTGAATGTTTTTCTGGAGGGAATTCCACCGAGGCATCAACAACAGTACAGTACAGACGGTAGTACCACACTGGAGGTGCACCAAAAACCATCTGACAAAACCTCAATCACAGACAAAAACAAACATATTGCATCGTAGTGGAAGCAGCAGTTATGTAACAGATGCTTCCAGCCGGCTCATACACACCTGCGTCCACTAAGGTTTGTTTATGAGATACAGCGAAGCACATGTGCGGCTTCTAAAGGGTGGTTCGTCTAAAAGATATCAGACAGTGTGTGTGTGGCTGTCGCAGACATGAACCCGGCAACAGCAAATGTTTCTACACCAGTGAGTAGCTTTAAAGTACAAAAAGATGGTTGCTGCTGTTTGCCTGTTGCGTATCAGTACAGCAGATCACCTTCCCATAATTCTACACTGCGGTGGTTAACGAAGAGCTGATGTGTATTGAGTCAGTGTGGTACTTTCATAGTTCACCCCACACTCCCCTGAGAGCACTGCGGTCCTCTCCGGAGAGCTCCATATGCAGATTTGAGGATGCCTATGCTAATGAAAAGATAAATTTGCCCGCAGAGCCTGCAGGGGATTGGCTACCGCCGAACAGGAAGACCGTCAGAAAAAACAACACTGCAACAACAAATGAACCATCGTAGAGACACGAGAGGACATCCGTCAGTCAATCCAACATCTTAAACTACAGTAAAAACCACCACATACTGTATGTACTGTACCATGTGTTGTGCATTAGTATAATAATATTATGCCTCGTTATGGATCCTTCCAAATGAATTCAACTTGTAACTGCCCTTTAGAACGAGACATAGAAGTGTTCCCTATGAGCAGGATGAAGCGTAGCCTCCAAAACTGTTACAGTCACTGCTGGTTGATGATGTGACAATGCTGGGGTTAAGGTTTGGTTATGGTTCAGAGATAGAATAAGAATCCTTGAGTACAATAAGGACCTTGTGTGACCTTGTAGTTAGAATATGTTAATCTTTTCTTTATGTTGGCTGGAGGTAGGATAGGATAGGATGTACCTTTATTGGTACAATAATACTGTGTATACAGCATAAAGACAAATCCATCATGGAGGTCCGCTCAGTTGATTTCTTTCTGCCGTTTAAGAGAAACTGCAATGGCAGCCAAACTCGTAAAAACATGAAAAGTCCTGTTTAGATCCAGTGGTGGTTTGTCCATTATGGGCTACTGTAGAAACATGGCAGACTCTGTAGAAGAGGACTCACTCCCTCTGTAGATAAAAACAGCTCATTCTAAGGTAACAAAAACACAACAAGTCTTATATTCAGGTGATTAACCACTAATGAAAACATACCTATGAATATTATAATGTTAAACACACTGAACCTTTAAGTTACATTCTTATGGGTCCAGTATTGATCGAAAGCCCTTTCCCTGCATAGACCTCCACATTATCTCTGCAGAGAAAAGCTGAATTGTTGGTCATGTGAGGCAATAACCCATAGTCTCTTTAGGACAGGCTGTCCACACTACGAGCTACAGTATGTTACTATATCACTACACCTGTCCATTTAATCCTTAATCCATAGCTCACAATAAAGTAATATCAAAGAGCTGCTGTTAAACTACTGGACATCCAACCAACCAAATCACTTAACCTGCATTATCCTAGACGGGTAACTATCCACCAACATCACAACATCAACCTCATTTATTTGTTATTGCAAATTTGAGAATAGAAATTGTCAGCTACATGGAGCAGTGGCATGCATGCTCTTCTGCTTTATAGTGAGAAATATTCAGTTTTCAATGATGTAACAAGACAATAGATTGAATTTACTCCTCTTGAACAGAAAGTAAGATGGGAGTAGGTTTTATTCTCTCTGAAGGAGCATGTACACACTTGTGATTTCTGCCCTCTCAGCCGCAGACAGCTGTGGGCGCGGAGGCGCTCTAAACATCGTGACACCAAAAATCTATTTTTATCTCAGACTTCAAAGCTCTTGTGATAAATATAGCTCAAACACAAACTGGATTTCAGCGTTGATAAAGCCCCTCCCCAGAATGAGAGCACAAGCAAGAGACAGAACAAATGCAACATTATGTTTACGAGCTGCCACGATGAACGTCAGGCCTGTTTAAATATTCAAGAGCAGAGCGAGCAGAAGGAGAGCGTCAGGGTTTATTTAGGGTTTCACAGAGAGACGCTGGTCGGGCTGAGTAATGTCTTCATTTCAGCCAGGCCATGATATTCTGACTGGAGGGGAGGAACGAAATAGAAAACATTACACACTGTAAATCTGAGCAGAGAGAAAGTGAGGAGAAAGAAGGTGGAGAAGAAGAAATATTACGTAATATTAAATCCAAGCACAGACAGGCAGCATGTGATATATATTGCTCGTGTTACTGTCTGGTAATGTGATACATTACAATCATTTGTTTTGTCTGTTAAATGCTTACACTGCTCACCTTACGCTGGCAATAGTTATTTTAATTACATTCCTGCTAATAAAGCTAATTCAAATTCACGAGAGAAGAGAGAGAGCGAGAGAGAGAGAGACAGACAGAGAGAGAGAGAGAGAAAGAGAGAGAGGGCGAAAGACAAGAGAAACACTACGAAAGAAAAAAGAAGGGAGATGGAGGAGGAGAAAATGAACATGATGAAAAAAATAGAGCAGAAGGGAGGAAAAGAGGGAGAAAGCAGAAAAACTGCAGCAGATGAATGAGAAAGAAGGAAAGTAAAGACAGAAAATATATAAAGGTTGTAAAGATTCGCCTGAAGAGAGAAAAACAGGATGGAAAAGAAATGTTGTGTATTGTGCTGAATATGACCTGAACAAGAGAGAGAGAAAAGAATAAACTGCAGATGTGCACATCAAAAAGGTAGAGAGAGAGGAAGAAACACTTTATATGAAAATTAAGAGAACATAAGAGATGATGAGAAATGGTCACACTTTGGATTAGCCACAAAAACTACATTTAGTGAAAGATCGTCACCACGTAACTTAAGTACGTAACGTGAGTTACCCGGTGGTTCAAAATGACGCCGTCCGTAGGAGAGGACCCGCGTTTTCTCATTATGTTACGTACCCGACGTTATTTAAAAATGAAACATAAGTTATAATATGTAACTTAGGTAAGCAGCAGCAGGTAGCAATAACCCGAACCAAGTGTTTTAGTTTCTTTGCCATCAGACAGCAGCACAATGTTAGAAAATGTTGTCATTGAATGTAATCCAGGTTTTATACTTTATTCATTATCCTTGTGCATTACAGTGTAGGTAGGTTTACAGTAAGTTTATAAATGAATAATCATACTCTACATTCAAAACAGAGCAGGCCAGCAGTATGTAAGAAAACGTCAAAAATTACAACATTTTCCCTTAACTTTACCTTTCAACAAGCAAATAAAGTAACAGTGCTTATAAATAGAAAATTAATTTTAAGAATTAGATTTGGTTAATGAAAAGTTCCAGCCCCCCTGAGAGCAGCTGTATGTGCAGTAAGGGGAACATCCAGTTCAGCAGAGACTCAGAACAGGAATGGAGAGATCAGTGTATGATGAATATGACCGGGAAAAGAGAGAAGATGATATCTGCCATTTTATCCACCAAACTCAATATCAAATGTTGCCCGCAAGGAATTTAATGCAAAGCATTGTGGGTCATGAGCCTCTTTCTCTCTCCGGCGCTCACGCGGCGCTCTTCCTCGCTCATTCATCACCATAATCGTCCGGCAGGAGGCGGCTGTGTGTGAATGTGGTGAGAGAGAGAGAGAGTGGCGGCGGCGTGCAGGAATGACAGAGGAGCCCATTATAGAGGAGCGTGACTTGTTTGTGTAACAGGTCACATTCAGATACATTCAGCAAACACAGCACAGACAGACAGCGCAGAGAAAGCCTGATACACACCATCAGACAGGGCTGCAGCTGGAGAGGAAATTACATTTGAACTTTTATTTATACCATGAAGAACATATATAAAGTCAAAATAAGGTAATTTCAAAAACTTTAAATAACTAAACTTTCTACATAATGATCATTGAGCTGAGGTTGGTTTGTCAACTGCTGTTTCCAAGGTCAAGAATTCACTTTTAAACCTCAGGGAAAAAAATGAAATTTTAACATCTGTGGTCCCATAACAATTACTAATGAAGCTCGTGTGATTAAATGGAACTTTAGGTTAGATTTTCATTAGTCTTTAAGATAACATCATGTTTTCTGTTGAGTTTTAGGCTCCTGAGCTTCTGGCTATCTCTGTGGTTGAGCTCATAAGTTCATTATTGACTCTAAAAACACCAGAAATGAATTGATTTCTTTTGGTCTTTATCAGTGGATGGAGCTTTACTTTTGTTGGCATGGAGATGAATCATCTACAATAGAAAGGTGGATGGTTTGTGTATTCTTTTATTTTGTGTATTTTATAACCTTCAGCAGCAGACAGAGTTTGCCAGTTGTTTTTTGAATATCTACATTTCCCTGACAAATTGGCAAACTCCATCTGCTAATGAAAATCATGTAATATAACTGAAGGCTCCATGAAATGGACCTTGAGGTGAGATTGTGTTGTCAGCAGCTGTTTCAAGATTAAACGTTATTTATATCTATATCTATATCTATATATAGATATAGATATAGATATACACAGAATTCACTGCCATGAGATCTTTATTAGTGTTTCCAATAATCACCAACTCTGGTTTGGTCAAAATAAACCCATAATTCACAGAGTTAGATGAGAAGATAGCTGCTATGGCTGACTCACATGCATTAACATAATAAACACATATTACAAGCTAGATCTATAGAACTGTGTCAGGTCCCTGAGCATGCATGATAATGTCCTCTTTTATGGAGTGACTGACTGAGAAGTGAATCTAACAGTATTTGACTCAACTTCTACCCTGATGGAATTAACCAACTCAGAGGTTTCAGGGACTGAGGGCTGTAGTCACACAAGGTCAGGAAACTTTAGATTGGAGGCTGGGAACTGAACCAGATAAGTGAGTAACTGTCTCCTACAGTTTTGAGTCTTTACACGTTTCTACATACAGAAAATCGATAAGCGAGAAACTTTTAAATTGACTCTTTTGATGAATTCAATATTTACTTTAATTTCTCACTTTTCATTTCCTCTTTAGTTTCACATTAAATGAGTTATTGTGTCTTCAGTCTTCAGTTTGACCCTTGGGGGAAGAAAATCCTATTTTGTATGGGTTTTAAACACAGTAAACTGCATTAAGAAAGAGAGAATATATTTTCTAAAACATTATTTTTAACTACTACTACTGTTCATAAAGTTCTTTAATCAAATGTTAAGTAATAACTTCAGCCTCTTTTGGTCTAAAAAATTAGACAATTCAAGCTCATGACTCCAGTAAGGAGAAGAAAACAGCAGAAAGGTTCAGTTCACTCTCACCACTTTTTGAGCTGCAGCAGGCAGCTGTTTCTAATGAAAAGCTCTTAAAACCCACTGAACACCACCTGCTCAGCAGCAAACATTATGTGAAACCTTGCAATTTTGTCAAATGACTGCAACTTTTCTGTAAATTTGACCAATCCCCTGCAAGTTTCACCAGTCATAGCTGTCCCCCACACATAACACTGATCCATACGTCACCAAACTGTTATTGATTTTATTCTCACTAGAACAAGTTGCCTTTGATTTTTAATGAATTATACCAAACAAATCACAGCTTGTCACTCACTGACTTTGCCTTCCTAACGAAAACTATTTTCACTTCATCCTGAAATGTAATTGCAAAAAAATGCCTAAAAACATCTTGAAAAGTTACTGTGAAATCAGGCATTTTAGGCCTCAACAATCTCAAAAGAAGCCAGCAAAATCCTGGAGGGACAGAGTTATAGACCAACTGGTAAACATTGTGGAGCATTTAGCAGCTAAAGAGACAGATATTTCCCTCAGGAGTTGGTGGAGACCAAAACAAGAGCTAAAAGAGAATAAATATCAGACAAATCTACGACTCTGTAACTAGAGGCAAAACAAAGGAGTCTAAAAAACAGGTGAAACCTCCGTTCGTCCTGTAAAACCTCCTCCTGCCTGTTTCCCCCATGTTTAACACATGCATTTACCCTTCGGTTACTCAAATTAAATGTGGTTGCAGTGCATGCTGGGTGTACACAGGCGTTTAGCTGTAATGAAGGCAAGGTGTGTGTGTGTGTGTGTGTGTTTGTGTGTTCATCTTTTTGCTTTCAGATTCATTATGGCAAAGACGAGAATCAAAAACAGTGTTAATTCACCTTACTCTGCAGCCTCTGATGTAAAAAGATTTTATATAATTACCATCAGTATGGCTGCATGGAGCCAACGCCAGCTCAGCACACTGAAACACATCCAAACACTCCCATCTGCAGGTGCCAGCAGTCCGTCAAACAGTGTAAATTATACAAAGTACTCAGAGTAATAAAACACGATCTAACTGCAGCGGAGGCGTTTTTGCTTCTATCCCACATTACCTGCAGCAATACAATAATAGCATTAAAAGAAAAAGGTTCGCAGCAGCAGGAAGCGGTGGTTTAACAGCTCTAATAACAGGAAAAAGCATCCAAATGCAGACACAGCTGGTTGAGTTATGGGCAGTTTATGTAATTCAGCAATCAATAAACAGGCTTAGAGTTGTCAGAAGAGGCTGACAAACCTGAGGATGCTGGGGCAGGTGAGGGGGTGGGCACGCTTTACAATTACAGGGTTGAATATAAATCTGATCTGAGCGTCACAACGGGGAAGACAAAGTCGGAGGCGTATGGGAACAGTCCGGCCCGGTTAGTGTTGAGAGACAAAATCAGATCAATCAGTCAAATACAGTTTACTGAAGGGAGTCACAGAGTCACTGAGGCTGTACGACGGTTTGGCTCTGTGGTCTGCGAGGCTTCATATCCCACCGTTTCAGAAGCGAAGTGTCTTCAGAGCTTCTTGCCTGCCTGACATTGTTAACTTTCCTTAAAAAAGACAAAAAATGGTATGTTTCTCCACTTCAAATCCCTTCTGATCTGCCTCTGACTGGTCCGGTGCCACAATGGAGTCTGGAGTCTGCACAAGTTATTATTCGTTTCTGTGTCTGAATTCCTCCGAATACAGCTTCAGCTTCAATCCAGCTTCTGGCTACTCTGAGGAATTTGGGGTTTAGTTTCGTTCGAATGCCTAAAACGTTTACCTGACAGGAACCTCTGGTGACCACGTGAATTATTATTCTTGTCTCTTACAAACAAAAGCAGAAGGAGCTTAAAGATGTTGTAGAGTAGAGCCCTGCGTCGGACTGTTTCTTTAATCCCGCCGGATTTCTGACCATTACTCCCGGCTCCTCCTAAATCTTTCCATTCACACTCCTCCCCTGTCTCGCAGATGATAAGACATTATTTTACTGTCGGTAACAAAATTGCTCCAAACATCAGACTTGGCCTGGCTTTGCTTTTATTTTGTTAAAAATTAGAGTTATTTGGATGCTGATACCACCATTGGAAATTCCTCTGATACTGCCTAAAATGTGCTATCAGGTATCGGCGAGTATGCGTGTCTGTGCACAGTTACCATGTAATTCACTACCTCATGGTCCACCTCGCTGACTCACCCTGACTCTGACAAAGGGGTTTAACCTGAACCCGCACATACAACAGTGAGAACAATCATACAGGCTTAGTAGTCTTTATAAGCGTACATGTATCAGATCGATACTCGGCATCAGACGACACACGAAGTTCAGGTATCGGAAAGGAAACAATTGTATTTGAACATCTCTAGTAAAAACCAGCTTTAATCTTCTTTTCAACTTAATTTAGCTGACTCTGTCTCCATCCTTCTGGTTGGAGCTAACTAAATCTCGGGACCCGCTCGAGCCCACAGCAAAGTCAAAACCGCCCAATCTCATTAGACATCATTTTGAGATTTGAAAGTCCTGTGTTTATGATTGCATTAAAATCATAAAAATAAGATTTGTTCAGTCAAAATTACAGCATGATCGATACATATCTCTCTTGCATTATTATCAATCAGGCTGTATAGAGGCGGGAAACAAAAGGAGACAGAGAGAATCAACCCTGGGTTGCTGTGGCCATGTGGTCTTCCTGCTATCAGGGCGCCTCCATAAGATGCCTTCACACAGCGAAAGCAGCCAAGGCAGCAAGGCCACTCTCCTTCTGCCGCCTGCGACCACGCTGTGGCGGTCCCTTGAGACCACTGCAGGTGTCACACTGACAGGTGGAAGTCGAGCAATACCTCAGAGCTGGCGCTGCTGTGCAAAGTTTAATCCTGAATGCTGCCGTGTGCGCGATATGTGTGTTTGAGCGCGTTCAATCCTGCAGTTGATTAAATTCTTTTTGTTGAGTTGTAGTTCTTTGTTACACACACACACACACACACACACACACACACACACACACAGCAGTTAGAGTGATGGATAGACGCTCAGTTGGCTCACACAACAATAGCTGGACTGAATAAAAGGGTCTAAACTGGACGGCACACTCGCGCTTGCTGGATCTGACTATTGACTGCGATCCTACACGCATGAGAAAATGAAATAACAATAAGAGCGAGCAACAGGAAGCAGCGGAGAGGGAGGACGGTTACAGCTCTGTTCTGGCAGACATCGAAGGAGCTCGTATCATAAGGCTAAAAATAGAACCAGAGAGAGAGAGAGAGAGAGAGAGAGAGAGAGAGAGAGAGGCTGCTGGGTAGGAAACAAGACTGCAAGAAGAGATCAAATCTACTGACTTAAGAGAGGGAAAGATACTTAGATCAGCTTATTCTGAGGTACTGCATGGTCTCTAATGAATGTGAGGTAAAAAACACACACACACACACACACACACACACACACACACACACACTTTATTCATGGTCTTCAGTTTCATTTTGATCAGAGCTTCAATCCGGCTGGTGAAAAGATAAGATAGAAAGCCAACTGCACATCAGTTCACAGTGATAAATAATGGAACCCAGGTATTAGAAATCAACCATCTCCTACAGATTTAATATTACTAACACACAATTAATTACACAATTAACAGCAGCAAATACGATTTGAAGGAAACATAATGCGGGCAGGATTCCATTTTCTGTTCACATATTGAGGAAATTTGGTTAATTAACGTATCGGGCAAGTCACAGAATGTTGGTTTTAGAAAAAAATATTTAGAAAAAAGGTATTTCATGGTAACCTTGCAAAGCAGCTGAACTCGCAAGATAAAAAAAAAATCACAATCACATGAAATGAATCCATCTTGCCAGGCTTCAATCTATGCATTTGTGGACCAATCAGTGTAACTAAATGTAAAGTCTTTATATGAGAACGTTTGTCAGTTAAATGTGAGGACATGAGACGCTCTGTATGTTCAGGCTAACAGAAGCTACTATAAACTACATAGTATAGAAACTGTAGTCGAGTAATAATCCATCTGTAGGAATGTAAACATATTGGTTTCTTTTTGTATTTTACATAGTTATGTTGTCTCTCTCCTCTTTCCTTGTAGTGCAATTGTCATCATGTTATCTCATCTGCCACAGGCGCTGTGTCCATCATACGTCTATTAACAAAAACTATTATTAAAATATTCAATACTCACAGAAATATTGATAAATGCAGTCGCCTCAATATTGCTTTCTGATGACTGAACATGATAAATGTGATGATGAAAGGGATATTACTGATCCTGCACACACACACGCACACACACACACACACACACACACACA
The DNA here is from genome assembly GCF_905237075.1 of Dicentrarchus labrax. Taxonomy (NCBI): domain Eukaryota; kingdom Metazoa; phylum Chordata; class Actinopteri; family Moronidae; genus Dicentrarchus; species Dicentrarchus labrax. The sequence continues at coordinate 24,819,681 of NW_026136703.1, forward strand.
CACACACACACACACACACACACTGTGAATACACTGTGTGTGTGTAGAATGAAGCTTGTTTTCATGGCTCTCGGTCTCTCGGCCCTGTGGGACAGCACAAACAGACCTGAGGGGCTGAGGGGGGAGTGAGGTCTCCGCAGGTAATCCTGCCTGTCATCTCCCCTTACGCACACACACACACACACACACACACACACACACACACCACAGGGTGCCACAGGGAATATACAAACATACGTAGCGACTTCAAATGACATCCAAACACACATATGAGAGTGCAGGCACACATGCTAACACGTGTGTTAGTGACGTGTTTACTGCATCAGTAACATCAATATCAGGAATTTAAAGATATTTTCCTGATAGTGACGTATACGAGAATATTAAAATTGTATAAAATGAATTGTGTTTAACTGTTACGTCAGTATATATATTATATTGATGCATGTTATAAGAGCTCAAAGTGAGGAGCGACAGTTAAAACAACGACAGTTATTAAACTTCAGATAAATGAATTGACTTGAAAGGAAGCAAATCATCACATTTGAGAGGCTGCAGCCAGTGAATTCTTCACGTTTTACTGGATCGATCGATACTACTGTTAATCAACTAATCGTTCTGGCAGAATGGCAATGCACACACACACGTACACGTACAGACCTCAGTGGCCTATCTTTCTGCTGCATTATAAAAAGACTGCTTAGAGGACAACATGTGGACTCAGCTGCGTCCACTTCTTCCAAGAACATGTTAGTTTTACTCTTTTCTGACAACTAGTCTGCAGAGAAACTCCTCCCTCGTCTTTCTTTAATGCAGCTCTGACTTCTCCGGAGACGCGGACGCAGGAGGAAGAAATGGGTTACTTCTTCCTCTTAACTTCAGCAATTCATTATTTACCAGACGGGGAAGAGAAGAAGAAAATGAGACCGTGTGCATGGATGACTTGTTCTGCTCTCTGCTGCACCTCGTCCCTAATGCTCCTGCCAACTCCCTGCGGTCGGCCGACACGCAAGCACACAGCCGCACAAACGCGCTCCCCTATAGACACATGTAAGCCTCCGATACGCTTGAAAGCTCACATTCATGTAGACACACACAGAAGCATTTACACAGGTACTGTAGTTTATATAGTGCATATATGCAGTGAGGCTGCATCCTGGTTCTCTATTTGAGTCATGAGCTCATTCCAGAGATTGATTTATTGGAAATGAATTAAACAAAGGATTTTCTTGCTTTAAAAATATTGAATTACTGAACGCTCAGCTTTAATCTGAGGGCGTTTGCATCCATGTTGGGTTAGTGTAGGACTCCGTAACTCTTTTTATACACAATCCATGATGCATTTTAGGGCGTTACGTTTCTTGTAATTGCCCTTTAGAACAAGACAGAAGTGTTTTTTGATCTGATGCTTTTATCAGCAGGACGAACTTCAAAAACCGTTTGAGAATGTAGCAATACAATGGTTAGGGTTAGGGTTAGGGTGATTTAGTGTAAGCTGGTTAGGTTTGAGGAGAGATCTAAAATTGTGAAGGAGCTGGAGTCGCAAGATCACAGAAATCATGAGATATCTTCAAATTAGCGTCTGAGCAGCCTTATTGTTAAATGAATTAGTCTATGGGAAGAAAATAACTTTTTGATATATTCATTGATCATTAAGCAACAATGAAACATATGTGTTTGACTCAACTATGAAAACTTTCTCTGTTTTATGTCAGTGTAAACTGATTGCAGACATCACATTGAACTCCTTCCAATAAACATTTCTCACATAAACATTTTACGTATTGATTTTGTGAACTTCTTTTATTATTAGCTAGTTTTTGAGCTAAACCCAGAGAGAATTTCTATATACTATCTTACTGGGATACAAGCACAAATACTTACCTTTCTCCCATTTCAAAAGGCTACTGAGCTTCATCTTTTTAACAAACCTGCGCACACACACACACACACACACACACACACACACACACACACACACACCTCATCCATAACACTGTCCTTCCTCTTTCAAAGATTCATATACACCCACTCATGGACACACACATATATGTGAATGCACACACAGCAAGTCCCTTCATCTCTCATTGGAGTTTTATTCATTATTAAAAATCAACCTCAGAAACACTTGACACAGGGAACAATGCTGCAGGGAACGAGCTGGCAGAATGTATTATGGTCAACTGGCTTCAAATACAGGCATATTAAATCTTACTGCAATATTATGGTAATACTGTAAGCATTAAAACGCTGAAAATAAACAAGTGGAATAAATAAAACAATACAATTAATGCACACGGTTCACGGTACGTTTGGTCATGACTCATTTCAATGTGAAACATGAAAGCTGCATCTAAAGAGCGATCCCTGTCTTCGCGTTTTGCTTCGTGAATGCTCGGCAATCAAAAAGCTTAATGTCAATTTGGGAGCAAAAGGAAAATGAGGATCTGTCAGCCGGTAAAGACTATCAGATTGTGTCTTTGCCCCTCCGAGGTGGAGAGACGTGAGAAAAGTAAAATAATGAGCGCTGACAAGGATTGGCAGGGATCAAATGATTTGATGTGACTTTTATTCTTTGAGGTCGTAGCTGGTTAAATCTTTACAAGATCAGGATGATTTTTTAATCCTTTTAAGTACAAAAGAGCGATTATAAAACTAAAAAAACTAAAACTCTGTTTCTATCATGTTGCTCTTTGTTCTTTGTGCTATTAATTGGAAATGTAACTTTAATAAACCCTGATGGTGCCTGCTTTGAATTCATCATCTTTTTTGAATGTATATATTGTTGCTGTTTTTATACCTGTTTGTATCTTAACCTCACTGATGGCATGATCTCTGGTCAGTTGGTCCAACACTTTGGTTTACAGTAAAATATTTCAACAGCTATCTGATGGATTCCCTTACAGTTTTGTGCAAACATGCTTGTTTCCCAGAGGATGAATTCTCATAACAACAGGTCAATATTTACATACTTAAACACCCTAAACATCTTAAACTTGCACTCGTATTTTAGAACAGTGGATTCAAACATTTGAAGTACACATGAATGCTAATGCAAGAGCCAGCACAGAGCATGCTAATACACTAACATTATTATTACTGTGCTCAATGCTAAACATAAGAGACTAACTATAAGCCTGCTAACTAGAGCGTGATAGATAAATCAGAACTCGTACATCACTGGACGATATTAGCTTATCACAAATACCGTATCAGTGGCAGCACAGTTTATGTTAGCAGATCAGTAACAAGTGCAGAAATGTCAAAGATATAAAAAATAATTTCGAAATATTGTTGCAGTTTTTCATCTGTAAACGCACAACTTAAACTAAACTGATCATTTGGTTATCAAAAGTGTTTCATTTTGTTCTGCGCTGAATTTAAAAAACAAATATCGGACGATATCTTATTTTGGATATTAGATTTCTTAACTCTAAAATATTGATTTGTATCAGTCCCAACAACAGACCGACGTATATGAATTGGATCATTTTTGACTTTGAACTTACTGTAGCATGTTGGTCTGCTTACATATTAACATTTAACTCAACACATCTCAACTTGTATCTGAAAAGGTCCGACTTATACTGATAGAAGTTGAGCCAATGTAAAGCTGAGCCTGATGAGTCTGAAATGTTCTAAAATTTGGATTAATCAGGACAAACTACCTCTTTCATCACTAATCGTATCTAAGAAGAGCAAAATTAGTTCTACACTTTCCTCCATCCAACGACTTTGTCTTCTGATTACAGCCTAATGGGGCCACTAGTGTGGCTTTACATTTACTTTAATATACTGTTTTGGTAGTCGGGGAAATCACCTAGAATCGAACATTTGCAGACTCCAGTCACATCTGTCGGCAGACGGGCAGGTGATGGCCAATGAGAGCAGGTTTAAGTCACTTTAGAGAGAGCTACTAATTACTGTGAGAATTCATGTGAGAAGTGTGTAAATTGTTTTCGCAGCCTGTAGACATCCTGTTCTATAAACCGAGATTCAGCCTGCAGCTTTTGTTCAGCCTTCTTTTAAAATCAGCCCAGGGTTACGTTACACATTTCTATTTTTAGCCTTGGAAAGTTTGGGCTAACCCTGCTGCCAAGCAAGGCTTTAGCCTACTTTAGATTGTAGCACAGTGATAGTGATAGCCATGGACTACATGACCCTGAGGCCATGGATTAATATAGAATGTCCCAGAATGCCTTTGGCCTGGGGCAAACTGTAATAGATACAAATATGGAAACAGAAGTTGTTGAACCAATTCTGAAACATGTCTTAATTTTCTTTTCTGTCATTGTGCAAGACTGACTGTGAGCCTGCGTTATCTTCTGTTAGCACAATGTAATTGGTGAGAATGAACATGGTTTAAATGAGAAAGAGACGCTGGTAGAAGAGGCGGCTGCAGCCCGAGAGCACACAGATGGCTTCTGTTGTGTGTGTGTGTGTGTGTGTGTGTGTGAATGAGAAGTCATGAGATATACTTTGCATAGCGTGACGAAGAGTAACAACTCGTGTTTTTTTGGTATGTGATGCAGATGATGCTTTTTGTTAAGAGCGCACATCTGCAGCTGGGATGACCTGAAGACCTCGGTTTCTCTCTCCGTTGTTCTAATCCCAGATGTGAACAAAAGAGACAGAATCCCCCCCCACTCCTTAAAAAAAAAAAAAAGACTCCTAGGCTTTGTGCTACGCAGTGACATGCTTAGTCAGCAGTCGCTGTGAAAAACAGTGCAGGCTTTAACAGCACAGCTTCCAGCACTCTGCTTGGCTGTCAATAATTACTGACTTTCCAAAAAGTCCAAAATAGAAATCTCGAACAGAAAGCCTCTGGCACGCTGCAGGATCACCAGCTCCAGAGGCGCCGTCCTGGAGCAAATCCTGACCTCTGACTTTAGAAATGACTGAGTTTAATGCCCGACTGGCCTTTGATGCTACCACGCTGTAAAAAGCGGTGAAACCCACAGAGAAAACAGATCTTCTACACACATTGATCGTGGGAAAAACAATTAAAATAGATCAATAAAGCCAGTATTTCTCTGTATAAGACCTCCATTAGCACACACAAGTCTCACAGACCTACATCTGGGCTTAATAAATGTAAACTGTCTGGATCTGAGCACGAGGGAAGAGCTTTTTCACAGCAGGGGTGAAAGCAGAAACAACTTCCTCTCAGCAATCAATTCATTATTACGTTAACTTTGTTCGGCTGTGAGTGAACAGAGAGAGGATAGAGCTTTTGGGAAGCTTTGCCCTGAGCGAGCTGCTGGTCAACAGCCTGTTATGAAGAGCTTCTGACAACTCTGCTGGCTGCTCGCTGATTACAACATCAGCATCATCGTCATCAGCGGGTGTGAGACTGAGCACGTGCACACAGATGCACAAAAACAGTGGTGGGAGTTTCAAGAGTAGTAACATCACATGGAAAATACTGTATTTTAAGTCCTGTGTTCAACCTTTAACTTGATGGAAATAATGAGTAACACTATCAAACATAACAGCACTCAAAAGAGAGCGTGAAAACTGGCTTTAGGGATGTTTTTAGATCCTCTGAAGGGTTATATGAATGTTTGTTTAATACACAGTATGAACTGCTCAAGGTTTTCTGTTTTATTTTGGTGGATATTCCTGCTTTTAAATCAGTTTAAAAGGACTACCATTTCTTTACAGCATGAGAAAAGGATCTAAAACAGTTTACATAACTTTAAAAATGCCTGGGTGTATCATATCTTAGCTTTTTCTCTTGTTTGATCTAAAATCTGCAACTAAAAAGAAACTACAGCAGCCGTTTTGACAAAATAAAGTGTCGCCTGGATCCAGACCTCTGAAGCACCGCACACATCTGGGACATTTTCAGCCATTCAAACAGTGCTGGTGTGGTCTTCATGTGGTCTGTTTTCACAATCTTCGAATGAAGCTTCAAATGAACGTTGTTTAAACTGATATTACTGATCAATATGCTGCAGAATTAATCGAAAATAGACCAGACAAATGTAAACTAAATGGAATTTGTCATCTCGTGCTCACGTCAACACTAAAGCTCGCAACAAGTACTCACCAGTTACTTCCTCGCACAAAAGCATTTCCTGTTAACACAATAGTATTTCTAAATGAATCACCATTAACAGGGTAACATATTTTTCACATATTTACTGTCCACAGTGTAAATGGTATGTTTTTAGCATGTCTTCTTAAACTAAACAACACAAATTGAATTATTTAGTTATTTTAAACCAAACAATCCACAACAGTAATAGACCCGCCGATGCACTGGAGAACACTGTGTCAGTGTCAAGCACCCGCGTGTATGAACAGCGACAAAGTCCGCCTGAGGAGGAGGATGGGTAAAACAAACACAGGACTTTCAGGAGACCACTGTTTGTATGTTACTTAGGTACAAAATGCAACTTTTCCTAAACCTAACCTAAGTAGTTTTGGTGCCTAAACCAAACAAAAAAGCCACCTCATCAAGCTTTATTTTGAAAGTGTAAGGGGATGTTGCATATTTATTATTGCTTAATTGTCCGCGAAATGAAAACGCGTTGAAAACTGCTGCGGTGGACCAGCGGGTCTATTACACTCTTTGGCGTGCTACGTGCTTGGATTCAGAATAAGGGCGTCATCTTCCCGTACCAGTGGCCAAAAGAAATAGTGTGAATGAGAGCCGCAAACCTTGTTGTAAGCTGTAAGATTTTGAAAAGTTGACTAAATGCACCTTCTTCACTGTTGACCTCTGCACACACAAACACTACCCACTTCCTGTCTGCTTGCTTTTAAAAAATATGCCCTCCACATTTTACTAAAGGTGAGACACACTCACAAGCTCCTGTTCAGTGAATCCGCTTCAATGCACAAAAGGAAATGTTACTTGAGTGTAGAAACAGACACACACACACACACACACACACACAGCCTCTACGCCCACCCGCCTTTATTGTCCGTCACATGAATAATCCAATAGAGGGCTGGTAAAAGCCTCCAGGTCTGCAGGCTTTAGCCCCGAAGTCTGTCCCTCCCAGCACACAAGCTGTTCCGAAAAAAACAGAGCGGATGCCTTTAACAAACTCGTCCAAAAAACACAGTTATGAGCCTTTGTTTACTTGTTTTTAGGTTTCTAAAACTCTGCAGAACAAGGATGAAAATCCAAAAGATGAAACACGGCGAGTTAACTGCAGCCAGAGTCCTCCTGCTGTGGACTCAGATCCGTTTGTCTGCAGTCACTCTCTGCTGGCACTGCAGGTTGGCTTGTGGAATCAGAATCTAATTACTTGCCAAGTAGGAAATAGTCAGGGTTTTATCAGCGTGACACTGAGTCCAAGGATGTACTGACAATTTAAGACTTTAAATTTTCTTCAACAGGCCTTGGACAAAATCTATACAACATAAAATAAATGTATAGAAATGGAAACATGAGGTGAGGAACATGAGGAACAGTGCTCCTACATGCTGCCCTGAAGGTCGACAGTAAGTTGGGCGACTCAGAAACGCTGTCATACTCTAAAACAAAAATAATATAAACAGTTTGTTTTCATGGATTCTGTCTCTCCTTTTTTTTATGGGTTGAAACTATTTTTTCCCCAAGGTTCCCATCATGTTTTGGGTGATACAGACAGGAAAGCTAACGTTCCCATGGAGACAAGTTAGAGGTTGCCTTGTTTTTTTGTTTGTGTTTCTTCCTTTTGTTGACATTTTGGCAACTTTGCTCCGGCATCAGTCGTGCTGCACTATTCTTGTTTGCACTGTAACCATGGATTTACAGACAACCCTCACTGGATTACTTTGGTACTGAAGAAAAAGTCCAAACATGATGATTACAAGGAGAACATTTATGGATGTTTATCCACCATGTACATTGGAGATAGCTGTCTGTATGCTCAGATTAGACTGAAAAACAACTCTTGAAACTTCAAACTGTGTGAATCCGGTTCATATAACGGGTATTCATGACCTCCAAGCAATTTTTTACCCCTCCTTCATGTGTACAATGTGTTTATCAGGGCTTGTTTGCTGGAAACAGCTACCTGAATGCACTGAGAGAGACTGAATCACACAGTAAATGTGCTACTCAAAACTATGAGCTGAATGAAGCTAAAGAGTCTCTTGAGGGTGCACAATTGGTGGTCTGAGGGATCATCATTAGGATCACAAACTGTGTGCTCTGCTGTGAAACTCTCATTACTCCCCTGCACTCAAATTACAAACAAATTTGTGCACATTTACTGAACTTGGCGAATTAAGTGATTCTGACTGTGATGAATAGCCATTAGCATTTCCTCGGCAATGAGAGTGAAATTTCTCCCAACAAAGAGGAAGCTGCAGCGTTGGGGTGGGGCGTTAAGGATCGAGTCAGTGAATCAGCAGATCTGCAGTTTTTTCTAAAGGTAATATATCTCTTTCAGACAGGTGAAGAGGCAGTTAACAGCCTTGGGGAAGTAGTAAAAAGAAGAAGAGTCACACTTATAGAGTACTTACGTAATAAGAGCTCTGGTGACTGGAGGTTTGGTGTACTACGATGGTCACACTTTGGCTCATGCTGTGCTGTTGCATCTCTTCTCTATATTTACCTCTCCACTACATCTGCCACAAAGACCAATGTGATGCTTGTGAAGAGGAGGACTCTCTGTTAACCCCCCCCGATACTTTCTGTTGACTTAATCAAATTCTGTGGTGTAAAGAGTCAAATTCAAGCTTTAGAGTAAGAGTGTCCAGAGACTGACACAAATGATGACTAGAATTCCTCAACACTTCTTCTCCAGTAGAAAATAGCATATTTCTTCTATCTGTGCTGCATGACAGGACCTGTCAGAGCTAAGGTTAGTCCGTGTTCACACTCGTCAAGTTTCCATCCAAATATAGTGCACATTTTAACCCACTTTTCAGAAAATCTCCAAAAGCAAGTGCAAATTAACGTGAGTTTCCATCCACTATGCGAATACAAGGAGAATAAAGTATTTTTGTTTGTCTTGTATTCATTTGAGGAATGGTCTCGTCGTCGCTCCAACTGTTTTCTGAGGCCACAGCCTGATGGTCACCTCTCATGTACTGTAATCTAATCCTACATATTTTTATTCTTAGTATTTATATTCTTTTTTTATTGTATTCCTTATTTATACCTTATTTATCATTCATTTATTACTCCCCACATATCTCTGCTGTGAGACTGAAATTTCCCCTCGGGGATAAATAAAGCTCTACCTACCTCGCCTATCTAAATATATGACGCTGTTGTGTGATGTAGTGCCTCTTTTCATTTTCCCCGAAGCGTAATATATTTCATTAAAGTGTAATAAGTTCTTCTTAGTGGTGGTGCTCTTTATTCCAGTCGAGGTAGGGTGCCTCAACTATAACACGCTGCAGGAAACCCTGTTGATGATAATGCTGTTTATTTCACATCAGGCTCAGGTAGGTTCAAATCATTTATATGGCAGAGTAGGGTCGAAATAAGGAGCCAGAGATATATAGCAGCAAGAACTAGTGAATAAAGTGTCAAAGTCTCTTCATCAAGTTTTTAGATGCAACCAATCTGTAGTGAACTCCACTGGAGCATTTGAGTCAGAAAGTGTTGAACGTATAATTAACAATTGCCCACAACAATAAATTGGAATTCGATCATTAATAACAAGCTGTATGCATGTAGAGCCAAAAGTTTCTGATTGTAACATACTGTATCTTTGCATTGATTGTGATCATGTATTAGTTAACACAGTGGTCAAATGAGGAGCCAATGAGGAGAAATTCTGTAACTCAGGATTCATTCAGTTCCACTACAGATACTTTAAGGACTACATCTCTTTTTGTTCGTGGTCTCTATATTTCAGTCTGCTACAAGAAGCTGGACAGAAGAACCTGTCTTCAAGGAGTGGAGCAGCTGTAAATATCACCAAATATTTATTATCCAGTTTTGCTTCACAGCCTTTTTGCATCCCAATGTGTCCACTGAGAGTTAAACTGCAGACTTGGCTGTGATCACTCAGCAGTATCGAGCTGCTGGCTGAATGTCTAGACTGGACTGGTGTGACTGACATAAACAACCGTGTCTATGTGTTACAACATCTACGTTTAAGTACGTGAACAACACTGTGTGCTGTAACTGTGGTGTTTACAGTAGTTACACATGTAATTGTGTTGCTGTTGCTCTGCTCCACCGCAGAGGCACAGAAAGCACACAATAGTCTCACTGAATGTGGATAATTTATACATTTACAATATGCTTCAGTAATTTTTCACTATGTGTTCAAACGTGCAGAAAAGCTGAGCTGGTACGAAGAACACAATACAAATACAAATTATACACCTGCACTGGATTATTGTTCTGTACTTTTTGGAGGGTGCATGTCAGTTTGAAAAATGTTTGTCCTTTTATTAAATTATTTATTTTAAAAATCCAACAAAAGACAAAACAGCATTAGTTTTACCTTTTTTGATCTTGCTGAGGAATTCTAAAAACTACAGTTTTTGAACATGAAACACTCTTTGGACACAATATCAATATGACACCAACGCAGCAGTGAAGAGCTTCACAAACAGCTTCCATTTAGACCTGATGGAAAAGTGTCCTGGTGGTACCTTTTACCTGAAAGGCACACGGTTTGATAAAAAAACACACTGAACTGCTTCCTGCAGACCGATATATTTTGCTGTAATTGAGATTTTACTCACAGCTTAATTGGAGTTTCCCACCAACCCAAGTAAGCTGTGCCAATGTAACACAAAACTACAGGTAATGCGTATCTCCAGTTTCTGCCACTCTAAAGGTGAACACAGAATTAACCAACTGAAAAAACTATAGGGTTAACTCAGATAGCACCAACCTCCACCGAGGCCAATTGTACATTCTTCTATGAATGAAAATCTGCACACTGGTCACTTTAATTACAAAATCAGAAAATCAGAAATCAAACTGGATTTGCATCTCCATCACTGAGGCCGATGCGATACGCATCTCAATGCATTCCCACAATCCGCTTCATTAAAAGGTCCAGTGTGTAACATTCAGGAGAATCTATTGTCAGAAATGTAATATAATATTCACAGGTATGTTTTCATTAGTGTAAAATCACCTGAATATAAGAGTTGTTGTGTTCTCATTACCTTAGAATGAGCTGTTTTTATCTACAGATGCTGCCGGTTGCCTTCAATGGAGCCCGCCATGTTTCTACAGTAACCCAGAACGGACAAACCAAACACTGGCTCTATAGAGGGTCGGTTCACAAGTTTCGTGGCCACCATACTTTCTCCTACACACTAGAGTGATGTTTGAGGACACCAGTGTTACAGTTGACCACAATGAGAAAAACAGTTCCTGAATCCGCCTTGTGATTCGGATCTGCTTTAAAATTGAATGGGCTCTTCCTTGGCCCATGCTTTACCAGTAGTTGTTCTGTAATCCTGCTGACAGACAAACAAACATACAGTACCGAGAACACAACGTCCTTGCCAGAGGTAAAAATCACTACTAGATGATCAGTTTGTCTTGTATAGACTCACATATGCAGCCACTGAACCACCAAAGTCACTGTATGTGCTCTGCAGTGAAATACTTACAGTAACACATTCATTAAGCCAGCCCCATCTATGTAAACTAATGAAGAGGGACTTGAACCTGATCTGATAAGGTTGTGAGGATACATCGGACAAAAAAGGGAAAGAACTACTGCCTTTTGCCTAACGAGCGCCGGCCAACATGCAGCTTGAAAAGGCTGATTAGTAAAAGCTCAAATCCAAACAAGCAATCTACCACGGAGTCAGAGCGGGTCAGAGAGACTGAGAACCAGCTGCAGAGAGAGAGGAAAGTGCTTACGGAGGCAGATTGGTGGCCAGCCATTATTGCATGAGTGACAGGGCGAGTTAGGGCTGACACACATTCTGGTCTCCTCGAGGTCCCACAGGCCACGTCTGAGCTCCCGCTAGAAGTTGTTTATCTTCATCATGGCGGCGTGCTAGCAGCTGTCACGCACCCCGGGAACAAAAGAGCTAACTGTGATGAGGAGAAAGAGCTCTGCCCACATCGCTATTTCTGTTCTGTGTTTACATGAGGGTATACCACCGGGTCAGGTTCCTGCTGCACACAGCAGAAAAAGTGTCCATCTTAACAATTAACTCAGTTTAGTGTGTCTGCCAAAAGATGTGAGACCGTTTCCACAACTTGTTCCCAGCACGGCTGAGCTTGTTTAAAGGCGTGTTCATGAATCAAGACACTTTCTTTCAAAGCATGTGGAGTTGCCAACTGGCGATTGAGGGAGATTGTGTTTAAAACAAGAGCCATTATCTCATTGTAATGACAGTTTTACTTTTTAACTCATTTTAGAGCCTCACTTAGCAGATTTGTACATAAACGGCTGCTGTGTAATCAGCACAAATCACACGCTGGGGACTCAATGAAAATGATCGCCGTGTCCTTTCTAATTTAGAAGTATTGTTTTCCAAAATAAATCTTTTAATTGAACCTGAAGTCAATCATATCTCAAGTCAAGCAAAACATGCAAATCAAAGACAAACGTTCTACCATCTCTGGTCTGTAAAGCAGAAATAAAGCTAAAGTTTCATCCGTTACTGTGAGTTATTTCTCTTACAGAGAGCTCCTGTAACAATTAGACAGCATATAGCATATCAGTCAAAAACTAGTGATGCTTCCTACTTTCCAACAATTTCATAGAAAGGAGCTGAAATGTTAATTAAAGTGTAAACTCATTGAAAGGTTCCCGGAAAGAATTAGGCCAGTAAGTCCACAACAGTCAGTTGGACATTTGTTACAGTTACACATATATAAAGGATAAAGTTTAAACGAATAAACAATTAATTCATATTTATTCACAGTATACATGATGGACTGCAGGTCTGCAAACTGAAGCTGACGCGGTAGTGTCTTACACCTGCATTCTAAAAATATATATATTATACAGATATATTATACAGATTCTGTTACTGCGTTGACTATTTCTCTCCTCAAATCTGTTCACAAACATATTTTACTGTTTATCTGGAATACCAGATCCTGTGTGAGCAGGCGAGCCGCCATTGTTTCCTGATATGGTCGAAATTGCGCAGCCAGTGAGTCAAAACGATACTCCAGAAACCAATGGGTGACGCCACGATAGGTTCACACTTTTTTAAGGAAATTAATGCTTATGAATTCTACACAATTTATTTTATTTTACACATTTGGTATGATGGATGGCTCTTTATAGAGTAGCACAGTTTTCCTGATTTCAGTCGCTGTAGCCCGTCGGAGGAATAAATCAAAGCTGTGGAGAAAAAACTAAAAACTTTCCTCCATAGTTGCTGAATTTATCCAAAATTAAGCCAAAGTAAACTGAATGTTTTACCGGGTTTCTACACAATATTACGCTCTATAATTAGATGTTTCTTACTGAATGTCCACAGGCTTCTTGTACCTTGCATTTATTATTAAAGAACCTGGTATTTTTTGATTAAACCAGAGGAGTTAAACGTCCATCCAAGCCTTCAGCTGTCAGTCACCTAACAATGTTTATGAGAAGAAGAACCAGCCTTTATTAGACTAGACTGAGATGTCTGATGGGAAATCTAAGAGGGAAAATCAGGGATTGAGGGGTTGAAACAAGTGAGGAGAAGCTAGTACTTTAGCTTATTACGGATGTTTGTGCTCTCTCTACCTTTGTGAGAACAGTAGAGTATAGAAGTAAAGTCTTGAGCACACAAACACACTCAGAGGAAGCCCATCTGACCCTGACGTTGCACTCGTATTTTCTTCCTTTCCGTCATTCATCCTCTCTTCTGCTATTTCTCTCATAACAAGTCTGTTGTTGTTTACTTGTCCTTAAGTTGTTTTTTATACTTCATATTCTCTCAGCTCAATAGGTCTTTTTCTCAGCGTGCCTCAAACATAATAAATTATAGATGCGCTACCGGTTGCCTCATTATGTGCCGTGCCCTTTAGCCGGTTCTGACGTCGTCCTAGCAGGCAGTCTCTTCGCTCCGAGCGGCAGTTTTCATTTTCTGTTTGTTTGTGTGTTTCTTAAGTTCATAGTTTATAGAATATAATTTATTGATAGCCATATACATGTATTTCAACTATCTGGCCCTCGGTGTAGGTCTGTGTGTGAGCGTATGCATGCATATTCCACATGTACCTGGAGAACAGTGATCAGGTGTGTGTGTCCTCATTCAAACATGGGGAAGATCCAAAATGGACATTGATTTGACCCTGGTTCCATCCTGAGTAACAATGGATATTAATTTAAATGAAACAAACATAGATTGCTGTTGGCTAAAGGAAATTATCCGAATGCAGGCTGCAGATATCTATTATTGCCTGAAGGAGCCAGCCCTGTGCTTTAAATGTGCTCTATGGGCACAAGCTTTAGTTTGGCTTCAACTCCAGACTCTCACTGTTTAAATTTTCCCACTGTTGGTAATTGGATTTCTTAATGGATTTTTGTTGGTGGATCTGTGTTGATCATTGTCTCTATGTTTTCAGTAACCTGGCTTCTTTCGGCCCGTCTCAGCTCCCCCTCTTTGCCTATTGTTGGATTACCCAGGAGCAGGCGGAGTCAGGGCTGCCAGGATGGTAACAGCCAGAGCCGACCACAATGAGCTTCCCAGCGACTCTTCAGAAACCTCTGGGTGACGTCCATTTTTAATTATACAGTCTATGGTAGACACCCAGTAGTTTACAATACAGTATAGCTGTATTGTATAAGCTAAAGCTAACTGAAGCTAATGGTACATGGGCTAACTTAGAATAAGACCGTATATGAAGAGTCGACAGAGCTTCTGGGTCTGAAAAGTGAAGCCACTTCATTGGCTCCAAAAAGAAGTGCAATTGTATTCAACCTAATGGAGAAATGAGCTGATGTCTCACTTGATTTATGATGTTATGATGATATGATTTAATGAGCTCAGTGAACAATTTCAAAATGAGTTTATGGTCTCAATCACTGGTTTCAAGACGTCTTCCATATAACATGATGTTCATTTAGTAAATTATGGTCCCATTTAGAGTAAAATAGGCAGTAAAACAGGGCATGCTTTAGGGCGTGGCTACCTCGTGATTGACATCCTATTTCTCACTGTTTTCAAAAACATATTTTAATGTACTGTTTAGCTATAATATGGAAAAGTTTGTTGTTTTTCCTGCTTGAAAAAAGAGCCAAAATCCAAGCACCACCCAACTCACAGTAGGTCACCCACCAGCTCAACGCACTTGTTGCAAAAAACGAGACTGTGACGGCCATAATGCCAAACTCGAGGCTTCAGAACGGGACTCCACAAACCAGTGGGTAACGTCAGGGTGGGTTTACACTTAACTGAAGATGATGCGAGACCTGCTTGACGAGTCAGCCATTAGTAATTGGTTGGAGTAAAAATCGAATCTTCCCACACAGAAAACAACTCACAAGAAGGTAATGTCGGACTTACAGTGTAATATTTAGGTCTGTGTGTGTCTGCTCTGTATGTGAGCAGGGTTACGTCTTACCCGCTTGCGCAGGTTGCAGGTGAGGATGAGGTTTCGGGAGAAGGAGTTGGCGAAGGCGGTGTAAAACTCCAGCACCTTGAGCAAGGCTTCCCTCTTGATGACGTGGAGGTCGCAGTACGTTAGCGCTCTGACGTTGGCACACGCATGCGCCAGCGTGGTTTCTTTCCAAAAGACGTCACCAAACACGTCGCCTTTACCTGAGGACGCAGCAAACAGGAGAGGGAAGATCAGAGTTTGATGGAGCAAAGAGAAAAGATTCAGTTATTAATCAAGGTGACACCTCAGGTAAAACTAACAAGGGAAGTCTTAAAGAATTTATTACAGATTATAAAAAATGTACACATTTAAACTATTTTATTCATTCATGAATTCTTTTAAAGTCCAATGGCATCCAGGGGTGTAGATACAGACTGCAACTCCCTCACTTCCCCTTTCACTTCCACGCACGATGGAGAAACTACAGTCATTGTTTGGTTTGTCTGTTCTGGGCTACTGTAGAAACATGGTGGTTCCTCATGGAGGTATCCGTAGAAGAGGACCCGCAGAGTCTATAGATAAAGAAAAGCTCATTCTAAGGTAACGAAAACACAAGATTCTGATTTATACCTCAACAACATATTTGTTCTCACCTATTGTGACAGCTACAAGAAGAAGACATGCAGACAGTAGCAGGTAAGGTACAGTGGCTAGGCTGTGCTAATTGAGAGAGCAAGTCACATCATATTGATTGCCAACTTAGTTTGTGTAATGTTAGAATATTAGGAGAAAGGGTGGAAGTAGGCAGTTTATTAATGAATGGTACTGATTAGCTATGTGGACATACGTTGACCGTAACTCAGTCAACATAAACCATCTGCATCTTTGCAAAAAGCACACACATTTTCTGTCCTTAGCAACAGCTTTACCTGGCGAAGCCCTTAGCAACCAGAGCTGCTGAATTCACCATGTACACCATCAGATGCTGATGCCAAGCGGCAAGTAACAGGTACAGCTATTTCATCAGATTCAGATCCGACATAATCCGAGCAGAATGAAAGGGAGAAAACATGGCAGAGATGAGGAGAAAGAAAAAATCCTTTTTGAGAGTTTGACTCACAGCAGAGCGAGTTTGCTCCCTCGACTGTTAATGAATGCTGAGACTGAACTGTAACATAATTCAAAAAGAAAAGTGTGGTATGACTGAGAACAAAAAGGCAGATGGTGCCATGTGAAAGAAGAGCATTATAGTGCATTACAGGAGGTAGACTGTCCAATGACTGGATTCATTCATTTAGTTTAACTGCTGGAAGTTTCAGTCCCAGTAAACACCGCTGTGAGAAAAAGAGATCAGGAGAACCGTTCCTTCTGCACTTTCATCATAAACTCAATTGACATTTAAAGTTGAGTCACATTGGTACAGTTTCTTCCTGTCGATCAGTGTGTGCTGTAACAGGTCGAGTTTTCAGTTAATGAAGTTTGATAGATATTTTCTTATTTATTCTGTTCAACTTCTGCTGCTCATAGTAATTACAACTTCAACTTCTTATACAAATAAAATCATTCTTGGCACAAATCTGACTATGAGTAAATAAATAAGATAGTAAATATTAATATAAAATCACATCAGCAGGCAAATTCTTATTGTTTTAAACTTGGTTCTTGACTTTTTATTGACTTTAGGCAGCCAACTTTACACCTGGCCAGTGACTGCAGATGAAAACTAGCCTCTTGGCTAATTCTAGCATATTTACAGTAAAGTTTAGTCAGTAAAGTCCTGACTGGGTAAAGAGGAGGAGCTGAGGCGGGTTGAATGAAGCCTGGTTAGTGAAAACAGCCGCCTGTGACAGCACCCACCTGTCACTCAAAGCAGCCACGCCCTTAATTATGTATAACCTTAACCTTAATATAATTTAAGCAGGTGAGGTATATAAAAATTCACCCCCAATACAGTTGTCAAGTACGGGTAAATTAGCTCTAGAGACCAAAAGGCTGTAAACATGTTTATTTCTGCTGTAGAGTTGGGCATTTTAATATGGGGCCTTATGGAGACTGACTCCCTGCTGGAGCCTGCCTCTAGTGGCTGCTCGAGGAACTGCAGTTTTGTTTGATTTGCAGCCATCGAGGTTGCCACTTACCGTGTGCTCTTTGGTTTTGGAGTATTGTCTACGACAGACGCCACTTTCCTCCTCCTTTTAGTAATAAGCTATCTATCTAAGTTTTTTGACTGGTTTGCTTTTGATTCATTGGTTCTTTCGAAACTGTATCAATCCATGAATATATTCGCATTTTTGTGCATCGCAATGGGAAGAGTTCTGTGTTTAAAGGGGATGAAAGCAGCAAACGTGATGATGATGAACGATTGTCTCAGCCTCTAACATGCCCTCCTATAGCATGATTAATTCTTTCTGGCCCCACCAAAGAATCCAAATGTTGGCAGGGCAAGCTTGGCCACAAAATCACAAACAGTTTCCCAGTGTACTGGGCACAGCACCCTGCCCACTGAACAGAGCCCATAGTTCTCTCATGTACAGTATATAATTAATTACCCTATTCACATTTGTCATCTATAGTATATATACTCATACCCTCACCTTTACCTGAGGAAGAAATGTTCTGCACGTGTTCATGGGGACAGATTCTGAAGAAAATGTGCTTAAAATAAAATAGTTATTAGATTTCATAGTTATTTTACTACAAAAATATAAAAAATAACTGAGAATCCTGCAGAGTTTGTAGCACTGACCCTCTCAAATTGGCCTTTTTTCCTTCACTGGTTTCAAACCAACTGCAGCCACCTGGACACTTGACTTATCAACTGCCAGCATAAATTCTCCATGTTAATCACCCAGAGCAGACTGGTGAGCGTCACCTGGGCAACGCAACAGTTGTTCTGATAATAATAAGGGGAAGAAGAGTTGAAATTATAGGCAGCATCAAATGTGTCATACGTCATCAAAAGTGTTATAAAGAGAGTTTTTCAGTATATTAATAAGACTCTAAAAAAGCTTTTTAATCAGCAGCACAAGGTGAGACCTAAAATATCATGTTAAGAACTTTTTTTTAGCAGCAAATGGAATATAATGGTGCTTCTATAGCATTTATCCCTGAAGAGATCCAGTCACACTCTGTAACAGACACACAAAAAAAAGTCAAATCTGGGCTAATCAGGACTCAAATCTGTGTCAAACCTGCCACAACCATCAGCTCAGCATTTTTCTGACAGCTGACCCAGATCAGATGTGACGAAAAGCAGTCCACGCCGTCTGCCAGCTGTCACAACACCGTGAGTAATAGACGTATAACGCGTCAAACATACCGGCGCAAAATGCTGACAGTGTGTGTGTGTGTGTGTGTGTGTGTGTGTCACTGCGAGTGTGTGAGTGAGTGGATCTCATCTCGACTATCCCTTCCTCTGCACCCCCGAGGGCCCCTTTCTCTCCGAACGTCCAGCAGCGACTCAGGCAGCTGGACTCGACTGGAACGAGCTCCCCAGAGATCTGCAGCTCCTCGCCAATTAGCCGTCTGGATGTGGACGCGGTCACTCAGGCCAGGGGTTGGTGGAGGTGCTGGTGGTGGTTATGTGCACTCAGTGTGACACTTACAACGGGGTTAAAAATCACAGCGAGGGCCATCGGCTGGGTGGAGATGGATACACTGATGCTGTGACCCCTCTCGCCAGGCTGCTGATTACTCACCCACAACCGAAGCCATTTCTCACATTATTCTGCCTGACTGCTCGCAGGGAATAAGTGTTTCAAACATGAGGTCCAAAAAGGTCCATGTACCCTCTCTCATGTACTGGTCTAAAATGTATGTACGAGCAGGTACAGCATCTAAAATGTTGATGTATTAAATGCGCACCTGCTCTTTAACATGTATTGTTCATTATTTAGAGTCTTTATCTTTCTACATAAAATGTTCTCATATAAATGTTTTTGTATATACAGTGACACATTCCTGTGGTCTATGTTTAATGCGAGACAGCACACATATTAACTATTTAAAGAGCAGGAATATTGTCTTCACTTTACTGGATCATTACTTAATGCTATGATAGTCGTAACAGTGGAAGTGATGGCATCATTTAGTCACATCAGGATACTCAGGTAGATTGCCCGAAAGCCTCCTCTCTAACCCCCTTACCTCTCCAATATGTGTGCAGAACTTTGCAGTAGGCTAATTACTATAATTAATTATTATATTTACCCGTCGATATGCAGTGAAAATGTCAATTCCCTTGCAGCTAATGTGATAATCAATATCTCATAATAGCTGGAGACCATTTAAAGCTAACTTATTACATAATTATAATACAATTATACATAAAATGATTAATATTAATTATTAAAAAATTTTATTAAAAAAATAAAAATCCTGTCAGTGTTTTAACTAAACTAAACTAAACTAATTCAGGAGTGTTTCCACAGTTTAGCTTATCATAGTATGAACAGAGTAAAAAAAGGCTCAGCTCTTGCTAGTCTTCAGGTCTCCAAGACCACATAGGGTCACCTGAAAGCTAAGAGACGATCCATCACACTTAGGTTACAGAAACTGAATCTAGAGTAGATTTCAACCAAACCTGATTACCAAAAGAAGCTACCTTGTCTTTTGTTTACATGGTTTACTGGTCCAATCACATCTCGTCCAGCATCCCTTTCAGTCCTGAGTCTTTGATTCTCATTGTGGCTGCTAGACATCAGAGAACATACACACACACACACACACACACACACACACACACACACACACACACACACACACACACACACACACAGGTCTAACTACAGTACAATGGCCAGTGCTTTAAATGTTATTTTCATGAGAAAATAAATCATACTGTATATCATGACCCCCTGCTGTAACAGATAAAAGAACAGATGTAAATTCCTGCCTACTTAATTTACTGCAAAGGTTTGTTTTTCCCATATCGCCCTGACCCCCGGGGACACAATGTAATACTCTTTTGATCCCACTGGAATCACGCTGTATAGTCCCATGTGTAGTCTTCACACCACATGGGCAGTTTAATTGGATGCCCAATCAGATCTCAGTATCCAGTTGAAACAAACCAAACAACAAAAAAGATCTCTATTTAAAACAATGTATATATTTGCTCATCTACAGGAGGATCGACTCACAGTTAACACCCTGACACAACATGACACTGAATGCTGCTGCAGCCTGAATCCCCCAACAGCAAAAACAGAAACTGCCTGTGGGCGAGTGTGTGCCCTCGCATTACGCTTTATCTTGCACCGCAGCTCGCCAGACGTCGGTCCAGTAAGAGGCATTTCAGGCTGCCACTTTCAGCTGGTGTGCTGACGCTCTGTCAGACCATTATCCTGTAAAACTGAGTGGGTGGGGACAGTTATACAGCTGCTGTGGCACTGTATCCACCAACAGCAGCATTAATGGGGCTTACTCTATTAGAAGTACTACTACTATTAAGATCTGAAGCACCCTTTTTAATAATTAGAGTACTTGTGCTTTCAGACTTGACAAATGTTGTTGCTGCCACAGATAAATGGTTACTATGGAATATGCCAGAAACTGTATTAATATTTCCAGTTTGAGACATGAATTTATGAATGATTAATGAGTTCTGCTCAAAAAAGGAATAAAAGAAGTTTAATGAAGCTCATTCTGTTCTCAACAAGAGGAACTTGATCTGCCTGAATGTCCCAACATGATCAGCATGATATCAATCACAAACACTTATGCTAATGAGACCATTAATTAAGATAATTGATGCATTAATTTTGCTGCTGCGTCAAGTCTTCACAACATATGGGCAGTGTTCATATGAGCTTTAGATTATGAAGGCGGAATATGGTAAAAAATAAAATTAAGATGAATATTGAAATGTATGCAGCACGGACCTTCAAAATGTGGTTGTAGCAGGACCTTGTGGCCCACATGGACTTACAAGATGAATGAAACAATAACTGTGAGAGAAGAACATAACCTCTGATAAAAACATAAAAAAAGGCTCCCTTCCTCTTTTATGATCCAACCTGCAGAAATCACTTGAGATGTGGGACATAAATACATAATAATAAAAAATAAAAAGCCCCCAAATCATAAAGAGCCTTAAAATATAAAGTGGACGACTTCTTCCTCAGTTGCCCTCTCAATCACATGACTCTTTCTGCGTGAGACTTCACAGAGTCAATAACAACACAATAAAATATCATTTTCCTTCGAACTGCATAATACATTGTACATTCCTGCACAAACTGCTCATTCAATAATGGTAATACTGGTCATATTGTACATCTTGTCTCTCTTTATTGTCTCTATTTCATCTTTACTTATATATATTTTTTATTTCAAGGTGAATTCCTTATATCGGAAAACCTACTTGGCAAAAAAAAAAAAAGATTCTGACTTCTGAATACATCC
This sequence comes from Dicentrarchus labrax, assembly GCF_905237075.1. Lineage (NCBI taxonomy): Eukaryota > Metazoa > Chordata > Actinopteri > Moronidae > Dicentrarchus > Dicentrarchus labrax. Next base: position 24,841,513 of record NW_026136703.1, read on the forward strand.
GGCGTTCACCTACAATTAATAGTATCGCAGTTACATAATAACTTGTATCTTAATGTCTGTACCGGACAGTAATTTCTCTGGTTTCATTCAAAGGACTCACAGCGAATCTGCTTAATTACTGAAATTTAGATGTGTTCAGTGTTTCTGTCCAAATGTTTCTCGTCATTTTCCTTATTAAGTAATTATATTATTGGATTATTGTTACTGATGCAATAATATCAAAGAAGCATTTTTATCTTTTAGTTGGTCAAGATGGAGCTCATTTTAACAATTCTACACACAGTCGTGGTAGTTTAATGTATAATAATTCATCATATTTCATAAACTCATCATGTATATTCTTTGCAAAATCTTAATTTGTTAACTGTAACTAAAAATAACGTAGTGAAGTAAAAGAACAATATTTTCCTCTAAGCTGTAGTGAGGTAGGAGTGTTTAAGTAGCATAAAACTGATAATTAAGATATTTTTATATGAGGTGAGAAGTGTCAGTAGTTATATTTGAGTTTTGTTTTAAGATGATTTCTTCATTCAGACATTTTACAAGAATCTCTTCATTTTACGTCACTGTCCCTTCAACCAACACTCTTAATATATTCCTCTTCTAATGTGAAAACAGCCCAGCGCTGATTCTTATTACTGGATCTTGTAATGCATCCAGACTCATATGCAGTTGGAGGCTCATCTCCTCCTGCTCACTGCTGCACTTGCTGGGCCAGAACATATTGCTGTGTGAATTGAAGGCCAGACTAAACTCCCCATCTCATAACCAAACATGAATAATGGATTAAGAAATTAATCAGCTCATCATTTTGGCAAAACACAAAAAAAATAAAAAAGAGGGTGAGTGAATTTTCTGAGAGCAGAAATCAGCAATAGATGATTCAGGCTAAAGGGCTGATGTAATAATTTATCCAATCTTTGATAGAAACAGGCTGAAAACATTTCATTTCAACAAATATTAAACCTGGTAAGGAACCCAGTGACGGCCAAGTACATGAGACGAAGCCAAAAGTGGAGAATGATTGGATATATCTTTTGTTAATGTGTCTCTTTTTGTAGTTACATGATTTAAAACACTAACACAACAAGACATAAAAATGACTTTATGAATATTGAATCCAGTGGAAAGGTTCAATGGATCCAGGTGGTTTGGATTTAAGCAGTCGTGCTTGCTTTGATTTGGTTTACCTCCAACCCCTACAGACAAAGACTGGTTTAAAACTCCTACCTACAACGCACAAGCCTTTTGCACTATTTATATTTAATTTCCACTTTAGTAGTTTAGTAGTTTTAGTTTAGTTTTTTAGTTTAAGTCAATTTTAATTTTCTGCTTATATTTTGCACTCCTTATCCTACTTAAACAATGCATAGTGTATATACTTTAATTTATAGTTTTATATCTTCTAATATTAATAATATTTTTATTGTGATATTATTTGTTCTCTGTTTTTGCACTACTTTGCCCTATTGCTGCTGTGTCAACCTGAATTTCTCCTGAGGGGGATAAATAAAGGTATCATATCTTATCTTATCTTATCTTACTCACATTAATCTATAGCACGACCCAAAGGGGGCGTAGTTACACCCTCCTGGCAATGAGACCAAAAAAAAATAACGCATCAAAAAACAAACACTTTAAAAATGATATGACTGTGACAACAGGGACAAACATAATGATGATTAAGCTATTTTTACATCCGTACCAGTAGCAGGGCTAAACTGTAAGTTTGTCACCATGTAACCTTTGTATATATGACCGTCAACATTCTCAGCGGATTCAGTTCATTTAAATAAAATCTCTGTGATCAGTGTATTTACTCGAGGCAGAGAACCCATGACCTTGTGAGGTAGCTGGACTCACAAAACCGAGAGATCACGCAAAAATCCTTGTTCCAAGGTATGCGCCTGTGTCCGAACCACACCACACCGACCAATCAGCGTCCTTTGAGCAGTGACTGTTACAGAGGTTAGCATAGCTGCTGCTTGCATCAGTTCTATCAGAACTGGAGAGTATTTCCTCATTGAAAGAAGAACAAAGAACGGCACTGAAGGCTCTTCTGACTGGCTTCGGTAAAAGAGTTTACTTTAAGTTTAACTTTGGTAAATTTACAGGTACAAAAGAGAATTTGCTACCAACAGCCATCTTAATCAGTCTTAACAGAGTTAAAATCAAAATCAAATTTGTATTATAGAAGCGCTTTGGTGTGGTTGTTGCTGTGAGTCAGTAGATACACGATTAAGTTGATCTACTTTGTTTTTAGTTGGCAAGGTAGCTAACTTTACTTAAACACACAGTTGGGAAATCTGTACTCAACACAGCAAAATTTGTGTAAAATTTGGCAGAGAAGTTCATCCATTTAGTTTTTACTGGAACTGCAAACCTCCATCTGCTTGGAGAATTCAGCCAAGAGCTCAGAAAAAAACAAGTAAGTAGACCTTATGATAACTTTTTTTTCCAACTGCGATTTCCAATCCAACATTCTCAGTAATTTCTTAAATTCTATATTGGTAAAGTTTTGGTTTATAGCCCAGCCTCTGTAAGCGTTTGCCAACTGAGCCACGGGCACAAAGCAGATACATCTGCCTGCGTCACTGATCGATAATCATGAAAGCTCGTCGCACTAATGGTTTTCACCTTTTGACAAATTGACCTCCAGTTTAACATTTCTTCCAACTGCCAGTCGATGTAACAAATGATCTTGTTGACGTTCTTTTGACAAAGAAACAGGAATTTTATTGACTTCTATCTGGGTGCTGCAGGTCTGTAGGGTCACATTAAAGGACTAATTGGATTGATGAAGAGGCCATCAACACCGAGAATGATAACTATAATGATAACAGTGTGAGCATCCACAAAATACTGTTTAACAGTTTTATATGAGGAAAAAATTGTGTTTTTATATATGTAATTTGCGCCCTAATATTATCTTATATAAGCTTTTAAAGGTCCAGTGTGTAACATTAAGGAGGATCTATCATCAGTAATGGAATTAGTGTATGTAATGAATATAGGAATCACTTTGTGTTTGTTACCTTAGAATGACCCGTTTTTATTTACAGATGCTGCAGATCGCCTTTCTATGGAGTTCGCCCATGGATGTCAAATTGGCTTCAAAGCCCGGTGCTCTTCCTGGCGACTGAAGTCCGACATCTCGAACCACCAAGTTTGCACAGTAGCCCAAACACTAGCTCTAGATAGGGCCTCGTTCCCAGGTCATCAAATACAGACAATTCACCTTGTGTCCTCTGTACAGTCACTATTCACCACTGTCGTCATTACAGTTGTAGTGTGGAATATATAGTTATTGTTATTGTTTCGGACGGCCCTTAATTCTGGACCGTTATCAAGCCTCCAGAGTCAGGATCTTTTTAATCAAGACAATCCTCTTCTACTGACATCTCCATCACTGTTACACATGAAAGCTGCCGGTGAATGAGTCTCGTTAAGGACACCGTAAGCCTGGTGGATGATGGGAAAGGAGAAGGTTATTACTTATGAGTATTTACTGGAGCTGCCACAGTATTGCCTTGTTACTGTGGGAAAAGTATTGTTATGTTTTTGCGTGTGTTTACGTGCTCACTCATCTGCACTTGTGTATGAGATGCCGTGTGTGTGATTGTGTGTGTGCATTTATTTATTATATATTTATTACTGTCCCCCCAAGAGAAAACGTATTTTCACAGCCTGTGCGTGGAGACATTAAAGAGCCGTGATAAAAAAAATACACACTGACATTCGTATATATGTACCTTTGCAGCTCGGTGTGTGTGTGTGTGTGTGTGTGTGTGTGTGTGTGTGTGTGTGTGTGTGTGTGTGTGTCCACCTGATGCCATTGGACACTAATGAGAGCAGAGTGTGTTACAGCCTCAGTAAGCAGCCTGGGGAAATCAGTGGCTTTAAAACCACAACCGACACACTCTCCCCTCCATCCTCCTCTGCTCCTCATTTTCTCCATCTTTCAATTCTCTCTCAATCGCTCCTCAAAAACGCCACCCTTCTAACCTTTTCTTTCTCTGTCTCCCTCTTTTTTTTTTAACTGTCCACCTCCAATCTTTTCTCTTTATCTGCTTGTCATCTGTTCCTTACCTCCTTCCCATGCAAGTCAGCCTTCTGCCTATGCTGCCATTCTTTCTACTAAAGCCATCAACTTCCAACACCTTTTCTTCCTCCTCCATCCTCTGCCTCCTTTTCTATTTCCATATAATTCGCCTTATTTCTCCCTTGTCCTCCTCCAGCTCTTTTCCTTCATTCAAACCTCCTCCTCCACAAGCTTAATGCATTTCAAAAACGAGAAAAAGATCATTTGAGAGGGTGAGAATCCCAAAATCCCCCCCCCCATCCCATCCCTATCTTATCTACCCCCTTCTGCGCTCAGCAACTGCTCATTTATGCAGTCAGTGTGTGTGTGTGTGTGTGTGTGTGTGTGTGTGTGTGTGTGTCAGAGAGAAAAAATGCAAAACATATGAGAATAGAGAGCATGTGTACACGAATAAACAAGTCGCCATTACTGCGGTGGCGTCTCCCTGCAGTACGCACACGTTTCAATGCAAGCTATCCTGAGAGGTGGAACGTTACTTTTACAAAGATGTCTAAGAAATCGGAAAGAATCTGTGCAGTGGTTCCCAACCTGGGAGTCGGGACCCCCACAAGAAAATATACACAGTAGACCTGTATCCCAGCATTGTATGTATTTCTGTTAAGGAAACTAACTGAAATTATTATTTTTAAAGTTTAGATTATTATTGAAAATCTAAACTTTGAAGACTTGAACAGCTATATTCACAGAGCCTTCACTCTCAGCCTCGTCCTGCATTAGAAAAGTTAAAACCAACCAAACCTAAACCAAAGAGCTAATAAAATTAGAAGAAAACCTTACATTTGTCACTGTTTGGATTCTTTGTACAGTTCATCAGTGGTTCTTTACTGTTATTGTTCTGTTATGAATATAATATGAAATGTCCGTAGTTCAGGGGTTGACTGATTACTCAATGATAGAAAAGTGGTCTCTTAAGTACAAAGGTTGGGAACTACTGCTTTAATGTATACTTTTGTGAATTAAGCTAAAGAGTCTGGCATTGATTCACTCAAGTAAAAATTTTTGAAACAGAATAATAAAATTAGTTGCCAGGTGTAGATGGAGACAAACTGTAGATCAACAAAACAACCACAAGAAACCTACTTCTGAAAAAAACACTAAAGTCTTCCAAAACCCTGAATGTAGGCTACTTAAGACGAATGTTAAGTTAATCTCTGAATTTCTTCTTATAATACTCCATAAACCTCCATAAAAACAAAAAAAATCCTTTTCTTTAAAGGTTTGATCATTAAAGAACGTTGTCCTCCATCCTTTCCCTCTGGATCTACATTGAACGGTATAAACGACTGTGATAAATGATGAAAACATTCAAAAACATCTTTCTTTTATTCTACCTATACATCTATCTCTGTCTTTCTCTCTCTCTCTCTCTCTCTCTCTCTCTCTCTTTTTCATTCCTGCTTTCTGTTTCCCAACATGTTGTCTGCTGCTGGCAGAACTTCCTTTTCCTTCTCAGCACAGCAGAAAAAAGGCAGTTGGCAAAGAACAGGACGGCTGTCGCGAGGAAAAGGAGAACTTTCAAGAGGGAACTGATATTTTAGAACGAAGCCTCCTTTTAATGCTGTGAAGACAAACCCCTTATCTGACTTCCCCTTACACCCACTGTTTCCTTCAACCTTCAATCTATTCCTCTCCCTCTTTCCAACTCTTCTCCTTCCACCTCCTCGTCCTTCTCCCTCCATCTACCCGCCATCTTTTTCTCCCTCTTGATGCTGCGATCAGACAGCAGCTTTGTTCTCCCGTTCAAACTGCAGCTGTAAGCATTGTTGTTAAGGACTGGAGCAGGTTTCCGGTTGCTATGCGATGCAAAGTTTGACAACAACTTGCAATCTATCCAATTAGGGAGTTAGGGAGTTAAGTCGTTACCCAAAACGAAGTCTGTGGACCCCAAAGGGTCCTTGAATGATAGCATATCTAAGAACACGAAGCCATTCTTCTTTTCCCAGGATGGTGTCAAGTAATGTTGTTTTTGGCAGCCTGTTTTAATTTTAGTTTTAGTCTAGTCTTTGTGTCAAACTGTATTAGTTTTAGTCACATTTATACTCTTTTTAGTCTAGTCAAGTTTTAGTCGACTAAAAGTCTGAGCATTTTAGTCTTATTTTAGTCAGAATTATCCATGACTATTTTTGTCTAGTTTTAGTCGACGAAAACTGATGACATTTTAGTCTAGTTTTAGTCAATGAAAATTGTATTTTAGTCTCTTTTTAGTAATGCAATTCTATTTAACCCAGTAGTACCTAGTATAGTATAGACAAAACCAAAATGTTCTTTAAGTCACCCATTTCACAAGTCAAACAAGGTTAACTTATTATTATATTATTGTTACCTTATAGACTCAAGAATACATTCAATTCCAAACACGGAAGACACTCTGAAATGAATTTACAACATATTTATTTTACCCACCAAACATTTAAGAAGAACACACACAAAAAATTAAAAAAAAAAAAAAAAAAAAAAAAAAAAAAAAAATAAAATTTAATTTTTTTTTTTTTTTTTTCAAAAATAAATTTTTTTTTTTTTTTTTTTTTTAAAAAAAAACACCCCAAAAACATTTTAAAAAAAAAAAAAGGGGGGGGGGACGTTGGCAGTGTGCTGATGCAGCCCCGAGACTCAGGAAACAGAAATATTGCAAAATAATAATAATAGCGAGACGAAATAACGTTATTACATTTCGTCTCGTCTCGTTTTGGTCAACGAAAATGAAGAGATATTTTAGCGGTTTTTATTTTGCAAACCACATTTAGTCCCATTTTTATTCGTCAACAATATTGCATTATATATTTGATTATAGTTTCCGTCACATGACCACCATTTACGTTGCGTCTCGTCTCGTTTTCGTCACGTGATTAAGGTTTGTTGACGACGATATATTATCATTAATATATTTAGTCAGAATTTTCAAGTCATGACCTGCCCCACTCTGCCTCTGATTGACCCTGACCAATCTCACTCCTCATACCTAAACCAACCTAACCGACCCAACGAAGGCAACGGGTACTCGCCAATCTAGAAATCCAAGAAAGGAAGTAGTTGACCAAAGCAAAAAAACTACCAGAGACGTTATCGATCGCTCTGCTTACTTTACTGTCTGCCACTTATCTTTGATGCAGTTTCCAATATATTTCTGCAAACAAAGCAGATATTTGTGAAGTTTTAAAAATGACAAAAGTGAGTCTCAGCTTTGGTGAACGGGGTCCAGATGTTCCCACTGATGCTCCTCAACACAAGCTTCCTCACCTTCCTTCTACTCTCTGTGTGACGCTGAGCTCTGACAATTCTAAAAGCTCAACTAATTCAAAACGTGAGGAGGAAACATCAGAAAGAAGAGGAAAACAACAGCAGACATGTTGAGAATATATTCTTCTTCTGACCCGATCCATCCCTCCGTAGCAACAGCAGCTCCCGATGACAGCTAGGTGATTGATTGATCACTGCGATGCAGCAATTTATCATCCAATATTCTCTTTATGAAGCTGCCCCGTCCGACTCCACCTCCTAATGAAGTTCAGGAAGTGAGGAAGCAACACAAACACCCTGTCATGCTTTTACTATGCACTGTCTCTTCTCTTCCTTCCTTCCCATCTCTCTCCCTCTTTTATGTTTTGTCTGGTACATATCTTCACATCATCTCTTTGCTATTTTTTCCACACTTTATCCTCTTCTTTCTCTCACATAGTGCAAGTTTTTATTTTGCAGCTGCAACAGATTCCCACTATCTGCTGCAGAGGATCTACAGCTCTAACATAATGGATCACTAACTTGCATGCCAGCAACTCAGCAGCACACATCACAATCTCGCTACAGTCTGGGGTTACAGCTGTTTCTGTGGCTATCGTCTATGATAATGTAACACTGATTTATTATAGATTATATGGCCTTATCTGCAAAAATATGTATATATTTGTAATGTCTTCATGGTTTTGTCTTTTTTTTTTACCAATTAAAACTAATATTTCAGTCAACTGCTGTAATAAACAAGGAGAGGAAGAACACGCTGATACAAGCAGGTTTTAAAACCATATATATTTTTAAACTAGAAAACAAAGCCTTAAAAGAATTATCACCAACTCTGAGCCTCTTTTTTGGGTTTACAGTACAGGTACAGCTGTTTTCACCAAACAAGCTCTGATAAACCCACCGCACACTGCCTGCTCAGCACCAACCAGCAGACACAGTTAGAGACTGGCTGGTGAAGAAAGTGGAGCATTTAGGAGCTGAAGAGTGTCGGTGGAGACCAAACCAGAGCTAAAGGAAGGATGAATATCAGACTAACGCCAGCGCAATGGGATGATCATGTCGCTCTGCACTTGCTTGCTTCCATGCTCAGTAGAACATCTTTATAATACAATGATATATCAGGGTGATGTGGATACAGAGAATGTCTTTAAGAGAGAAACATTGAACAGGATACCTCTGCTAGATTCTAGATTCAAGGATTAGAAATTAATACAAAGTAGGATTTAGTTTTTGTAGCTCTGACCATCAGTTAGAGCAGAACTTTGACCTTCTGCATGAAGTGTAGTTGTGCGCTATTAAGATTTATAACTATGGTCCAATTTTGATATTGATTTGGAGACAATGACACAGCTGATAGCTAGCTCGTCTTGTTGTTTAACATACTGTCAATATATTACTGTTTGTCGACTGTATGCAGTTTTATTGACTTTGAATCCTGCTAGCATAGCATTAGCTCTCTGTCTCGTTACATAAGTGGGAGAACCGTCTCCCGTTTTTTTTATATATTATATATATATATATATATATATGTTCCGTCCTATTTACTGGATTAGTGAATGTTTCCATTGCATTAGAACATTATGGGATGGTAATGATTCTTCCAGGTATTAGGAAGGACCTCAGGTGTCACCAGGTGAACAGAGTTATGAAATCTTTAGATTTTGATTGAAAAACGCATGAAAATTTAAAATAATGATCTTGTGTTTTTTTCTTTGGCAAGGGACCGTGGTATAAGCGGGATAATGCCCTTGTCCATAATCGGGAGTTAATGGACTTAGCAGAGTAAATTAATTCCTGATAATGGACACCTTGTCAAGCATTATCCCTTACGTAACCGGTAGAACCAATAAGACAGATATAGACAGAATGCAATTCGTAATTAATGTTTGCTTTTAGACTTCAGTTTTTCAACCAGGATTCATTACTCTAGATGAATGGCTGCTTTAACCAACCAACCCTGAATAATGTTTTTAACACGACTGTCCCGCCATAAGCTAGTAAGCTCCAACAGTCAGTGCTTAAGTTTTAAATCTCAACAGGGACTGTCAGACTGACTCATTTGTTTGTTGGTTAGTAGTTTGTGTGTGTGAGAGTACGAGAGAAACATCTACACACCAAATGAGCGCAGCAAACAATTTGCTGTGCAGCTTTGCATTCATTCTTCTTCCGTTGTAATAGCTCTCCTCCTTGTTATTCGCTGTCAGTAAACACTCATCTGGGGCCAACTGATGGTTATGAGAATGTGCACTACACTGGATGCTGCAGCCATTTTTGCCATCAATGCTATCAGTGCTTGTCTTCCTCCCATCCAACGTCATCTCTGTTAGTGTCTTATTTTTCCTTTCCAGTTCCCTCGTTCTTCTCCTCCTCATGAATATTACAGCACTTGGCTGCAGAGAGCAATATGTACAGCAGCAGTTATGAGGTTTGAAAGCCAGAAACAACGTCAGCTTACTGCTGTCTTTAAATGTAACAATTAAATGACTCAGCTATCAAGTGCGTCCCTTTGCTTTCGGTGTGAGCAGTGTGTGTATTTTACATTGTATAAAAATAACCTAAGTATGTCGCTGTCGTCATTCACATTTCACTTCAGCTGAAGGATTACGTGGTTTTCTGTATGTGTGAAGAGACTGTTCTGATCTGCTGGGAAAGGTCAAAATTGTCTCACCATTGACCAAAAAACCCCCAAAACAAGCCAGGTATTCTTGCCTTCTAAAAATAAAACACATCAGAGTGTCAGCGGGATGATCTTCTCTCCAACAGCTCCAAACCCAAAGGATGTTGTATTTGTTTATTTGTTTCTCTTATTCATTTCATTCATCTAATGTTCTGTCTTCTTTTTGACACCAGCTGCCTGAGACACAAAAGAATCACTGATTCACTGATTATTTGAAATGTACTTCTATTTCTCTTGTCCAGAATGATTCTCCTTCTTTCTTTTGACTTACATGAATTTTCACATGGATGTTTTAATGTTGCATGATTAACAACAGTTAGTATTGAAAAGAGGGTTGATTTCTTCCTCCAAACAGAGTTAAATCCACACTTCGGCTGCAACTAATTGCTTTTGTCAATAAAAATCACAAGTGTGCAGGATTGTTGCAAATGTCCAGAACCCCAAATTTGCAATCACATTTTAGAGATCGGCAACATATACAATGACAACACCTTCTCATGACCACATACCTAAGATGGCGATGACCTCGTCGTCCTGGATGACCTCCAGTGACCCCGACACAACGAAACACAGGGTGTCGACGCTCTCTCCGGCGTGGAAGATCAGGTCTCCGGGGGCGCAGTGAGTGGTCTGAAACTCCACCGCCAGCGAGCGCAGGCAGCCGTCACTGGCTAACCGGAATGCAGGATGTTCGTTGAACACCTGAGTACGAGGGCAGGAAGTTGATGGTTATTATCTGTTGCTACAATAACAGTCCCTAACCCCTAACCCTCACAGTCTAACACCCTAACCCTAGCCCCTAACCCTCACAGTCTAACACCCTAACCCTAGCCCCTAACCCTCACAGTCTAACACCCTAACCCTAACCCCTAACCCTCACAGTCTAACATCCTAACCCTAACCCTCACAGTCTAACACCCTAACCACAGTCTAAGTCTTCCTACACGTGACCACAGTGAGAATTGGTTATTGCTGGTTGGTTTTTCCAGTGGAGAAAGCAATGATTGATCTTTTGCAGCAATTTTACCTTGAAAGTTGTGGATTGTTTGAATCTTAAACCTCAAATTTCAAATTATTTTAACTTTTTATTGACCTACTAATGGTTTTTCATCTTGCTGTGATGAAAGTGTGTAATTTTCAACTTTTAAAATAAAGCTTGCTGAGGTCGCAGTTTGGTTAGTTTTAGGCAACAGAATGGTTAAGTTGAAGAAAGCTGCAAGTTATGCTATTTTAAGTATGTTACATAACTAACAAGTCAACACGGGACTGGAACAGCAGTCTCCTGGCTGAAAATGATGTGTTTGTTTGACCCAAACCCTTCATACTGCACCTTCATACAGGCAAGTGAAAGCGTGACACCATATCCTCTCGTGGATTGGCTGTTGGGTTGCATTATCAACATTTTGTATTATTTCTGTCTTTGGTGGAGATGACTCAGAGGGTTTTTGTAGGCGGGGGTACAGGAATGATATGTTGAGATTTTTGTTGTATTCTGTGCCTCATTTATTTATTTATTTATGCCCCATGTTAAAAAAGGAAAATATAACCTGATAAAAATCTGACTTATTCAGATTACAGCTAACCTACAACTTTAAAACACAGACACCTCTTTACCAGAAATATATTCAGCTCCCCAAAAAGTTAGACTATTAAGTGGTTTTGCATTGGCATGAATTTAACAGCTTTGTCCATCAAATAGAGAGCAAGATATTTCAACAAGTTCGAGGGACATAGTCATGAAAGGAAAGGGAAGGTGAAGCAAGTGAGATGCCACTAAATCCACACTGGACCTTCTATCAGACCTTATCATTATCGGCCCCAAATCCCTCACCAAAACCACAGACAGTTTCCACCTCACCATTGACAGCTCCACCCTGTCTCCATCCCCCCACAGTCGCAACCTCGGAGTCATCTTTGACAATAACCTCTCCTTTGAACATCACATAAACCAAATCACCAGAACTGCCCTTATTTCATCTCAAGAACATTGCCCGTCTTCCCCATCACTCTCCTTCTCTGCTGCTGAAACCCTCATCCACGCCTTCATCACCTCCAGAATCGACTACTGCAACAGCATCCTCTATGGCACACCATCCAAAACTCTAAATAAGCTACAGTACATCCAAAACTCCGCTGCACGTATGCTCACCCACACCCGCACCCGTGATCACATCACTCCCGTCCTCCAGAACCTCCATTGGCTCCCAGTTCCACAGCGCATTCAGTTCAAAATCCTCCTCCTTACACACAAAGCCCTCCATAACCAAGCTCCTTCCTACCTCACTGACCTGCTCCATCGCCACAATCCATCCCGTAGCCTTCGCTCATCTGAAGCAAACCTCCCGACTCCTCCACCCCGGACCAAGCACCGAACCTAGGGCGACAGAGCGTTCTCTGTAGCTGCCCCCTCCCTCTGGAACTCTCTCCCCAAACACATCCGTGACTGTACCGACCTTCCAACATTCAAATCACTGACAAAAACACACCTTTTTAAAATTGCTTTTAATGTTTAGCTTAGTCTGATGTGTTTTTAATGTTTTACTATTTGATGTTGTTTTGCTGCTTTTATGTTTTTATGTAAAGTGTCTTTGAGTATTTATAAAAGCGCTTATAAATAAAATGTATTATTATTATTATTATTATAAATAAAATCCTCAGTATGAAACTGCTTTTTCAACTGTAAATTAAAGTATGTTGTCTTTTCTTCATACAGGTCTTCCTCTAACTTCTCTCACCTCTGCAGAACTAGTCATTTGCTGATATCCATCCAGAAATGAAAAACAGCTTCCACACAGTGAGAGAATCTCTAACAGTCACAGTGAAGCCTTCATTAGGTCTATTCCTTCTTTCAATGAGATGAGTTGAGTGTTTTAATGTCAGTGCTTCTTGTCAATCACCTGAAGCTCTCAGAAATAATGATCAGGAAATAATCCCTCATAACAATGTCGCCAGACTGTCACAACTGTGTCCTTTGAGTTAGGACTTTTGTTTAGTGGGGACAGCAGTTGGCCCTCTGTCAGCAGTCCTAAACTGCAGCACAAAGTGACTGAAGTGTTTGAAGTCTGAGGACTACAAAAGCCCCAAATCCTCTAATGTGACATTGTTAAACTGCACACGCCGTGTTTATGAACATGGCTGGTTTGTGAGGCTTTACATCAAAGGGGGGAAGAAAATGCTAAAGACGGTTTGTGAGGCCAGTTTTCTTTGGATGGAGAGCTTACTTTCACATTCAGTCATTAACTGACACTAGAAGCATATCGGGAGCAAAAGACAAAGCCGGGCATATCTCCAACAGTAGCAGGAGTTTTATTTTTACTGACTTCTACTTTGTAACTTATGAATATGTTGTGTTCATTAATTTGGGGTTTGTATATTTAGGAAATCTGCAAATTTTAACAGTGTTTACTAAACTTGACTAAACTAACTTATTTAGTTTTACCACGTACTGTCTTCTTAATTACTTTCGTTGGACTATGGGGTTTAATGAGCACCACATTTGCATTTTTTGCTACATTTTTCTCTCTCTTTTTATTTCTAATTTTCTGATCAGCTTTATTTGCAAAAGCAACCTCATTTATGTTCGATTGTGAGGAACGGTGTATTCTTGCAAGAGGAAACAATCAAATTGCATGGACATAAATTCAGGTTGAAAATCAGTTCAAGTCCATGCTGCTTAAAAGCACCATCACCTTAACCTAGAACCCTTAAAAGACGTCTAAGTCAGCTTTAAATGCCCTTGTTTAAGTATAATATATTTCCTTTTTGAAAGAGAGAGGCACCGTAAGTGTCCACTCTGAATGACAAGACTAATTTTAGTGACTAGTACTTGTCATTGGAGGTGGTGGTTACACAAGTGAAGGTGTCCTTTGTTCAATGCCAGTTCAGTAATTCGAGTCTGCCAAAGTTCTGGGACCCATATCAGTCGTGTCAAGTGATGCCCAGCAGCTTCTAACTGCGCTTCCAGCTAGCCTGCATTTAGTTATGTAATAAATGCACCCAAGGACTGGCACTCAGTTGTTGTGTGAGGATAGTTTAATATGGGTTTCGTGGCAGATTCAGGTGTTTGGAGAACGTTCTTTCAAACAAGGCCACACACGCAAGTGCTTGTAGTTGCACTTGCATTTTGTATCACATCCTATCAAAGACACAGTTTTATAGTCGCACATTGTTTTTATTTCAACTTTGTTAAAACCCCTCGTGTAGGATTTCAAAGTAATTTATGTCAATTTTTATCTTTATCTCGTGTCTCATTTTTCTATAAAAAACATGAATGTATGCCATCAGGGGAGTCTATAATCACATAAAGGTCTACACATAGTGGCTCTAAAAGTATTTACATACATCAAGCCTTTCAGACAACAAAGAGAACTCACACTATCCATCTTGTTTCAGAGTGAAGCGCTGTGATAAAACTAATGCGTGTCTACTGGAAAACCGTAGATACATACCTTCCTGTTGAGGTGGACACAGATGTCGGCCCGCATGTCCTTGGGACAGATGGATAACACCTGGAAGACAGAGAGACATGGGGGGGTCAAAGCTGCTGTTTAAAGAAATTCCTCCATTTGGCAACTGCTAAAGAAGAGACCATTAATTCATTCTGTTCTTCCTGCCCAGGTTTCCCTTTGAGGCTTCAACCCAGCAAAAAAATATTCACAAACATTATTTGATGGTCTGTTGGCAGCGAGATGAAGGTTTAGAAGGTTTAGGATTGTATTTTATTCATTCAGTTCTCTCTGCAAAGCTGTTTTTTGGCTTTTGGAATCCCACATATCCCCCCAGAAAACATATTAAGTACAGGGAGGTCAGAGTGAGCTGCAGCACAGCCTTGACCCAATATATCTGATAGAAGTTGGACCTTCAAACTTTGTTACTGAAAGAACGTTGAAAATACAAACACAGATGGTAAGCAATCTTTCTGCTGACGTTTTAAAGGTAGAAGAAAAATGCCACTGGGCTGAAGAAGAGTAAGAAGAAACACAATTTACTATGAAAAATGGAGGGTGGCCTGCATTATAATCAATGCAAACAAATCCCTCAGTGCTGCCCCTGGTATCTGGAGATACTGAGACAATTACTGCCTCCGACCACTGAGTTCCTTTGGCTGAGCAGCGCTGCACTCAGTGGGTGGGTAATAAATGCTCACTATCTCTGTTTTACATGTGTTATACTGACTGTAATAGAGCCTAACGTCACCAAACTGAACGCCTTCTCCTCTGCGGGTGTGTGCACTGTTATTGTGAGTGCACTCGAGGTCATTGTTGTAGAAACAAGCAGGAAAAGATGCATTTCATTCTTTTTCTAACTTGTGGCTGAACTATTGTGTGTTGTTTTCTACTTGTTTTCTTCCGAGTCTGCAAAATCCAGCACGACAACCAGGTAGTGGGCCTTAGAAGTCACTTTTCCACCAACAGGGAACCGGCTCAGTTTTGAACAGTTTAGAGCATTTTGACCCCCCCAAAAAAATTGGTTCGGAGCCCAAAAAGTTGGTTACCAGCTGGAACTGAGCTGGTTTTCGTTGGATCCAAAGTAGTTGTGTCTTATCCTACAGGTCGTGTTCAGCAACAGCCTTGATTACAATGGTTCTGTTCAAAACTGGTGGAAACAGGGCTGGATCGCTGGATAGAAACGGTTACAAGAATCCTGAAAAGAACCAGTTGAAGAAACAGAGCTAATTTGGTGGAAAACACTTCCTGTCATGAATTGAATGCTTGAGTCGGTAAAATATCCTTCTTCCGTTCAATAGCAATCCAGCACCACGATATTTAGATGGGTCGCGGTTCAGGAGGTCAGCAGCAGAAAAACCCAGAAAGGCTCAGTTTCAGAGCACTTTAGCTGAGAGAAGTTTCCCAAACTTCCAAAGGAAGAATCGTCTCCCTCCTCATTTAAACCACCCAGTTTAGCTGCAGGTTAGAGTCTGTGTATATTGTAATGGTTTTGTCCAGCTTTCACAAATTCTGAAATCCTGCCTAATTAACTGAAGCGTTTAGGTAAAACAGCGAATACTAAATATTATCTCGTCCTCCATAATCCTACCTTGTTAAATATGAACAAAATCGACCAAGGGGAAGACTGTAAATCATCTAAAAGCCTCAGCAACATTAAAACACAACAGAAAATCATCTTTTGAGGAGATTATATGAAATAATGAATTAACCCCATGACCTCAGCAGTAACACAGAGCCTTTTTTATAGAAGATAAAACTGACTAAAATCATCACAAAGCTCCTTACAGCCATCTAAGCTGATAATAATAAATAACAATTGGCCAGTTCCCAATCCAGTGAAATTGTATTCATAATGTTCCTCCAGAGGTGACAGAGGGAACATAAAAATAAACAGGAATCACAGAATTTAAGGCTGCAGGAACAGCGTTTGGTTTGAGTGCTGTCAGAGAGGGAAATCTGTGTCTGCCAAACTAGAAGAGGTGATTTGTGACAGACTCTTAACTTTACATGGCAGATCAATGTTTGATTACAATAATCAGTGTTTACCACAGTTCTTAAAAATCACGGCATGTCCCTAGGTAATATTAGACCTGTCTGATACACGGAGAGGAAGCTGTTTCTCAAGTGTGTTTGCTTTCATTAGATTCTTATTTCTGTCATCTCAGCCCAGCACTGTCGGCTGCTTGTGCTGCAGGTGATGCATAGCCCCATAAATGGCTTCAGCACTTCACATGTGAGGAGTTTGTGTAGTGCTCGGGTGCAGATGAGAGCTCATTTTGATGTAAGAAGTAGATCCCGAAGAGATAAATCATCTCAGTGCATTAATAAATGCACAGCAAGGGAATCTATACTGTAAATGTGCGTTTTTAATCTTTTATTCCTTCAGTTCTGAGCAATATTTATATTTTGAAAAACGGGCATGCTGGGAAGGCACCGTACAGTTTTATGCTCTTGCATGTTGCATTAAATCAAACCACATGTTTAAATTAGTTGCAGTTTCCCTCTCTTTTTCTTTCTTTTGTTGCCCTGTGAGGTGCACTGTAACACATGGTTCATTAAAGCGTTTCATGGAAGTAATTATTTTGACTGGAGTAGAATATCCACTGACAATTCTAGATGATGGTTATGGCCTCAAACATGTTGACAAAAAAAATGTGCAGTGTTACTTTGTGAAATTCTACTTGAAAGTCCAGAGTCGAGACTGTAGCAGTTACAACAAAAAGTAATACTTCAGGAGCATTAATACGAGCTCACTACACTTTACAATACAATGGATTTCATTGAAAAGCTGACCATTATTTCTGACCTGCCAGAATTACAACCGAGGTTGTTTTTACGAGGGCATAAAGGGAACTTAACTTACTCTTGTGACACTACCCTGTTGTAAAATTATAAATTAATCTACCTTGTACCTTGAAAATTGCAGCAGCTGGATGCCCCCTACAAGAACTCAAATTTTACTAATGTTGACAGAATTATTAAGAGAATTGTAATTAATTACATTAAAGTTATATGTAAGCTCTCAAGTGATACGGCAGCAGTATTCGAGCTTAGCTTTCGAAACGTAACCATCAGCACAAGAATCTAAACTGTGTTCACATAACTGCAGTCTATGTTTGATGTCTGTGGGTGGAGAGGGTCAGAAGTCCACCACTCAGCGTGAGTTTGGGTAAACGAGGTCAGAACAGTATGTGACTGGCTGTCGGGCATTTTGTTAGTTTAGTTTTGTAATTATTTCCTCCTTTATTCTTGTCACAGTGTTTCTTCTCACTGGTGTTGTTCTTGGCTTCTTTTCGACACAGCTGTATTGTTTTGTGAGATTATATTTTCGTACGGTGGTATGCACGTCTATTGCATCCAACACTGTCTCCGTCTAGATCTTGCTTCCACACATGGGACTTTTTGTAATCAGTGTTGACGAAGCAGTTGACAATGACATCTCGCACCGGCTCAACCTGACCTTTAACCTCTCAGTCTCACCTTCTCTGTGTCGATGCCTTTGGACATGGACCAGGTGGAGACGATGTAGTCCATCACCCGCTCGCTCAGACCCTTGGGAACCTGGTAGAGCTTCAGGAAGTCCCTGACGTTGTTGAGCATCTCGTGGTAGCGGTTGGTGTTGGCGTACATCTGCTGGAAGATGGTGGTCACGTTTCCAAAGATGGTGGCATAAAGCAGAGCTAGAGAGGAAGACAGAGGAGAGGGATGTTGTTGCACCTCATTTGTTGGTTTAAATCTTTCTCTTATTTCTTTCTTTTTGTTGCCCTGTGAGGTGCACTGTAACACATGGTTCATTAAAGCGTTTCATGAGAGTAATTATTTTGACTGGAGTAGAATATCCACTGACACTCTGCAACACTCTCTCTCTCTCTCTCTCTCTCTCTCTCTCTCTCTCTCTCTCTCTCTCTCACACACACACACACATACACACACACAATCCCAAAGTTCCCATAACCTAAAATTGGCAGTCTGCTTTGTTTTAATTTTTCCTCAGTAAATTCTTCTTTGTGAAATATTTGTGAAAGCACTTAATAAATTCAAATCTGTCTCATGTGATCTGTGGTGCAGTTAGATAAGCCAGCTCCTGGAGGTTTTTAATGTTGATGTAAGTGAGAAAGCAATCACCAAGCTGGAGAAACCTTGTGGGCAGCAAATAATACAAGTGAATAGATCCTACATTTACACTGTAAAATGCAGTTTGCTTAAAGTTGAATGTCTGTAGAAGGCAAACCACGGGTTCCATGTGGGAAATAAACATGGTAGAGTTAGTAATCAGAGTATTGATATGATGATGCCTGTGTGATTTTTGTGTTCACTCTGAAAGTCTGGCAGAGAACAACCACGCTGAGATCTTCTCTCCATGCAGCATGAAGTAAAGAGATTTGATTCATCACACCGGGTCTGTAATTCTTCAGAGAACTAGGAAGTCTCAATATTTTAGAGGAATTTCCCCTATATTTAGCAAAGACATGAGTTTCCAGTGTGAATTTAACCACTGAACAGAATATATTTTCCACCAAGGAGGTTATGTTTTTTCTGCTGTTTGTTTGTCTGTCAGCAGGATTACAAAAAATACTCAGTAGTATGGGCAAAGGAAAAACCCATTAAATATTGGATAAAATCCAAATCACAGGGTGCATATACAAATTACTTTTCACTTTCGTTAACCCTGCCAGGTAGGGCGAGGCTGTAGCACATATATAATGATTGAGCTTTCAGATTTGCATATCATAAACTGACTTAAACTGTTTCATTAGGAAATTAATTGTGCTAAACATAGAGAATCCAAACATCCTGGCAACCACCGTGGTTATTCCGATGAGTGTTGAAGATGGTTGGTATGTTGATTCAGACACGAAGCAACCACCTACAACCATTCTCATAGAAAACACCCAGAAGTCCCCAGCAACTGCCTGGAAAACATCCAGTAATGCTCTAACAATCATCCAGGACACCTCTGAAACAATTTCTGTCTTAGAAATGGTTGCCAAGGTTTAGCCATCCCCAAAATATCCAAACAATTTGAGTTTGAATGTTCATTACGGACCTTGGAAAAAACACTTTGGTGAAAAACGATATAAAAACCTCAGCACGAGTCACATTTTTGAAGGAAAACTATTGCCTAAAAATACCCTTCTAACTATCCCAAACACCATTACAATCAACTGGAAAACCCTAGTAATCATTCAGTCAAGTCACCAAGAATACCACTACATAGAAAAATCTACATAGTGGCAACTTAACCTACCCGAAAATAATAAGGCATCTTGCACCATAGAACCATCATTACAGTATATTAGCAACCACCTAGCAATGCCTAAATAACTCTTCAGCAACACTCCTAGTCCAAACCTCTGTTCATGCATCAAACTTTACTTTTTGTAGTCTATATTTACCGTAGCAATCACCCAGCAGAACATGCTTTCTATTCTTGACACACATTAGTTCTTTTGCTAAAGATCTAAGATTTGAAAATGAGTTTGAGGAGGGAGACTGTTAAAGTGGCAGTTGTGATTTAATTACCGTCTGCTATGCACAGGTAAAGTGAGAAAAAGTAAGAAAAAGATGATTAATATAAAACAAACATGCATGACATCCCCTGCTAGATGACAAGCTGCCTTAATGGTGGCTTTTATTGCCGAGGAGGTGATCAAGAGGAGAAGCAGGAGCTTTACCCCTTTCGAACTTAAAGCCATTATGCGTTGTTGCCATCGAGCCGAGCCGTCAGCCTCAGTACCCTGCTGCTGCTACTCTGTTTCCATAGAGACCTCACTCAAAATAGTTCTCCCTCTTTTTCCCCCTCCGCCTCCTCCTCCCGGCCAATAAAAAGGACGAAAGAAAGAAGAGAAGAAATGGCAAATTTAAAGACTTTTGGGTTGAAAAATTAGGATTAGTAGGAGGTTAAGGGATCTGATGATGACACATGAGCCACAAAAGAGGGATGGGGAAGAGCACAAGTGAGTTTTGTGTGAGAGGAAAAGCAGCTATGTGAAAAAACTGACAGACAACTTTTGAAAGTGACTGTGTGTTTGAGTGTATATATATATATATATGAGAACAAGTGAAAAAGAAATGTATGGAAAAGAAAGACAACCCAGGAAAGAGAAGCATGAAGACACTGAAAGAAAAGAAGTGTGTGTCTGCTTTTATGCTCAGAGTGTGTGTTTCTCCTAGAAGCAACAATAGTCAGAAATAAAGAAAAGAAGGATACGGAGACACAAAGAGAAAGAGTTTGGATGAGAGACAAAAACAGAAAAAGGCAGAGAGACATCCACAGACAGAAAGGTGTGCGTGTCAGCAGGGAGATAAACACCGTTCCAGATTAGTTCTCTCAAAGTCGGCAGCTTTCCAGGACCCTCCAGGACCTTTCCAAGACCCTGTCAGCTGGTAAAGACGGACTCTAACAACATTACCAAGCTGGAACTGAAAGCTCAGAGACACAAATCTCACCTCCACCGAACACAAGACTCCTAATTGGGCGGCTTGGTGGCTCAGCGGTTGGCCAATGTCACCTCAGTACAAAGAACGGCCGAGGTTTAACCCCGCCTGGAAGATTCTCTGTTGAGCCGAAAGGACCTCTCAATGTTCGCCAGGTTTTGAAGTGGTTAATTCAAAGTCTTTGGCAAATCATCCTTGAGTTCGGTTCATTTATACCTTGGGGGGGTTGTTTGGTGGTAAAAACCACACAAAAGACACCTGGAAATGCAAGTTACACTCCTCTGACAAGAAGAGTGTGGAGACATTTCAAAACAAAAGGTTTTCTCACCAATCACAGTGTGATGGGCGCAAAGAGAAGCTGTAGAAAAGGATTGTGAGAAACTACAAACTCAGCTGTACAGAGGTTAGCCATATAAGGCAGAAAGCTAATCAGGAGACTTTGCGAGTCGTAAACAGTGTCTGGCTATCAGCACTTTGACATAAGAGTTGTAAAAGCACTAAGATCTTCAAAGCTCCAGAGAAAACAGAGCTCCAAAAATGTACCCACTGTTACAGAAGCAGAAGGTGTCTTTAAAGGTAAGTGCTTCCTCTTGCCTAAAGTTAATGAGTTACACTTACAGAGTTCACCAATTTGTGTAAACCTCCTCTTTTGCATTTATAACACAGAACGACAGCTAACTAAGTCTTTTACTAATTTAAGTCCCTTATCTTGCTTGCCTGAGCTGGTTTGGCTTTTGTAAGCCTGAAAAGTTCAACAGGTAAATGTTGACTGAATGTTGATCCAGATTGATCATGCTCCTAATTGTCCAAGAAAGTCTGTCTCAACATAGTCTTTGGTCTTCTTCCGGAAAAAGCTAATACAGCACGTGGACCATAAGCTGGGTTTGTTTATTCCAAATTTTTTCTGAAAGTCAAGAATGAACTTTGACGCTAAGATGAGAAGTCCTAAAAGTGGAACAGCTACTGAGCTCGCATTGTCAGCAATTCCCTCTCCATGACTACTTAGCAAAAGTCAAAAGCTAGTAACGGGCAAGACTGGCATGATAGATTTGTTTGATTCATCTTCTGACAACTTTATTCTGCATCAGTCTATAAAAGAACACGTTTCTGGTCCCATAGGGAACCCTATGAGTTTAGACGGTTCAATCAAAGTACTCAGCCTACAGTTTATAGCTGTCATTTTAATAGTATATTTGAAATATGATAGGCTATGTCCCCCATGGCTGCATTTATTTAAATCTGTCTCTGTTTACCCCCTATGGTGGCCAGAGAGAGATGGGCTGTTGGGAGGTTTTTGGGGGGTTGATGGTCAGGATGGGGAGCAGATGATATTTATTAGCTGATGGAGCAGCCTGGGGGGGAGAAGACCAGACGCTGTCAAAGGGAGGCTCTGATCGACTGACGAGAATCTTTGCAGGAAGTTTTTCTCTAAAGTGACTGAAAAGGAAAAGATATAAAATCAATCATTTGGTTGCGTTCGGTTGGTCTATTTTGGCTTCATGATGCTGCAACTGATCTCATCTTATAGTGACAACAGCAGCCCCCCCCTTGTTGCTAAGCACTCATTAGCGCAGTGTTTCTCTACATCCCAGAGACCACCTGTAAGTCAAACAGTGTGAGCTGGCCTGTGACGTCTTTCTATCTGAATCACGTGTTTGGGTTCAACCACATTCCTGCTAACTACGCTATCTAAATTAAACTGCTGTTGCTATCAGTGAAAGCAGGCGTGCGTCAAACACACCTTGTTTATAGAGGTTAATAAGATCTGCATCAATCTGTGACAGAACATTTAATGGTAATGCTTTATCTGGATAGTCTGCCTGCAGATAGTTGTTAGTAACATTTCAGTAGCTTGTTAGTTCAGAGTCAACTGCTTGGCTTTGTGTGAAGATGTTCAAAAAGAGAAATGTGTAAGAATTACACTTTATAAATGTTAAAAATATCATCATGTTATTGTCAGAACGTGAAGAAGTAACAGCTATGGCATTAAGTCAAAGAAATTTGCATGCTAAGAACCAAAGGAATAAACACCCAGAGTGACAAATGAATCTTTTCATTCATCAAATATTTAAAACATTGTAACAGCTGTAACAGCACTTTTATCTTAATATCACTTACTTACTAAACAAACCACGAGTGGACTCTTGCCTTGTCAATGTAGTGCATTCATTCAGCTTTAAGCCATTAATTTCAACCACATATAAACATAAAGTTGCATAACCAGCAAACATGATTAATTCATGATATGTTAACATCACAAATTTGATGGTATGTTTCTCTATATTTATGTAAATGGATCATAAACATCAAAATAATAAAAATAAAAATTCTCAACTACTATAAAATAAATATTGCATGTCTTTAACTCTTCTACAGCTCTTATTCCTAATGGCATTTCATTGTTGTTTCTCACCTTATTTGGCATTTACATTATTTTAATTATTAATTTGTGTGACTGTAGTTCTTCACTTTTATTCTTTGTTTGATCTCTGGGACTATAACTGTTGGTAGCACAAATATGTCACTACGGCATCTGCACTAACAACAATAGGAAATAACAAATGGAAGAAGAAGCAGAAACATATTTGTTCTGTCAAATTCGTTTTTTTTTCTATTTTATCGGTCTTCTCTTTATCGATATGCAATATGAATTCTTTCAGAAAAATTCTGGCACATGTAAATTCACAACGAGCATAAATATAGCTGAAAACCAATCTTTAAAGTCTCTTTGATGGTGTGATGACAATGCTGACGTCACCAGATGAAGAAACTGAAACAGAAAGACAAAAATAATCTGACATCCGTCTCAAAAACCTCTGTCTTTGATCCCTTTGAGCTCCTCATTCAGATGATGTAAAATATGCCAATAGGCGATGATTCACCTCGGTTCACCTTACTATTCTCTTGTCATTACTTTCTCCTAAAGGCGAATTGTCAAAATGAGACGCTGCCAGATGACGAAATATTTCCTTATTAGGATAAAAACTCCACATTTACAAAGCGATGTCAGAATCTGGAGATGGGTCAAACAAAAGCACAAGCAGTTTATTTCTAGACTGATTACCAGCGCCGATAATGAGACGCTGTTGAAAGGAATCAGAAGAGATCCGACGCCGCCTTCCTACGTGTCATGTGTGTTTTCCTTTTCCAGGTTTCGGACAATCTGCCAGGGGAGTTTAGGATGATTTGTCAGAGTGAATGAGTGTGAGGGACAGAAATCTGTCCGTCCAGGAGGGGAACTGGAGACACAGTGTCACCGCCCGAAGCCAATGAAAAAAATCCATCACAACACTCCTACATGAGGAGACAGCACACACACAAACACTCACAAACAGCACGGTAGCACTCACACACACACTCAGATGTAAAGATACAGAAGCACAGACGACCCTCCGGAGAGATAAATTAACAATTACCTTGTCTGCTGTCTTATCAGACATACAGAAATCTTAATTACATAACTGTGTGTTCGGCCGAAGGGCAGAATGAACGCAGATAGCTAAAAAAGTACAAAAAAACACCTTCCAGGAATTCCAAAAGGGTTTAGTTTATAAGTTGTATCTACTGAGCCTGTAAAATCATCATCATCAACGCAGGAATCCGTTGGGATTTGTGGCTTTTGTTCAGACTCTGTCTCAGTCTGTGTGCAGTCACTGCTCCCAGCTGGTTCTGGGTCAATAAATAGCTCAACTGCAGGCGCAAACTTAAACCACAATGTCTCATTTTACGTTTCTGTAACATCCAGTCGATTCAATATTGTTCAGCATTTATCAAGTAAAAACTGTGGCTTTAATTGTACACTGAACAACTTCCTGAGTGTTTTAAAAACTAATCTTTGAATTAGAGTTTAGTTTAGTTTAGTTTAGAGGGCTGTAATGAAACCTATAATGAAACCACTCCACCCTGCTAAACCTTTGTTAAAGTGCTGGAAGCCTCAATGTGTCCAAATTAATAGTTAGATTTCTGCACACTTAGATCCATCAAATATATTACTTCATTATTATCTAGTATTAGTGTTTAATTGTTTTCTTATATTTTTATTAGTTATTATTTTAGTCATTTTAAAAATGTTACTCGACATCATTGTAAATACACATTTTGATAATAAAATAATCAGTAGTTCATGCCCTGAAGGTTTAAATACACACATACATGCACTGTGTGTGCTCCTATACTTTCCCCTTACTGTATCTTACAGAGATCATCTAGGAGATCACTTCCTGGACCGTTCCTAAACAGCAGATATAAATATTACAGTAGTTTATCTTTTGAATTCATGCTAAAAATCCCATATTTACAGTCACACAGCCTTGTGTTGCTCTGATTTGTGGTGGCACCACAAACCAACCGCACCAGGGTGGAAGCGAACTGAGACACCCTTTCAGGAGGTCTCCTAGTCGTTTGGTCTGCACCAGAGTTTGAGAGCTTTCACAGCAGCCTAAACAAACAGGGAAACACACCTGGAAACACAGAAACAGGCTAGGAGTGAAAGCAGGCTAGTCCTCTGTGTACTGTACACTTCACTGTCAATCTGATGGAACAGGTAGGTTTCAGTGTCAGTATCTGTTTGTTTCGTACTCACACTGATTTTATACCAACAAACCGAAGAGGAGTAAACGTGGACTGATGGGTCACTCATTCATTGGCCAGTCGTGGTAATGTCATTCTTCGTCATCAGCACTACATAGGAATCAGATTCTGGTGCCTGTCTGCAGGCCAAGCTGCACTTAACTGAACCTTATGTGTTAACTGATCTTCTCTGGTGTCACAAAGCGTCTTGTACTATAATATTATAGAGTGGGTTGTTACCAGGGCTTAAAGCAAGGAAATTATCTGTGCCTTAAATGTGTTTGGGGTCTTAGTTCCTCTACTAATATGGAACAATCCCATATATAATCCCATCTGATATACATGACAATATATGAAATCTGCTAGTGTGTATGTCCATGTATGTCTCACACACATATGCTTACAGATGTGTACATACAGTATAAGTAATATACTCATATACCTCATCAGATGTTAACACTGATTTTAAGAAGTCTTAATAACCAAAAATATCTGAATAATTCAAACTGAAACTGAGCATTACCGTCTTCATGAAGGAGGATTTATTTTAGGACTGTTGTATTATACTGCATTAGTTGTAGCGAGGGGTACTTAATAAACTGACAGCTGAGTGTATTTCTGCTCGTAACAAGCACTGTAGATTTTGTTCCCCCATCACTGGAAGCAGAGAGGAATCTTTTAATGGCCAGCCTGAACGGGAGGAGTAATGGCGAGCACTAAAGCAGCCACTCAGAGGGGCCGAAGCACGGGCACAACACCTCGCTGTTTCAGTCCCTCATGTCTGTAATAAAAGTGCACAGTGGCCATGTTGCACTCAAGCTTTAACGAAGAACCGCTTCTATCATCACAGTTTTAATTTGTTGGGGTCTGTACCAATCAAACATGTTTTCTTAAAATCTATAGAAGACGTTTTGTAAGCCTCTTCAGAACTACAGTGCTTCATTATATAAAAATAATAAACATCTTCTACCACGGCCATATTGGATTTTCAATGATTTTTAAATTAATTGTGAAGCTCAACTTTCATTTCAAATTATACAGGCAAACGCACCCTGGGGCAGATCTAGAGGGGCGGCATCAGGTGTCAGCTGCCTTAAAAATGCCTCTGGCCACCCCAGAAACAAGCTGTTTCTCGACCACCAAAAACCCCCAAAACAAAAAACGGGTCAGTTTCAGTTTTTTGTTCCCCTATTTATAAATGGTAGTTGATTGGTTTTGTTTTCTCATTTCAAAGTAAAAATCTGTTGGCCGTGAAGTGCACTGACCCAGCTGCCTTTAGATATTTCTATTCAATGCTTTACTAATGTGATGTAATGTTAAATATCTTCATTTGGCGACTTTTTCAAGCAAATATTCATATGATTGTTTGCAGATATTTCTGCCACCAAGTCTCCATGCCACCCTCTGGACACCCCATGGATATTTCTCCTGAAAGCACCACAGTTGATTTTGTCGATGTGAGCATCCTGTCGGATTTGGTTTTTGCTCCCTTTCAGAAGATGGAGCTGGCAATGTAAAAGCTTTTTTTGCCAGCCTCAGTAGGTAAAAACCTGAACACACCTCTGTGATGCAAACAAACCCCAAAAATAGCAGCACAAGCTGAAAACAAAGCAGCCGGGGCCTTGAGAGTAGCCACCTCCATCACGAGCCATTGAGCCCGGTCCATTTGCTGCTCAGTGAGCCAAGGCAGCGTCCAGGCTGCATCACAACACATTACACACTGACAGGACACTGCCCTCCGCCAGCCAAACACCGAGAGAGCCAGTCAGCCGCATCACAGTCCAAAGCCCTGAAAAAAAAGCTACTGTATAAATCTATTTTGACAAGCAGTAATTGTGCATCAAGCGCTCTCTGGGTGAGTAAAACATTCTGGCTGATTGTCTCCAAATAAATATTGACTGAAAAATCTGCAGAGGCATTCCGGTGTTAGTCACAGCCCTGCCCAACCTCAAGCCACAACAAGCATTTCTGTAATTGTGACTCTCGCTCAGTAAATAAGCTGCTTTTATCGCCGTTTTCTCCAACACCGCATTGTTTACTTCTCATTAGGTCAACTTAATAGGCTACTCATTGCCGTGCAAAAATGATAATGGGTTTTAGAGTGAGTGGGTGGTGGGGGGGGTCGATGTGTGATGAATGTCAGTGTCCACAACACTGGTAAGTGATATTACACTCCAGACATTAGGGAGGTTTAAGAGAAATATTCTGCAGTAGAATCCTTGTTGTGCTTCTCAACAGTGGAGGAGAAACCAGAATTTACCGCCCTGATGGCTGTATGCCTCTGCCAACCAGTCAGTGAGATGGAAAGATGCAAGCCCGTACGTTGATCCAGTCAGCGAATCCTGGAGTTGGCCAATTCATTCTTAAAAATCTATTTTGAGGTCATGATCTTTGAGTCAAAAGTGCGGCCAATGCAGTGTCCGACCAACTGTGAAATGTGGTCACAATCTCCCCCTCTGCTCCGGAGTTATGGTGTTAAATATTGGCCAATAGTGGTGTCTTTCCAGGACATTATGATTTGAGCTTTTGGGTAAAAAAACATTTCATCACTTCATCGTTGCATCCCATTAAACATCTTAATTAGCGCATAAATTCTTGAGAGAATGTTTGCCGTGGTCATTTTGAGGTCACACTGAGATTATACTGTATCAGTTCCTCAGTTATGGCCAATAACGGGTTTTGTGACGTCACAGCGACTTGACCTTTGACCATCAAAATCTAATCAGATCGTCCAAATGGACATTTGTGCCAAATCTGAAGAAATTCCCTCAAGGTATTCCTGATTTATCGAGTTCACAAGGATGGGACGGATGAGCATGGAGTCAGCAAAACTCAAAGCCTTGACTTTAACGTTAGCTTAGCTTAGCATACAGACTGTACCGGTCTCTGTGTCTCCGTCCAAGGGAAGGAAGAAACACCAACCGGCAATCTAAAACTCTGTTTCTTTAATCTGTACAAAAACCAAAGTGTTAAAGTCACACTGCAGGGTTACTGGGGATCATGTGCCTTCGTCTTGGCGGGAAGCAATGACTTCCTGGAGTGCTGTCACCACTGTAAGGTTACCAGGAAATAACTGGAGACTCTGCTCTTTGTTTTAAGCTAAGCTTAAGGGCTGAAGCTTCATATTAACTGCAGAGACACAAGAAGAAGGAGGATGCAGACACCAGGTGATATACAGCTGTTGTTTCAGTCACTATATTTCAGTATTAGGAACTATTTCACTGTGAAACAGCTCATTTAAAACATTGTTCACATGTAACCGAAACTGTTATTTGACTTTAAATCAGCAAATCCCTGTTTACGCAGTAAGAAAGAATAAGAGAGAGATAAATTAAGAAAAGAAGGAAAACACAGAAGAAAGAAAGGAAATAAAAGCTTGTAATAATGTAAACATTTACTATACGAGTAAGTACATCTGTCACGTACGTGTTGTGAAGGTAAAACAATATAATTTGGAGTTTCCAGAAGCTGAAACAGTCTCACACTGCGAGAGTTAGCGTGAACAGACATTGGTGACTTACTGAACACCTGCTGAAGACGAACACTCAGAGCTCAGAGATGAATCGCCACCCTCAGTTTTTTAATCGCACTCATAAATCTTGATTAGAATAATAAGTTGAGGACATAGCAGGATGACTTCACTGAACGGCAGCACAGTGTTCATTATGTATACACATATCAAACTGTATATTCACCATCAGGGAAAGTCTCCCTGCAGATTCTCTTGAATGTTTGTTTACTAGTAAACATAGAAGATTTTGATCCCACAAGCATCATGACAGCAGGCTGTTTTTATTATTAAATTATTTAAAAAAAATGTTTTTATTACCACAGTGACGCTAGGAAATTATTCTTATTATGTATTGCAGTTACCATGGGAACCAGACCAATCTGCCGAGCTCATCGTGTTTCATTTGATCTGGCTTTTTTTTTTAACCCTTTCATTCAAACTTTATTCTACCCGTTCCTGATCCGGTCGGGCCAATCACAGCTGTTTATTTAAAAAACAAACTTTGTTTGTCAGTGTTATTCATGTTATTGTCATCCTTTTTGTAAAAGTCAATAAAAACATGTCTAAAATATGGGGTGGGTTTTATATGATGACTGACAGAGGAGCGTCTCCGGTCCAGATTGGTATTCAGGTCCAGTCTTCAGGTCCATCCGGGGCAACAAGCAGGCTCACGAAACTCAGATCAAACTGTCGAACCAGGCAGCGCTGATCAAATATGAATCCAGACTTACTGCGTTGTAAATGGCATCAAATGTTTTCAGAAACACGTTTGTGTACTGTTCAGCTATAATTTGAGAAAGTCTGTGGCCAGACCACGTCACCAAATAGCTGCTCTGATTGGTTGCAGGTCTCTCCAATTGGAACCAGAGGTATATTGGCCAGCGCTTGTCAAACAGGGTTCCCACTCTAAGAAATCGTTGACCAGGATATTTTCCAGGAATTTTTCTTGACAATTGAGGAACTTTACTGTTTAAGTAACGCACTGTTCTCACCATAGCCGATTTTTGCGCTTTCTGAATTGACAACAGCTTTCGTCTAACTGTAACATTAATTAAGCTACAGCACATGATAAAATGCAATTAAAATGCTCCAGGACAACATCTACTGTTTCCAGGATATTTGGTCATTTTTATCCATTCCCAGGTGTTTCCATTACTGGAAAACGAGTCCCTAATTTCCAGGTTTTCCCAGATGTGTGGGAACCTTGTTGGAAACTGAACTGAGAGGTTCCAGACTCAATATTTATTCTTGAATGATCTAATAGTCTAACTGAACTCCACTCATCTAAATTTGGGAGCATTTTGTAGAAGATCTGCAAATCAAATATTCTAGTTGTAAGCTTCAAGCTCCTGATTTATTTATTTTTTTATAGTTTGTCCTGAAAGCGGCTGCAAGTGTCCCTAAATACTTTTTAGTAGAGCACAAAAGGTAACTTTTGTCCTGAGGTTGTAAAGCATAATGTCACTAAAGGCTTTTCTCCTTGCACTTCTTTGTCTGGTAACTGGTAGGAAACAGAGCATAATATAAAGTAACATTTATAACACATCCATAAGGACTTAAATTGGTCAGGTGCTGGATACAGAAATCAATGCCATGACAAATAAGACACATATCTGAACACAGGAATAAAAGCTCCCATGTGACATCCACCAATCTTGTGCTCCTCGGGCAATTTGTTCGGTCAAACTGTCGTCAATAAAGCCAGTTCCTCCGGGGAGCTTTTATTCCAGTCAGCAGATAAATGTCCACTTTTTACCGAGCTGAAACTCATCTTAGAGACAAAGAAATAAGAATAAAATGGAAACTGATTTAAATTTTTGTGGCATTTTTCCAGGATTTTGTGATCTGCTTTTGAATGACAGTAAAAGGCTTTTCTGGAGGTATGAATACAAACTGACTGCTGCAGCTCTGCACAGACAAACTAATGAGAGGGAGAGGGGGACAACGTGTAATCCCTCTGAATAAGGACATATCCTAAATACAAACAATAAGAACCAATGAATTCCTGTCTTGTTTTCGCTGCTTGTGCACGAGTGCTTTTCATTTGAGGTCAAGAAGACGGACTTTTGCGGCTTCACAAATGGGACCGAATTAAAACGATACAAATTACCTGAGCGGAGGTTTCACTGCTGAAGGTAACAAGGCCATCAGGGGCCGAGCGGGGCTCCCTGTGGACCGGGGGCCGGTCCCCAGCAGGACTAATGAAGTCATGGAGGACCACTCATATTGAACCATGAGTGCCTGGTAAACAGTGGATGCTTTTTATGAGGAGGGACAAGTGAGGCAGAGCTGGGGACAGCTTAACTCGGAGCTGACTGTGCTCACCGCTGTACTGGTGTTGACTGTGGAATACCAGTCAATATGTGGGGAAAGCGATGTTCGATGTTGTCATATGGCAGCGGAAGCTGGGTCGGAAGGTTGTGATCAGATATGGACAACTGAAACGAGGAGCGTGGGTTAGCAGGCAGACAGGGTTTAAAGGGTCAGTTAACCCAATCATTAAAAAAAATATATATATATATATATATATATATATATATATATATATTTGTTTTATATTTTACATAGCCCTGTAGTTTGTTTGGGTTTCATTAGCCAAGGTTTTGATTATAAGATTGAGGATGTGTTCAGTGTTCCCACTATAGAGATGTCTGTGCCCTCATACTACTATAACCACAGTAACTAGATACATAACTAGAAAATGTACTCAGACATCCACCAAGGAGGCATTTCACTGAGTGACTGTTCAAATCTGTAATTGCAGAAACATAATTACAGAACACAGTGCTAATTTGTAGGAATTATTAATCATCTTTACGCAATTGCGCCGTTATTACACCTGGTTAAAACTACAGGTCACAGAATTCTGGAGGCAGAAAAACAAACTCTCGTTTTACTATCAGGCAATAATTGGCCTTTTTCCATCATTCTGTGAGCAACCATGATCTGATTTTATGCTGCAGACGGTACGAGTCAGTGAAGCTGTGCAGCTAGTTCTCCCTGCAATATTTTAAACCGATCCAATGTCAAAAAATGCCCCAAATGGCCGATTTCTTCTTCATAATAAAAGTCAAGTCATGTTTCGCCAGTTAAATGCTTTTAATGTGAAGCTGCAACAGCAACAGTAACAGACAACCAGTTCGTAATACTCCAGATACATAAATATATATTGCAATACTTTGATCACAATTTTCACACCACTCCCATTTTTCCCTGGTGTACTCGTGTATTACAAGGCTTTGAAGGTTTAGTTACAGAAATGGTCGAACACAGCCCTTCCATATCAGACAACTTAAAGGTGCGGAGGGTTTACGAAGCTACTCAACCACACAACAAGCAGTTGCCCTTATCCTCTGTGTTTTGCATTAAAAATATTATTTTACATTTTGAGGATATATGCTACTTCAATAAAAATAAAAACTGTTTTCAAAATCTTGAAATAACTTTCAAAATGACTTACTTCATGAAGAGAGAGACAGCTTTGTGAGTTGGTTTCAAGCTATTAAGAACTGATGAGATTGCTTCTTCAGAGCTGTGCTGTTATCTGAAGATCGTGCACATCCTCTGGGCCAATCACATTTGACTTTTCTCCAGGTTATAAAACAGTTTCATACGAAAATAGCTACACTTGAGTTTGATACCAGCTCCGAATTCATAAAGTCTTATCTCACTTAATGAGGCGAGTGGGTCAGAGCGAGTTATCACACTTTACAAATCGACTCTGAGTCATCATTTTGCACAGTTCTGGACAATATTTAGTTATCTGGAAACAATACAAACCCTGCTCCATGTCGCTGTGGATCATCTCTCCTCTGCAGGGGGTTGATTAGTTATTGATTAGTTTATATAAAACATTACTATTAATTATCTCCTTGTAAGCCTCCTTTTTAAGCCTACAAGTTTGCGTCTTCCAGTTTCACCTTTACAGGTGTTCCTTTGTTTTGTTTTTACCTTATTGTGATATATACACATTAATGTCACTTTGCATAAATGGAGCATAAATGCTGACAGAGTTGCTTCTTTGTACTATTTGTGTTTTACCCTTGATTTACCCATATTTTCTACACAAGATTCATTTTCTTTTCTTCACTTCCAGTCCCACACTCTGTTTTGGAAAAAGAAACCTCAGCCAAAGGAATCTCAAAATTCAGATGAAACTGCAGAATGAACCTTTAAAAGCAGAGAGTGCGTGACCTGCTGCCTCGTACGAACAGTGTGAGTTGCTGCTCTTTGACTAGCCCTTTATAGCTTGTCAGTAGACCTCAGTCTGCTCTGTACGGGGCGTTAGCATCGGATGACACCTGCAGCAGACATTGATTGACCTTCCAGCTCCTGGTTTCGTCTGACTTTGGCTCAGCCAGCCGGGTTTTGCAGCTCAGGGAGGATCCGAGGTCGCACCGACACCAGACAACGTGTCAGGGGATCTAAGATCTGAGGGCATTATTCACCATCTCTGCACAGTGAAGTGGCTTTTTAACTGCAGTGACTTGGATCAGCAGGTGAGACAGGTAAAGAGCGTCTATCAAAGCTCACATGTTCTGGGACTCGTGGTAATCACAGCTTGGCCCAATTTTCCCCACTGTCAGCAATCATACTTGAGGAGGACCAATCTATCATTCCTGGCACCTGCTTGATTCAATTATCCCCATGCTATCCGTATGACTGCAGGCTCCATAGTTTTGGCTCTGGCATAAATTACAAGAGAAGAAATTAAAAAATTATAATAAAAATAGAAGTGATTGCCTCCTTTAGAGGCTTTTCTCTGTGGGAACGATTGGGAGATTGGGTTCATAAATGAATGAGCGGGGAAGAGATTCACCGCGAGGACGATTACAACTGGCGATAATTATGGAAATAGTGTGTGAATCACTACACACCCAGACCCCCGGGTGACTTACACAGCACACATAAAATAGATGAAGCTGATATTAATTATTTATGGCTGAGTGTAATGTTGTGAAATTCATCGCTGGTAATGTTTTTACTATTTTTTTATATTGGAAGTCTGCACGAACAGCAAGCTGACACTCTCACTCGCACACTTCCAAACACGTGCCAATAAATGTGCTTAAATATAAGTATTCACAAATACTGTATCTTACACACACACACACACACACACATATGCGGATACACTAATCCATCCATCCATACGGACATACCGTGCACTAATCTGCAAATATGCACCAGTAGATAAAACACAGCAGCAACCTCACTTAACCAAACCATTATGCATAGAAGACAAGCAGCAAATGAGTGACAAATAAAATGTGTGTGTTAATCCACTGAGAACCTCTGGATCAGATTCAATGCTCCTTCAAACCTCTGGAGCTCTACAGGAGGTATTAACACCATCCTTCCAAAAGATATTCCTTCATTTGGCAATGTGATGATGGTGGTGGAGAGAGCTTTCAAAGCTGTCAGTCCAACTTTTCCCACAGGTGTTAAGCTTGGTTGTTTAATATGACACAGATCTCCCTCAGGTGGGGAAGACCAACCATAAATTCACTTTTCTCATGACAACAGCCATCCCAACAGAAGATGTCCTACAGGTTTTTAGCAGTCTTAAAAGGGCTCTTCACTGATTTTCCATGTCAAAGTAAATGTAATAGTCATGTTGAGTAGTACTTAGCCTGTGAAAATAGTTGGATAATGTCTTTTATGGCTCTGGCGGAGCTCTATGACTTGAAAATAACAACTTTATCGCAGACAGACGGCTTAAAATCTGGGGGCATGGAGTTTGAAAGGCTTTTATCAGGCTGTGAGAATCTGACAAGTCTTTTGTCAGATTGAGTTGCATAATCGGTAGTATAAGATGCAGGGTTTTTGAATCTTGACCCATACTAGGGACTAAAAAGTTAGGGTGTCCTGGCCGCTGCTGTAATGATTTTCACAGTTTTTAAAAAATCTGTCCCTTGTGATTGCCTAACTTTATGGAAGAGTGAATGATCAACTCGGTAATCTCAGAACCCATTGGTTATAGTCTAAACATAATTTGGCCTCTGGTGGAAGCTGCTGTGGCAGTGTTTCGGGGCTTCCAGCGTAGACAGTGGATATCAACTTAATACAAGAGAAATACACATTTCGACTAATCTCCATAAACAGATATCTGCATACGAATGCACATATTCATAAAAAAGTCAATTAAAATCGAAATCATTGTCAGATGATAGCTGATGGGTTCCGAGATTATATTTTAAAATAATCCAATCCATCTCTTTTGCTCTGTTTACCTGCTTGCAATCAACAGCCACTCAGATTGGCAATACTACTCAGACTTCAAATGGGTACCAGAACGCTTCCGATGCCAAAACCCTTGCTTAGAGGTTCTGAATTTACATACATATAGCTGTTTATAGAGATCAGACAAACAACTTTTCATCAAAAAGCTGGCTCATTAGTCCAGTAAGACCACTGCGTTGTCCAGCAAGGCACTGGGAACAAGAAGATTGGGAACAACTTAAACTGGACCTCCAAGAGTGCCTTTCATTGTTTTACTGGTACTGGTTCTGACTCTAGCACAAGATGATGACATCTCTATTCTTGACCACCTTTACTGGTCATTTGATCAAAAATGTCTACACCTCTCCCACTGATCTACATGCAGATGTCGGAGGCCACTTAACAGTTTTTGTGACAAAAGCTCTTGCCATCCATCGAATTAGATTTCTTTGTTCTTGCCATCTTTATTCAAAATCAAGGTAAACTATTCCTGCTCAGCCTTT
This sequence comes from Dicentrarchus labrax, assembly GCF_905237075.1. Lineage (NCBI taxonomy): Eukaryota > Metazoa > Chordata > Actinopteri > Moronidae > Dicentrarchus > Dicentrarchus labrax. The sequence continues at coordinate 24,877,220 of NW_026136703.1, forward strand.
CCATTCATGTCATACAGCATGATTATTACATGAGCAGATAATTAATTGCTTACTTGCAGCACACTGATTTATTCAGGTCACCTGTCTGGGCAAAAAAAGTTTGCCCATATTGCCAACTTTTCATTAACCTTACTGGTTTTGAAGCATGTTCAACTTCATACAGTTATTAAAATGTTTCATAAGGCCAACAGCACATGCTCATTCAACAGAAGTAATAACAAACCCCTCAAAATAGGAGTCGTGAGGTTTTCACTCGACGGTGGCAATATACTCACAGCGTGTGCTCTTGCTCTTTCTGCGGTTGCCATGTCAACAAGTTGAGCGAGGCAGGTCAGGTTGAAAGAGGGCTGAGGTTTCTCTTCTCTCTGCTGCTAAATGTCTGGAGAATAGACAACCCTCACCCTGCCTGAGGAGACTGAGTAGACATATAAATCTGTCCATCTACCCATTCACCTGATAGCTGATACATTTTCTCTGGTCCGACACTCAAAGTGTCAGGTAAAAGAGTAACAGCTGGCTGTGATCTGTGGCCAGTGGGTGTATGTTAATTTCCTGCCATGGTCAGATCAGCATTTCAAGGTGTAAGAGAGAGCTGTGAGTGCAGCAGAGAGGGTTCATTAAAGTCAGTCAATCCTTGCAAGAAATAGGTTTTTAGAGAACAAAAGGGATCATATATGTTCTGAAACTAACAGCAAGAACATTTATTCAGAAATTAAAAGTTAAATATGACACAGATCTCCATCAGTTGGATAATACAAACTTTTCTCATGTCTACAGCCATCCCAACAAAAGTTGTCTTACAGGTTTTTAGCAGTGTTAAAAAGGGGCTCTTAAGTGATTTTACATGTCAAAGTAGATTTAATAGTCATGTTGAGTGGTACTCAGCCGGTGCAAATAGTTGGATAATGTTTTTTATGGCTCTGGAGGAGCTCTCTGAAGTCTGAAACAATTACCAAAGTGAAATTACTTGAGTATCTGAGCTTTGACTTGAAAATAACAAATTAATCACAGTCTGCTTGAAGATGGAGATCATGGAGTTTAAAGACGTGTGCCTTTGACCAGGCAATGAGAATCTGTCTGAAGACTATTGAGTTACATAATGGGAAATATAGGATCCAAGGTTTTTAGAGCTTGACTCATACTAGGGACTAAAAGTTAGGACACTTGTGATTCACCAACTTTATGGAAGAGCAAATCACCCTTAAATTCCAACGAAGTCATACGTACTGTACAATTGGGAAACTGAGAAGCAAACTGTTCAGGAACCAGTATCAGAGTAGAGGTATTATTAAAACATTTTAAACAATACCCAATCCTATACTTGAAAAATGTGACGTTGCAACATACCAATTTCCTGCCTTTACAAGTCAACCAGCATTGCCTGAATGCGCCACTGAACAACCGCTCATTATACGATGGCTTGTGGGATGCTGAGAGCTGAGAGCTACAACTCTGGTCGTGTCCCCTAAACTCCGGCAAAGGAAAGCTGTATTTCTCTGCCATTTAAAAAAAAAAAAGGAACAGGCCTCGTTAGCCTGTTTTGACATGTTAAGTCTGCGGATGCAGCAACAGATTTGGGAACAAGTCATTATATGCTCCCAAATGCACAGCTTTCACACAGCACGGTGGCAAATGAAAATGGTAAATGTCTGACACCAAGATCTGCCCAAAAAGTTACTTCCAATGTATCTCTGTTTCAGTAGGCGCCAAGAGACCAATGCCCTGGATTGAAGCATTCACAGACACATAATGAGCTACCTCAGTTTATATAAATACAGACAGAACCACGGCTTGTCAGTGTGTATAACCTTTTTGACAAATAAGCACATCATTACACCGGTTAGATTTACTTTCTAAGGTTTTTCTGGAGGCAATATGATGATGCTGAATGCCTCTTCCACAATTGCATAAGCTGCACATGTAGCAGGACAGAAAAGCAGATTTGTGGGGTGAATAAATACCCAAACATCTTTGCTTTGCTTGCGGCATCTCAGTGACAAGATCGGTGTTTGGCGAGCCACTTTGCTCAAAGACCTTGTGGTGAAAACACTGCCAAGAAAGCAAGAAAATTACACTCCTCCCTTTACATTTATTATTCAGTGTACCAAGGTGCCCAGAGTGCTCCATCCGCCATGTTTAGTATTCTGTTACAAGTAACGCCATGACTTTCTAAAGCTGCTGAGGAGAGGATGGCATTGTGATTAAAGAGAATAAGACTATGAGACTGAATGGTAATGCAACCTCCAGAGGACACAGCCATGAATGTACATACAGTCAGGAGATTCACAACCAATCATGCACTTACAGTACCGAGGCACAAAAAAGACTGACTAAGTTAAAAAAGTAAGAATAGCAAGAGAAGGTCGCTGCAACTAATCCCTGGCCTAGCTGGGAAAATGTGGGTGTATGGAGTAAACAAATAACACTCTGCTCAACCTCTGAGTTGTCCATCAGTGAGGTAGGCAACTGTATTTAAAACCCAGAGGAGCAGCTGAGTGTCCAACAACAGAAGACAGGGTTAGACTGTAGTTGTAGCTCCCAGGAGTAAATGTGTGGAACTGCCTGAATATTAAGCAGAGTACTAAACTGAAAACGTGCTCAGAACATTTTTATATAAAGTTTTGCAAAAAGAAACCAGATATCCCAAAACTAAACTCAGATTTGAATACCAAACAACTAAACTTTAGCAGGCATGTATGTCCAAATGCATGCACCAGTGTAACTTCCACCACATTTCATATCTGTGACGCTAGAAGGGTACGTGTTTGACAACTTGGTAGTGAGACCGGGTTGACCATGGTGTAGCCCAGGACTGAACTTTCTACTAAATTTCACTGCAATCCAATTGGTAGTTTATCCTGCACACCAACAAACTACAAACAGGACAGAAAACTTGACCTCTTTGGAGGAGGTGAGGAAGTAATGGATCTGATTAAAGGGCCAGACTGTGTCCAGAATTGGGCTACTTGATGTCCACAGACTAATCCTGACACTGATGAGTCAGAGGAAAGAGAGAAGAGAGAGGCTGGGCGGATATAATGAGGAAATGCCTCTGAAAAAAGGGTGGGAGGAATCGTGAGAGAGCATCAGAGAAAGTGAGAGAAGAGAGATAACGAGAGAAGGAAGGACAGAACGGGATAGAGAGGAAGAAGTGACAAAAAGAAAAAGAGCAAGATGGTTCTTTATGGATTAGTGGACTAATCGCCTCTCTCTTGCTGCTGTCAGCGAGAGAGGCCACACACAGCACAGCCTCCCACAGGATCAGCAAACACAATATAGAGCTCTCTCATCTTCTCTCTCTCTCTCTCTCTCTCTCTTTCCACTATTACGCCATCCAATTGTTTCTGAGTGTATGTGTTTCTCCCTCTCTCTCTCTCTAGTGCTTGCTTTCCAAACTAATCAGGGCATCTCAGCTGAGAAGCCAAAGGGGAGAACGACACTCCAAGCTGCTTCCTTCTCGCTCCACCTCCCCATCCTTGTCCTTCCTTCCTTCCCTCCTCCTCTTTTCCTGTCTCCTTTTTCCTCCTCTTATACCCCATTTCTATTGTCCTTTCTTTATATTCTCGCCTACTTCTCCTTCCCTCCAGCTCCATCATCTCATCCCCCTTCCTCACTCATCTCCCGGGTTCGTTTTCATCAACCTGCCTTCTTCCCTCCAAGCCTCCATGTCCTCTCCCCCACTCTCTTCCCTTCCCTCCCCCTCAGGCTTCTGTGGAGAGTTGGATAAGTGGGGCTGGGGCGGATGGGTGGGGGGTAGCGGGTCAGGAGGACTTCCAATCCACTCAGTGAAACCCAAACTCGTCTTGGGATTGTGTGGAAGCAGCTACAGGCTCCAGGAGAGCCCCCTCGGTGGAGCACTCTGAGCATCAGGCGGGGTTTTAAGTCGGATAAATACTTGGCCAAGGGCGAAAGTGTTGAAGAGTAGATCCTTCCTCTGTGATTTCCTTCCACACTCCCTTTCTTCTTTCCTTTCATCTCTCATCCACCCCCTTTTTCCTCACCCGCTGAGTCTGGTAAGTCTCTTCCGCTTAAGTTACACGGCCATCAAGCCAGGTTCCCCAGGCCAAATCGTCCGCATCCTTCCGCCCGACTGCGTGCATCACTGGCACCGCAAAACCATTTTGAGCCCAGGTAATTCCCATAATTCCCTGCGAGCTGGAGCCTGTCAAGTGAGCCTCGTTTTTCCTGACACTCCCATTCCCATTCTCGCGCTGCCTCATCTCACTTTAGTCTTTGTCACGCACAAAAATATTCATCTTACCGAGTCATTTCTTCTGGTGTCGAGTCTCAAAATTGTATGAAATAAAGACTTACCATGAGATTACCACTTCAGCTTAATTGATTCCTGTATTGAGGATCTACTTCTGTCAAGCTACAATCATTAGTGAATGCATGGTCTGATTAACAAGGCCAGATGAAGTTGTCCGGGCTGTCAAGACGGATAAAAATGACCTTTGAGGTGTTTTGCAAAAAAATGTAATTTGCATTGGAACTTTTTTTCTAGTTTCATTAACACTAAGACTCCACGCTGGACTAAATGACAGATTAACATGGATGCTGGCTCTGCAGAGCTTTACCTGCAGCTCAGGATCAGAGGGCCGGCTCTTTCCCATCACTTTGTGGTTTTAGCCTGACTCACCTCTGTGATTCAGGTGTCCAATTAAATTACTTTCACATCTTTCTCTTCTGTATCATGAAAAACACTGCCAGGGTGACACTAACAGCAGGGGCTGACCATTCGTTTTCTCTCTACCAATATCTGTGATGACTTTCATAACAAAAAATAAAACCATCTTTCTCAGCCAATTAAATTGTGTGGCACACTACAAGAACTGAGGTTAACACCGGCTGAAGAGGCTTTATTAAACTCTGGAAATATTTTAGAATTTATACTCTGAGCCAGAGCTGTGCTTTCTGTAACCTTTTCAGATTGCCGATGTTAGTGTCAAGAACAAGAATGCTCTACATGGCTTTGTCAGTTGGAGTGGGAAGATTATAGGAATCAGACAGACAGTGTTTCAGTTTGAGCGAAAGGTCTTAAACAAGGCTTATGCAATGCTTTTCAGATTGTTATCACTGTGTGTGCTCTGAAATCACTGTTATACCTTAAGTGCATGTTAGAAAGAAGACAAACTAGGAGAACTTTCTTTTATCTCCCCTGCAATAAAACCGCCAAACAGACATTTCTGAACTGTTTCATGTCGTATGAAAATTGTGTCTGTTCAAGATTTTCTAAATGTAGGATAACGAGTAAGATGACATGCTCTTCTTTGGGTTAAAAAGCTCCTTCAACCCCAAAGACTCATTCAACCTCCACTGAAGAGACAACAAATACTTGGCTGTGAAGATCAAATGAAGGCAGTTTTTTCAAAAATTCTGAAAATCTTCTGAAGGTTTTTCTTTCTTTATATTGTGTTAACACTCATGTTGTTACAGAAACCTAAAGGCTAAAATCTTCTAATACCCACCAATACAGATGTAGTTTTTGACCTCAATATCGAATATATATATAGAACAGTTTTCTGACTCGTCTCAGTCTGAGATCACTTCCGCATTGATCAGTTGATTTTTGGTTCATCACAGAGCTCCCACAGAAAGATACTGATGCTAAACAACCTTGTTGAAGGTGGGGTAAGCGATCCCAGGTAATGTGATTCTAATCCAATTCACTTTTTTTTTTCCAAATTCAGTGACTATCTCCTCATAGTCTGCTAGCTTTCTGGCAGTTGTACACAGCCCTAGCTCTGTAAATGGGAAAAAAAGTGGCTCGCAGTGAGACACACAACACTACTCCAACCAAGATTCGTGTATCAGGTAATGTTAAATGACTTGCCCATGGACATCTGTTCTAGTTTCCACTTCAATTTACTTTTATTCAGTTCACTTTCTAGGAATTTCTGCCCATCAGTCAAGCTGGAGCTCAAACTGGTGCCTCAACAGACAACTGAGACGGGATCTGGAGGCCTTATAGCTTGAGCTTTTTAATTAAGTGCAGCAACTAATGCTCTGACATAAAGAATGTCAGAGTAGGAAAAGACAGTGGCAGTAAAGATGTTTAAATCTCCTACTACCTCTTATTGGTTAGACAGGGCCTGGGCATTACTTGCATCTAGCTATTGGCATATCGCCATTGCATATATGATTAAACATAAAAGAAAAGTAATTTATTATTTAGTCTGTACTGACTGTAGTTCTTTTGTGTTTCCAATTCTGTTCCAGGATCTCCTCACACTTTGACAAACTTCATGACCATAGTCCAGCGACAGTCCGGTACAACCCCTCAAATACTGATGACGCTGCACCAATCCGTTGATCTCACACTCCATCTTATACCGAGATCATATCATAGGATAGTTTTGTCGATTGAGATGGTCATTGTGTCAGATTAGGAAGTCATAGGATCATTCAGTTTTCCCATGGCTTGGCCTTTTATGACTTCATGACTTAAGGGAAGAAAGCAAGCACCAGGGAGCAACTTCACTGTTCCACCCGATGGCACCAACAATGATGTTAATGTCTTACACTACACAGAGTTCTATGAGTGAAATTGAAAATGGAGCCCTTCATGGTCACTGGGCAGCGAAGGCGGACTCAGTTGGTATGTGTGAGTGTGAATGTGTGGGTGCGGTGGAGGGATGGATGGATGGATGGATACATACAGAATAAAATGAGCTGTTATTGAACCCAGCCCTAGTTTTGCCGAGGCCTTTATTAGACTCATATTGTAGTATGATCACGGGTAACATCAGTAATTAACAAGACCCAAAGATGAGTTCAAGTATCAAGCAATCTCTCAGTGATTATATTCTATTATACTCCTAAGTATAGCTCCTTCACTGTGAGTGTATAAAGGTAAATGGTGGAACAAGATCTGGATCAAGGTCTCTATTCCCTGCCACTGTGTGATGCTATGATGAAAAACCAGTACAGAATACTCAGCAGCTCAAGCAGTATTCATACAGAATAGATGCAGTCTGACTACCTGCTGTATAATGGCATGCAACAGTACAGTACAGTTCAGCTTCGGTAGAGCTGCAGGAGCAGGAGCATAAGGGCTGAACAAGCGCTTCCATTTCCATGTGCCTTTGGCATTTGTGTTGCTGACTTTACGGCATCACAGAAATACTAAAAAGAACAGTGTCCCTTCACATTAAATCACTCCTGCTACTCTATGAATCTTTTACAGACTTATAGGCGTACTCTAAAAGAGAAGGGAAAAGATGAGGATCTGCAGAAGAAATTTCCATATGCAAAATATACAACCCATGCTGTAACGCTACAAAGCTGGTTGAAAATCCACTATTTTTCCCTTTGAAGTTGAGACAGTATTCTTGTAGTCTCGCGATCCCAGACAATCAGAAATCTGAGCGCCTACCAATTGTCTGGGGATTTCTAAATGCAAGGTAGTTACTTAAGTGTCAGTGAGAACGGCAGCTAACTAACGTAAACCCCTTACTTCAAGGACACGCCGTTCCTGAAACACTCATTCTCTTCCGTAGTGAAACAAACTGGAGATATATCACAGTTACTTTGTAACACGGTGCACAAAAAAACACCTGTCACCACCCTAAAGTCTTTTAATAACCCTAAAGGTTATTCAAACTTTGGAATTGTTTCCACACAGTTTTAACAACAAAAGCTGAGAGACAGTCGTCAGTCTCTACTGCAGGAAGCGTTTAGAGACTGCCTTGTGAGTCCAGTATTCTTACTGCTTTGGAAGGAGACTTTCTTTTTTATTGTCCTTCCTTATGGTAAAGGAGTGATCTTTTGTCAAGGAATATATAGTAATTGAGATGCCACCTCATGTACCAAGGCAGAGTCCTTGCTGCAGCAGTCATGGATTTAAATCTGACCTGTGGCCCGTTGCTGCGTGATATCCCCTCTCTCCCTCCCACCCACCCAAAAAAGTAATATTTAGTAATATAAAAGATTCATGTTCCAAAGTTATTGATGTTTTCTGTGTATTTTTCTGAAAATAAAACATTACATTTGGTAAACTATTTAAAGAAAGCATGTGAGCTGAGGAAGACCGCAGTGCTATAAGTGTATGGTATTTATGTATGTGTTTATTACCATATTCAGTCAAGACTGTAATGTGATATCAGCACAGATGGAGGACGTTTCTGTTTCTGTATGAGGGGAAACACTGAACTGTAAATATTACTTATAATTTGTAAAAGGTGTTTAACACTTTAACATTCCCATGTTGGATGCAATCGTGAGTGCCGAGGGTGGGATGGGCCACGAGATAGCATGAGACTTATAAAAATTTCCTTTTACATCTTTCTAATGATGTGTAATTACATATAATGGATAGTGATATGGAAATTATTACGGCAATTATGGTAATCGCTCTTTAATGGTGCTGATCAAAGTTTCATGGTCCTATACATTTAATATTGTGTGTGTGTGTGTGTGTGCAGCGCTGTGTGTTCATGTGAATGCATTTGTACATGTGCGTGTCTGAGCTTAAGTTCAGAAGCATGTTTCGTCTGAATGTTTGCTTGCGAGTCGAACACGATCGCATGCCCTCTAACACGGATGGGTGCATTGGTTGAGCAAAGCCGACCGGCTCTCTGCTGATGGCTGCAGATACATAAGTGGGACATTAATCCTGAACAGTCTTGTGACAAACGGGGTGTAAGACATGAGGGAGGACGGCTGGGAGAGATGGACAGAGGGACGGACGGAGGAGGAGTCACTCAGATTGGCCTCTGTCACACTAATAGGAGGAAGAGTCATTCAGATGTCAGTGTACACACAGTCCTCTGGCTCAGTCTGGGTCGATTATATGGGATGACGGCAGACAGACAGACTGACTGACTGGCGACAAACAAACACTGACAGAAGGACATAGGGACAGATTGACAGATGGAAAGTGGCAGAATATCCTGCTTGAAAAGAGCTCAGCAAAAGTAAACAAGTGAAAACATATTTAGTAGGAGCGTAAAGATTTACCAATATGAGTCGCAAATTGGTTTTAATGTAGATGTGACTATGTCGGTAGGCGGACCCCTGGATTGACTTGTTCCATATTAGGGTGAATCATATTGTAGCCAATGTATCTTAATACATATCGGATTGTCTTACATTTTGTGATACACTTGTCAGCTATGTTTTGATAAATAAAATAATGTAATAAAATCACCACTAATGTCACACTGCTTTGTTGGATAATGTGACAAAAAGTCAAATGCAACCTTTGCCAAACTAAAATGAGTATTTCATATGAAAGCTGGGCAATGCAAAAACAAATCCAAATATACTCCAAATTCCACAAAACAAGTAAAGAGAGAATAAGAAATAATCAAAAGAAGTCTGAAGTCTGGTCCAAACTGTCGGCAGCGTGTCAATACACTTGGAAATGATGCAGCTGTATTGGTTTTTATCAGTCTGCCAGAAAACAAAGAGAGATTTATGTCCTTGAAATGAGCCGTGCTTTTTCTTTCTTTCCTTTTTTTTTTGGGCCTTTCTCCAAGATGGTAGTGTAAGACCACTGAGCCTTTGTACAGTTGAGCTATATTGTGAAGACATAATTCATGTAGGCATTGTCACATTAAATGGTTGTCATTTTACTGACCTGCCTCAGGATAGTGGAAAAAACAAACTCCTTTTGTTGATGGACAATGAATATTTCAACCAATGCTGAAACGCAGTGCTACTCAGTATCCCACAAATCACAACCCGGGATTACAAAAGTCTCATAGCCTCCTCCTCCTCCTCACCCACTCTGGAAAAACTCCTGACTGAAAAACACCAGCGGTCTCGTAGTATGAAACGCCAACTGGTCCGCTAATTATCCAAATTCACCACAGCTGTGGCGTTTATGTCCCGCAGCTCGCCAGTGTTTCAGTTTAACGAGTGAACCTGTTAACTGGCGACTTTATTCGGCTGAAAGTCAGCAGTTAAGGAGGAGGCACGAGGAGGAAGATGCAAGCGATAAGTACAAGGAGATACTGAGATGAATCCCGCTATCATGTTGTACCCACTCAGAAAGTAATTAGCAAAAACAACAAAAATGCCGGCGTAAATACCGCATACAATGCTTTTGAGCCATCCTAAATCACAGCAGGGGAAATTCCTTCAACGCGACAGCCCTGCATGAGGAGACACATGCAGATGTTGCCTCATTTTAAGGGTTTGTAAGCTGAAAAAGGTTTGAAACCACTGTGCTTTATGTGCAGTCCTGATGAATAAATGTATTCTACTTATTATTATAAGTAGGCAGCAACCTGCATGTATCTTATTGGTTTTAAGAAATGTCTTCACTTCAAAAGCATCAACTGATTAACTCGTCCAGCTGCATCTTACACTGTCAAACTCTTTGCCTCTAAACTTGGCATATCAATGCTTCTCCACAGTCAACCACAGGGCCAATTGGGGCTCACCAGGGCTGAGCTGTCTGCCATTTTCCCTCAAGACAAGACATCTGTGTCGCGCTTGGCCTCCTGTCGCCAACAGAGAGCTTTTGTCAAGTGAGATTAACTTTGAATTAAAGGAAGAGAGGGGGTCAGAGAGGAGTTTAAACGGGCAGCAGACCTGACGTGCAGCATTTGACCCAGAATTCATCCTCGAAACACAAGGATATAGAGACAAAGAGACAGAAAACGTTCATCTGTGTTCATCTGAAGCTTTAACATTTGTTTTCATGCAACCGTCATATCTCAATCATAGGCAAATATCTGACATCTGACAAAATAAATATATTTTCTATATTCTATAAACATTAATGTCTAACAAGGACATCTCTGATAATAAATACATCTTTTGAGTACGGACATCGCAAGTTATTCAGGTTGCCTGTCTTTCTTTGACATGTTCCTTTGATTAACTGAGTAAAGTGAATGTATTGTTTGTATTTGTTTGCCTGATCAATCGATCACTGTAATCTGCTGAGTCTGACAGATCCTGATACCATTCTACTAGATGACAGCCTGAACAACAGCCTCTACCCTTAGTCGCTGAAGGTTAAGGTTTCATTTTGCCTCGGCCTTCGTTATAAACGGCAACAAAAAGCCCTGACTTCAATCAACCAAAGGACACTGCATTATGGGACAGCTTGCTTTGTCACATCTTCTCCCTAAACCTTCAGTCAACTCAGTTTCTAAGACTTGGTTCTCCTCAAAGGTCCAGAGTGTTCCCATTCTAACAAAATCATGAAAGAATGATTTGGTACCAATTTCTTATGAGGCACCCTTTATAAATGGTTTATAAGTTGTATCTTTTTTATTGAATAATAAAACATTTACTAATGCTTTGCAGATCAGTTATACCCATTTTACACCAAAATTAGCACATACTTGCAGATTCTTTAAACGCAGGTAGACCAACAAAAAAAAATAGGCGACTGACTTCTTTCCTACTGCCAGTAGGGACAATGTTACAGTGGTTAATTTTTCTAAAATATATTTTACTTCAGTCTCTCTTTCTCGACAAATCAGGACGAGCGCTCTCCCCTCGCTGTCTAACTATGCTGCATCTTGCAAGAACCAAATCTGTGTTTCATGTCAGTGGGTGTGACTGGGTTTCCTGTCCAGTGAGAAAGGAGCTTTATAAGACATTAATAGGAACAAATTTGGGGTTGCCAAGTTGTGGGAAATCTCTTTCACTGGTGTTTATCCTCACTTAGCATTAGCTTATCTAGATGTCTCCAATGGACCATTCTACAATTTACCATCTGGTAAAGTACTGCACTGGCCCAAAATACACTTATTTACTTAACATAAAACTTAATAGTTAACAGCTAAAACTACAATCTTGATGAATTACTGTGAAACAGTTTATTAATCACCTATTTCTAATCATTATTTGAGAAGACGTACCAACTTTTGCTGGTGCTGGTTAGAAAAACAAACCACACCCAACTCTTTATTAATGGCCAGAGTGCAACAAACTTCTGTTACTCTTTAATGACTTGATGGTTTATTACAAAGTGAGACACCCAAGAGGCTTTATTAATGATTTATTCATATTTATTACAGCAGATGGCCTTCTGGAGAAATTAAAGTGAAATAAAGACAAAGAAAGTGTCATGAGGGGGAGGATAAACACCAGCCAAACTTATTTTTCACAACTTGGCACTTCAAAATATGTTCTTAACAATAGCTTATACTAGATCTGGAAGGCACCAGTAAATGATTTATTAACCATTTAACCAGCCGTAATATTTCCAACTTATAAACCCTTCTTAAATCATCAAGTGGTACCAAATATTTTTTTTTTCTCTGAAAATGGATCATTTCTATCAAATGCACTGTTAATACTCGTAGAAAATCTGGAAACCACAATGAATGGACCCCCTGTCTGCTCTCTGTGGCTGAGATCAGGAAACTGCCCACACAGCCTGTGTGATGGTCTGCCACGCCAAGAAGACTATCGGCCAAAGCCAGACAGAAGTGACACATCATGTCTCTGTATTGTTTACTACCGAGCTGAGACCGTTTACTGTCCAGTTGCCAGGAACAAACAATATGGAGAACAGCCCAGGGAGGCTCTGGCTTGGCCTCGATACTAAACTCCAGGGCAGCAACAGATCGGACCGAGACAAAACCACAATAACACTGACGTTTCCAAAATGAGATTTGGCTATTTTAAAATGCCTGTTCTCACCAAGTCGCTGGTATCGAAAAAAGACTTTGTGGTGCTATTAAAATGGCTAAATCATAACACTTTCCACAGGCGGGATTGTCTGGAGTTCTGGCAGAGTGAAAATTGGCTTTACGGTTTGTACAACATGAGGAACACCGGTGTTTCCTGCCAAACACTTTAAGGAAAGATATGAAAACACTTGAACACTTTTAAAAATAAGCACTGGCTATGTGCCTTCTGTTTCTGGACTAATAAGCTGTTTGGTTTATACGTCCTGTTCCTGCGGATAACTGGACAAATGTGGACAATATGATGGACTTCCAGCAGCTACAGTTGAGTCTGATAACAAGATCAAAAGAAGACTTTCTGGAGCCATTTTGCAGGGTTTCTACCTTGCGCCCCAAATCACCCACTAAGCCCTCGCCCTATGCATTAATCCATGATTCTTTGAGCCGCTACCAATGAGGGCTGCCTTGATTTCTACTGCAAGAAACTTGGGTAGAAAGGGTTGGAAGTTGTTCCGCTTAATCTGCCACTTTCATTATACTTGAGGGCACTGTGGGTTGAGTGACCAGCATGGGGAGAAAGAAAGAGATTTGAGGGACCCATGTTTAATCATGTTATCTAAGTTAAACATATATGATCAAGAAATATATTCTGATAAAGGTATTAACACAAAGTCATTGAGGAGATTAGAAGCAATGTTGTAATGTTTTTATTATTCTTTAATTTAATTTAATTTAATTTAATTTAATCCAAGCAGTGCTCTCACTCTGTCTGCTCTTCACTTGGAAATATTTCAAATAAATTCACACTGCAGTGCAGCAGAGACTGAACAGTTCTCTAGTTTCGTGTTTCACTGGTACTCAACACTGAGTGTTACTCCAAAGTGAAGGTGAGGGCTCAGGAGGCACTTTAGGTCAGAGCTTTACACCCTCAGGCCCTCGACACATGATCAGCAGCAAAACAGGTTTCTTGCCCTTTGTGAGATGTTGTTTTCCAACAGAGCGAGGATGTCGAAACAATACATTTCACGCCTCGCTGCTATGCTTAATGTCCAATCAATTTCAACTCTGACCTTATTTCAGCCAGAGAAAATCAAAAAAAGTTTAGGAATAGCAAAAAGTGTCAGGTTGCAATGTTACTATGGAATGAGTGAGAGACGGTGGATCATGAATGAATCAGTGAATGCGAGTGCAACTCAGACAACCTTTCAATGCACAACCAATGAGATAAATAATAAATAAATAAATAAATAAATGATTTATTTTTGGATAAGGACAGTGCACATTAATGAACACCGATATTTAAACATCTCTGTAAACATGCCGGAATATAGCAAAGCTGCTAATTTGCATCCGTAGTCCCTAATAAATAAATAGAAAAAATACAAATAAAAGAGAAAGTAAATAAATAGATAAAATACAAATACAAGAGACAACACACACAGCACAATACATTACACAATCAAATGATGACATCAGATGACAGCTGCATGAAAGTAACCTCTAAAAAACCAAAATTATATAAAATCATACCACAATCAAAACTTAAACATGGTGGAATGAAGCAGTCAGACAAGACTGCCAGGTGAAAAGGCAGACAGTAAACAATGGCACAATGCCTCTGCATCGTGCTCTGCACTGAACCCTGTTGCCTCCATGCAAACCACAGATTATATTCAATACCAACGTTTTTCAAATTCTGTCTTTTTGCAATATTCAGCTGGACTCCCACAATCACGAGATCATACGAGAATCCCTGCCAGGCTTCAAGCTATGCGCTCGTGTCCAAACCACAGTGGTTTTCACCAATCAGCGTCCTCTGAGAAACTAGTGGCGGCTACGGCATGAGCTACAGACGTGGTTTAACACTGGTGGCTGCTAAAGAGGTTAGCGTAGCTGCTGCTAGCATCAGTTATATCAGAACTGGAGAGTATTTCTTCACTGAAAGAAGAACAAAGAACGGCACGATACTGAAGGCTTTTCTTGATGGAAAAGACGATTTTCACTTTTCTCTTGACTGACTTCAGTAAGAGTTTGATTACATTATATGGTTTGTCACCTGTCATAGACAGATGGTTCATCCAATCATCTGTCAAGTATTTTTTGAAAGTGCCTACCCTTTTCCAATCAGTTTCCAACAATGACTTCTCAAATCAACTGGCGCAATCAGGTTACAATATCTGCAGATACTGCAGTATGGTTGAGGACGGTAGTTCTGGCAGATTGACTGTGGTTTAGGTTCAGGTTGTGCACCTAAAACACCAAGCTGAGTTTAGAGAAAGGTTGCAGTTATAATTAATAAAAAGGCAAAAGTTAATTACAGGTCTATGACGGTGGTGGATGCTCTGGTGCATCCAACCCCCCGACCTCCACACCCTTCTTTCAGATGTTCTAGAGCACACAGTGAACATTAGCATTGGACAAAAATTGTAAGGAGCTGAATTGTTCAATATGAATGTAATTCCTGCACACTGATGCACACAAGTTGTATCATTGTTCGTGTCTAGAAGCCTCAGGAGACGCAAACAGACAAGAATACAATGCAGACACAAGCAGTTTAAATGTTTAGTTTTTCCCCACACTTGCCAAAATCATTCAGGTGAAATAGAAATGAAAGAGGCCTCTAAACGCAGTATCTGTGAGTATTTTTTTTTACCCATGAGCCACTGATAGACTTCATCCTTAAACACGCTGCAAGAAATAAATGGCCATAAGAAACAGAAACACTATTCCAATTCCCATGGTGCAACAGCTTTCTAGGAATCGTTTCCATGTTTATTGAACAGAAACAACAAATCAGAAGTGGTTCCATATCAGCAATCTCACATGTGTACTGCTTATTTGCATGATGAGATAAAACAAGCGTTCCTCGTGACTGTTCAAGCGTACAAAATGTGATGAATAATGCACCGCCGCTTTGGCCCAAAGGCAGGAAGCTTCGAGGGAAAAAACGCGACTGAGAAACATCTGTCACCAAGTCAAACAACTGCAAGATACAAGACAGGTACAAGACTCCAGGTGCAGGAACGTCGGTAGGCAAAGAACACACACAAAACGCCTGCACACAGTCTACACAGATTTAAACTAGAACTGCACGTTACGAGAAATTTCACTTAAAAATTAAAGACATTTTTGAGGAAATCTTTAAAATTACTGCATCCTTGCTGTGTAACTGTCCACTCTGGATAACATGACAATTAGTTTTCTGCTATTTAATAAGAGGATACTGCGGCTGCATATGCATTAAACCATGATACCAATAGATAAACACAAGCGGTGTGTTTATTATTCCTCCGTCAAGGCCCCCAGCGAACCACTTGGTATAAAAAAGTACTCAATGTAAGAATCTGTACCCTGAGTTTTGCAGACTGTGCATACAGTTGAATAATTGATGCCCTGAAAGTAACTTTTCCTCCAGGATATAGACATTGTTACACAATCTGCATCAGGCCAGCAGAGGCAGAAAGAAAGTCTTTTGTGATAAATTTGCAACTTTTGGAAAAACAAATCTCCCTAAACAGACTCGAAAGGTTTAATCCTTAAAGATTTAAGAGTTAAAGCATGGCCACAAGCTGTAAAACAGCACATATACACAAGTATTAATCTCCATCCTTTTCCACTGGAAGCTGCTCACATCTTAAACCATCAGAAGAGCACTGATAGGATCTGTAACTTTAGATCTACAAAAGCTCCATTAGTAAGATGACATCAAACGACCAATTAACAGTAGTAATAGAAATTCTCTCTGACGCGCTCAGAAAAAGCAAGTCACGATCGCATGTAGATCCTGCTGTGTTCATGCCTCTGTGCACTCTTTAGTCAAGTCAAATTTATTCCTATAGCACATTTAAAGACCACATGACCTAACCAAAGTGCTTTATGAACAGATAATTAAAATCATTTATACCCAAGCAGAGAGCAGGATTAAGTCTTAATGATAAAGTAATGCAAAAAACTAATAAAACAGCCATTATAAAAGGCCAATTAGTAGTACCAAGTTCATTCAAAAGTCAAAGAAAAGAGGTGAGCCTTGAGCTGTGAACTTTGAACAATCACCCCTGAGCTTCTGCAGAGGCCGAGGGACGACCCGAAGTTACTGGAGTGACCGGTGGGCTACGCAATGTCAGATAGGTAAGATGGAGCCAATCCGTGAAGTGCTTTGTAGACAGATATTAAGCTCTAAAACTGGCGTTGTTGTTCAAGATATTCCACTGCAGGAGTCTCAAGCTGCTTTTCTGTTTGTTTCATATTGATTTAAATGACCATTTCATATTCAATTAAAATAAATTAAAAAAACAAATATGATGCAAAATAATGTCAAAGGTGTGCAAATTTCTATACTGTGTCTGCAACAAAGAAGTGGTTAAAGTTATAGAAAGGATTGTGGTTGTAGCAAATAAACTATTGTTAGGGTTATGCAACTTGGTAGTGATTAGAGAGAGATTGTAGAAAGAAAAGAGCATTATTTGCAAGTCTGGGATGGGACACAATCTCCAGTCTCAGTGTCACGAAGGTCATTTGTGATGCTGCGTAACAGGCTGAAAGATGTGATGAAGCCTGATGAGGTGACTGTGTGAACAATTATTCCTCTTGAAATGCAAAATATTGAAGCGTTTTGATTTGAAGTGAATTTTATCACACAAGACGAGTGAAATCCATATCTTTTATGCCTGTTAACTGTAACACACAAGCTGTGTGTTCAGCCCTCTCGCTGTTAACCTTTAATATCTTATCGCTCATTTCTTCCGATAATTCCTCAGATTAACCGCAGGGAGTACAGTTTGCCATTAATCATGTGTGTCACATGCTCTCTTCTATTATTCTCATCAATTTTCTGCAGCTTTATCGTCAGTATGGTGTCGCCTGCTGTGCAGAGTGAAACACTGTAAAAATGGATTCAATCAGATTCTCCAGTTAACAGTCTCCATTAAGTCTTTGGGAATATTTCCATAAAGGAAGGATCAATAATGAAAAAAGTTTGTGGTGTCACACCTTGAAATGTCCTAATGGCAACTTTATTTGTTAGGGGACTTAATAGATTAGATACTTAAGCAGTAGTTGATATTAGACAGCAGGAGTGCAGTGGTGATGGCCAAGCAGAATAAGCATTGGGAAAGTTATTCTTGTGGCCTCATATACTCCAAATACCATCCCATACTGGGATTGTCTACATATTTCACACACGTGCATGTTCAGCTGAAAAGACTGTGAGTGTAAAGCTGAAAATATAGAGGATAAATAAAGTGCAAAGGGTTTATTTTGGTCCAATAAAAAGTCACGAAAAGCCCTACAGGTATTATTTATTAACTTATTATTAAGTCATTTGTGTTTGCAGAAGTCAGGATTCTAAAAAGATTTGTTACAGGAGACATTTTGACATTATCACATTTGAAAAGATGTAAATAACTGAATGAACAATGGCTGACATGGCCAACTGGGACACTTGAATTGAACCGAGCAATCATTAATGCTATTGGTAATCCCTGTGCTTTTCCTTCCTCGATTTACAGATTTCCTGGAGTTGTTTGGTCAATAAAATGTCAGAAAATGTTGTCCCCAAAGCCCAAGGTGACATCCTCAAATGTATTGTTTTGTCCACAACCCAAAGATATTCAGTGTCACTGGGTCATTGAGGACTGTTTTCTTCTTAAGAGTGACTTGTTTTTCCTCCATCCGTTCACACAGAGGCACATCGCTATGGGCAAGAGTGTCGGGGAAGAAACAGCTGGTGCGTCTGTGGAGCGAGCAGCCGGCTATCGTATGATCACGGGAAAAAGCGGATTGAGGCAGAGCTAATTGCCAGCACAGTAAACTGCATCAAAACAGGAAGACAGTGCTAATAAAGCCCTCCTCTTTGTTTGATTGGCTGTCTGGGCCAATTGTGACATTGACTAGCGGCACCTTGCGCTTAAAAGTTTAAAGTATTTGAACTTTTATGCCTGTCTAGAAAACAACACAATGCACGGCGCACGAGAGGAGCGCACACCAAGCGCGCCGCGCCAAAGGGCCACAATGGTTCTTCAGGCGACAGGGAGGATGATCTCATCAGTGTCAGCTTCTTTTGCCCTTTAATCTGTCTTTTACTCTTAAAGGACTTTTTTACTTTTTCACTTTTACTCGAGTAAAGAAGTTGAATCAGTACTTCTACTTTTACCGGATTTCTTTCTTCACACAAGTATCTGTACTTCCGCTGGAATAAAGAATGTGTGAACTTTGGCCTCCTCTGTATGCACTTGAATAAATGAGGCACCATCTTGTTCATCCTCTGGGAGAGCGAATGTGCTTACACACACTATTCACCGTGTATGAGAGGACATTTTGGCCTGATATTAGCTGAGATGAAAGGTCACCATCGGCTTGGGATTCGACTACATTCTGTAAAACTTTCACAGCTTCAAGCGTCAATGTATCATATTTCTTTTCATCTATAACCCACTGCATAGCATCAGAGTGACATCTACTGAATGACTCTCCAAAATGCACCAAAAACACAACAGCAGACACTGAGTGGCTCCCAGCGAGCTGCCACCACGGCACAGTTACAGCAACAAGCGGCTGTGTCTCGTACTTACATCCCACCATCATCATGGCCACAGAGAAGATCTTCTCCCCGTCCGTGGTGGGGGCGATGTTGCCAAAGCCAATGGTCGTCAGGCTGGTCATGGTGAAATACAGAGAGGTGATGTACAGAGAGTATTTTCCGGGGCCGCCCTCCCATTGGCCAGAACCGCTGGCATTGAAGCGGTAAGGAGACCCGATGCCGATAGCCAGCTGGTAGAGCCAGCTGTCCATCTTGATCTTGTTGGTGGCCTCGTCGATGACCTCGTAGTCTCCGATGCTGTACCTGTTGAAGACAAAGTCTGATCTTTAGTTTACCAGCTTAACCAAACTGAGGTCTGGATAAGAGAGATCGATCTTTGTGTTTATTGAGGGCAAAAAATGAAACGTGGTAGCACTCTAAGCCATTGTCAGTGTAATACAGTCAGCAGAAATGGCCATTTATAGAGAGCCAACAACACAATCAATATCAAACAGTTTCACAAACAGTATAACTGATGATCTAATGCAGTCTTTTTGGAGTCTATGGAGTATGGGGCCTTTTATCTTTGAGTGTAACTGCTCCTAACTGTTGTCATTTTACTGCAGCCATTTATTATTAGTGTTATTGTTGTATTATTGTTATTTTTTGTAGGTTTCATTGATTTATCTGGGTTAACAGTAAAATATAAATGGGTAATGCAGTGATTTTTAAAGTGGGGCCTCTAGTGGGAAACAACAAAAAAAGTTAAAAAAAAAATCTAATCACTCATCCTTGACTTTTATTATTATAAAATATAATTTATAACATATAAGCTCAAAATCTTATTGGCCATGTCAATCTGTCTAATTGCCTGACAGTCAAAACATCATTCATCACATAAACTGTCAGTATATCCACAACACTGTCTCGTCGGCTCGTGTTTATTATAGACACGTTTTTGGATCCATTATTGAATCTAATGTAATGATTAAATATTTGAAATACAAATGTAATAAATATTGCATTAATAAAAAGGAAGGAAATATATTCAGAAGTTGTTGTGTTTTATTTTATTTTTACATTTGCTGCAGTATTGGCCTTTGCACTGAAGATCTAATGTGTCCCTGAATGTAGGCCAACGGATCGGGACTAATAAAGGCATTGTTTTCTTGTTTTTCTCATGTCTACAGTCATACCTCCTTCATTAGCAGAGGCCATTTATGGGCGGCTCGTTCACGGACACATGAGATCATGCAATAATAATTAGAATTACACTTAATTTGATCATGCAATTATGTGTTTTAACCCTCACCTGTCTCTAAATGACCATTTCTGCTGATGTTATTGTGCTGATGAAAGCTTCAATCTGAAACAAGTTTGTTTTGTGACTACAGTAAACCGAGCTCTGATTCACTGTTATAGGTTTGGAGCTGTGTGAACTCTTATGGTACAGACACACTGGATCCATTGACCGATGACAAGGGGACGGATCTTATTCACTGTCTACGGAGCGCAGGAGATCAGGCTTTGCGTTGCATGATGGATACGCCACAGCGAGTTAACTGACCTTCGCTGTATCTGGATTTGCATAAAATCAAGATTCTAGTTCTACATCATCCATTTCTCGCTTCAAATGTTTCCAGAAACACATTTCTGTTCAGCCCTAATATGTAAAAGTTTGTCTGCCCGCCGGAATTGCAGGAATTAAACACTGCTGCCACCAGACTGTGGAAGAGTTTGCCTCATTATAAGATGTTCTCTATTTATTCTAATTATTTATTTTCTAACTTTAGCTTTATTTTTTGCCTGTATAATATGATACAGATAGAGTTTTTAACACCTTTAAAACATTTTTAACACCAGTTTAAAAACTGACTCATACACTAATAATATGCAACCGCAAACACATTCTGGGTAGTAACACAATACCATCTGGATTATTTGTATGTACATTTATATGCAGATCCTTCCTACAGTATCCACTCATAGAGACTAAAGCATGATAAACTTGGGAATTTAGTTAAGATTAGGGAAAGATTGTTGTAATAAATACTGAGTTGGAGCGAGAGCCAGGTCGGGTTTCAAGATTTAACAAGTTACCAAAATCATAATCTTAGGCAATTGTTACCACTAAACGTAATCCAGGCAGCAAATAATGGCGTTTCTCAGTCCCTGCCCAGCATTTCTACAACAACAGGGCTACTCGCATGAATGAAGTAATTTAACACGACTCAAAGCGAACATGAAACAGTAAAATAAAGCAGATATCTGAACGTACAAACAGGGACGCAGGAGAGAAACTTCTGACCACAGAGATTCAGATGTATAGTTTGACTCAAAATATAATTCGACAAACTAATTAGCAGGATGTAAATGAAATGAAACAAGGTCTCCTGACTTGTGCTAAAACTTGTTTCCCAGTCAGTGTTTCTCATACACTGATTTATTTGTGGGGGCGCGCCGTAATATCAACACTGATCGCCACACATTGATTTTATTTGTATTTTTAATATTTAAGATGAGTAAAATCTTCTGTCACTGTAGAGCTGCGTGTTGATTCTCTTGGAGCTCCAACTCTTCACATAAGTTATTAGCAAGCATATAGGGAGTCTATCTAGTAAATATAGTTATATTTTGTTATTTCTTTGACACCAGGTACTTGACAAAAATAATAATTACTTAAAATGCCTTAATCCTTTCATTATTTATGCACACATCCCCTCACATATGCTCAGGGTGCTTTAAATCTCTAAATATAATACCTTTGAAGATTATATAATGGATCACTTAAGTAAACTTTAAATATGGTTATTAAAACCATCAATCATTAATGTAAGAGCAGACTGAGGACAATAAACAACATTCAGGGCTTCACTTTGGTCCGTCGAGGCTCGTATTCAGTTATTAAGGTAACTTACTTTATGCACTTTCATCTTAATATAAGAAGTTAATGCAGCGTTGGAGGTTTAAAATTAAGGTGTTCTGTTTGCCAATTTATGTGAACTCCGTAGAGCAGTAATGTATGAAAACACTGCTGCTCTGTTTATGTTGGTGCTATTTGCAATTAAGGAATGATTTAAAAAGGGTTGGGGTTTCTTTGGGGTGGCAGAAATCGTTTGCTATCAGGCATAAAAAAATGAACATATCAGCCGATGTTGCATGACTTGAAGGAAATTAAACAACACTTGTAGTGAGCAGAACAGCAGCAGATGCTTTGTAATGTACAGATGGGGGGGGGGTAGCATACATAACCAATTAGGAACAGTTGAAAACGGGTAAATTCCCAGCAGCCAACAGGAGCTGTTGAATGGCACTAAACTGTCAGCAAAATGAGAGTTCTCTCAGTGGCTGTGAAACCCATGAAAGAAAAAAAGATCAGTTTACCAGATGCAGGCGAGCCAGTGAGCCACCAGTCCGAACACGCAGACCAGCAGGACCAGAACAGCAGCACCGTACTCCAGGTAGTGGTCCAGTTTCCTGGCCACCCGGCCCAGACGCAGCAGGCGGACCACCTTCAGGGAGCTGAAAAGACTGCTGATGCCCTGAGGGGGAGGACCAGGTGGGGGGAGACGAAGGGAGGAAGAAACTGGGGTTATTACAGGTCAAAGTGAAGCCCAACAAAGCCCCCCCCCGTAGTTACTGTTGCCATGCTCCCCGTTCTATATCTGCACACATACAGTTAACAATGATGACGATGAAAGATTTATCATCAAAATTCTTAATAAAAACAATGAGAC
This sequence comes from Dicentrarchus labrax, assembly GCF_905237075.1. Lineage (NCBI taxonomy): Eukaryota > Metazoa > Chordata > Actinopteri > Moronidae > Dicentrarchus > Dicentrarchus labrax. The sequence continues at coordinate 24,900,070 of NW_026136703.1, forward strand.
AAAAGCAAAAATGAGACAGTCAACAGACTGTTGATGGCAGCTTGTGCCTGAAACTAGTTTGTTAATTTAGTTAAAGTTGAATGAAAATTCAGCATTCAGGCAGAAAACAAGCAGCAGCTGTGGAGGCAGTACGGTATCATGAGGAGAATGTAAGAGAAAATACTTTATCATAGTACAGTATTAGAAGAAACATGTAAGTGTATTATAAGAAACATATTAAAAGAACATTAAATTAAATGTTATTTGGTTCTAATGTAACCCTGTTTGGATGTTTACTATAGAAAAATATATGAATGAGAACATGAGTACTTTTGTCCACCAAAAAAACATTAAAACATTCCTAAAAATACAGCTCACATACACAGGTCTATACTATAAAAAGGTCCTATTAAAGGTCATCTAGAGTCAGAAGTTTTCGTCCAAAATTGTCGCACGTTTAAAAATAAATACAACCTTTATCAGCAGGTGAAACTCTCCTTATTCTTTACACTTTTAGCCCCAAAATTTCTACTTTCTAGTGAGAGGACCACACAGCTTTTAAAAGCATATGAAACATACAAACTTGGTGAGCAAAGGCCTCAACGCTAACCTCGCGAGTGTGTAGAAGAACCAACATTGGCCATTAAACCTTCCTTCAAATACAAAAGTCCCTTTCTAGAGTCAGTTTAGTTTGTCCGCTCTGGGCTACTGTAGAAACATGGCGTTTCAACATGTTGGACCTGCTCCAAAAACACACAATACACTACTGAAAACACACCTATGAATATTATATCCCATTTCTAATAACATCTCCAATAACAGACAAACACTGCAGCAGCAATTAACAGTTTTTTTTTTTAAAAAGCCATCGTAAAAGGATTATGTAAGAGCTACACAAGGGAGGAATTAAAGTAAGCGAGTAAAAGTGTACGACGACAACAACAGTGTGTTCAGTTTGTATTCAGTCCACCCACAAACCCATGGTTCCATTTAAAAACAATGCTTTTTATTCAGCCTCTAAAGAAAACTACCAATACTTGTAATACATAAAAGAATCTCTCTGCACAAACACTTTAATGAAAAGGTGTTAGAATGATAATATCTGTGCCAGAAGCTTCATTTTGCTTTATTTCTCAGTGAGTAGATTCTTCATTACTGAGGGCTTTGCACCAAAATTACTTCTCAAAGACATTTTGTCCTCGTTATGCAGCTCTTAAGCTCAAAGGGAAACCAGAAAAGGTCTCACAAATAAACAAAGACAGTTCATGTTCTTCTGATACACAATCAGGAAGTTAACCTGTTAAAGTGTCTTCAGCATAAAACTTTAAATTTAAATAACATTATAATAAAACTTTGGACAGACACTTCCTCCAGACTTCTATCATGTCGGATCAGTTCCAGGGGCCCGGGATGATAAACGCCTCAAACAACAAAACACAGCTCAGAGCTCAACGTAAAGCAAACAAAGCCGCCCTCATTACACTGTCCACTGTCACATTTGGGAGCATAGACGAGCATCAAGTTGCCTAAAAACACAATGAGCAACAAGTTGTTTTAGTTGCATGCATTAACCATCATGTTCCACACACAAAGACTCTGGGGACAAAACCAAATATGACGCGTCCTCTAACCTTTCATTAAAGCACTATATTATTACAGAAGACAGCCAATGAACAGCTGTCTGACAGAGTATAACCACAGCTTACGGTCTGTTCTGGGCGAGCCTGGTGCCCATACAGGAAGCAGGAATTGTGAAGGGAACAGACGTTGAGCAGAGTGTTTCTTTATCTGTCAGGATCGCTGGCTGTACACTGAAGGCCGATATCTGGAACTGGAACAACCTGTTGCAGGTGTTATGAATATTTTCCATCATCGCCTCTCGTTCTTCAGCTGCTCCAAATGTTCAGGTTCAGTTTTTAAAAATAATAAAAATGACATATACAATGATCCTGATACTTATCTCCTGATACTTAATGTACTGACTGAGTCTGGGCTCAGATACCAAGACTGATAATGGTGCTGATGTCGTCACAGTAGAGGACTGTGATCAGAACGGCCCGGAGCGTCAACAACACGTCGTATTCTCGGCCTTCTTTTACTCGTCAGTGCGTATGAATGGGACAAAGTCAATAAACAGCACCGCTTCTCCTTTCAGCAGTGTTACTGTACATGCTGGTGGTTGCCGGGAATTTCTCACAATAAAACTCACTTATACAAACACACACACACACACACACACACACACACACAGAGAGAGAGAGAGAGAGAGAGAGAGAAACCTGGAGGCCATTTGGTTCACAAACTACCACCTGTTGAACACTATAAAACTAGCTATCCTTAAGTAAAATTATAAAAGGTTTTTACACATAGTTTGAGAACATTACATGTATATATCTCTGGCTACTCAACAGCCTGGGAGCCCGGTGGTTTGATGGCAGGTCCGTGGAGTACAAAGACGATGAAGTCCCATTCTGTATAATGGGTTAACTATGAAATACAGAGCTTTTGGCTCATTGGTTTTAGTTTAAAACGCCGGCATTACGTTTTGGTGTAAAACATCAATACTGCTGCTCCTGCATGGGAGAAATACTGCGAAATACAGAGATTCACCTGCTGCTGATAGGCTTAATCAGCGTTGTGTGAACTCTTTAAGAGCTTGTATGTAACAGACAGCCTGATAAAGTTTTACCAGCACAGCCTAAATATGAATAGATGTGCCAAAATAGCTTCAGTATTGAAAATAAAAAAAACACTTTTTGCTCCTGTATCATATCATAATATCAGTTCAATGCATTATATAGTTGCTAAAAAGCTAAAAGAGACAAAATAAACCTAAAAATCCAAATAACTCACATTCACTTACTAAAGAGCAACACATATTGGGAAGAGGTTGAATATTACTACCTTGTTTAACATCACAAAGAGCCTTTCCACAGTCTGTAGTCCCTGACAACATTTTCACTGCATTACTTTCCTGCCCCGGTGCCGCTGACCCATGTCCTCCACAGGGCCTGTTTATACCCAGTTCTATACCACCGACTTCCCCAAACACAGCCAGCTGAGAAAGAGGCTCAAAATAAACAAAAGTGATTGTTTTCAACCACAGGAGCAGCAGCCAGGACCCCGAGGCGTCGGCACGCTCTGCACGATCCGTTTTAACACAATTAACAGAAGCCGAGCGTTCAGAGCAGCAGCGTTCAACCTGGAGCCAAATATTTACCAACATTAAAAAGTATAATAATTTTCTCATTTTGCAGCATAGAGAGGAAAATGGTGGATGAAAGCCAGCAGGGTTATCTAATGATGTAGGCGATGATGTTATGTAACAAAGAGGGAGACTGCTGAGGCCGAGGCGAGTTGCTCTCAGCTCAGCCTTCACCTCCATCCTGACGCTCGTGTTCAGCCTTGACCTCCTCCATCGTGAACAGGCTCCATCCAGCCCCTGTTCCTCTTATCCTCTTATCCCCAGTAACTGAGCTGAGCTTCTCTTGTTTAGCTCCATATGAGGACTCGATTTGACAAATTCTACCCTCTCTTGGAGGTAGATCTGTCCCAGTGGTTTCTGCAGCTCACTGGGTTTTCTCAATAGTCGTTCTGAAAACGATGCCAGTGATTCAGCACAACCCTAAACACAACATAACCCTAACCCTCATTCTTTTGCAGTTTTTTATCCCTTTCAACAACATTTTCAGTGCTATTTTGTTAGCATTAAGCTAGCTCCGGGTTTCACAGAGACGCAGTTAGGCAGGTGATTAGGAGTACCTCACCAGCACTGCTGTTGGCGGGGTTTTAAACAATACTGAGGTCCAAAAACTGAACCTGCTGGGCGGGTTTGGGGACATCAAAGCATCAATAGAGTTATTGTAAGGCAATTATTTCAGGGCTTTATTGCATATCCCTCAGAAAAAATGTCCATACATGGTGACCTCAGTGGAGGGTTCACAGTATGAAGTAAGGGTACTCATGTGGACAAAAATCAGAAGTGCTGGTACTCAGTACTGGTGAGTACCGGCTCATTTTAGACACACAGAAACATTTTCACAAGGTGCTCGGTCCATTTTTGAGCATACACTCTACACACATAATAGCATTATTAGGCACCACATTAGTGAACACTAGTGGAGACTTAATATGCCACATAAGAGAACCGTTACCTCACACAGTCACAATATCGGTATTGGCAGCAGTCTGAAAAATCAACAAATCAATGAGACCTGCTGACTGGAGTCTTTCCAGTGAGGTTAATGGGTCAAATACTTTAAATTTTCCTGATTGGAAGTAATTTAGCTGTTAATCACAGAGGAAAATAAATCAAGACCGATTTAGTTGGGAACTGAAGTCACTTTAAAACCGCCTGTACAAGGGAGCAGTTAAAACACCCAATTACTGCAAACTAAAATACAACTATAAAACCTGAACCCTATCGTTATATATAAATAATATGTATCGGTGTTATTTGTGCCAAACTTTAAATAATATCTACAGAGTTTCTGTGTGTGGAAACCTCTTGCGATTTCTTACAACAGTATTTTGGCTTGGACTCTTTGATCTTGACTTGGGCGTAACCCTTGACTTGACCAGGCCAGGTTTCTACCAGGGGGTCTCGGCTGCACCTTCACCTCAACTCATACTTCCACTGCAGGTTCTTCTATTTTCCTTTTCCCTGATGCCACAATCCCAGCCAGCCCTCACCAACTCTCCCTCCCTCTCTCCTGCCACAGCTTCAAAGGCCTCCCCTGGGACTCGGACGGTTCCCGGCTCATATGTAAATGCCTCTAAATTAAGTAGCCACAGGACAGAGCGATTCAGATGAAAAGAGCATGAGTCAAGAGCATGCAACGCATGTACAATCATGGCTCATGAGCACCTGTTTATCCAAACAGAGCCAGGCGAAGTGAGACAGCGTATAGACGGAGATTACATGTCCACCGGGAAGCTCTTTTCACAGCTCTTGCTCTCATTATTTCCAAAGCAAACGACGCACTGTTGCATATTCCTGACAGGACCGGGAGCTTAACAGTGTTTTCAGCGCTCAATCTGGTGAGCATTAAAAATTCAAAATGTCTCAGATTTCAGCAAAAGAGCGCCATGCCTCAATTGAGTTTTCAATTGTCACTCCACACCAACTGGAGCCAGAAGCAGTTACAGTTCAAAAGTAAACGGGCTTTCTGTGTAGTTTTTAATCTTTGATCATTTGAATTACGAGGATGAATCTCAGAGAGAGTTTTTTATATTTTGGTACCACAAAATACATTCGGTTTAATAGCTTTGGAGATAGTTTTTCTTACTCTGACACATGACAGACGTAAACTATAAATCTGTGGGGATTAGTAGAATTAGGCAATTGAACCAAATCAAATTAGCGACAGAGAAAGAAAAATGTTTATAAAGTACCTCACAGCTCTGGCACAGGCTTTATTTTTCATCATCTCTCCTCCACACTGCAAACCGTCTCTCCATCTATTCAACTCTCCTAATAGACCTTTTCACAGTGTACATTGTAACCTGTTATAGCAGGAAACGCACAGGTGCAACTAATGACATCAACAATGGCTCTGATCCATTCAAGTGTACCAGCACCACCCGGTGTCATCCCCAAGTCGTCAAATACTGCACGCTGATCAGTGGTCCTCTGTAGGTACGCCTCTAGTGCCATACATGGGTGCACACCCATCACAGTCAGGTGACGTAGTCTATAGAGCATATGGCAGCAGTGGGGTGGATGGATGGCTCAAACAAACAACCCAGGAGGCCGCTCTTCAAGTCTACTTATTCCTCTATGTCAGTTACATAATTTAGATCTTTTCCTGAACCAAACTGCGACCATTTCACAACGTTAACAACACCAGCTTTACTTTGAAAGTCTATCTGGAGGTTGTATATTTATTTTTGCTAACTTGACTGCAGAGCCCTGTCAGTCCAGAAGTGATGTTAGAGGGGTATCTACTAGGGATGTCACAAGAACCTTCCCGCCTCCCACTGACCAATCAGCAGGATTTGATGAGGGAGTGGGAGTGGGAGTGGGAGTGTGTTGATCAGTAAACCCATGACAGTGAGCCAGCACCAGGGCATCATTAATGGGACAAATTACAGTGACTTTCCTGCTATGTCAAAAAGGTCTGACCTAAAGAACGATTAAATGTCCTGTTCACACTTTATTATTATGGTTACCAGTACCACAATAACCCTGATAAGCACAGTTTTTGTAATGGTATTAGTGTTAATACCACGTTTTCATCACGGATTAGCAGCCATTCTGACATATTTTACTTTATACTTCAATTTGCCAAGTGTGAGATATCATAGCTGTCAGATAATCCACACACACACACACACACACACCTACACACTCCTCCTACCTAGGAGGCCGAGTGAGTATAACTGTGTGTGCAATAAGATATGAATGCAGCCTTATTGTCACATAACCTCTGCATCTTCCACCAGAGCAGGGGAATAGAAATGGCAAACACGCTCATAGAAATAAAAAGAAATTATATGAACATTTGAAACTTTAATGTACCATTGACACACATACAGCCAATTACACAACATAAAGGATGCTATTTCTGAGCAACCATATGGCAGGCCTTGAGGAACAAATAGTCCACTTCCAAAAATAATGCACAGCAAGGTTGGAACAGTAAACAAAAATAACCACCACATGCCATTATTTTGGTACTCAGATAGATGGGAAAGAAGGAAACTTCTGGCACAGAAAGCAGGAGCTCAACTGCCCCAACAATCGTAAAAGTTGTTGCAGATAAACGAGGTGACAAGAGGCTGGTGGTGTGCTGACATTTTGGCTGCTTGAAGTTCAACATAAAACATATCGGTGATGTATTTTGTTAACTCTGCTGAAAGTCTGACAGGAAATGCAACAAACTTTACCTGAAGTGTCATTATCCAACAGCATTACAGTCACAAACACCAGCAATTAGACTCATCTGCTGGACCAACCTTTTTCCTTAAAGGACCCCTTTTCTATCATTGAGTAAACTGAAGACCCCAGGCTAAGGTAATGGGATAGGAACCACTGCTCTCTGACAAACAAAACACCAAACTAACACAGCAGTAATACCTGGTATTAGAGTAAAATGTGATCTGTATCCTGCCACGTTATCCAAAAGGGAAAAACACATGTTAATGTAAGGTGTAACTGCATCATGATTGCATCTGGAGGTGGTGTGGCTCGCATTGCGTGCGGATTGTACGACATGACTGAGACAGATATCTGATTTTAGCTAACATCAAACTTAGAGAGCGAACAAGTGAGAAGGCTGAAAGAGACAGTCCTCTAATTACTGATCAAACATCTATTCTGTGCCATGAAAGCAGCAAAAGATGCGTTATTCAACAGAAATGCATATAAAAATGAACAAAATAAAGTTATAAATAACTGTGCTGCTAATCTGCTGTTCACATGGTGGATCATTTATCTAGACTCGTCTACACGACGGGACACACTGACACAATATTTTTATACAAATAAAATAAAGGAATGACATATTACATTTGCCGAACTTACAAGAGGGTACAAATATAGAACTTGATTTTTATCATCATATTCTGTATATCGATACTGACTGACTGAAAAATGATCGTAATTATATTTTCTGACATGTGGCTGAGCACCATGGACTTTATAGTCTTTTGATTACTGAATGTTTTCATCCACTCGTGTCTCCATCACATCTTCCATCCCTCCACCGCTGCTACAATTTCACTTTTTGATCATTTATGTTCATCCAATCCCTCTTCAGGGTTTTATTAAGCCGACGCTCTCATCCATAGCAACTCCATCCTTCTTTTCATCCCTCCGTCTTCCTGCCTATTCATCCTTCCACCCACCAATCTTCCCTTTCCTCATTCATCTCCACCTTTCCACTTCCTCCTTCCATCCGCGTTAACATGCAGAGTGTTAATATCCCACCCCCGACTGCACAGTGCACAGCTTCCTCCCGGCTCTGTCAGCTCGACCCGGCCGTGGCGGAGGCAGCGTGCACGCCACGGCAGAAAGGTCAGCCTGGATTAGACCTTTCTGAGCCGCCGCGGCGCCTGTAGACACACGCTGTGAGCTCCCATCGGCCTGCCAGGCTCCTCTGTGACAGCAGGTGGCTTCGGGACCCGCAGGGGGTTCTTCCCTGCCTGGCTCCAACACACACACACTCTGACTACTGCAACACCTCCACTGCGACCCGAGGGAACGTCAGCACAACTCCTCTTGAGAATGTTACATCACTGTTTGCTGCTTTACAGCCACAGCCCGGCTACTTCAGCTGTCTGCTGAATGTTACCGCTGACCTGCATGTGTCTCAGTGTAGCTGTTGCTGTTCTGGAGATACTAAAAATCATCGTATCCCCAAAATGTCAAGAGGAAGAACAGAGAGAATTCTTTTTCTTCATGTTTTTATATAACTTGTAGGTCTTACTCTTGTACTGGGTAGGATGACATTTTATTCTAAAGTCTAAAGCCCAGTTCAGACCAAAGATTCACGACGAGATGAAACCATACTGATAGAACTCCTCGAGCCAAATTTAACAATGTTTCTAGCACTTTTAACTTGATTTGGTTATATGTCTATGTTTGTACTTTGTCTGCCATAAGATCTTGTGTTGTGGCTCTGATTTCGGGATAGAGAGCGCTTCAGTATTCCTTTAATGAAGGAAAGGTGGCCATTTTATTTATATGGTTCCCTGTCGACACCTGAGCCAGCCTAGGGGATGAATGGTAAACTGGTTACTGCTCTGTGGTTGAGTGTAATTAGATTTTCTAGAGCCACTATCCCAGTTTATAAACTGAAAACAAATGACTAGTTTCACATTATCATAGTGGATTATTGATCCATTTGGACAGGAAACACAACTACGGTAGTGTACAATAGGACAAAGTTAAAACAAGAGGCAGATTCGTTAAACTGTGCTGAAACACTAAGCTAATAAACCTACAAATGCATTCTGTTACAAATTTCATCTTATTTTGCATTTTAGTTTGGGGAAGTTTAGCAAGTTTGGAGCAAACTTCAATTAACTGAATGGAATTGGTACGATTAACTTAATTTAGCCAAGTTACCTTAACAATAAAGACAGATTAAGTAACTAACTCATCAGGTTTTACAGACAAAGAAACAATTTGAAGAGATCACCTTATGACGCTTTAAAGACTATGAATTAATCAGTTAATCAAATAACTAATAATAATAATAATAATAACTGACCTGCAACATCACCACATACAAGCTTTAAGCAATGAGTGAACTGTTACCATCACTGATAGTAATGATGCCCAAAAAAAACAAAAATGAGTAAAAATAAAAAAGGAATTTTCCCTACTGACGTTCAACTGAGGTTGAAATATTCATTAAGAGGTTTTCACATATGCAGATTATCTTCACATCTGTCAGAGAGATGAATAAGGTTCTCCATTGGAGACAGGTTAAGACTTGGTAATGACTTGTAAGGTCCTCACAAGTCATGAATATGTATGTGTTTGTGTGTATATGTACATGAGTTGGCAGCAACCTGCATGTCACCAGCTTGGCACGGCTTGGCAGAGCCTTGAAACCTGCATTAAAATCCAACTAAAAATACTTCCTGCCTGCTTCAGCCATCAGAGACGGCAACAGGGGAATTCATCCTGCAATGAGCCCATAATAATCTCTGCTATTTTCTTTCACGCTGCACCTTAAGCCACCCACACACCGTCCTCAGTCAGCATCCATCTATTCTTCCAGTATGTTAATACGGGAAAGCAGCGACAAAAACGTCAATTTAGCAAAGAGGGGAAGAGAGAGACTGGATGTGTCCTCTGTAGAGGCTGGAAATGTACGTGCCCGTTGATTTCCCCTCAGCCCGTCTCTCCCCTGCTCACTGCTGCTCTGCAGCAACAGAAATCTCAACCCCAGCGGGATCTCATCGAATCCATCAGCGACCGGCAGTGAGAGGCCGGAGGCAGAGAGACACCTGAACCAAGACGCAGCGCCGCTCCAGACACCTACTACAGCATTGACAATACTACACGCCATTCACTCTGGTGGAGGACACAGTCGGCCAGCAGCAGGAGAGACGTGAACACACACCAAAACACGCTGTGGAGGAGGTATAACACTAACAATAATATATAGAAATATAATACAAATAGTTTAAGCTCATGTCAGGTTACAGCTCGATAAAATAATTTATTTTCTTGGCACGCTTTGTTTATTCACTTAATAATGTTTTCTGTCACTTAAAAGAAGTTATGTGTCCCAGGAGGGCCATTACGCCTTAAAGTCCTTCACGGACGGTTACACAGTGTTCCAGGTTGTAATTTACCAGAATTTAACAACATACAGAGCCATGGGAAATATTTGTCTGTGGCTGGCTGGAAGTTGTTTAAAAAAAGTACATCAGGAAACATTTCTTGGCAACAGTTTAACTACTTTTCTACATCCTTGACCAAGTTACATTAAACTGCAGGTAACCATAGCAACAATGCTCATATGTCACACAAACTCACCGGATAACTTACATGAATTAACAAGTTAATCAAATTAATTTAAAGCCCCTACAAGGAACTTTTATTTTGTGTTGATTGTGGCGCCCCCTGTGGACAATAACGGTCTAACAACTTGTTTCATTGATTTTTTGAAGTGGAATCCAGCATTAAGAATAACTAGCCAGTATCCTCGCTGATGTCTTGTTTGTTTATATTGGTCATATAGAGGCCTCAGTATTAAATTTAGATACATTTTAGTTACAAACTAAAGACTAATGTCTTTAAATTGTTTATTTTGTCCAACAAACCGAAGAAACCGGAATATACGCAAGTTACAATCTAAAAACGGGTTGGTACCACCAAATAATACATAATAAATTACTTAAATGAGGATTAATCAATTAAAATTGTTTCAATAAAACTGTTTTATGGGTTACTTCACAGTCTATCAGTGTGGGTGATTGGATCATTGGTTGATATAAAATAATCCTTAAAATACAACCTACTTCAATCCAGTTTTTAAGGGGAAATCTTTTACTGCTACATTTTTCTTTTAAAGTTAGTAGTCTGTATATCAAAGTTTTAGTGTTCTGGTCTAACTGTTGTTCAGGACCAGAATAACATGCTGAGGGAGGTGTGGAAGGATTTTTTTGGCATGAAAAATGAATAGATGTTGAAAATTCAGCTGCTGGCAGCTTAAATACTGGTATTATTATTATTATTATTATTACTGGCATTGAAAAACTCATGTGATTAAGCCCCCACTTGGCAGACACACATACACACGCACACACACACACACACACACACACACACACACACAATACAATAATGGAAGTCTGCGCACAGACACACACCCACATTGTGTGTGTTCACTAGCATGTGCACGGCGATACACATTTCTATAAACAAAATACAAACACCCACTCATGAAAAGATTAAATGTTCAAACATGAAAACTGAGAAATGTACGAGTGAATTAGCAGATATTTGTTCTTTTTTCATTTTGCGTTCAATAGATTCTTCTGCTCAGGCTGAAGTCTAATTAATTCAGAGGGAAATCAAGTGGAAAATCACCGTTAATGGACTTCAGGCCATATTGATAAATCTCCTCGATATCTGACGGGTGTAAATGGCCGTGAAAAATACTCAGAGCAGAGCCTGATCCCTCGTAGAGCATCACCCAGAAACTGAACAACAGGTTCAGGATCTAGAAACTCTCATTCACAGAGGCATATGCACCCAACAACAGCTGTTTACTCAAACTAAACACTAAACCTAAAAAGATTCTCTGTGAAAGCTTGAGAGAAAAAAGAGCAGTTATTTCCCCTCAAACACCAGGAAAACATAATCAATATCCACTTTTGTTTTTTTTAAATCATGACCACAATCTAATAATCATTACATTTGGTCCTAATTGATCCTACGTGCTAGCAGATCATGATGGTATTGACTTGTAAAGAGGGTTAGGGTTAAAACTTCAATAATTAATTTAAAGCTATTATAGCAAGGCCTATACTGAAATTAGCCAGAAATTATAATTACTCTCCACTTTCACTAGCAAAATGCCGTCCATTACCTCAGGCAGAGTGAAAAACAGAACACTATCAATTATTAATCAATAAGCGGTATGAGCTTATTAATGGCACCTGCTGTTGAGTCGCATACAACAGCAAGACACAGAGCCACAGTAGCAGCTTTGTGAGGCTGTACAGTAGTGCTTTGAGCTGCATCGCTGACCCATGAAACCATGAAAGTACCTGATGGTGAGGGTAAAGATTAAAATGTTCACGATCACTTAAGTTATTACAGTTAATCCTTATAAGGATACAAACTGCGATCCATCCAACAGTTGTGGGGAAATTTTACTCAAAATCCAAAAACAAAGTCCTGCAGGAACCCCAGGAGGTAGACCGAGAATCAGAAGGTTGCACGTCCTTGAGCAGGACGCTGAACTTCAAATTGCTCCAGATGCTGATGCATCGGTGTGTGAATGTGGCATGTAGTGTGAAGCACTTTGAGTGGTTGGAATACTATATGAGTATGAGTCAGGGGAGCACCAAGGTCATTAGGATACATTGTATAGCAACCATCAATGTCTGCACAGAATTTCCTGCTAATCTGCCCATCAGTTGTCAACCAAAGCAGTGGACTGAACAGATGACCTGCCTTGCCCTTCACCCATAGCATCCCATCAACTCCCAGTATGTGTAATCCCCAAGCCCAAAAATCTATTTGTCTCCAAAAACCTCTTGTGTTTATACATCTCTAATTAAAAACTCCCTACTCCATTTCTTCCAGCGGAAAACGTTCTCTCGCTTTCAACCAACAAACCTTTTTCTTCCAAAACACAGTCAAATAGCCTCACAGAAGCAAACCTCACTCTCAGGTTTTCCTACGAGATACCTGTCTAAAGGACCCAATTTACAGCTGGTATTACGGTAACATGTGATCTGTTATCTGGATATTGACATCTGATCACAGGCCTTTGCATTTACACTGTATTAATGAGTATGTGGCCACTCTACGATGTCATTTATACCAGTGACCAGTGCAGACCAGGGTCTTGATTAACTACATTGATCTATCTGACCATCCATAAGCTGCACCAGCTCTGCCTCCTTGGACTGCATTTGGGTCCAACCTCTTCTCCTTGTGTTTATCCTGCTTAACAATTGTGACACTGGTGCATTCTGCATGAATTCACACCAACATTTGTCCTGATCAGGGTAAGATATCACATGTTAATACCAGGTGTAAATGGGGTCACAAACACCCGCTGACACTCAGCTGAGCCCAGCAGTTGGAAGCCGGACCAATCAGCAAACTGCAGGAAACATAATGACATAATGACATGATAATTCATCCCCTCTTGAGACTACTTACAGTCATCTAGGCACTCTACATAGAAAATGAAGCTTAATTCTGCAACGTCATGACCTCAGACTCATTCAGAAGCTGACTGTTATAGATAATTTGATCTTAGTTGAGAACTGAAATGGTTTTCCAGAACCGTTGCCGTGTCTGATGATAGCTAGAAATGTGAAGATAAAAACATATCTTCCTTTAAAAGATCCAGTGTGTAACATCTGGGAGGCTCTATCAGCAGCAACATAATAGTCATAGGTATGTTTTCATTAGTGTATAGTCACCTGAATATAGTCTATCTATGTTTTACGTTCGGGTCACCTTCCATGGAGTCCGCACACACAAAAAAGTGGTTATAGATAGGGGTCTTTCGAGTTTTTCTCACAACTAACGTAGTTTCTCCTTCACACTTAGAAGGGCAGGGTGAAGAGACGCTGAATCCCGCTTTCTGCAAAGACCAGGCCTACCATACCCTGTCCCTGATTGGCTAGTATTTGTTGCCATGTTTGGTTTAGGCAAGATATTAAGGGTTAGGAAAAAAATTAAAACAGCGCTGAAAATTGATATAAATGGCAAAGAATTAGGGTTTGGGTATGTTGGGATTAGGGTTCAGGGTAGGTTTGTGCTGAAATAGGGTACTGGTACCTTTTTTGGTTTCATTCAGGCACTGGTCATTGCCACTTGAATATTTTTCTTTTCAACCACTCACAACTGACAAAGTCATCCAAAAAGACCGTACCTCATCCACGTTCTCGAAGGCGTTGATGATGTCGTAGGGCAGGCAGGACAGCAGGTCGATGACAAACCAGGTCTTCAGGTAGTTCATGCGGATGAGCTTGGGGTCGGAGATGACCTCCCCACCGGGCCCCACGAAGGTGGTATGGAAGTTGAGCACGATGTCCACCAGGAAGATGACGTCCACCACGCTGTCCAGCACCAGCCACACGATGTTGTTCTGCTTGGTCTTGAAGGAGACGTTGTAGGGCACCATGATGGCGGTGTAGAAGGTAAGGATGAGGATGACCCAGTCCCAGGTGGTCTTGAAGGTGCAGTAGTGAAGGATAATGTGGGGAGGCGTCTTGGGCGCCTCCTGCTTGTACTGCGGGAGGATGTCGGAGTTTAGCTGCAAAACCTAGAGGTGGGACAGAACAAGAAACTCTTTATTAGGTTTCGTTTTAAAGAGTACACTTCCTCTTTCAAGAGTTAATTAACATAACCCTTTAATTAATACATATTAAACCACAGTATTAAAAGGTAAAATAGCACAAATATCTATTTCTAGCTGCTTCAATGGAAAATTAATTGTACAAATCAGTGTCATGTGGGCTCTTAGACTTGACCTGCCTGTCTACAGCTGCCAAGTCAGTACCATCATTTAAATGACTTCTTTAAAAGCAACCTTTAATAGACTCACCTCTGTTTAACTGTTTGATCCTGCCAACTTCTGAATCTCATTTACGCTCCTACGTTTACCTTCATTTTAATCTTCTTTTAATGTGTCACCCCAAGTTTCTTTTTTCATATTCAATTTGTCCGTCAAACTTTTTGTGAACTCTCCTTTTAAATAAATGCTACACAAACAGTTCTATTATAAGACATTTTAACAGGGTCACCACTGAATATGTATCATTTTTACATTCATACTTTATATTATTATGCTTATAATGTTTTACATTTAGATTTATTCACAACACAGCATAATACCATAACAATACTGTATTACAGATGTACACTGTAAACATTAATACAGGAATTTAGTGATAGTAGTAGTAATTAAACTTACCACTTCAGAACTTATAAACATTAATTCTAACTCGACCGGCATATTAAAAGACTTCCCAGCATGCATTTGAGTGTTACAACTCTCGTGAGACCCTCCTTTTTAAAAAAGGAAACAGATTTAATGTAAACTTGCTGTGTGTCTAATACGTTTTAAGATAAGTCATGGTTGTTTGTTTTCACAACAATGAAAACATTGCGAATCATGATAAAGGTTAGTATTGACTTTAATCCCTACCCCCTTAATTAAAACATAATAAACTGAATTTGAACACTTTTACATTCTGTCTTTGTGCCGATGAGGAACAAAGTATCTCCAACAGGAGCAGCAGTAAGTTGTGTGTGTGAACTGAAGAACTGACTCTTCAGACTGATCAAATGTAAACGAAAATCACATTTGTTTGTAATGTTTGTCAGTGTGACCAAACAGTTGTTGGTTCAACTTAATATTGTGAGCTTAATGAACTTGTTTTCTCATGTTCGGATAACTTAACACAATTGGTTTTACAACTCATATGAGCAGGCTTTGACATTATACTACCACGCACATGTGCAGTGCAAACACATTACAACACTTCTCACAACATCACTCTCTGGAGTAGTTGCCAATTCATTATCATGGCCTCTGGTGGAAAACAGGCTTTCACTGGGTGGAAATTTCACTATAATTTTGTCTTTTAACAACAAGAAGAAGAACATCACAACACCACACCGTGTTCTGCCTTCCAGCTGTGAAAACGGTCTATAGGCTACTGCCTGAATTTGTTTAATGAAAAGGAAGTTGCTGTATTTTTAAATACACTGAGTTTTCTTATCTAAGGTTGTTCTGTTGTCTTATACAATATATGGCATCTTATTGACATTCCTTTTCTCTTTATTTGCATATTTGGTATTGAGGTTATCCAAAAGAAAGGAATGGAAAGTAATGAAGTTACGTTTAATATACTTTAATATTGTGATACTTGGATAAGGTTACTGACTACATTTCTTAACAGATAATTAATAATTGTGTTGCAACCCTGCAAATACGCCTTTGAACTAATGATTCAACAACAAGTTCAGCAAAACTCTGTTTGTAAGACAGCAAATGAACATGTTTAAGTTCAACCAGCTCAAAATGATTACAGTGTATGTACAGTTTACTGCACATTTCAAACTTCAAAATCCTTCTTTGTTTAGTCTTTTTCTACTTTTACTTTTTGTTTAATTGTATATGTATATTTCATTTTTACAATGTATTAATACATAGGACATTTATGCTATGTATATATGTATTTTAATACATTGTGCTCAAGATGCTCGGTATACATACACTTTTCCATCGGGGAAAAGTCCTCAAAGGGCACACAACATAAAAGAGAACACAAGATAAAACTACTTAAAAAATAAGTTAAATTATGATATGATATTAAATGTGAAATCATAAAATATATCCACAAACAAAACTCAGCTAATCATAAACAGTAAAATAAAACATAAGGAACAACAAAACATTATGCAAAAGTTCAGTACCTAACTAATTTTAAACATAGTTCATCTCTAACTACTTCACACATCTTCTAGACTCAAAAAAATTTAAACTTTGTCTATTTGATCTTATTTCATTCGTCAGGATTTCTGGCCCAGTTTTCAAACTACACTTTAAAAACGAGCACAAAGATAAAAAGCCTGATTCACTGATCATCATTAATTCACATGCAATTAATTGCTGTATACTAGGAAAAGTTGTGTTTACTATGTCAGTTCTATTTGTAAAAGAAGCCTGTAGCAAGTTGTACATTTCTATTTCACCACGTAAATGCACTATGACTGTTTTGAAAAGGCGAGAGAGCACAGACTATGAGGAGAGAGTGAAGAAGGAAGAGATCAAATTACATTGAAATAGATGAAAGAGAGTAAGAAGTAAAAAGAAAAGCAAAAAAGTTCAACTACTTTGTTTTTTAGCTTAGTCATAATAACCGCCTGCTAAGTGTATGTAGAGAGGGAAACTACTGCAGTAAACCTAAATTAGTGATATTTTTCCTCTCCAGTTGGCATCTGTATTCATCTCTTTTGTTGCTCTGTGACAAAGCCGCATAATGAATAAATCTGGCTTGAAATGAGACAGAGAGTGAAGAGGACAGAAAATGAGAAAAAGAAAATTAGACGAGAGGGAGACGAGAGTTGACCGAAAAGAGAAAGAAATAACAGCCATTATATTTTGCAGTGTGTTGATGATCACCCCCGCTGAGCTCGGCCTCCTCTGCACAACTCAGACTGCATTAAATCCGACACACAGCGGTTTGATTTCCTCTGCAGGCCACACACAGATCACACATCAACCATTCAGCTCATTTTACACTAAACTGCATATTATTCTGTCTGTATCCAGCTGCTACACAGATGAACTGTAATGTAGTCTATATAGCCCAAAACATACCATAATACATGATCACACTTCATGAAATACCACCCAAATATATTACAGCGGGTACTTTAATTGCAACTTTTACAAATAGTTCTAATTATAACATTGCTGTTTGATAATTACTACTAATAAAGATAATGAAAGATATGATGAGTTTGGATAATAATATATTTAAATTTTGTACTACTACTACTACCACCACCTTCTAGTACTGAGTTACTGCTCATACTGTTAGTAATACTGTAAATGATGATGGTAATATCCAAGCAATTACTGCTACTGTAATCAATATGGCTGCTACAACTACTACTACTAATAGTACATATTGCTACCATTATTTTACTATTTATAATACCATTACTACATTGGTGTGACTACAAGGGGCCAATACTTCTATTGCTACTACTGCTACTACTACTACTGCTGCTGCTTGTACTGCTGCTGCTGCTGCTGCTGCATCCCCCGCCATGGAGACAACTCGGTTGGGAAGTTTGCAGATCCTCGGCCGGATTTCAAACAATGATAAGACTTCTTATCGGGGGGAAATCAACAATCTTGCAGAGTGCTGCACAGAAAACAACCTGCTGCTCGACGTCAGCAAAACCAAGGAGCTGACTGTTGATTTTATTAAAAAAGGAGGCAAAGACACACTCCCTTGTTTACATGCACGTAAGTCACTCTCCACCCTTGGTCATGGGATGTGCAGGGCCCAGGACAGGAGGACCCTGCAGCGGGGGATTAAAACCACCCAGAAGATCATTGGCATCAGGGATATCAGTGAGGTGAGGTGCCTGCAGAGTCAAAAGGCCACTTAAAGACAGCACCTGGCCACCCCAGCCACAGCCATTTCACCCTGCTGCATTCTGGGAAGAGGTACAGGAGCTTCTGCTGCCCTAACACCAAACTTAAAGACAGCTTCTTCCCTCAGGCTGTGACTGTTAAATTCTCAACAACTCATCATACAAGTTAGTTCATTGACACAATTCTATAACAACAAATTATAAAAATAGCAATATCTTCATCGTGATGAAGACTTCCTGCTCTCCTGATGTCAGAAATATGTAGAGGAGTTAGCTTTGGTTAGCCTCAGTTAACCTCCTGTATGTGTCCTCACAGTGGGACTCAGTCTGATGATCAGTAACAACATCAGACATCAGTAACAAGGATCAACATCAGTCTTCATAACGCTGGAGCTGCATCTCATCTACTCCTCATCATCAGAGCTGCCAATCAAACAGCCGCTGGTCAAGAGCAGCAACGGCGCTCAAAAATGAGGCGTCCAATTAGAAGCCCAGCAGCATTGTGGGTGTGTGTGTGTGGGGGGGGAAGGAAAATAAAGCTCTGCTTAAGTGACACTCGACAGCGTACTCGAAAGAAGATGCCAGCTGTGCCTTTCAGTCTGCGGAGCAGATGGATCACCTGCGATATCTATTGAGCATGCTCAGGACATTATGCAACGCTCTCCAATCCAACGCCAGGCTGGAAAATGGGAAAGAGGGTGTATTAGCTTGTAACTGATTATCCCTTCTTCCCTTTCCTATCTCCCTGCCAATATTACTTTTTCTTTAAGATTAAACTCCTCTCTTTCTTCCCCCTGCGTCTCTCTCCCTTACATCCTTCGTCCCTCTTTTCTTGCTACCCTCCTGTTGGAAGTCCCGCCTTCTCTGTATCACATGGCTGTATCGATCACAACAAGCTCCGATGCGGCGCTGAAGAGACGAATCACAGCCGAGCTACCGTTGGATGAAAATAGTTTATCATAAGAAGTAAAAATCATCATTACCTCTTTCATTCAGTGTAATATTTCACAGTATTCTTTATTGATTTTAGTTTTTTTGGGGGGCAAATTAACGTAGAAAAAAAGGGGAGAGAGCGGCACAAAAGGTTTGTGGTTCACGTTTAAATAAAAGAATAAAGACTGAAGGTAAATATTAAGATCATTCTCCATGTTTGATATTTACAACCTAGAATGGAGTGCTCGGTGGACATAGCAACGGTAAATTCCAGAACTTTGAACATCAACTCAACACTGTATTCCCTTTGTGATGTCATCAGCAGGTCATTGTATTTTACACTTCCACCATCGTGAGGTAGAAGATTCGTAGATTGGTAAAACATTCGTAAAACATTCGTAGATTCATAGAGGATTTAGATTAGTCAGAAAGCTAAACACGATGGCTTTTAGACTGACTGATCCCTTGTCCCCCTACGACTGGACAAGGGCTCTCTTTTCCATTTATTTCGGCTGGACAGACAGGGTGGCTCCTGTCAACCAGGTTGAGGAGCTGAAAAGTCAACTTCAGCAAGAAAGGGATGCCAGTGCCGTTCAGGAGCAGGGGCTCAGTGTGCAGTTGGACCAACAGACGGAGCGGGCGGAGTTGTTGGAGCAGGATCTGAGACAAACTCTGCAACAGCTCGAGATGAGGCTCGCTGTATTCGACCAGCTCCAACAGGCGAACTGGGATATGGAGCAGGAGCAAGAAGAGGTCCAGCAGAGGCATGACCAAGACCTCATGGAGGGGGAGAGCAGACTCTTGCAAGAGGCCTCTGAAAGGGAGAAATCTCTGAGGTCTTCCAACTCCACGCACAAAGTCCAACTACATGAACAGACCTCAAGACACTCTGAGCTTGTTGCTAAGTTCAAGCCTGAGGAAGTGCTGGCGGACCAAGTGTGTCGGCAGGTGGAGGAAGCGTCCTGTGCTGCTTCACAGGACCCAGGACTTGTGGCAGAGGGGTACTCTGCTACTTCACCGGACCCAGAATGTGTGGAAAAGAAATCCTCTGCTGGTTTACAGGACCTGGGACTTGTGGAGGAGCCCTCTGCTGGTGTACAGGACCTGGGACTTGTGGAGGAGCCCTCTGCTGGTGTACAGGACCTGGGACTTGTGGAAGAGGAGAGCCCTGCTATTTCCCAGGATCCAGACCTTGAGGAAGAGGCTAAAGTCTGCTAGGAGAATGCTGCAGGGGTGAAGAAGACGCATTCTTTCTGGAAAAGATTTTGCCACTTCCTAGGTTTGAGGACTCTGCATCCAACGGTGGCAC
The DNA here is from genome assembly GCF_905237075.1 of Dicentrarchus labrax. Lineage (NCBI taxonomy): Eukaryota > Metazoa > Chordata > Actinopteri > Moronidae > Dicentrarchus > Dicentrarchus labrax. The sequence continues at coordinate 24,920,619 of NW_026136703.1, forward strand.
CTGAGTCGACTTATTGATTCTGGACCTCCAGAGCCTTGGTGTCATGTTAGTCTGGGTCTTGGGTCGGGGGGCAGGTTCGGGTTTAAAAACAGTAGCTTGCAGGTATCTGTGTGCATGTGTGAATGAGCAGCACATGTATTTATTTAGGACAACACGGTGGCTGAGTGGTTAGCACTGCAGCCTCACAGACAGACCTGAACCCAACAGCTCGGTTCTGGTTCTGTCTGTGTGGAGTCTGCATGTTCCTCCCCGTGTCCGTGCGGGTTTCCTCCGAGTGCTTCGGTGTCCTCCCACACGCCAAAGACATGAAGCTTAGGTCAATCGGACACACGAAATTAGAAAATTAATATGTATAATAATACAATAATATAGATTATTATAAATTATATGACATATCCTAAATTAGAAAATGTATAAATATATAATATACAATAATACAATAAACAACAGACGGGACTATAAGAAAGATATAAAAATGTATACAAGGAATAATCCAGAGATTCAGAAGTTGGAGGACTCACAAGAAACAGAACAAAAAACAGAATAAATGAATAAATTATTTTTAAAAAACAGTGAAATTGAAGCAGAACATATCCTGACTTTTAACCCCGAGGGTGGGTCAAACTTTCCAATTTCCCATAATGCAACTACATGGCATCCAGAGACCTCTATCAAACCCCGCTGTTTCTCTTCTTTTCCTCCCTCCCACACATAATTCCTTGTTTCCTCCTCATTCCTTACTTAATTCATTACATTCCCTTCCCTCTCATATTCAGCTACCTCTCTTTGCCCTTTCATTTTTATCCCGTTTTCTTCATTTCACTTTTCTTTTCATCTTTCCTCCTCTTCCATCCAATCCTCTTTTTCAACCCCCTGCCCTCAGCACCTTTAAACCACCCTGGTAACACTTTTTGCCAAAAAACCCTCACACACACTCTCGCCTCGTGTGCTAAGCAGCGGATCAAACTAAAACAAATTCTGATTAAAAGTGATACACCTCACTCAAAGCTTCATGAATACATAAAACAGGTGGGTGAGCTCCAGATGAGCCATCTTTCTCCCCACCCAGAAATCCATTTTCTAAATTTCTGAGCAGCAGTCACAATCATCCAGAGTGCCCACAGCACCCTGCTTCTGTCTCTCCACCCCGACATGAAATATTAATGACGCCCGCAGTCCGCAGGAGCCCAAGCGTTCCCAGGAAGAGAAAGCACCCCTCGCTGTGTCAAACAACTGCAGCTCCAGGGGAAGTTGACATGTGAGTGTAAGTGGAGGGAAGGCAGGGTGGGATGGATGCATCGAGGGCGGGAGAATGGGTGGTATATGCCTGCATGCATGTGTCCGTGTTGTGGTTGCTTTAACTCTGCGTCCGTGTTTAATGTTTTATATGAGGAGTTATTTGTGCAGAAATAATGTTAAGAGCAGAGAGTTGCTACAGAGGCATATTTAAAGTCTTTCCAGATTTATAAAAAAAGTCAGCATTTCTTGGGTTGAAACAACCTGAACCTCGCAAAGCTAATGCTAGTTTTTGCTATCTGATTTATCCTTATGATAAATGTTGGGCTAATGCTATGTACTGACACTACCCCACAGACACACTCACACTGGATATTTAGTCTCTTTGGGCTGCTATTACAACACAGAAACCTTTACAAACAGACACGAATGTGCTTCTAGTGACAATTTTGGGGGTGTAGTTACATGTTAAGGGAAAAGTGTGCACGTGGCATGAGGCAGAAGTACTTGGTTACTACTGTTTCTATGGTCACCTGCAGTTTAATATATCTTGCAAGCTGCTTTAGAGTCTGTGTATTTGTGTGTGTGCACGTGCTCACCTCCGCCAGTCTGGACTGTTTATGGCTGACTTCGTGTTTGCCTATGGGCGCCAGCTGCTGTAGCGTGTTGCGGTTGTTGGTGAGCGCCCGTGTCAGCCGCGCAAACTTGGTCCATCCTGCAGGAATGAAGGACACAAACAAAACACAGTCAGCTCTCAGCCACCAGTGTTGATACCCAGTTCATGACCTCCAGGGACAAACTGGAGTTACAAAATATTCCCACAGCTTTTCACTTGTACTTGCCACTAGAGGAACAGGAACAGTGTTTATTTCCCCCAGTTGGGAGCTCATATTTACAATAAACCCGGCACGATGTGAATGCAGCACCGCCTGCTCTCACGGCAAACAGCCGCCCTGCAGAAAGTGTCCTTGAACACAACTGGACCTCCAGCAGCTGCAGGGTTTCTGCTCTGCAGCGGCCCGATGTGCGCTGACCTCCGTGTGCTGAAGGACAATTTCTCCTTCAGGGGATCAATACCACAGCAATCACTGAAGATTTAGCATATGTTTGTTCTGTGAATATGGAAGCTTCTATCTGTAGGTTAAATTTGAAGTTTCAACCATTGACAACGGGGTCCATTAGTTCCCTTCACTGGAGTCACAGCTCTATCTAAGGCAGATAATATACAATACTATAAAACCTGTACATATTTACACCATGTGAGTGCTGCAAAACAGCATTTAAATGAATGAATTAATATTAGACACATTAACTACAACACTTGTCGTGTTGGATTTCATGGAGGTAATAAAAATAACTTTAAATTAAATAAATTAAAATGAGGATAAAAAATATTTAATATCCTTGATTCACTTCAGGACAAATATTTAATCAGTATTATATATACACTATACAGTAGAGCTTAGCTCATCTGTATATAGTAAACCAGACAAATTAGTCAACATTTACTATAAGTTAACATTACTGAGCCGTTTTACCATTATGTTTTAGCAGTTTTCTACTTTTCACAATAATGACAAACTTCTGGCAAATGAAATATGTTAAGTAAAGCTCAAAATATCAGATATCACGTACAGTGATTCTGTCGACACCTCCTCACATTAACTAACACTATAGTGTCACAGACTAACAGGACAAGCTGCTGCTAAGCTCCCAATCCTCTGGATGGCCCAAATAATATGATGACTGAAAATATTGATTCCAACTATTACTGACTTACTGTTGACTTATTGTTGATATCAGTCGGTGTGAGCTGAGCAAATAAAACACGTGGCTGGAAACTGACATGACAGTAAGCTAATACTAGTAATGTTCCTAATGACTAATTTCCTTACGTTTAAATTTCAATTTAGACTAAGATGGCCTCTGACACAACAGTTGTACATCAGTAAGATGTTAATAATTAGTTTAACCAACAAGTATTTCTGGAGCAGACAGGTAGCAAGGTCTCCCCTTTGGCAGCTCAGCTAACGTTACGCTAGCTTACATTACATTTTGAATTTCCTCATTGTGGGACAAATAAAGGAATATCTTATCTTATCTTATTAACTAACATCATAGTTCCCCAAACAGTAATAAACAATAAACCAAGTAGTATTTCTGGGTGGCTAATGACGCATCCCCAGCTAATAATAGGTTGTTTATGAACATCTATTCCAATACTAAACTAATTTTTAACAAATAAAATTGACTACAGCTGTTAAAATCTAAAATGAGAAGCCTGCTCAAAGCCTTCGTTCTTTCTCTGGATCAAACCCCGTGTGTTCATCCGGGTCAACTTGTGTATGACTCAATGCCTGTGATTAATATACTCTTTTTAGCATTTTACCATACGTATGCCAGTGCCAAAGATGAATTTTATATGAATTTAATGGACACTAAAGTAATCTGAATCTCAATTATGAACGTTAACAGTAAAAGAATAAACCATTACAGCTAAAAATGAAGCCTGCGTTCAGGTTTCCTCTGGAAGTCAGTCTAAATAATACAGGCCTGTCCAGCAGTGGTCATGTTCTTGCCGCGGTGCTGGTCATAACGCTGCTGAATGAAAGCAGACACAGCTTTGCGAGGACGGGTGCTCCTACTGTACCGCTCTAAAAATAAAATCAAATGAAAGGGCAGAGAGTAGCACCACAGAGGCACACCACATACCGTAGTCACACATCAGGATCGACCCGGCCCTTTGAAGGGACCATTACGAATAAAAAGTGGACTTTGAAATAGCTTTTAACCCTCAGGCCTCCAGCTGCATAAAAAAAAAACCTTTCATTCTCTGGTCAAATGGAGGCAAATTCAGCCATTCATTCCTCTGTGCAGTCGTGTGAAACAAAACACAACATTGTACTGAGTCTCATATACAATACAGAATATATAGTTTATTCAGAGTATTTCCCTTCGACGGAAACTGTTGAAGTGGCTGTTGTGTAACTTAGTATACATCTTCAGTTGCAGAGCGGCTTCTTTTATGTGATTTTCTATATGCTAATACCTTAAATTGGCTGGGGATCAGCACAGATAATAAGCGCGGGTGCTCTTAGCCAAAATGGAGGTTTTTCAATATCTTTCCTGAAAGGAAAACTGCTGCAGTAGTGCTTGTGTAACTCACTATAATATTGTACAGTTTATTGTTGGCAGTTGAAAAGCAAAAAGCCCAGAGTCATCTAAACCAGAGAGATGAATGTCTGTTAATATTTAGTACGATACTTAAGAACAGACTTTACGTGACTTTTGTTTCCTGAACTAAAGTTTTATAAAAGTTTTGAAAAAGGGTACTTTTCAAATTTGATACTTAAATTTAGACCAACGTTTGAAAGTGTGACGACAGATTGATCCTCTAACACATTTAAACTTTAATTAATGAGCAGTGAACACATCCTCACACGGTATCTATTGCTGTGTAATGGACATTAATTTGTTTGCTAACCTCTTGAACCTCCTCTGTAGCTACTTGTGGCCACAGTTCAGAAAAGTTTACACAAACACAAAACTCAAACTTAAAGTGAGAGTTGCCCACTTTAATGACATCATAAAGTATAGATAAAAACACAATAAACAAGCTCAGATGTCTTTTTCATATTCTACAGTCCTTTTCATCATTAGTCGTTTTTGCTCATAAATTCAACTTTGCATTCATATAATAAAGATTTTAAAGTCATACCAGCTAACTGCAAATCATTGACAGTATATCTAACAGACAGAGCTTCTGGGTCTGAAAAATGAAGCCAATGTGGAAGTGTCTTGAACGAGCATTCTGTGTAATAGCCAGCAGGGGAAGCTTCACTGGTTGCAGTAACACAGCGATCCCATTCACTCTAATGGAGAAACTAGCCGATTTCTCAGTTGATTTATGAGCTCAGTAAACAGTTTCCTGATGAGTTTATGGTCTCAGTCTCTAGCTTCAGTCTTCTTCCATACAGCATGATGTTCATTTAGTAACTGATGGTCCCATTTAGAGTAAAATAGACCATAAAGCAGGGTGTGCTTTAGGGCGGGGCTACCTTGTTATTGACAGCTCATTCTCTGTCCAGCTCAATGCACCAAACTCAGATCAAACTGTCGAACTAGGCAGTGCTGATCAGATATGGATCCAGATTCTGTTTCACAAACACATTTTAGTGTTTACCTGGAATACCAGATCGTGTGTGACCAGGCGAGCCGCCATGGTTTCCTGCTACGGACAAGTCAAAACTGTGCAGCCAATAAGCGTTGATCAACCTGAACTCGAGGCTTCAAAACGGCACTACACAAACCAATGGGTGACCTTACGATAGGTTCACACTTGCTCCAAATGTTTGCTTTAGCAGGACTTTTAATGGCGTAGTTTTCCATTATGATATTATTCCTTTTACTGAAGGTCTGAAAGGCTCTGTCTATACCACTCTTTCAGTCGCTGTGGTTGCATAACTCGGTGTATGATGTGCATGCATTAATATCAGCGAACCATTTGCACGGAAAGCGAGCCAATGTGCTCTTTTTCCAACCCGGAACCGCTTTTCATTATGAAGTAAAATGGAGGAATTTGTCTTGGTTGAGACTGGTGTAAATACGTACTGACAGCTCACAGGCTTCCACCGAGCATGCTGACACATAAAGGACGAAAAGACCTCAACAAAAGAGCGTGAGCAGAAACTGCAGGACAAGTAAATAAGAGGTCTTTTTCACGGTTAATAGTAATGCTCCCGCTACGGTTGATGTATCAGACTGGAGCACAATGGAAGTGGAAATAAAAAAATAAAAGTCTGGGCTAAAAATAACAGGAGCAGAACTGGTGCACGCGCCACCAAAGTGAATTCAGAAATGAGATTTTGAACCTACAGTTACTGCAGAACACGACAAGTACAGACATCTGACACACAACTGTCAAAATCTTTCTTTAACATTTATTAGTGTGGGCGGGTTTCCCTTTGTGCTGTTCAGGGTGGATGTTCGCTTTCAAATCAGGGTTTTTGACGTTAACGGAAAGTGGGAGCAGCAGAGTTCAGCTACTGTGTGTCACTGAGGTTATCACGTTTGGTTGAATTAACTCGACAGCTCGTCCGAGGTCCAGATACATTAAGACAGCATTCATGTTGATTTACATGTTTATTGCTCAGATATAAGAGCGTTGTCCTTTTCAAACAAAACACTACAGATCTAAAGTTACCTTTATATGCACCTAACGTTTGAACAGGTACTGTGGTCATTCACTGTGTTTGTAGTGAATTAACCGTCACCTACTTTTACAGTTCAGTGTGACAGGATTCCCACAAATCCTGGAAGTATATGGACAATATGGAAATTTAGAGACAAGTTTTCTAGTCATGGAAACACCTGGAAATTGATTAAAATGACCAAAAGAGCTAGAGAAGTTTAATTGAATTTTACCCCCTCACTCAGAAGGATCACCTGGGTGTGTATTTAGTTTCAAAATCGTCTGTTGGTTGGATAAGCTGCATGAAAACTGGAGTTAAATATGTCGATTCTATATATTATACATATATTCTATGACGGTTTAATAACCAGGTTCTTCCACAGTGTAAAACAACTTATGTTTTATTATGTCAACGATGATTTCAAAGGCTAAAATGTTTTCCGGTTTAACGCCTGAGGCATCTGTGTTGTTGCCTCGACGCTCTTCACTCATTCTGATCAGCTGTCTACCTGAGATGATGTCTCGCCCGCGGCTGAGGTAACTGCTTTGTCAGCACCTGTAAAAGCTTCACAGATGGCGTACAGTCAACGCCACAATGAAACAACACGATGCTCACCATTTCTAACAGTTTTGCTCTGCCACATGTTTATCTTCGCTCCACTTTCTGTTCTCACTGCTTTCCTACATTGACAATGCTCACAGCAGCCTGATTGTAACAGCCACAATCAGTGGCCATACACAGAGCAATCAGAAATGTTCCAATTTCATTGAAAAGGCACCTATTAAATTTGGGATGATGTCAATGCTCTCCACTTGTTGGATGGTTAGATAAAATGGGATAAAAATGGGTATTTTTAGGCCAAACGGGGGCATGAACACTACAGGGTGCAGATAACACATTTACAGTCTATTTCGTTATTTTAAGTTGAGGATAGATATCTTTAGCGGACCTGGATCTCTCTCCCGCATAGCTGACGCTAACACGTTGTGGCGTGCCGAGCCGCGGGAGCAGCCAGAGTCAGAGCCGAGAGCAAGTGTAGGTCTGCAGCACGAGCGAACTCAGCTGCCAAAGCCCGCAGCGATGAATCTCCCTCCCTCACAAACGGCCTCTCCCACCCCTCTAATAACCAGGCGGGTTAAACTGCAGCCCACAGTACACCGCTCTGAGGATTATGCTGCATCCTCCAACCAGCCGTACTGTACTGAAATACATTGAAGTGTACTGGCTGGCTTCGGTCTGGCTGCAGCACGTCAGTCAAACCACCAACGGCAATGTGGAGCCTTGTTGTTGACGAATCAGAAGCCACATTGGGGACTAAAACAGCTTAAACTAAGATATGACCTTTTAACCTGACAACAAAATGATCATGTTGGGTCAGTTTACATATATAACTATGACAGTACTATAAAACAAACTAACTTCTCGACTCTGCAGACTTGCAGCCTGCAACGTAGGCTGACACTCACAGAAATAGCCTCACTGAGCCACTAGCTTAGCCAACATTACAACACAGGTAACAGACATAGACGTTTACAAACGGGTCATGAATATGCTTCTAGTGACCAGCGCGTGCATGGAGAGTCTGACAGCAGCTGCTCGTTGCTCAGTTAGCTCTGACTACCGGCAGCTGAGCGATAGTCAGTTTCTGACAGTGATTCTCCTGTGCTGTACTAACAGGGAGGTAGCTAGCAGAATATGGGTGTTTTGTCACAATTTAATAAGGCTTTTATTGTGAAACATTTGCAGGAACGTGTTGTGGAAAACTCACTGACTTGCACACTCATTCATGGGCTCTCATTATGTGACACCTAGTGGTAAAATTCGGTATTACCTGTTTGGTCTTTTTGCCTTAATATCGAACCGGTTTGACACTTTCTACATTGATCCGACCGTAGTTCCAAGAAGGCTCATGTAGGTGAAGTTCTTTGTGTTGTTTTTTTTCCTGATACTCTGACTGAACTGTGGTTGCCGGACCTTTAGTGGCTTTTTTTTTGTTAAATGACGGGTGATTACAGAACTAAATCTGAAGTTTGTCACATCATCAGCCGGAGCTGCTAACTGGCAAAGACATGAGCGCACTGATGTGACAATACTAATTCCACTCAAGCTCTAATTGCATGTTCAACCCATGTTATTCATGTGTCGCAGAGCACACATAATGAATAAACAAATCACACAACAACTCTGGGCAGGTCTGCAACGGGGGGGGGGGGACCTCACTGCATGTGTTCACATGTGTTTACATGTGTGTGTAGATTAAAGAGGGGGAAGGGTGAGGGATCCTTGTCAAAGGGCAAACACACCCGCTCAGCTTCGCCGAGAGTGACTCCCGGGGCAGGAAGCTGACACTGTGCATCAGTCAGGGCACAGAGGACAACACCGCCACCCACATCTCCAGTGATTCCTGACAGCATCACAGCCTCCTCAAACGCAACCTGACAGCTCGAGACGTTCCCGCAATGCAGGGAAACAAGACTTGACTCGCTCTTTTTCATCCAGCCGCAGCTTTGGATGAAAGAAAGAGGGGAGGAAAGAGAGATTGGTGGCAATGCAAAAATGTCCTGAGATTTCGCAGCGGGAGAGAAAGGACAGAAGAGGAACGAAGAAGAAGAGACAAAGTAGTGAAAGAATGGATAGAAAGAAGGAGGAGCACGAGGAGGTGGAGGAAGAGGAAGGCTTGAAACATAAGAGACGAAGGAGGAGAGTGAAAAGAGTAACAAGAAGGGAATAAAAAGAAAAGGAGGAGGAGGAGGGGATGACACACAGTCAAAGCATGAAAAGGAAGGAGGAAGTTGTGTTTTACTGATCTGTATGTACATATATTTTACACTTGCTTTGGCAATGTAAACATCTGCTTTTTCCACATGCCAAAATTGGATCTTTGAATTGCACTGAAAGAACAAGTACGACACAAAACAGGAGGAGGAAGAGAAGAATCTCTGGAGAAATAATCTGAAAGAGGAAGGCGATGGAGAAGACCAGATTGCAGGTTTGCAGCTCTGTGAGGCTGCACTGGGGCTGAGACACCAGCCGACATGAACTATTGTGTTTTTCATATACATTATTGATTCTAACACTTTCTGTCTTTCTCCCTTCAGAATCCATAAAAAGGTCACAGCCACCATTTTTATCAATCATTAACAACGATACTAGAACCAAAAGTAATACAAAAAAGTAGATTTTTAGGAAATAAAGGTCAGTACGATTGCATCATAACACTCTTTCACCTTAGTTTCACTTTGTGTACCCCCTACAGTGGCTCCATGTCCTGCAGTTTGAGAACCACTGGTTTAGTGTGATTAAAAGCCATTAAAGTGTGTAGTTCTGTACCAAACAAACATGTTTTATAACATCTGGAGTACAAGATTTTGTAGTACAGGGCTTCTCTGCAGCTCTACAGTGATTTCCACTGACATTATAATGCTGTTTCGTCACACATTTTACATTTATATAGAAAATTGCACCTTCTGTGATTTGGATATTGCACTGAATTGTGCAGCTCTACGTGCTAGTATGCTAAAATTAGCTAATTATCACTAAACACACGGTAAAGCTGAGGCTGATGGGATTGACATTTGTTTTGCAGTTATTTCATTAAAGTATTAAGCATAAAGAGAAGAGAGGATAAAGAGGAAGGACTGAGAAGAACATGAAGATGAGAAGGAGAACAATAAAAACTGGGAGAATGAAAAACATCAAGAGAAAGAACAAGAAGTTGAACGAGGAGGAGGAGGAGGATGAAGAAACGTAATTATATGTCCTATCAGAAGCCAACTGGCGTTACATTACGCACCGGGGCATCCAGCCATGTACCCATTTGCTTCCCACTCACACATTTTGTCACATGTCATCCCCCGTATCGCTCCCTTTCTCCTGTAACTCCTCACTGTATACTATCTAACAAAACAGGAACACCATAAAAATGATCTTTTCTGGTGGCTCGGCACACTAAGCTGCACATCATGTCCTCAAAACATCGGGTTTTCAAACCCATCAAAGACTTCTGGTTGCACATCTTTCTCCACATCTCTCTCTCTCTCTCACGCTTTTTCAAATTCTACTGTGAATCATCTCATAATCTTCAAAAAAGCAGAGAGACATTATTGTTTGTGCAGAGATGTTTTTTCGGGAGGCGTCTCTGAGGAAAAGCACCTGCCTGCCCGCAGTGAAACACTCACCTTTTGTGGTTTCGTCTTCGATGGGCTGCTTGAAGAGGGTGATGTCCTTAAAGGTGCACAGGAACAGGACCACCTTGTCGTTCTCGTTCCTGATGGGAGCCACTTGCATGTAGAACCACACTGGACTTCCTGCAGAGACATCAGAAAATCTTAGTTTGTGTCCTCCTAATCAGGTCTGTAAGTAATCTTTTAGATTGTTCAGTCTATAAACAGTGGGAGGAACAGTGAAGACTGTCCATTATCATTTCCCAGAGCCCAAGATGACGTCTTTAGATGTCAGGAAAAAAGTCAAAAACTCAGTTTATAATGACATAAATCAGAGATAAGTAGTAAATCCTCACATTTGTAAGTCTGGGAGGAGAGAATCTTTTCAAATTACTGTGTCTATTGACTAATTGTTAATCGTTTGAGCCCTTTTCAAAACCCCAACCTATATGGTAATTCTAAAGTCGCACAAGCTTATCAACAGCAAAAATCTTGATTAAAGAAAAAAAAAAAACATAAAATTGCTGCAATCACTGGATGTTTTTTAGCCAACAAATCTTTCATGTTGCGTTCAACTTTGAACAACTTTGACACTCAAATCTGCGCTTTAGTAAACTGCTGCACAATAGAGGAAGCATTTGCAGACAGTTATGAGACATGAGTCAACAATACTAATACGCTTCTTTAATAAAGTGACTCTCCAGCCAAAAACTTTAGATTAATTCCCATCATCCTAAGTGTAATGTTCAACTGTCCACATACTTTTGGCCATATAACGAGAGCAAAGAACACTGAAGGCTTCACTTCACAGACCCTACTGTCAGTGGTTCGTCTATTACCAGAAACAAAACAAGCTGAGAAAGCTCAAAGAACAAAAGATATAAATATTTAAATACACAAATGAATTTTAATATTTTGTAATAATGAAATGATGCTTAATGTGAGCTGACTGTAACCCTGGAATACCAAATTTAATTATTCTGGTGATGAAAAGCTCTATTCTTTTGTGCATTGCATTGTGGGACAACTAATCAACAGTCCAGCAGTTTTAATCTGCATATTGACATTTTTGAGTTCACTTTCAACTACTAAAGAACGCTGCATACTCAATAGTATGTCCTATTTATAAAGAACCTTTTTTACTCAACTGACACTTTGAGACGAACATAATGAAATTGAGTAATTACAGTACTGAGCTGTTCCACTCTGTGTACCCTGTTGTACCCAGTAATCTTCATAAGAACAATTTGATCCTCACTGTCCCTGAACATGATGTTTAAATTACCCCATATGCAAACACACGTGTCCTTTTAACAACTTAATGTTAAGGTCATCACTTTAAAGGGAACTCAGTGTTCTTTCTGTAGAGACAACCCTCGAACCGGCTGAGGTTTCTGTGACTTTATTACCTCCTCGCGCACTTTCAGGAGAAGCCAAAGTTCAGCAAAGTTGCACACACCTTAATATCATAATTTCTGTAGATACAAGTTGTTCGTAGTCATCATCCATCTCATTTATATCCAGCCTCTAAAAAAAAAAAAAGCCCCACTCTGCTGATTTGTCAGCAAATTTGAGCCACTTTAAAATTGATCTTTTTTTTTTTTACTGTTTCTCCCTCCGAGCCTCGTGCTCCTCCACCTTGCGTTTTGCTCTGGTAGGTCATCACTCTTTGAAGACAGGAACATTTGGAACTATTTTTCTCTACACACTTTGTCCATTGTACTCCTCATCAGCGCCGCTGAGGGGGATTTACTGCTCACTCCACTGCTGCTATAATCACGATATTTGATCTGCGGGAACCGCTGATCCAGACGTAAGGATATACAGTTATGAATAATTCTCCCAGAGTTACAAAACAGATGACACAATGTCAAGTAATGAAGTAAGTGAGCACTCACTGTTCTTTCTGTACAGCAGGATTTCGAAGCAGTTGGACTCATAGTTGTCGAACGTCTGCCTGACTTTGTCGATGGTCTTCTTGTCCGTCAGCTCTCCGTACATAAAACTGGAAACAGGCAATATGAGAAACAGCGGCGATCAATACTGACCCTGGCCCTTTGCCCCCTGTGTTATAGTATATCACATATGTTTGTAATGGCATCATCAATCTGTCATCTTACCATAAAGTGCCCATTAAGTTTTATGTTTGGTTTTTATGGAGTAAATTGACGCAGCGGCAGCATAAATTTTGCTCACAGTGAAGGATTGTGGATTATTTTTGGATTGGTGCAGCCAGCATTTCCTGGCATGGTTGTAATTATTCCTTAAAGGGCTGAGGACATTTTAATCTGTGCTAATATAATTAGTCTGAGTGATTACTTTCTTCCCAACAGCCGCAGCATCTTCAAGGACTGATACACACAGAGGTGACAATACACACTGAAAATGATCCATCAGTTAAGCTAACGGTATGTTTTCTCCTTGTAGATCATGTTTTTATACTATATTTTCAGTGTTTTATCACTAAATAACATCTAGAAAAAGCCTAAACTGAGTTCTTTCTGCTAATGTAACAGCCTCACATGTTTGTGGCTAATATAGCTGGTTTAAAAATGGATGAGGAATCCAAACATGGTTGCTCATTTAGTGCAGGTGCATATACCGAAAACGTTCCTCGCTCTTCTGAGCATCAGTGCTCATAAAGCGAAACATCCGGCACTAAATTAATTTCTTGATATGACTCTAAGTGGCTTTTAAATATTCATTTACCTGATGGTTTAAACTGCAATGTTCAGGAAATGTTAATCTTACAAGTACTAAATGTCTTTCAAGTCACCAGATGATCGCACAAATCGTCACAAATGTATCTGCGTAAAGCTTATTACTCACAGCCATATGAAAGATAAATCTTAAGCTTAATAACTCAATACTGGGACATTGTATATTTGAAGTGAAAAGTTTTTTTAAAAGGAGGTATAAGATCAAATAAACAGGTATTTACAGGAAACAGGAACTGCTGGCTGAGAGCATCCCAAGAGGAGAGGGAGAGACCCCGACGCTTTTGGAGCTATCAATCAATCAAACTTTATTTGTAATCACCTTTCATAAAGTATAGAAGTTCAAAGTGCTTCACAGATAATGGACAAGACGATAATAAGACAAAATGCAGTAAAAAATTAAATAAAGTAGAATACAAAGATAAAAATGACAATAAAATACATTACAATTGATTTTACAGGTATAACAATAAGATATAATAAAAGCTATACTATAAAACTAAATAAAATTAATTAAAGCATGCAGAAATGACAAATAAAAACAATAAGGATATATATTATAAGGACACAATTTAAATGAATATACAATTATACTTAAAAAACAAAATACTAGGAGATAAAAAGCAAGAAATGGTAAATAATGTCTAAAACCATCCCTAGTTAAAAGCTGGGCTGAAGAAGAGGTGGTTTTTCACTGCATTCATTCCCATTGAGGCTGCACAAATTACAATATAATAAAGTATATTTGTCACTAAATTTGTCATTAGTCGCTTTTTATTTATAAAGTCTGACAATCTGCTAAAAATTAACCCAGTTGGCAACACTGGTCCCAATCCTAGAAGGTCAATGTCCCCCTCACACGGTTTGATTGGCAGGTGGAAGTTTACAGCAGAAACACCACAGCACTGAATAAATTAAATAGAAATAAAATAGAATTACATAAAAACTATAATCTGGACACAAACATAAAAAAAAGAACCTCCACTCAGCTTTAATTGTTTAATTGTGGATTGTAAATATAAAACTGGCATTAACCATGTAGATTAATATATTGATTAAACAGCAGAGACTGCAGTCGGAGCAGAGAGAGCAAACAGGTGAGGTAGCTTTAATATCCTTCAGCTAACATGCTAATGGGTTGAGAGAAAAGGCCGTTAACAGATCCCAGTGAAGTAATTGGATGACAACTGAGAGGTGGAGCCCCAGAGAGATGATAAAATTAGAATGATAATTGTCTTCCTGCTTGAACTTGCACTTAAAGTTTCTTTCCATATTTAAATTTCAAACTTATTAACAGTAATTTAAATGGAAATTTGGGGGTTTGGGGATTTTGGGACACTGTGACAAAGTAAGAGGGGCTCAGCTTTAATGAATAACAGCAATACTGCCTATAGTATCTATACAGCAGCAGTGGTTCCTCAGCACAAGTTGAACATGTCTATGAGTCGTGAGCAGTTCCACCAAAGACTTCTCAGATTGTTTCATTAGAACTTAAAAAGGTTGGAAGTAAAGAACACAAATCAATGTTTTTTCTTCTTTACTATCACATTAATCATCTTGTGACCTTTTAAAAGTTCTATATATTCAATATTTTAGAGTCACATGGTGTCTCACTCCCTCTGCCTGTGTTGTATCGCAGCCTCTCTGTGGTTTGTTTCCATAGCCGGTCTGCTCTGACTGAAACTGCTGTTTTTATCATCTACGTCGGTGAATTAAGGATTTATTTCCACCAAACCAGAGTTGGTGATTGTTGGAAAGACTAACAGAGACAGTTTTAATGAATTTTATTCTGTTTCTGTCCACTTTGAATGAAGTTACGATGATCTGAAGGTAAAATGAGTGTTTGTGTCTCTGGAGTCTGGTGGAGAGTGATAGTGATATTACGGCTGTTTGTGGTTAAACTGAAGGTCTATCTCTGTAGGGATCCTTTCCATAATGCTGTCAGACACTGACAATAACAACCTGAGTCTGTCAGTGGCAGAAACAACTACTGTTAGTGGACGAACTTTGACGGTGCATTTGTCCCCAAGGATTACTGATCAACTTAAATTGCAACTATAGCGGTTTATTTCGTTAGCAATTGTTGGGAAGACAGTTATTGTGAGTTTTATTAATTAAAGTCACAAAGTCATTCCTTTGTATTGCAGTCAAAAGATCAAAAATGACTCTCCCAAAATGGCACCAGGCCCCATTAACAAGCCCCCATCTTCCATCACTTTGGCAGCAGTCTGTAAGTTTAAGCTCTCAGTGGGCTCTTCTATCCTCTCAGTGTCACGTCTGAGTGGATTGTCGGCCTCAGTGTCCCCCCCCCCACCACGCTGCCACCACCTCAGCCCAGAGCAGCAGGGAGTGGACGGATAAATCTCAGCGCCCCTATTCTCACTCAGCTCGGTGTACGAGGGAGCTGTTTTTAGCCGGCGGCTGGTCAAGGCCGTCACCCCCGGTCAGATCTGCGAGGCGCCTGAGGACAGGAGTCGTCCTTTGGAGTCAAATTTTAAAACGTCTTGACTGACAGGCGAGCAAGACACCGTCCTCGAGCAGGACCGGGCAGAGCTCCCCTGGCAGCTCTAAATTGGATTCATTTCAGTGTCTCGCTGAGCGGTGTGCCATCTCTTCCTCGCTCTCTCTCTCTCGCTTTTAGAGCGAGTGGAAATGCCAGATGCATTGATTTGCATGATTTTTTTTGTTGCAGTGTTACTCTGCTGAGCTCCACACTTTTGATATCAGAGCAACTTGGTATCATGTAAACAGCTCTCCAGAGCAGCGCTGTGCTGTTTTAATGATCACTACAGCAGGACAGAAGCAGGAAGGCACAAAAACTGTCACTTTTTAATTCTCTCTCTCTCTCTCTCTCTCTCTCTCTCTCTCTCTCTCTCTCTCTCTGCTTTAATAATGGATGAAACTGAATAAAAAAACGACATATTAGGGATTTTTGCAGGATAAATAGAGCACTTTGAAAAGGACATGCTTTTACTTTTAAAAACACTGACTCATGGCTACTCTGCTGTGGTTTTAACTCATAAAGATTGCTGTTGAAAACAAATATTGGTTTTTATGAGTTCTGCTTAAACAGAAGCATT
Organism: Dicentrarchus labrax; assembly: GCF_905237075.1. Lineage (NCBI taxonomy): Eukaryota > Metazoa > Chordata > Actinopteri > Moronidae > Dicentrarchus > Dicentrarchus labrax. The sequence continues at coordinate 24,937,007 of NW_026136703.1, forward strand.
AAAACCATTAAAAACACATTTGCCCAGGGGCTGAAAAAGGCAAATTGTTGCTATAGATTTATTAAGAAAATGTGTGCAAATGTAAAGGAATTACTGCCCATTTAGTTATGCTGTGTGTGCAATTACGATAAAAGCAATAAGACTAAAGAGTCATTATTGCTCCATTACTGTACTGTAACTTATATTGCTTTAGACAACAATAATTGTGCACGTTTACAGTGTTTAAATGTTCAGTAATAATACGAAATAAACAAATCATTACCTGCATGTGCTGCTCTTCTGCATGACTTCAGCCCTGTGGAAGCCAGACAGCTTGCAGAATCCGTCATTGCTGTAAACTACAGGCCACTCCACGATCTGGGCGTTTCCCAGGAGGAAGCTGGTCTCTGATAGATGGACAGGACAGACAGCGCATCAGCCACAGTAACAGCATCAATCATCAAAAGCAGATAAAAGGCTGCAAAGCGTCTTGTAGCCTCTGGAGAGGATTGCACAAAGATATAGGGGTCAGTTTTAGTTTTCCTCTTCGACTACTCAACACGTCAACTAATGCAAAATATAGAGATTTTAAAGAAATATAGCTGGACTACAAGGGGGGAAAAAATTACATTTGAACTTGCTGACCATCCAACTGCTGAACAAATATTACACAGTAGGTTTATATCTCAGCATTTGGTTCACTTCTGTGAAGAAAAGTAAATGTAATGTAAACAAATATGAGGGCCAAGAAAACACAGTATGTTTGTTAAAAAATATTTAAAAAAATACATAATGCAGACAGAGAATTGTACAAAAAGTCAAAATTCCTGCAAACTTCCTGCAGTTTGGGTTCATTGTATAGTTTTGAATATAATGTGAAATATGAATAAAATATGTCACTTAATCAGGAGTCGTCGGTTTACTAAGGGTTTACTTAAGGAAAAAGGTTGGGAACCAAGGGTCTACATGCTACTTTAAGGCCAACCAGATGAGATGCACTGTGTATATTCTGATAAAATATCCATATCTAGGTCCATACTTAGTGTTGGATCTGTAACCATAGTGGTAAAGAAAATGTTTAATTTATTCTGTCCTATACTTTGAATTAAATCATTAAATTAACTAAAACCCAGATTTAATTTAAATTGTGCAACAAGTTTAATCATTTAACAAGTTCCCTTAGACAATGGGCAGACCCACCCGTGCTAGAGGACTCTCACACCAAAAAGACTGTAACTGTGGACCAGTTCTCCCAGAAAACTTCCAAAACACTTCCCAGTCAGAAGGAAAGATTACAGCAACCAATAAACTCTTTGAAACTACAAACGGTGACTCAAAAAAAACCCCATCCTTTAAAATCTGCAGCCTGCAGTTTGGAATGAAAGAGCTGAGTAAGATAGTCGGTTTGAATCATCTCAACCTTTCTGCTCTCCTCTTTCATGCCAACCAAACACTTATCTGGATTTTCAGCAAAAAGTCATTGAGCATTTACGACTTTAACCTCTGTCATGATCCTTCATCACTGATTTATTCCGTTCTTTAAAGCCTTTTCCTAAACCTTCACAAGTTTTGTATTCGGATAATATTATTATTATTATTATCAGAGCGAGTTCATCGACGTGTCATTTTGACCTATTATTGGTGTTTATGCACATATTCAACTTAATTTATTCAACTGAATTGCAATAAACCTTAGAATTTCCAGAATACCATCATTTTACATTATGTTTGGTATAAAATAATTAAATAATGTAAAAACATCAAATACTACAACACGTGTATTATACTGTTTTGTATGTTGGCGACCGGCACAACATACACAATTTTCACCATGCTTGGATCTCAATCAAGTGTTTGTGGATCATATTTAATTTCCTGTTGTTCACTTAAAGAGTTTGCTCATTCAAGAACGACACATCACTAGTGTGACACAGTTGAAAGCTGTGGAAAAAGCTAGTAAGTGGACCTTTAGTTTGCATCTAACTAAATGCATCAGAAGAGTATTTGGGGATTAAAGTGAACCGATTATTCTTCTATTTACGTATTTATTGTGTAATTTAATGCTTTTATCCAATTATACAATAATGGTGGAAACAAAATAGGTTAAAGTGCCAGAATGGCACAATATGATATGTTTTTCATTTGTTTTATTTATTGAATTTTGGATACGCAGTACGGTAATGCGGTGGACCAAACATCCTCTCAGAAACACTAACCTGATCTTTAACCAACTGCACCAAGCAGTCTGCAGCTGAAGGGCTCATTTGTATGAGGATGAAGGGGACAGAGGGCAAAAAACTGATCACCATCCTCCAACTATGAAATCTATGAGAGTGAATGGTTTAACCTGAACGAGCTGCTGCAGCTGCAGGAGAGTCGGAAACATCTGCAGTGGAAAAATTACCACCAGCAGCTTGTTGTTTTTTCTCTCTCTTTCATAATCACAAAGATCTTAATTATTCATTTGATATATTCTGCATGGTGATAGCTTTGGTCACCAGGGAGGGCAATAAAAGGGGTTTTAACTGTTCAACATTTAACTACAAGTCACACATACTGTACACAACAGTGCTGCCGACCATCCTGCACTGCTTTTAGATGGATTAAAATCAACTTCAGACTTGCTTGAGTTCGGTAATCCATCACAGTGACCCTTTGTCATCGTTGTATTGCTTTCAACTGAGATCTTATTTTTGTAGCTTTGGTCAACGTTTCTCTCAGTTATTAGGGTCTGGGAACACGAGGATATTCCTACACAAGACAAAAAGGTCTTCCAGATTAGCTAAAACAATCTGAAGTTAAAAACGAAAGTGAACTACAGTAACTATGGTCAAAGTTAAAGCAGTTAGAGAAATCATTTTACTTTTTTGTCTTTGTTTTCTTTAAGTTTGGCGGGTTTGTTTAAAACTGATTGTCTAATTGCTGGTGTCACTTTACACAGTCGGGCTGTATACAATTTTAGAAATGCTAACAGGATGTAATACAATTACAATTGGAGATGTGTTTAAAGGTTATTTTTATATATATGAAATTGACTTGCCATCATCTTAGACCAAAACAATGGGCGCTACAGCGGACCAGACTCCACTGACAAAGCCAGTATTTTTAACTAGCGACTCTGGTTTGGTGGAAATAAACTCTTAATTCACCAAGTTAGATGAGAAAATAGCTGCGAAAAGGGCTGCAAATACTCACTACTCCACTAAAAGTTATTTCTGCCATTGACAGGCTCAGATTGTTATTCTCAGTGTCTGACAGCATTATGGAAAGGATCCCTACAAAGATTAGGGATGGGTAAAAATATCGATTCATCAATGCATTGCAATATATTTTTTCCCAATTCAATATCGATTCATTAAATCCTCTGAATCGATTCAAGCCCCTGGCCAGTGGGGGCGTGGTGAGCAACACCTGTGTGTGATTTGTGACAATCGAACCACGATACGCCATACCAAGACGCAAACACATGATGGAAGTCGCCGTCCCAAAGCTTTTAAAATTATTGACAGGTACTCTAATGAATTATTTGTGTAATTCTACTTATTACTGAATCGAAATCGGAGCATTTAAATCAATATCGAATTGAAATCAAATCGAATTGTGACCTAAAGAATCAAAATCGAATCGAATCGTGAGGTTCTTAACAATACCCAGCCCTAACAGAGATAGACCTTTAGTTTAACCAGAAACAGCCGTAATATCACTATCACTCTCCACCAGACTCCAGAGACAAAAAACTCAATAAAATCGTCTCTGTTAGTCTTTTCAACAATCACTAACTCTGGTTTGGTGGAAATAAATCCTTAATTCACCGACGTAGATGATAAAAACAGCAGTTTCAGTGGGAGCAGACCGGCTATGGAAACAAACCACAGAGAGGCTGCGATACAACACAGGCAGAGGGAGTGAGACACCATTATATCTTTACATAGCAGATAGTTGTTTGCTGCTATATTGATATTTTCAATCTCATATATAATCTTTAAGGACAGACAAACATCCAGCTGCAAAGAAATGTCTTCAACAACTAATTAAAACTCAGATGAACAACAACACAAATGGTGACAAATTGAATTTTCTATCTTGTATCTTTTCTGTAGGTGTATCTCAAATTTAGGTTTCCCGCAAGCACTGAATGCACCAACAAGAAGCAGTCCCTGTTCCAGTTATATTATTGCACATCGATAACAAAGTGTCCACTGTAATGGATTCCCTACAGTATCACAGGTAAAGTTCAAGCCTCACAGGTTATTTTTTATAGCAATCAGCCACAAACTGAACCCAGTGGCTCCTTGAAAGGTTCACCTGCTTTAGGAAATGGTCAGCAGTATGTGAATGGTAAATGCAATTTGTAATTAATGAGCTAAAGACAACGGATAACGTCCTTAATGCCTGCCAAATCCGCTGTACCAGTAACTTTGGCAGGTAATGATTCATCAATTACAGAGCCGCCTCTTTTCCAAAAAGTAGTTGGCTTGTAAAAGAGTGAATTTTGGGATGAAATGAAATTGGAACAGCTTTTCAAACACGACTGTGTCCGTGCCCAAAAACATCACAAGCATTCAGTGTTTCCCACTGTTTTCAGCAGGAGAGGAAAATCCTGTGAAACAGCATTTTAAACTATGAAAAGACACTAAAATCTCTGCAGTGAAACACAAACGGATGAGTTCTTGAAGGTGTGTCAGCAGCTCTTTCGTGCAGGGTTCACTGCGGGTTTTACAGCCTCCAACACTCGATTGATTTCACTGGGCAGCCATCTGATGATATAAAAAAAAAACATTTACAGTAATAAAAATGTTCTAGCTGCAGTCAGGGAAAACCTCCACTGTATCAGCAGTGGACATCAGACTGCGTGATATCTGATTTCTAATAAAACAACTAATTAGTTCTGTATATCAGTTGCTTCCAATAATCACCAATGAACACTTACATGACATTTCAGAGCAAGCAAGTGTATTCTTAATCTGTACAGTGACCTTTCAATTAATGTTCATTATCTGTAAAGGTGTAACAGGAAGCTGACAGGACGATGCTGCTACAGAGGAAGAGGCTGCTTTACCAATTTACACCTGAAAACCATCCGGATCCTCTAGTTTCTAGACTGATTTAATGACTCCCTCCATTCACAAGTTTCTGTCTTTTCTGCAGCAAGAAAACAGTGTTCACTGCAGTTCACAGTAAGAGAGGATGTGATGAGAGAAAGCTCCTAAAGTGCAAAGTGGTGAAAAGAGTGGAGAAAAACGACCCGCTGAGTATTCTCCATAAAGTGAGTTTTGTTTGTTGGGGTAAAAGCATCGAACATTACTTGAAAATCTTAGAAGAAAATTGTTCCCTAATGATTATTGTTGACGACATTTTGACAAACATTACCTATTCTAGGTCTCGCTCCCCAGTTCTGGTCAAAACGTTTGGATTGTTGGCAAAGAAAGCAATTTTAAGACATAACTGCTGTATGACGCCATTTTTCGGACATTATAGAGACCGAATAATGGATTATCAATTAATTGAAACAATATTGTTCTCTGCAGATTAAATTAAATTACCAAGACGAGTCGAGACCGAGTCCAAAGAGGTTTGAGTCCAAGCGGCTGGTAACCATGGTCAAAGACAATGTTAATGCTCATTCTAGATGGATTTTGAATGAAACTAACACCAATTTTCTGTGGTTCAGTGGTTTTGTTTTGAAGGAGGAAGTTACTTCAGGAAAAAAACACATATTGCTGGACTTAGTTAAGATAAACTAGAATATTTGGCGAGACCGAAGGCCAAGTCCAAGTACCAACGAGTCTGAGACAACAGAAAAGAGCCCTGATCTCAGGTGATATCGAGTGACAAAGTCTGTGTAGGACTTTCACTCAGGAGACCACGGATTGTTTCCTGTGTGAAACCAAAAGTCAATGTTGGCTTATTTAAAGTTTATAACGTAACATATGTGACTTGTTGCTACAGTAAAGGCAACAAGACTTGCAAGTGATATAACGGAAGGAAGTGAGCATAGCAGCAAACGACTTCATCAAGAGGGCACGCACAAAAGGATCGTCTAATTTTTCAACTTCATCTCATCTGTTCACTCACATACACAGATATTTCTTGTTTTATAAAACCACCTGAGCAAGAGCGGACAAACCCATAGCCATAGGGTATTCCGGTATTCTTTATTTGAATGACGAAGGCAGATGACCGCCACCTGCTGGTATACGAAGTTATTACCTCTCTCGCACTGTATGCGTAAGTAGTAGTTTGCTTTAGTCGTTGCAGTGCCAAGACAATTGGCTTTCGTCTTTTTATGTCGGTTTGGTGTGAAACTGCAATGTTTCACAGCATTAACCACGTGTTTAAAAGACGTCTCATACAGACGCTAAAGGGGACAAAGCAGCCACATTAAGAACAATACAATATGGCCTTTTCTCTGCACCACCCTCAGGACAAACTTTACAAGTCGCCTGTATTTTTCATTCCTCCAACAGTTTTGTTTTAAATTAGCATTCAGTTAAAATAAAACTTATTAATGGACTTGGACTGAAGTTTTTTAGGCTGGTGGTGGCTCAGCTTTCAGAGTGCAGTCTATTGTAAAGGCGGAGAGGGTCACACCTTCATCAAAGAACCATCCAGAACAATAACAGCCTCATCTGTTCTCCGCCGCTCTTTCCAAACAATTACTTAAGTGATTTTTAAGCACAAAAAAAAAAAGGAACAATAGTTACTTAAATTTATCGTCTTGTTTTAAGCCTAAAATCTGCCGGCTGCAGCCTCCTGAGTGCCCTTTGGAATTAAAGAGCTGACTAAGACTTAATGCAACACAAGAAAAACCCAGAATCATCTCGACCTTTTCTGCTCTCCTCTTTCATCACAACCAATTACTTAGCTGGACCCAAGTTCGACCAATAGGGCCGCCTGAAGGCCGACAGCAACCAAAGCTGCTTGAAGAACCGGCATGGGGGGGGGGACTCCGACTCTCCATTGAAACCCACTGATGAGATTATTTTAGCGTTAACAGCTCTGATTCAGTTGTCAGGGATTTCTGTAACAGGCGCTTTTAATTACAGATCTAATTTATGGTTCAAATGAAAGTCCTGAGTGAAAGAAAGAAGACTTTTCTGCAGAGAAGATACAACGTTACTGCAGCCGGTTAGAGCCGCGGTTCCCAAGCTTTTTTATTTATCATATTCTGACTTTTTTACATTCATTTATACATTTCTTTTGCTACATTTCTGATTACTTTTTGCCATTTTAACCATTTATCCATTACTTTTAGCTAACTATTAAGACTTCTCTGCTAACTTACTCACTAGGTAGTCTTCAATCAATACCTGCTGTTCAGGTGTTACAGCAGAATCAATACGTTGATATAGCTCAATTTTTTACTGTAATTTCTTTTTTTTCAAATCTCTTCATTTAATATTAAAAGTTCATCAGCGACTCTGATACAGTTTTGTACAGTATTGTTTTGTCTCATACAGGCGTGACGGTGCAGAACGAGCAGGGGGCGGACAGCAAAAGACAAATGTAGGTCACAGTGGGTGGATGGGTGAGACAAGACTTTCACACAGGAGACCAGGGATTGGTCAATCAATCATTATTGATCGTTTTAAGGAAGTTGTTATTTTAACGATATTTTGGTGCTTAAACCAAACCAACCTGCGACGTCACCTAAAATCTTTCAAAGCAAGCTTTATTTTGAAAGTCTAACCGGACTTATTATTGTGCTTAACGTGAAAACTACACAGTAGACTGATAAAAGAAAGTTTGGAAAATCTCTTAATGGGACTTTTTTTTGGACTTTATACATATTTTTTCCCTTTAAGCCATTATTGATTATAGATTCCACCTGCAGCTTTTCCCGCTTCGACAAATCAAAATGTCTGCCGAGCCCTGTGACCCAGACCCTTCAGGGCCCCAAAGGCTCATTGTGCGTCTGTTGTTCTGTGATCAATTACACGTTTTTAAGAATGTGCATCAAATGATCAGATCTGTCTCTGTCAAACGTTACATGGAGAATATTCCCAAATATCTGTGTTTAAATATATTACAAACAAAGATCATTCTTTACCTGCTGCCATGTACCAAACACTAAAGTAAAATATATTGGACTGAAATATTAAATAAAGTGGAACTGTTGATAATCCCAGAGACATATGTGGTTATTTATTCTAGTACTGTTAAGTTATATGAAAAACTGTCACTCACATAAGCTAAAGCTGCAAAAACCCATAAAACTAACACATAAAACTATAAAAATGCCCAAAAGTGCTTAAAATATTAAAGAAGTCTAAATAATAAGTAGTTGCAGCCCTGTCCCTACATCCTCCATGTGCTCCATGTTACAGTTTAAAGACAAACTTAAAAGGCTGCAGCCTCTGATCTGAGGCCAGTGAACAACCTCCTGCTCTTCACATCAGTGCAGCTAGTGCATGTGTGACCTCTCAAACACAGGAACATAAAACAGTGCACCGACTCCAACCAACAGCTCTCCAATTGGCGCTGAACCCCCCCAAGAGAGCCGCTCAACAGCCCCAGTGGCACAAACACCGCGACAGACACAAACACATTTCTGGAACAGTCTTCTAGACCTTACCTCCCCCCACCCACCCACCCACCCTCCCTGCCACCAAGTCCACAGACCCGACTCTCATTCCGGCCAATTACTCCGCTCACTTTTCTGGGAAGACAAAAGGAAAGAAATCAATGTAATCAAGAGGAGAGAGCGCGTATTTCTCCGGCCGGTGCCAAGTCCGGCGCGGTTGATAGCGCAGATGGAGAGAGGAGAAACATGAGCAAACATCCAGCTGATGAATACTGACATTAAGATGATGAATAACTGAGCAGCTATTTATTATTCACCCCAGTAGATCTCTCATTTTACTTCACAACACTTTGTTCCAATAAACACAACAGCAGCTGCGTTACATAATGATGGAGCACACATCAACGCAGGTTATTCGTTTCAACTGCGACTCCCTCCTCGAACACACAATAACTGGGCCTAATAACAATAATAACAATAATAATATGAGGAGGAGACGGAGCTGAGGGTTCATTAAGGAGCAGATGGATGCAGCTTTATTGGCTGAGCGGCTGTCAATCCTCATCAACACACAAACCGGCGAGTTAATGACCGAAATAAAACTTTTAATCTTCAAATAAAAACTCGGTGTTTGTTCAGCAGCGCCGCTATTTCGGTCTCACATCATTCCTGGAGATCATTTACATAATTGAATGTGGGAAAGTCAAACTCACAGTAATGGAGTGGGAATAAAACGGTGCGTAAACTGTGACTCTCTGTGAGCAAACCACCGCCGATAGGAGCACAAACTCAACTATATTTCACTAAAAGCTGCAATAAGCGCTCCTTCCAGTGGAAACACTCCCTCCTATATATAACTTACATACTTATTATAATAATGCAATGCGCCATGAACACTCCTAGCCTTAGAGAGGGGTGTGAACTCCATCCCCGCGATATAAATGCGGGTATAAAGTGAGATTATGTGCGTTTATCCTCCACCAACCCTCCGTGGTTGCACTGAGACAGAAACACTGTATTCCAGCAGGGTCCGGGTCCGAGCCTCCTGGTGAAACCGAACCCCCCAAAAAACAAGCGAGCCTCGCTCCGACGCGCGGACTCACCACTTGAACGCCGGACGATGTTCTCCAGAAAAGTGTTCTGCGGTGCCACAAGCCCTCTCTTTCCCCCGGGCATCCTGCTGCGGGCGGGCGGAGCTGGTGTCGGTCAGGGTCTGTGGCGGTGTGTCTGCTGCTCGGAGGTCGGTACTGACGCTGGCTCTCAGTCGGACCGATGGAGAAGCTCATTGTAACCGTGCGCTCTGGCTGCTCGGGGCGCACTGAGCCACGGTGGCGGCGCTGCATCCCGCTGCCCGACCGGAGCGCCAGGACGCATGCGTGGCCCCGCTGCTGTGGGCTCGGTCCTCAAAATTATGACGATGATGTTTGTGTTTACTGTTTGTGTGATGAATCACGTGTAGTGTCAGTCAAAGTGTTTAACAAATTGACATTAATCGACCTGTATCTTTAAATATAACCGAATATATAATCAGTTTTCTCAGTTTAGATTTATTATAACTGATCAATGTAATACTGACTCTAATTTCCTGCTACCACTTAATAACATTAAACTAACAAGAATACATTCTAAGTCTCCCGTTATAAAGGATTTATACATTTTATTAGACTTTATTAATGTTAACAAATGCTTTATAATGTTATAATACATTCATGATTTGACCATTTGGGTTGCCAGGTTGTGAAAAATCCCTTACAGAGGAGAGAACATGAATAAATATCTCACTTTCTGGAGAATAAAGGGTGATAAATGATTACAGTTATTATTGAAGTAATTAATAAAAAGGTTTCTACAACAATCTATTTCGTCTGTAGTTGTAAATAATAATAATAAATAGCTGAGCTGAAGAGGCGGTGCAACAATGTGAAAATAGAGAAAAATAGTAAATTTGAATATTTGAGGTTTTTAAAGGTAGTTGTGTGTCGGAGCTTTCCTGGCGAAGTCAGGTTGTGAGGTTGCCAGGCAACCAGCAGAGATTGTTTACATCTTCGTTTGAACTGATTAAAACAAACTAACATGTTCATTTGTGAGCTTTAAAAAAGGTTTTTGGAACTTTACCAGAGCTATGCTAGCTGTTTCCCCCTGCTTCCAGTCTTTGTGCTAAGCTAGGCTAACCACAGCCTGACTCCAGCTTAATGCTCGGACATAAAGTGACAACAATATTTCCATGTGGCTCTATGAGACAAAGTAAACAAATAAATAAATAAAAGAATATAAAACTATTCCTTTACGAAATAAACCATCATCTGTCAGAGAAATCGAGAACCATAAATTAAGATTCAGTGAAGTGACTAATGACAAACAATGTGCGTCGTCTTACCATGAAACAGTGCAAACAGTGTCTCCCTCTGCAGGCGTCCCTCAGGAATGCTCATTAGCTTTTATGCATGATTGATGGGGCCCCTGGGAGCCAAAGGCCCCCGCCCGGAGCTACAGTAGGCGCAGGGCAGGATTGTGCTGGCTGTTGGCGCCACATTTTTTTTTATTCACTGTATACGCGACCTTAAAGCTGCACTGAGGCTGCTCAGTTATCGACTGGAAGATTATAAAAAGGAGCAGCACAGTTATTTATAGATTTAAATAGTCTCACTTGCATTTAAGTTGGTAGGATTGGCTCTTTTATTACAGCCTGTAATGACTGGAGCACATTGAAGCACCCTGAATGTCTGAATGGTAATGTTACATAAGCAGGTAGAAGTTGAATTGCTATAACTTGAAACAGTTACCAACATTTCTGGCTTTTAATTCTGATTCCTCATTACTGATCATTAGTATGGACAGAAGTGGAGCTGTTCAACAAAATGCCTAATTTCCACTGTATGGTTCAGCTTGGCGCGGCTCGCTTGTCAGTACCTGGTTCTTTTTCTGGCATCACCTTGGTTGTAGACTGTAGATGAGTTTCTAAACTCTTCGCTCAATACAGACTGAGGACTTACTCACAGCTTTTGTTGCTAAAACCGAAACAAAACATAAAAAACAATTTCAGAACCAATCCAAAGTCTTTATGGTGGTGACATGCGGAAATCGTGTTCTTGTAAACGCCTGGTTCTTTCGAGATTAACTGCGCCCAGAAAGTGGACGAGATCAGGTGGCACCAACAGGAGTCATCCTTCAAAGAATATACAGGAAGTCACAGAAATATGTACATCCTTTAGGCTGCCTGTAGTTTTTAAACCATGTTAATGCTCTGGGTGTTCCAGTTGGTGGAGAGCAACTTGATCTTGTGAGTTTAAAGTGGCCAACCCGTGGAGCGAGTCGGCATCAAGTCAGACATAAATCTAACCGGCACACGTTGTGCAGAGGATCACCGGTTATCGATTCATTTGTGTGTCTTAAAAATCTCTCTCAGAGTAACAAAGTGATTCAGTGTATCTCCAGTTTGTTTCACTACAGAAGAGAATGAAGGGAGAGCGTCACTGCAGGTAAGGCGTGTTCTTGATATAAAGGATGTTCGTTTGTTAGCGGCTGTTTTGCATTTAGACGACGACCCAGACGATCGGTAGGCGCTGAGATCTCAGAGTTTCTGGTATCACAGGGTTCCCAATGGAGCTGATACTGAAAGGTTGGGTGAAACACTGCTGACCACCGATTGGTCACCTGCACAATGTGGGACCTCCTGCGTGCTCCTGTTGTGTCGCATTGATGTCACGGCAGTTTCACGCTGCGAGGCGATGACCTTCGGCCCAGAATCCCGCCTACGATAAGGAAGAACTGACTGGAAAATGAAACTCAGTCATCACAGCTTCATTTAAAACAATAATACTTCTGCAAACTGACAGATTTTGAGAGCAGAAATAATAACTGACTGCACGTCAAAGTCTTATTTGTGAATCTCTCTTCTCTTTCTGCACCTGTTAACACCTGCTGACCCCCATCCAGTGCCGTCAGGTAGTCTGAAGAAATCACCTTGGAGAAGATATTACATCATTGTGTCTGTGTGTGTGTGTGTTTGCCGTCAGTAAACGCGCACAGTTCCAAACGCCCCTTTGGGACACCTTTAATTGGCCCACTTGCATCATGGGGTATCAAACATATGTGACATCGCAGGTCGGACAGCTGCTGTCTGCTGTAACAGGCTCAGCTCTGCAGTTCTCTCTCTCTCTCTCTCTCTCTCTCTCTCTTCTCTCTCTGATGACAAATCTGCCGTTGGATTCAATAAATGACAAGAGTTGGCTTTGAGTGACAAAGGATGACACTCAAATCCAAAATCTGAGTCTCAAACTCTCCTTTCAGACCAGAAAGGTGTCTGTAGATATTATAGTCTGTTCCTACACAGAAGAACAGCAGCTCTTTCAGTCTAAAAACAGCAAACAAGCTGTCAAATGCTGCTGTTTGGTCAGTTTCCCTCCTCTGGTTTTTTCTGGACGTGCCCGTCTAGAATAACCTTTTCACGTGTCGTCACAGTCAGGTGATGTCAGATAAAGAGAGAGAAAGTCCACGTATGGAGGACGTTGGGGTGTATGGATGGTTCAAACAAACACAGGACGTCCAGAACACGTTTGTTCATGACTAAACTTACATTACAGCAGGTATATAACGTAACTTACGATCTTTTTCTAATCGCAATCCAGTAGTTTTTTGTGCGACCATTTCACAACATTAACAGCTTTATTTTTTTCCCCATCGAGAAAAACCTTCAGTGTCGTTCTTTGCTTGTTTTTGAAGAAATTAAGAAATTCTCTCCAACTCTGATATAACTGATGCTAGCAGCAGCTACGCTAATCTAATTAGCAGCAAACAAAAGCGTCTTCTCGCTGTCAGATGGATTCTCTCGGGCTCTTACAGGGACCCAACAGACAAAACAAAACATTTCTTGGGTAAAAGTTTGCACTCATATCCTGATAATAAAATACTGGAGCATTTCCCACATGAGTAGATACTGTGTGTGTGTGTGTGTGTGTGTGTGTGTGTGTGTGTGTGTGTGTGTGTGTGTTTTTGTGTTTTGGGAATTTTTCACACAACCAGAAGATGAGCATCATGGGTAACATATCTTGCGTTCAGCTCCATTACACAGGAGGCACTGAGGCTGCGTTTGCTTTTTAAAGCTAGAAAGTGTTTGTGAGTCAGAGAGTCACCACATACAGGAGAGAAAGTTCACTGGTGCTTTTCATTTTGGTGATTTAGGAATTTAATTTTGCTCTTTTGTTGCATTCGTCGAGAGTCTTTATGGACTAAATATAATAAAAAGTTGTCGTTTACAATCCCAACAAAGTACATCGGAGCTGAGTGAACTTCTGAGCTACACAAACTGCAGCACGTGTCGCAGACCGGCCGCAATGGACAGCGAGAAGAGTCTCCGCTGGGATTTGATGACTGTAATCACTCTAATTACACTGCATCACTAACCCCCAATTATACCCAATCAGCATTCAGCAGGCGGGCCGCCATTGTTCATGTGGAACAGGCACTCGCGGCCACCAGCCTCGGAGCGTGCCGCGCGCCAGCCGATGAGTCTGACAAATGTATTTCTGGATGCAACGGCTGCAAAGAGACGCGTGCAAATCTCCTCATCGACAAAACAAAACGCTCCGTTCCTAACGAGCAAGAAAACAACTGACACACAACAACAGTTTGTTTCTGAGCATTAGTTATTCCTAGCGATACTCATCGAGGAGAAACGAGTGAACGTCACACGGTGAGGGTGAGGCAGCAGTGGGACGACGCCAACGCCTCATCTGGGGGGGAGTGGGAAGAGTGTGAGGGGGAGGTAAAGGTATCGACCCCCCTCCAGCATTGATCAATGCACCGCCTACACATCTGGAGGGAGACATAGCTGCATCCCTCCTTATTGATCTCAGAATTAATTAGTCCGGCTTCCACCAGCGCTGCCGTTCCCCCAAAAAGGGAAGGGGATCGAATATCAAAGCAGTGAAACCACCGTAACCAGCCACCAACGCCACCCACTGCCCCCGCCAAACCGCCAACACCAGACCAAACTTTGGCTGCCCTGCTGACTCGCCAGAGGCTCCATCAAAGGTTGAATTAAAATAAAATAGTGGAGGACCGGTGGGGAGGGCGGTGTTTAACGTCTGATGGTAAAGCAGACTGAACAGGTTGTCCACTGCAGACACGTCTCAGTCTCAGTGGCGTTCCCAATCTGCTGCGTCTGGGGACGAGCCGGAGGTCTTAATTGCTGTATATGTCAATAATAAAGAAAGGATCAATACATTTGTTGGCTAAAGGCTCTTCTCCGTGTTCGATTAACCTGTTAGGAGATGTCAAGGCAAAAAACCTGCCTATTGACCCCAGTTACCATTCTCTGAGCATTGTACTGACCATACAGCGTCATTAGACACCCAGAAACCAACAATATGGTGGAGTAACCCCCCAATAAAGATGTTCTTAGTCAACTATAGTACTCAAAAAAATAGTCGACTAGTCGTCTTGTGTTTATAATGTTTAAGTATACGTAGTTTAATAGCCGTCTGTTAAATGATAATGGGGGGGAAAGTGGTAATGATTCCGAGTTTAGTTCATTTATTTCAACACTGAATAAATAACTTTCAACTTCAGTAAAATAAATACTTGTGGGCTCATCGATACGATGGTTAACAGTTACTCACAAATTAACTCACAAACTCGCTCCTGAGACCTCGGAGGAGAGGAGAGAGAAAAGGAAAGAGCAAAATGAAAACAGATCAGACGAGGGTCAACGTCGGAGCGGAGGGACACGAGGCAGCAGAGAGGCTGAAGGTGTTTTAAAGGTTAAACCCACATGCAGACAGATGAGGTGTTTTATTGTACAGGGAGGACAGGTGAGGCGAGCTGGAGGTGAGGGGGAAGGAATCCATGAGGAGGCTTCACAAAGGGAACTCCAGAGACGAGAGCTGGCTGATGGGCTTCAGACGGAGGAACCTAACTAAGGAACTAGAACTCTGAGCAGGAACCGTCGCACGGGAACAAACCGTGACTGGAACTCTGATCCAAAACCGAGGGGGTGGGGGTTTTTGAAGGCAGGGGGGAGGGCTGGAGGGGGGAAAGGGGGAAGATTCCCCAAGAACAAAAGGGGGGGAAGAAAAAAAAAAAAAAGGAAGGAGGGGGGGGGGGGGACCCCAAAAAAAAAAAAAAAAAAAAAAAAAACCCCCACAAACTCCCTTTTTTTAAACCAACAAAAAAAAAAAAAAAAAAAAAAAAAAAATTTTTTATATTAAAAAAAAAAAAAAAAAAACCACCCCCCCCACAAAAAAAAAAAAAAAACATAACTAAAAAAAACAACCCCCCCCCTTTGTTAGGTAAAAAAAAAAACCATCGATTTAGTTTAACAAAAAAAAAAAAAAAAAAAAAAAAAAAAAAAAAATTTTTTTTTTTTTTTTTAATTATAAAAAAAAAAAAAAAAAAAAAAAAAATAACAGTCTGTGTCCATCTGTGTCAAACTCTTCCTCACAGGTTAGTTAATGATGTTATTGAGTCAATGAGATGTGAGCTGATTGTTTCTGTAGATTAAAGAGAATCAGAAAAGAGTCTCAGTTATGGTGGAAATAAAGTTTTTACTGTGATAAAATGTCACCCGACCTTAAAACGGCCATTTTTAGAATGAAGTTTGGTCTGTCACATTGAACCAAAACAGAAAAATAAAAGAGTCGATGTGACTGAAAGGACACTAATCAACCCCTGATTCTTATTTTTTTTAATCATTGATCGGCTGTGAAACAACACAACTGTTTACCGTGCTGATTGTAGGATTTAGTCTCCTAATAGCTATTAAAATTGACAATGACCTCAGAATTGACGTTTACCGCCGGGCAAATTAGAGGAACTGCTTTCTCCCAAAAGGGGGCGGGGCTTGATGCAAAGTACCCTAATGGGCTGCTATTGGATAGACGGCTCCGTAGATATTGTACCTCAGTGGCGAATATTCCCCAACAAATGTGCAAATAATCAAATTACCATAAACTCATCGACATACTTTTCCTGTGTTGCCTGTTTAGGAATCAGATGGTGGGACTAACCGCCACGTGGTGTCACCTGGTGGGCGCGTGAACAGTTTGCTGTGGCATTTAACAAAGCCTCTTCCACCGCACTTAATTGCAGACTACTTTTTGGATCACAAATGTACATTTTCTTCTTCTCTCCAGGCGGACAGCGTGGCAGCTTTTGGAGGAGGCGCCCGAGGTAACCTGCCTGTGATCACTTTGTCTCGCTGTTATTGCTAATTACAACCGCGATGCTCCTTCTGCAGCTTGTGTCTCTCTCCGAATCCCTTTCCCTACGTCTGAAAGGTTACAGCTTGAATAGGCTTATTTTGGAGCAGCAATTTTGCAGCTTTTAGTTAATCACTCTGCTCTTAATCCTGGATACACAGCGGCATAAAGACACACACACACCAGCACAGGATACAGTTAAATAAAGGCCTCTGGAGCTGGAAATACATGTCTGACATAAAATCAGAGCGATGTTTGAGGACTGTCAGCAGGAGGCAGCAGTGTCATAATGCTTTTCATTTGCTTTTCAGTTTCAGTGTTCCCCAAACCAGCTTTTCAGTGACATTTGCAGCGTAATGGCTCAGATATCTAGTTGGTGTCAGTTTAATGGGGGCCAATCTGAGCCGAGCACTACAAGAAGAATGGTATAATGTCTTAATAACATTCCTAGTAAATATATACATTTAAATAAATGATCATAAACTTGCAATGACAAGTCGACTACTAGCTTTTGCTAACGAACGCTAGTTGATGAAGAAAATCTAAAGTCGGGGGCAGCGCTAATATTTGTGGCCCCTGGAGGATGAATTAAAAGTTTTATTATCAGGTCAAAACTTCCAAACTGATCCATGACCACCAGGTTTCTCACACAGAAATGTTAAAACTATAATGAGAAGTGCAATTAAATGTACTAATCACATTCACGCTCCCTAGAGGATCAATTGATTTTTTTGGTTTTACTGCCGATGATCTGCTTCAGCCGCCTGTGGACACTTCACAGACTTACAAACTTTCGCTGCCTGAAGGCGAAACATTCTGAGTTTTAGATTCACTTAATTTATTCCCAGATTTCTGCAAAATATATTGGCAAGTAGTGGTGCTTACGCAGGTCTTTGGGTGAGTCACCACCCTGCCTGTGCAAATTCGTGATACTGAAGGCGAAATCTTTCTAACTTTTCTTGTGGATGTCTCTTCAGGAAACTGCTACAGCTTGGAGACAAGTGCAATGATCTCCTCGGATCGAAATGCTTTCCCCACTTTTCTTGAGGAAGAGTGGATGAAGTGGGGGGGGTATTTCCAGCAGCAGAGGAACAAGCCTGTGTTGGTAACAAACAACACAGAACGAAACAAACCTGTGGCATGCGCGGAGAAGTTGTCCAGGAAGGTGCAGTGAGTCACCTTGTCGCCCACAACGGGCTATTAGCGGCTTCGTTTCCATGTCAACTGGGTGGTTTGTGTAGTTTAAGTGGAGCGTAAGAAAGGTGCACGACGGAGAGGTGAGAGTGAGAAGGAGTGTGGAGTTACTGTGTCAATGAAGTAAATGAAGTGTTGTGGCGGCACTGATTCAGACTCAGGTCTCAGAGAACCACAAAATCCACACGGAGAACAAAACTCACAACTTTCTTCGTCTTAACTAACAAACTAATTCATCTTCAAAAGGTAAAAAATGTGTACAGGGCTTTTTTAATGAAAATAAACCAATGAAACAAAAATAATTGTAACTCTTAACTTCCACCGTGATGGTTTGGTGGCGGCTTTCTGGCTCCACCCAGAGCGTTTGAGAGGCAGAGTGCGTTGTCCGCCGTATGTGGTTTACTTGTGTCCTTAAAAAAAGGAAACAAAAGTGTGTTTCTCCACTTAAAATCTCCTCTAACTGACTGACCTCTGGTCTGGTGCCACAATGTTGATCTAGTGTGAATCTAATCTAAGGATTAAAGATTTTAAATTCAAATGTAATAACTGTTGTATTAATAAAAGTAAGGAAATGTATTCAGAAGTTGTTTTGTTTTGGTGTTTTCTAACGTGTCTTGTAGTATTATCCATGGGTTTTATTGCTAACTGAAGGGCCGTGGCCGTCTGTGAGCATATCAAAGTACAGGAAAGGAGTCGAAGTTGAGGCTCGCTCAACTCAACTGTGATTGGAGCACACAGCAAAGAGTGGGCGGGGCTTAGGAGGGGTCAGTTGATGAAGACGGCTTTAAATGACGTAAACTGAGATAAAGACCATCAGGATTTATAAAGCACCTTTAATACGGAAGATAAATAAATTGGTCACAGCACAGTCAAACATTATTCATCAGGAGGAGTCAGCAGCCAGAAAACACCCGACATCAGCAACAATTAAATGAAAAAAACATCACAAACTCCCTCGTCGTTTTACATGAGTGCACCTGCCCGTGTGCGTGTGCGTGAACCAGCGAGTGGATTTATGGGTCAGGAGGTTTTGTGTTGGTGGCAGTGAGGAGGAAACATCTTCAGGAGAGTGAAATCAGGCTTTCTGTGCCTCGTCCGTGGTCAGGGAGGCCGAGGAGACGTTTTCACACGACCCAACAGTCTGTTTCTCAGCATGCTGCATTAAGTCCTGTTAAATATTTAGCTGCCTCGAAACAGCCAGAATGGATGTGTACAGTCCTCAGTGGATTTCTGACCTCTTCTGGCCCAGCGAGCTCTGTCAGAGCGCCGGCTGCTGTTCCTTTACTGGGATTAATTAAACAGTCCCAATTAAACGCCTGTAAAGATGCAGATGTAATAATAATCCCAGACCAGGTTTTAAACCAGATTGTCACAATTAAATTAAATTGGCACAGTTTGTTAAAGTTCAGTCCAAAAATACTCGTCAGCATGAATCACGAGCTGGTGGAGTTATGAGGAAGAGCTTCACATCACAGATAAAACAGACAAACACATTTATTTACACAGATCCAGAATCCAGACTTAAAATCAGACTGAAAAGGTTTTTTTTTCTTTTTGCATTTTGGTTTCAGATTTATCAAAGCAGCACAATCATTGTTGCAGTTAAAGGTTTTTTAGTGAGTTTCTTGGCCGCGGTAGTTTCTCCTGCACACTTAACAGCCTGTTCTCATTCCCAGGTACGTCAAATACAGACGCGAGCAGTGTTCAGTTAGTTGCAATCTGCAGCTTCACCACTAGATGCAGCTAAATCCTAAATAAAATAAAATAAAAACATAGGAAATGTCTTCAGTTTTGCCTTTTTGCTCACATTCGTACATAAACAGCTGCTCGGGTTTGATATTTGTTCATGTTTCTGATGTAAAACAGACTAAACTAAATCTGTAGGAGTGTTGTGTGTGTGTGTGTGTGTGTGTGTGTGTGTGTCTGATTGCTAACGATGATATTAGAAGAATATAACTTGAGGTTGTGCTTCATGTTCTGGTTTCAGGTGTCCAACCTGCTGCGGGGCTCTGGAGGACACTCTCAGTAAAGAGTCCCTCTGACGTCACCACGAGGCGAACATTAAAGAGCCTCATTAGAGAGAGCGGATCTCACCGAGGCGTGGCCTTTAGGGGACCCAGAGTCCAGGATGAACCCACTGTTATAAAACCCTGTCTCATTATAAACCGTTCCTGAACTTTAATCTGAGCCGTAATTCAGAGAGTAAAGTGGATTTTATTCTGAGGGATCGTCTCTTTATTGAACTCTATCCATGAACAGGCTCTGAACTGGGAACCAGTCGCAGCAGAGCGACGTGCTGCTGCTGGCGTGTCACTCTGACATGTTGACGTGTTTCGTGTGCGTGTTGACACGTAAGCTGTGGGGTCCCACACACACACACACACACACACACACACACTCACATACAGTAGTAAATCACAGATGGTGCGTTCGAGGCTCCGTGTGTGGGCTCGTTGCTCCTCCAGCAGCATTATTTAAGGCCGGCGAGTGGGCGGCTTCCAACACTCGTCTGCCTTCATTGACTGGGAGGAAAAAAAGGTTAAAAGCTTTTTATCTCATTCATCAAACGAACACAACAACGTTTGTTCAGATCTCATTTACATTACAAAAATGTTCCTGATGTGTTTTATCCTGATAACATGGATTCAGCTCTTTATGTGAAGAACCACAGAACGGTAAAGATTAGCCCGAGGCAATGTGGGATTAAGAGGCTTATAACAGCACCATACATTCATTACTGCGTGGAGATTAGGAGGAAGGAGGAAGGAGGGGGTATACAGGAAGAGGAGGGACAGGTAGGGTGGACGAGGAGAGGAGAGGAGAGGAGGGAACAAGAAAAGGAAAGAAAAAAGGGAAAGCTGAGAGGATATAAGGAAACAAGGACAGGAGATGACGAAAGGAGCAACAAGGAGTGGAAAGGAAAGGAAGTTGCGTAGAGGAAACGAGATGAGAGGACAAAACAAAGAAAGAAATGGAGGAGAAAAGGCTGAAAACAGAGGAGGAGACAAGAGGAGAGGAAATGAAAGAAGGAAACAAGGAAAGGCTGAAGGAAAGCTAAGAGGAGATAAAGAAACGAGAGGAGAGGAGAGGACAAAACAAGGAAACAAGGACAGGAGATGAGAAGGAGATGAACAGAACAACAAGGAGTGGAAAGGAGGAAATGAAAAGAGGACAAGAGGTAACAAGGAGATAAAGGGAAGGAAAAAAGGACAGCTGAGAGGAGGAGAGGATGAAACAAGGAAACATGGACAAGAGAGGAGATGAGGAGGAAAGGAGAAAAAAAGAAGAGGTGAAAAAGGAAAAAGAAGGAGAGGAG
This sequence comes from Dicentrarchus labrax, assembly GCF_905237075.1. Lineage (NCBI taxonomy): Eukaryota > Metazoa > Chordata > Actinopteri > Moronidae > Dicentrarchus > Dicentrarchus labrax. The sequence continues at coordinate 24,958,218 of NW_026136703.1, forward strand.
GAGACCCAAGAGGAGAAGAAAGAAAAGCAAATCAGGAAGGAGATGAGGAAACAAGAGAGGAGGAATAAAGGGGAGAAGAGGAGAGGAACGGTGGAGGGATGGAGAAATAAATACTGTAGCATGAAAGAGGAGAGAGAGAGATGGAGAGATAAAAAAGGGAAAGATCAGAGATGCAGATAAAAACTGGAGAAAATCAGGAAATCAGAGGAGGAGGGAGGAGGGGAGGGAGGAGAGGGGGATGCTGTCTCTGCAGAGATTTGGCAGAAGCAGAAAAAGAGGAGAAGAGCAGCAGAAAGACACAGCGGGGAGGAAAAGGAGGAGGAAGAGGAGGGAGAGGAGGAGGAGGTGAACTCCAAAATAAAAGCGTGAAGAGAGCGACAGAGAGGACGTGACTCAGATGGTTCATTACGTCGTTATTGTTGTTGTTGTTGTTGTTGTTGTTGTTGTTATTAGTGTGAGCTGTAATACGCACTGATACATTGTTCCAACTGATCACAGCAAACATTTAAAGTTACACAGATTTGAAGTGACACTAACTTAGTTTTATAGTTAAAGAAATATTATTGATTTAGTGCTTTTAAGTAGATATTTATTAAAAAGTTAAATAAATATTATAAATATTATATATTTATTTCCTCTAGAAAAATATTTTTTTAATTTTTTAATTTAGTTACATAAAAATATGTTTTTAATAAAAAATTAACTTAACTAACTAAATAGTTTTACAACTTTATTTATGTGAACACAACTCAAAAATAATGTTTGCAACTTAAAAAGGTTTATCTAAAATCAATAAATTAGAACTTATTGATCACACTTAAGGAAATAAAGTATTTTCTCCTCTAATGTGAGAATATTAAAACATATGAGGTTTAAATTAAAGGGGAGAAAATCTCTCTCTTAAACGGCAAATTACTGTTTTCTTTTTGCTCGTTTATTTTCCCAGAATGAAGAATTAATCATTTACACAGCATGACGCCCCCTACAGGCCAGAACCTGCTACTGCAGCTCAGTGCTGCCGACTCATGTCGAACCAAAATAATAAACACAAACAAAAAACACAGAACAACAAATGCAAACAGCAGTTTCTGTATATTTTACATCATCTTCATTTATTTCAATCCATTTCCACCGTTTGAGCTTCGACTGGCGCTCTGATTATTATTATGACTACGTCATCTGGTCGCTGCTCTTCTTCTAATAAACAAGCATTTATTTGTCATATACAATCATACACAGTACAATCTGGGGGTCAGGACCCCCACTAGGGGTCGCCACCGCTTCATGGAGGGGTTGCAAGGCCTTCTTGATTTTAAATGTTGTAAGAGAGCTTAAAAAAAATACACAGACGCTGAAATATTCAGAATTTTATTCATTTATGTTAAACCTTTTAGAGGTGTTGGTAGGTTAGGCTAGCAGTTTCCCCCTGCTTCCAGTCTTTATGCTAAGCTAGGCTAACAGAGTCCTCACAGACACTACTGAACTGTTCCTTTAAGATCTACATATGTGTATGTGAACCAGAGTAAAGAGATGAAAGCATGTAGAGCAGTGTGTGTGTGGGTGGGTGGGTGAGGGGAGGGGCAGGTAATCAGCTGAATTATCAGCGCTGTGGGATAATTAATCATAAAGAGCTCGCTGAGGCGTTGAGAACCTTCCAGTAATTACACCGGGCCAGAAACCACAGACCAAAGCCGGGGACGAGTCTTTGAGGGAACTTCTCGTTGGCGGCGAGCTGTCGGCGCTTTCTGCTCGACAGGTGACCCTAATGCGATAAATGGTTACCGGCTCCACCGGCACGCCGCTAATTACCGTCCCCACCGTACACGACTACAGCTCAACACGCTGTCTCGTCCTATGAGACTCTCTGCTGCACTGATTTAGATTAGAAATCAAATAAATAAATAAAAACAAATATCAAATAATATCAAATGTTTAATTTATTAATTAATTAAAAAACAGTCATTTAAAGAATTAATTCACTGGTTCTCAACCTTTTTCTATCATTTATTAAACTGACTCAGTGACTTGTTTTATGTTTATTTCATATTAAATTAAAGAAGTTTGTATAAAACCAGAGATTTGGATGAATTATGAGCAGATTATTTCCTGTTTAAGGAACTTTTTATACAATTCTCTGTCTGTATTAAGCATTTATTATCATTTTTAACAATCATACAGATTTAATAAGCTTCTTTTTTGACAAATTCAGTGTTTTCTTCTCGCTGACACTTCAGCTTCTGTTCTACTAAACAATTTACTTTTACAGAATTAATTTATGAAAATATTCTTAAACCTCATCTGTCTTTAAAGATTATTTTATTGGAAAGGAACAGCGGAAATGGGGGAGGGGCGGCTCACAGCAAAGGGCCCCTAGGCTGGACTCGAACCCGGGCCCCTGCAGTAAGGTGAGCGTACGACCCTCTCTGAGCTCTGCAGTCCTTTGCTGACCTCTGGTGGCAGACTGAGGTACTGCTTAAACTTAAAGCCTTATTTATGATGAATTAATTTCAGTCTCTGATCAGTTGTTACACTTTTAATTTTCACATACATTATTTCTTATTATTTATGTACTTTTTGTGTTTAACCAACAATATCATTAATCATAAACTACAGATTATAAACTTCTTTTATAAATACAAAAATGTGAAATTGTCGGTTATCTTATTGAATTAAAAGTGACACTAACAGTTTTCTAAGTTAGAAAAATTAGTACTTTATTTATTTTAATCTGCATTGATGATAACTATATAGAATTGACTGAAATAAAATTTTAATTAAAAACTCCCTGTAGTTGGATGTAGGTATCTTTGCACTTTAATATTAATACTTTTACTTAAAGATCTGAGTTCTTCTTCCACCTCTGATGATCGCAGTATGAAACACTGACCTCCTGCAGACAGAACTCTTCCTCCGCTTCCTCCTCATCAAACCCTGACTTTAAACCTCCTCAGAGGCCTCGTCAGTTCACCGGTGTGCCTCCACACTTCCTCCTGCTCTCTCATTGGTCAAGAGACCTGAAGTAAAACAACCAGCAGGAGAGCAAACACACAGCTGTACAATATAAAGTGAACATTTAGGAAGTATTCAGATACTTTACTGAAGTAAAAGTACTAAAACCACGCTGTGGAAATCCTCCACTACCGGGATAAATCCTCCACTCAGTGTTTTATTATTATATCTGATGTGTTTGGATTAATATTCCTGCTGCATCAATGTGTTAAAACTGCTGCTGTTGATTGATTTTATGTAACTCGCTGTATAAAAACAGGTTTTTACCATCAAAAGACAGTTTTTATAAAAAGGTTTTTGCCAGCAGATGACGATGGTCCATATTATAAAAGCCTTTAAAACGTATAAATAAATGTTTTTACTGATATTCAGTTTACTGTCAGTTTCTCTAAAGTCAGAAAGTTTTCAGCTTTGTGACGATGTTCATCCAAGAAGGTTTTTATAATATTTTTTTATTTAATAATTAACCCATAAAGGGAAACTTAAAGATAAAAATGTGTATCAGTGACATTTGTTTATCTCTCTCCTTATTTCCTGTCTTCTCTTTAGATAATAAAAGCATCAAATATGTAAAGATAGTTTAATTATTCTTAATAGATCTTTCTTATTTGTACTTAGATTTGTCATTAATACACCTAATATAGTATATATATTATATATATATATATATAGTAATATTACTTACAGACAAGAATAAGATATATTAATAACAAAATAAATGAAAAAAAAATCACCAAATTTTAAGATTTGAATATTTTAACTCGACAGGAAGAAGATGAAAAACATGAAAAGTAACTAAAGCTGTCAGATGAGTATTTACCTCTGAGATGTAATGGAGTATTTGTACAGTACTTAAGTAAATGTACTCAGTTACATCCACCACTGAGTCAGTCTCAGGCTCCTGGTCGTGGCCGACTCTTTAAATGTTATCAGGCTTTACAGTTTATGATCACGTCTAATCTGCTTTAGAATAAATAAAGTTACAGTGAATCTTCACACGTTGACCACACGGCGAGGGAAATGACACAGGACGCCATTTACCCTTCTACTGCAGCCATTGTCTCTTTTTGGGGGGTTTCAGTCCCTCCAGGAAGTTGTGATCTCAACAATAACACAAATTCTGCCCGATCAATCAAATCTAAATCTGTCCAATCAGATCAGTCTCCCTCACACATCACAGCAAGGTGCAGTGAAATCAGATATTCTAAAGTCCTGGAACTTATTAATAATTTATAAATATTCTCAAATCTTTCTGTCCAAAGCAGGAAAAAATATATAAATCACTCATTTCCTACATTTATTAACCCTTCAGTTGCATGAATGAATAAAATATAAAATCTCACACACACACACACACACACACACACACACAGACACACAGACACACAGACACACAGACACACACAGTGACCCCCCCAGTAAAATAAAGCAAATCCAGCGTCTGGGCTTTATCACAAAACAGGTTTAATTTAATATCTCTTTATTTTTTAAAATAATTAAACATTTGTATTTCTCCAACCCTTTTTTATCTTTTTTTCAGTTTTTAAATCATATTATATTCCGGGCCGTTCTAAAGCACACAATAATCCTGCGAGGGAGGAGGGGGGAGGTTCGCCGTCAAACACTCCCAACAACAGGGGGGGAGGAGGCAACGTGGTCTGCTCCATGCCTTCCCTCTCTACTCCCCCCTGCCTCCCGCTGACCCTTGACTCCCTGCCTACCTGCCCTCACCCTCACCACCCTCCCCTCCCTCCCTCCCCAACTAAAAAAAATATATCCAATGGTCAAAAGAAACTTCATCAAAATATCCAAAATGAGATAAAAACCAAGAGAAGGGGGGAGGAGTGAGACAGAAAAGAAAAAACAGACTAAAAAGGGGGGGGGGAACACTATCATAAATACCAGGAAGTCTTGTTCCATAATACCTCTTTATATACTGGATACTCCTCTCCACAGTTTCCTAAGCAAAAAAACAATAGGCTAAATTACTACAAGATACAAGATTATCAGTGTACTGCATTCAATAACAATGTACAGGGTTGTCTTTTTTTGTCACTGTTGTTGTTGATGTAATACTGTGAAGTCAACGCGGCGCCCCCCGGTGGGCGGAGGGAGAAGGAGGAGGAGGAGGAGGAGGAGGAGTTGGGGGGAGGTGAGGTGAGGCGGGGCGCTCGTCTTTTCACAACAGGGAGGAAGATTTTTGGCGCTCCTCTGAAGACTTTTTTTTTATTGTTGTTTTTATTTGTAAGTCCCCGTCCGGAGGGTACCAGTGCCAGACTGATACCAGGGATACCTGGTATGGTAGGGAGGGAGGGAGGGAGGGAGAGGTTGGAAAAAGGTGGTTTTTAAAACAAAAAAAGACTGAGGGAGGAAAAATAATCAAGTGATGAAAAGTAGTCCGTCGTTTTTGTGGAGGAGGAGTTGAGTGCGTTTACAGGCGGAGTCGTACAGACCGGATAAAACTACAGGAACCAGGATGTGATATTCAGGCCTGGAGGGGGGTGAAGGTGAAGTAAAACATTAAATTAAATTATATTCGATATACTTCTGTTCCCTTAGTTCCTCGTTTGATACGTCAGCTGCTTTAACTCGTTGGTTAATGTGAAGAAACTTTATGATTGTGGCTGATTTCAGATTATTCTGATACGTGTCATTGTGGATTCAACCACCAGATGGCGCCAAAGTAAAAGGTAAAAAACCCTCTAATGCTACACACATATTGGTTTTATCCTTTTATTGTATGAACCCCAATTTTATTAGCATCTATAGTTAGCATTTATACAAAACTCATATTTACATTATGTAATTACCTCTTTATGTAGCAGTTTTTAATCTTTAGTGGCGGAGTCCGCCAATTCCTGCTCGGGATTTAATTCACATGAAACGATGAGTGCACATCGATTTTTTACACAGCTGGTAATTTTCATGTCATTGAAAGAAAAGTTCAGCATTTACAGATCGCTTTCATACAAGCTGTGTCAGGTCAACACGCGGAGGCTTTTATTGTGAAGCAGCCACACAGGAAATGCAAAAAATCAAAACAGATTTCTTCTCTTCAAAGTAGCTTCTCAAGGTTTCTCTGGGAACCCTGCAGTAACCACAGATATAAATCTTTAGGGGATTAATTGTGAAGTTTTGAGGGTGAAAAAGGTAGAAACACTAAACTGAAGGAAATAAATATATTGAGCACAAGAATTAATAACCAAACAATTGAACAAACGCATGTAAACGCACTCGGAGACGGTTGTAGTGACAAAGTTCTAAATTTTGTTCAGTTTTTTTTTTTTCTTTCCCCGCTTAAAACAGGAAGCAGAACCTGTAGACAGGTGGGTGGAGCCAGAGAGGGGAGAGAGGGGTGAGGAAGGGGGGAAGGAGGGACCCATTATCAGTCCAGACGTCCCACATGGGGGGGGGGAATGACAGGTGCACCATTAAGAGAGGAGGAAGGGAGGGAACAGAAAGATGGAGGCAACGAGAGGAAAAGCAAAGAGGAGAACCAGCAAAATAAAAATTACATACAGGACTGTACTGAGGAAGAGTGGGATGAAGAGTTAAAATCAATCTATCTTCTCTTTTTTTGTTGTTTTTTGTTTTCCAAGAGTTCATTTCATGTCCTACAGTCCAAAAGTTGTTGTTTTTTTTTCTTTAAATTCCCCTCCCACACAAGTCATTTTCTCATTTTCTATTTTTTTCTTCCTTTTTTTTATTATTATTGTTTTGTTTTTTTTTTTTTTTTTCCGTTTGCAATAATATCAGTTTTAGGGAGAAAAAAAAAAACAAGGGAAAAAAAACAAAGAAAAAAATAATTATTTACAGTGCTGTTGAAATAATGAAAACAGACGTGATGAATCTACTGTAAAGTAAGTCGCACAAACACAGGAGAGAAAAAAATAAACATAAGAAAAAAAAAAACCAATTAAGAAACCAGCGGGCGCTCCGTGTCGGTCCAGAGACGATGGCCTGTATCGGGGATTTCTCAGAGCTCTGGGCAGACATGGCTGATGTGGAGGGGGGGGGGCTCAGGTGGGGGGGTTGGGGTAAGGAGAGAGGGGAGGGGGAGTCACAGGGGGAGAGAAGGGAGGAAAGGGGCGGAGGGGAGCGCGGCGCTGTCTTCGTTAAGTTGGGATGATCCCGTCGCTCCTAAGGCCCCGCTTCAGCTCCAAGTCCTCCAGCTTCTTCCACAGCTCCTCCCGCTCCTTCTCCTTCTTCTTCTCACTGAAACAAACAACAACAACAACAACGAGTGTTTACTGAGTGTTTACTGAGTGTTTACTGAGTGTTTGAGACACTGTAGTCCGGTTCCAACATGATCTCTTCAGAGTTACGATGTTATTTTCCCACACAGACACACAGTCAGTGAACTACAGATCCTCCGAATAAAACACGAGCTCCTCTGAAAACATGCTTTGTGGTATTTTGGAGGAGTCTCTAAAATACTGACAGTATGAGCCCCTCCAGGATTTTGCTTTTTCTGGGATTGCTGCAGCCTAAAATGTCTTATTTTCTAAATAATTCTCCTATTATTGTTATTATTACTAAGAACTGTGGGTATTTTGCTGCTTCTGAACCAGACAAGGTTTAAGCACCATTATTGTGTAATGATGCTACAGTTTGCTACAGTTACAGCTGAGGCTGATGTACGGCTGCACGTTTAATCACATTTTAATTGTGATCTCTATATTGATCAAAATAATCGCGCTTTCAGCCGGAATCAGGCAACCCGAGGATGATGGGAATGTTATTAGTTGTTGCAGGTGTTTGATGATAAACCAAAGTAGCTTGAGGAAAAGTTTTTTTTTTTAATTCATTCAACTTTTCATGGTAATTCATCCATTACAACCTCATGGTGGAGCTCTGAGTAAAGTCAATAGGATTCATTCATTTCCCATCAACCCATGCAGCAGATGTTGAGATATTTCAGTCTGAACCAACGACACAGTAACATTTACACAGATTAAAGCTGCTTCAGTGAACTTTGAATCTTAATTGGCCAATAAACCAAACCTAATTACGTCGTCAATGTGTTCTCTTCATTAAGCCTGTAAGACATTAACTTCCTTTAGTAGAACCACCTCTCCTCTCGTCTTTCCTGCTGCTCTTTTCACAACCTCAACTAATATTAATGCTGATGTTTGTGACGATAGTAACACCACTGTCCCCTGCAGGGATCATAAACCGTCACATTAATCCTGAACCCCTCAGTCGCTGTTGATGGTGTGAGTGCGAGCGCCTTCTCACCGCTGGCGGTCCGACTTGTAAGTGGCTGTGAGTTCATCAAATAAGGTACTGTTCATCTCCATGAAGGCCTTCAGTACGTTGTACACCAGCGCCACGATCGCCCTGCGAGGAGGAGAGAGAGAAAGAGAGAGAGAGAGAACAGCTGATGACATAACATCCAGTTTTACCGCATCTATACACTTTTATCATTAAATCCACTGAAAGAGAAACTTGTAGGTCACATTTCTTACTGACTTCATACTAAAGGTTTTATTATTGTTTGATTTGTTGCTTTGTTTTCTACCCGGAGCCTTAAAATTATAAGCCAGTGGTCGATCATATGACTGCGGAGCAATTTCATCCCCATCAGAGTCGATACTAGCAATGATATCCGTAATTATAACTATTATAATATTATACTCGACCTAGCTTCGCTCCCTTACGCGTTTCCTTATCATGCATCTAATTTCAGACGTCTTCAACATCTCTCAGGCTGACAGAGAGCAGGGAACCCCTAACTACACACACCGGATCATCTGATGAGTATTAAACTCGTCCGACAATAGATTTATCTTAATAATATGTTGAATTCAAAATACAGATTCCCAACACACCAAAATGTAATTTATCTGGAAGGACCTGGAAATTCATTTTTCCAAACCTTTTCCGACCTGCTGGAGTTGGTTATACAGACTTTAAGAAAAAATATGGATGTTGAACAGCATTTAATAAGTCAGGGTCACTAATTCTGACCTCCAGCGTCTTCTCATATTCATAAATTGGGACGTAAACTGCGTACAAAGTGTTGAGTAGGTTGTTTTTATGAGAGTTATTTTTCTCATTTTTCCACATTAAGAGTCGCCGTTCTCTGCTGTTTACAGTAAACAGTCCTCATGTGGCGAAGACAGCTTACTTCGTACTTTTAGGTAAAACGCAGTGAAGAGAAAAAACTGAGGGGAGCTGCTGATCAGCAAAAACCCAAAGACACCACATGACTTAGTGTGGGAACATAAAATAAGGGTGAAAGTCATCCGAAACCAAAAACAATAATCTGTATATTTCTTATTAAATGCCTGTATTCACTCACGGGTTCCAGTGCTCTTTGGAGATCCTGTAGAGGCTGGCGAACATGATGGGCAGGATGACGCTGGAGTTCTCCTCAATCAGACTCATGATGTACTCGTTGTTCCAGTAGTACAGAGCTCGCTCTGCAACCTGGGAACACGGGAGAGGACAACGCAAACTGAGCGTCTATGTGGGACATTACAGCAGCAACCAGATATCACTCTCAGGTAAAAATCACACTGATACTGAATCTTTAAAACCGGATCAGGATGGTCACTGACCTGGAAATGTGGGCTGGAGACACATCTGGAGATCTGTTTGAAGAGCGGCTCCTGGATCTTGACGAACTGTGTTGGTTCAATGACGTCCAGGATTTCCTCCAGCTCTCCTAGAAACATCACCTGAACCGCAGCACAGCGGGAAAGTGTTACTACACACACACACACACACACACACACACACCCACCCACACACACCCACACCCACATAGAGTTCACACACAACCCTACAGTTCAAAGGAAAAGAGCCTCACCTCTTTTTGACTGCAGGTTTTTGGCCAGAACTTCAGTAAGCCTCTGATGACCTGAGGAGGGAGAAGGGACTCAGACTGAGTTTTTGGTTTTTGATTTCCTCCACCTCACTCTACAGAAATCTCCACTGCTTTAATGGTTCTGTAATTTCATTCTATTGAACTCCTCATTTCACCTCGGTGAGGTGCTGTCAACACCGTTTCAGCTCAACTATCAGCTGTAGCTAAAGGGAAAAAGAGGCTAACATGAAGTTAACTGAAGATGGTTAAACAGCTGACCTCGGGCTCAGACCTGTGGAGGGAAAAAGGTCCAACAAACCTTAACATGGTTGGTGTGGGAGAATGTGTGTTAATATGTCTGCTGCTCATTTTCACGTTTTTTGGGCGTGTCCTAATATTAACAGATCAGATCGATCATCACTGATTTTAATTTTAGCCAACTGGGCAGCAAAAGCAGGACAGATTATTACAAATATTAGCAGCAGGTAGGTATAACCAGGGAGTGGCTGAGTGAGTCTCCAACAGTCCTTAAATGGATAGAGAAAGTTTAAGAAATGTATGTTTAGGGACTATTTTTCCTTGAGACACGCCACCAAAAAATGTGAAAAAAATACTGGAACTGGAAAACTTATTTGAATCTTAAGTGATTGTGTTACTTTATATTTGTCTGGAGAACTTTGTTGTATTTCCTTCTGTAATAAAGACTGTGGTTGAATGAGTAAAAGACCTTCATCCCCTTTAAAAGCACCTCGGCACAGCTACAGATCATCAGGATTTAAGATTTCAAAAAGGACCATCGTGTTATAAAAAGGTCCCACACAGTAACACTGTCAATGTAACCCAGCCTCTCTTTTATTTCCTTTCTATACAAATGAAATAAAAATCTCTGAGCTGTCGCAGGAAACTATGGGATATGTATCAGCCCTGATTGGCTGCTGATGGGTGACTGTTGTAATTCATTACACTGAAGTATAATATGAGTTGATACTTACTGGTTCTGTTAATGTTGGGTCTTTCTCTAGGAACTGTACAATGCAATACGCCAACTGCAGGGAGAGAAGAGACCACACGTTAGCCCTTTAGCTTAGCATACAACAGCAACTCAGACACACCAAATCTGGAACTTTAAATGCATTGTTAATAGGGAAGAAAATAAAACTTCAACATGAAACTAAACACTGATTCCTGATTCAGGAAGAAGACTCAAATCAAACCGACTGAAGCAATTGTTCACACCAACCTCCACCAAGCTGCTGAACTTTAACACTAAATCAGTGTGCAGTAAATATACCAGCACTTCAGCACCAAAGCACCGTAAATCCTTACAGTCTCTGCATGACTTCAAAAGTCTGCAGGTTTAAAGTTTTACATCGCTGTTAATGATCACTAGCATTCTGTATACATAACTTTGTAACTGCAGGAAGTTCACAGGTGTCCCTTCTCTTCAAATCTAAATATTAATAGGTTTAGGGTTTAGTGGCATCTAGCGATGTAGTTGCTGACTGGAACGCCTTCGCCTCACCCTCCTGTTCCAGGCGTGTTGGAGAAACAACAGCTGCAGGTTTCCCTGTTTTTAAGAAATCATTTTACATGGCGGACTCCGCCATAAGAGGACCGACTCCCTCTCTAGATTAAAACATCTAATTATAAGGCAACAAAAACTTACATCCAGGTGATTATACACTAATGAAAACATACCGATGGATATTATATTCCATTTCTGACAAAGTTTCGGTCTCTCTGCGGCCCGTGCAGGAGACAGACTAGGATTGTTAGCAGGAAGAAACTTTACACAAACACATATGTATTACCTGTGCGTGGAAGAGGGACAGACTCCTGACAGTGTGGAGGGGGATCAACACTTTGACCAGAAACTGTTTATGCTCCGCTTTCAGTGGCAGAGCGAAACCATTGATTATACTGAGAGAGCGAGAGAGAGAGAGAGAGAGAGAGAGAGAGAGAGAGAGAGAGAGGAGAAAAATATAAACATAAATTAAACATGAATACATGAAAGAGTTTCAATGTGAGCCTCGGAAAGCAAGTGGAAGATCAATGAGCGGCAGACAGAAAAGAAGACTGTTTATAAAGAGCGACTGAGCCCTGAGCAGAAATAAAGAGACGTTAACTGATGAGAGAGATCTGCTCCAACCTTCAGCTCCTGAAAGAACTACAGTCCTTTACTGGATTCAACTTATTGTTTTCATTGCTAGCTTTTTGTGGAAGGACAAACTGTACAAATAAATTTAGCTGAGGAGTATCGAGCGTTGCGAGGCCGTACAAGCTAAACATTTAGTCTAAAAAAGGTAAAAAAATAACAACCTGCAATGTGAAAAGAAAAGAGAAAAGCATGACGCAGACCAGTGGATCGTGGAGAGTTATGAGACTGGGAGGCTGAATATGGATGTTTGGTGCTACGCTACAAATATGTGCAAAAGTAAAGTGGATGAGGAAGTTTCAAACGAAGATTGACATCACAGTATTTGTGTAGAGTTCAATGGAAATGAGTGCAGAGTAATATGCAAAGAAGAAGTTGTTGTTCTACAGAAATATAAGGTCAAGTGTCATTGCTAGACTAAACAGAGAACAGTATGAGGAGTACTGGAGAGAGAGCTAACGTCTAAAACTAATGCTTGTATACATGAAAGTGCTGTATGATGTTAGTAAGTAAAAAAAAGTAAACTTTAAGAAATATTTTGCCTTCTAAGGCTGATTTGGTGACTTTTAAATCTCTTCTTAAACATGTAAACATGTAAAAAGACATTTATTTATTCTAGCATTAACTTCGCGTCTTATCTATTATATTGGTATTAACATATTTTAACAATGTGTATTTTATGCTTTTAATTGTGTATCTTTTAATTGTTTAACATCATTTAATTATCAGACCTGTCATTGGTTAATCTTCTGTTTATCAATCATCTTTTCGGCTTTATTCTGAATCTTTTCTGGTCTGTGGACCCGAGTTTAGGTTCCCAAAATACCTCAATAACCCGGGAAATAGGAACTGTCAAAGTGACATTTAAATTGGCTACGTTGTATGAAACACTCAGAAGCAGCTATAAGGGGATTATGCAGATATATTTCATTTATTTTTATGACAAATATAAGCAAGGAGCTGTTATCAGGAAGGAAATCGCCCTCAGCCCCCGTCTGCACGTCGACGACCCCATGCAACTCCTGACGCAAAGCTGATAAACTGTCTATGCAAGTCAGGTCCTTTTTTTTTACTGGATTAAAATGGATTAAAAAGACTGTTGAGCTGAGAGGATTAATTTATTTCTTATCTACAAGTCAAACTCTGCTCCTGACTACCCTGAACCGAAACATCTCTACTCTGTTACAATCCTGCCAGACCGCTCAGCTTCCGATTAATTTTTCGCTTATCAATCTTTTTGCGTTCCTCTCGGAGTCTCTGTTGAAAAAGATCTCCATCTTCACGAGAATACCTGATTAAATCAAAGTTACAAAAACGTCCTCGTATGGTTCCAGCTCAACAATAACAGGCGTTGAGCTCAGTTCTGCCGGTGCACTTGGGTCTACGTGGCTCTCGGCTAAAAGCATCGGCTGACAGAGCTGAATGTAAATGTGTGTCTGAGGGTCGGAGGCCTCCACATACCTCCCCAGGATCTCCAGCAACTCCGCCACCCCGTTGAAGTGCTCCGTCTCATAAACAAAACTGCAGAGCAGACAGAGAGGGACGCAGAGAAAAAGAGGAGACAAAAGACAGGACGAAAAAAAGGTTAAACAACTGAAACAAAGATGACAAAACCAGATGAATTTTAATCAAATGTAACAACTGAAAGTTATAAACTGTTGGCAGAGCGACAGAAAGTAAACGTGTTAATCCAGAACGTTTTTTACTTGCAGTATTTTTAACAAACGTGTGTGTTTGCCTGCTGACAAATATTTTACATCCTGAAACAAAGACGCTTGTTTCGATCCCCGTTAACCCCAACACACAACTGTCACATATTTAGTCCGACTTTAAATTGTCGTTACTACAGACGGCAAAGCTAATCTAATCTGCTGTAATACAGTTCAGCTGTGAGGCTGAAAACAAAACAGAGCGCAAAAAGTATACAGACAGTTCAACAAGTGGTTGACTCAAACATGTAGACCATCTCAAACCAGTGTATCACACAAACACTACAACTATGTCTAACCACCATTCCTCTGCAGCAGTAATAGGTCAGCACGATTAAAAATATCCCATAAAACCACTAAAATCTATTCAAACTGTTGAATCCCGGTAGAAGAGTAAGAGTCCCAGGAAGTTATCATTTTTAAGTAACAGGATATACGGGATAAAGTTTCATCTCAGTACCTTCTTGTCCCTCCTCCTGCCTTTTAAGGATTTTCAGAGAAAATTTAAAGCAGTGATACAAAATCACTAATTGTGACTCAATCACAATATCTGTCAAAATAATTCCAATATGATGTTTTTATCATATTGTGCAGCCCTATTTTCAGACAGCACATCTGCTGTGGTGAGTCTCTTTCGCCTCTGGGATGCTTTCCCGTCTTAAAAAACCAATATTGAACATGACGTGATGATGTGACATCACATGCGGTTGTGGTGGTGTTTCGCCATCTCCTGCTTTTGGCTCGTCAATAACACGGTATTTCTATATCTCGACAGCCCTTTTGTCTCAATGAACTTCTCCTTGATGTGACTTTGCTAGCTGCTTTGAAGCGTCACCAGTTTCATACTGAATATAGGAAACTAAACGGAGGGGAAAGGGCTTTAGCTAAAATGTGCCATGGCATTAAAAATCATAAGTCTGACATTGTACTCACCGTAGAAAAATATTATTGATCTGTTTTCGTATAAAAGCCCTCAGCCCCAGGAATTTGCCGTAGATTCTATGCAAGACTGTCTTCAGGTAGTCTCTCTCCCGAGGATCCTCGCTGTCAAACAACTCCAAGAGCTGGACGGAAGGAGGGAAGGAAGGAAAAAGGACAGAGGTTAGGGGGGAAAGAAAGAAGGAAACTCAAGCTCCGACTGACAGCGGGAGATATCAGAAGCTGCAGACTGACTCAGCAACTCACCTGTAGGACAAACTTCTGGTCTATGTACTTTTTGGCAATGCTGGGCTGGAATTCCTGACTCTCCAAGAACCGGATGAAGAACTCGTATACCAACTGGAGAGAGGAGGGAGGGGAGAGAGAGAGAGAGAGAGAGAGAGAGAGAGAGAGAGAGAGAGAGAGATGTTGATGTTAAAACAAAAAAGTGCAAAATGCCTGACGGGAATTTTAAAGAAATGAAATGAAAAGTTCCTGATGAGCCCTTAAACCAACCCTGTACACACTGGGACTGGACTGGATTAAAGAGAGGGGACACAAAGGTGAAAGGTCACAAATTGTACAGTGTCAGGTGGGTTTAGCAAGGTTAAAAAAAGAGCTTGGATCAGCCAGGATGACGGCAAATAAAACTGGTTGGATTGCGGGGGGGAGAGAAATGTTTGTTGTTTGGAAAACTTGGGCAAATAAAGACAAAACTTAAAAGAAAATTAAAAAAAGGTTTTACCAGGAAGCTTCTCCTTGAGATTTGCATCTCATTTCTAAAGGAGTCCTGGGCAGCAGGCACACAGAGAAGGAGGAGGGGAGGTGAGAGAGCCTGGCTCTAGACATGGACCCAAAACTGGACCCCGAAACAAAACCCACCCGACCCACCAGAAGCCTTAATACAGCCAGCAGGACAACGGCACCGATGGTACTGAATACAGCTGCAGCTTTTAAGACAATTGTTCGATTAGTTATCAACGATTTCAACTTTTTTTTTAAAGAATTCACGTCCAAATTCTGACTTTAACTCATCAAATGTGAATATTTTCTGCTTTCTTTGGTTCTTTATGTCAGTAAACTGAATATCAGACAAAACAAGACAACATTAAACATTTTTAAACATTTTATGACCCAAACAACCATAAAAATGATCAACAGATTAATCCATAATGAAAATAAACATTAGTTGCAGCCCTTGAACGAATATCTCTTAAGCAACTCAACATTTTGGGGCATGTGCTTTCTTTCAGAGAGTGAAAATCTATAGCACTCTCATAGCCTAGCTTAGCATAAAGACCAGAGACAATCGCATGTTGTCTCTGTCTGAAGATCAAAACACATCTAAAGCTCACCAATTAGCCCGCCGTGTCTCGTTTGTTTAATCCGTACAGAATCGTAAAAAGACAATTTGTGGTTTTAAGTGCACAGTGGAACTATTTCTTGTCGGGCCACTCGGACTGTGTGCGACATCACAAACTCTTGTTCTGAGGTTCAGTGGAAAGTCCATAGAAATAAAAACACTAAAAGCTGCAAAAGTGGTTGTTTTTTTTTAAATTTCTGTTCTGTTCTCGTGCACCAATTAAACAAACAGGATACAGCGCTTTAATTAGTGAACACACACCACACACACACACACACACACCCCTCCGGCTGTGTTTACCTGTAAGTGTGGCCAGGAGGCCTCGAGTGTGGGCTCGTCTTCCTCGGGGTCAAACTCATTACTGTCACTGGGCGGAAGGGTCCGGAATATGTTGTGAGACACCTGGAACACAAAGAGGATTTAAATACACTTTGAATTAATTCACTGTGAATTGTTAACTTCACATTTATCTGCAGAGGTTTGTGTTTTTTTATTCTCACAAGCAGACATAACCTACGTACAGATGATAGTCAGCAACATGCACACAGACTACAGTTCTTTCTGTTTCTCTCCCCCGTCTCGCCTTTTTTGCCTCAAATCTGCATCCGCTCACATCTTTTCATCGACTTTGTATGCCATCATGAGGCCACTAAAAATCTTTTGAATGAAAATTTGTGTCTAGTCTGAACACACAACTCCCTTATTTTAAACCTTCACCACCACCCAAAAAAAAAGGGAAATATTCACAGGACTAAAAGCTATTCACTTTTTATAGAAAGGTTTCTGTGTTTCTATAGTTTCCATAGGAATGAACTTACTTTACATGCACTCATTGACTTCAGCTTTCCACTACAGTCCACACAGTTGTGTTTACATTTAGAGCTATTGTCTGAAGTGATGCAGAAAAGCTGCAAAAATAATACTACACTAATGATCTCAAGCTCTTCTGGGACACTAAGTTAAATCTGAGCCTCACATGAGTGTGGGAGCAAATCAGGGTCACGAGACAGCGAAGGGGGGGCAGCAGGACCTGAGTGTGGTGAGTTCACAGATCTGCAGGAGGACTTTTACTGAATATATACAGGCACTGAAGGGCAGCTCCACTGTTGCTAGTTACACAGAACAATTTAATTTTCTACTCGTTTTGTTTGTTAAAACCAAATTAATAGAATATTTCTGCGTCTCCATCTTCCACACTATTAAGTAGTGTGTGTTTCTAATCTGTTTGACTGTACGTGGTTATTAAGGTAATGCTGTGTTATGTTAGTTATGTTACTATTGGAAAGATTTACCTCTTTACATTTAAATATATGTATTTAAATAAGACATTAAAGATCTAAGCTTGTAACTCAAGACTTTGAGAGGTCACAAGGAGAGTAGTTATGTTTTCGTGGTCTGAACCAGGACTTGAGTATGTATGTTGAATGCGTGCGGCCCTCCCTCCTCACCATTTTGACGACCTCGGGGTAGGCCTGCTCTGTCAGGTAGCCCCGGCTGACGGTCACGTAGTCCACCAGCTCGTTGAGCGTGGAGCGCTTGTACTCCTTCATCTTGAGGTCCGACAGCGTGTCCATGAAGTCAAAGACAGTACAGCACTGCTGCAGCTTCTTCAGGAACAGCTCCGGCTGCTCCGGCGCTGGCACGTCTGGACGTACGAACCAAACACACACACAGAGAGAGAGAGAGGAGAGGAGAGGAAGATGAAGAGTCAGTTAAATTGGTGCAGATGTAAATGTGAACCACGCAGACGTTTCTGACTCCCACAGAGGTCAGAGAGCTACAAAATCAAAGACTTGGAATAAAGACAGCAGATGTAAAAACTGAGACACGGGGCGTTGTGGTGAGACAGTGGTCTGAGAAACGCTCTGTAACTGGTTTGATTCCTGCCGAGGAGTCCTTCTTCCTCCTGAGACTCTCTTATTTGTTTATTTAAATAGTCATTTATTGGTTTATTGATTACAATGTCTCCATTTTGATGCAGAATTGGTTGTTTGAATCTGCTCTTTGTGTTCATTTGATAGAAAACAAATTTATACCGTAACTTCAAACCTGAACTTAAAGGTCAACTTACTAGCTTTTTGTACATTCATCAGTGAGTTGATTACTTTGTTGTCATCACCTGACTCACGTACAGAACTTTGGTCATATGATAACAGGTATACAACCACCTATTATACCATAAACTATGTATAGAACTTTATTGACAACTGTAGACTGTAGACCATGAGATGTTGCTTAAAGCCATCTAAAAGCTAGTAAAGTAAACCTTGCGAGGGCTGGAGCTGATCCCAGCTGACACTGGGTGAGGGGCAGCGAGTTCATTACAGCGCTGACGGAGAGACAGACAACCATTCACACTCCCTACACCTACCTACACCTACTTCATGTCAAAATGGCTGCTGTGAGAAAGGTCTATTGACTACAGCTTTCCTCTAATCTTAACATTAATTTGGCCACAGCACAGGTTAAAACTATTGAAACTGTCCAAAACAATACAGATTATTTCCATGACATTTGGTTATTTTAAATCAATTTCCAAACTCGTCTCTACATTTCCAGGTTTCCCAGGATTCATGTATCAAGTTGCCATTATTCAGTTGTTTCTCATTATTAAGCAGTAATTTGACATTTACACATTATTATTCTGTTGCTGATCACACAGTTTGCTGACACCCATAAAGTTATATATAAGTCCTTTGCAGCAGCAAGGTCTGTCTGTTTGGTATATATAGACAATGAACTGGGTGTTTAGCTTTAGCGGGGACAGCCACAATAGCTAAAGAATACAAATGACAACTTCCAAAAACGTGAGTTAAGCAGGATGAGGTTTGTCCATAAGCTGTTTACGTATAGATCACAACAAAAATCATTGTCGGTGAAAACAAAGGACGCACGCAGCAGGTGAAAGAGTCAGTTCCTGCTCTGCATTAGCTTTTTACTTATTAATCCCGTTTGCGCCCCTCTGTGTGAGGAGGATGAGTGCCTCATTATCCGGCAGGGAGTGTTTCTGTTACGGCAGCGCGCAGGCTGAGCTGTCACAAACCGAAGGGATGTACAGGAGGAACGAGTCGGCAGGTGTCTCCATTCTGATCCCAAAGCGACAGACATGGCGGAGGGTCGCACAGAGTTCAGACCTGCAGGGAGACGCACGGCACTCTTCCCCTGATTGCCAGACCTGATGTTCCCATCCCAACAGGACTGGGCCTTTATTATGTAAGAGATAAGCTACTCTGGAGGCATCGCACCAGTTGCACTCAGTGTATATGTGTGTGTGTGTGTGTGCGTCTGAAGTGTGAGCGTGCTCCGAAAATTACACTTCAAAGTGCTCGTTTGTCATTTTGAATTCTGCTGCACTTCACGTTGAGTCACAAACTGTTTACAAATGAGTGAGAAACTTTGAGTGCGATGACTTTCCCACCCTTTCGTAACATAATTCAACACAGTAATGAGCAAACTAATTCATTTGTAGACGTTACCTTGGGCTGTAGGAAGTTACGACTGCGAAAAATTTTGACTTTTAACCACTTTATAGACCAAACGATTCATTGATTAATCGAGAAAATAGTTTGATAATGAAAACAGCTGTTTATCATTATTATTTATTACTTTAGTTGTTGTCTTTTTACAGTGTAGCAGGGAAGTGTACAATTAAATCCATTACCAACCATTGCAGGGTCAAATACAATGCTAATGGTGGTTAGATGCTATATAATATTTGTAGAACATATCACTGGATAATTTCTACATGTTAAGGCAGAGTAGACATGTGACATGTGAATGTATTTACATTTAAAGCATTTAAGGCTACGTGTGTTTACTGCAATGAGATTAAACTATGTTTAACTGTCTGCTCTTGGCCTGGAGGTTTAGCGGGAAGGCATCGAGCCAGGAGGAGAAGCTAATGCTCATTAGCGCTCCTCTCATTCATTCAGGTGTAGCGGGTTACAATGAGCCCAATCGGAGGTGAATTCTGGTTGTTTGCCAAAAGTTTCTGTCTTTCATTAAACAGGACGTTTGTGACTCAATACGTGACTTGTGTTGGAGAAAGAAATATTTAAAATTCAAAGTCAGAAATTAAGAAATCTTAGACACCTCACAGAAAGAGTTGAGGCTTACTGATGAATTTATCCTGGTTATAAATATATATTTTCCTGTTTAAAGATCTCTGAGGCCAGTCAGCGCCTCTTTTGTTCTAGATCAAATTCAGCTCAGCTGATCGGTTAAATTCCTGAAATCCTCTCTTCCTGAAGCTCTGACCATTCAAACAGAAAGTGCAGTTTCCTGTCCTGGGAAACAACCCTCGGCTGATCTCATCAAGCGAATATAAAGTGATTATTCTGAACGTGTTTTGATCCAAATGCCACTAGTTACTCACGACCTGCTGGCCTCCTGTGTCAGCTCAGCTCATTGAGGCCGAGTCCAACTGGGCCAGTCACAAGCGAACCTAAACCCTGATTGACTGGCAGGAGTCCTGGATTCTGCAGGCTTTAATCCCCGTTCCACAAACTTGGTGCGACGGAGGAACCGAGAGCTCAATGCCTTGTCATTTAAATCGTATGCAACCAGGATGGAAAATAATCTACAATCTGCGTTGATAGTACCTCGCTCTTAACCTGCCAACAAGATGAAACAACTCCTCTTCGCCCTGCATGTGATACGATCACTCAGTGCTCCAAATACCTAAAAACTGCTGACCAGAATATTAAGGTGGCTGCACAGTCTACATGTCCTTGAGGCAAGATATTCCGAGTCTTTCCTGCTCATTCTTTTGAAGTTTCCCCGGATAAGAGCATCAGAAATTCAGTGAAATATCAGAATGTGGAGAGGAAGTTAAAGCTGCTGCAATCAATATTTTTTTATTATATTAGCAATGAACAGCACGAATACACGTACTACACTACCTGCCCGGCACCAAACAGCACACAGATAAAGTAGATGGAAAGATATTTTTCTCAAGAATTAGTGGAGACCAAAAGAGAGCCTAAATATTGGACTGACATTCATCTGACGGACACAAGCAGCTCCGGTCAAAAAGCAGGATTTTAAAAATGTCCACATTTGACTGCAAGGGCATGTGTGTATGTCTGTATGCATTTGTTCCTGTAAATGTATATGCGTTATATGTAGGGCGACATGACCTTAAAATATCCCTCCTCCACAGCCTGTGTTACACTGTAGACTATTAACTACTATTAACTATTGTGAAATATTGACATAAAAAAAGCTGCGTGTTGATCAAGAATCAAGACTGCAGAGGTTTGATTTGTCACATGCTGCTCATATATACACGCAAGGTGGCTTCAGGCTACAAGACTGAAGGTGTGCAATAAAGAATAATAATTAAAGTAAAAGAAAATATTAGAAAGACAAATGGCATTTGGAATTTTGTCAGGAAATTGAAGAATTTGGGAGCACATAATACTTTTGAGGCCAATTATTCCACCTCAAATAGATCCTATATAAAGCTGTTCATACCTTGAATGAATATTAAAATTCTTGAAAACTTGCCAAAGTGGGGGCTCCGGTCCTGGGAAACAACACTTGGCAGATCTCATCAAGTGCATTTAAAGTGAGTTCTGGCCGATTCAGTCCGATACAGGTATCAGACTGACGCCACCGATCCAGATCTCATAGTCTGATGGTTTTATGTAATATTGCAATTTTAAGACCGTAGCCAAAATGTTGTAGCACAAATGCATTAACTAATCATTAATTTAACAGTTCTAACACATTATTTTTTGGTCTCCCAGAATTTTATGATTTATACGTACAGCTGGAGCTGCACTGGACCAAACCCGCCGTAATGTATCATGAGTCTGAAACTGAGTGAGCTAACAGTTGGCTAACTCAACCTCAGTCCTCACATTGGAGATATTTTAGTCTCGAAACACAGAAAAGACAGACAGCAGCTTGTACGGAGTGTAAAGCCAAGATCCAGAGTTGTGGAAGTTGAGCTGCATCGTACAATACTCCCATTTTAATTAAGCAGCAGACATAATCGGATCAGAACTGTGCATCTCAGATCCAAATACATATGTAATGCATGTATATACAAATGTAAAATGCACACAGCTGTGAAGCAAACTTTTACGGTGCAAAGTAAAACTAGACTGAGGATACACAGAGGTCAGAGTTATAAGTTATATCATATCCATATAGTCCCTATCATTGCAGTGCAGTGAACACACGCATGTTTGTTTTGTGTGTACACTCGCTGTAGTCGTACACTGTGTGTGTGTGTGTGTGTGTGTGTGTGTGTCTTCCTCTCAGTACAGCAGCGTACTGTACATTGTACTTCATTACAGTAATTACTGGCTGCAGGATTCAGGGCCGGCTTCTGTTGCAGGAGCCCGGGGCCTCGGGATCCTGCAGCTCTGCCACTATAGGAGCATGTGAACGGCCTTAAAGGAAGCTATTAATAGACAGATAATCACACAGGACACTGTAATCCCTCTACAGAGACACAGAGAGAGCACAGCTAACCAGCTTGGAGCAGGTCGAGAGAGTACGAGTGTGAATGTGGGAGAGAGAGAAAGAGAGAGACTCTGTGCCGGTGTGTGCGTGAAAGTGTGTGTGTGTGACTGTACTTAAGCGTGTGAGAGACAGTGTGTGTGTGTGTGTGCGTGTGTGCGTGTAGCCTAGAATAACCCAGAAACTACCCTTCATACACATCAGGAAGGAAGAACCCCGGAGTGGAAATGCAACCACACACACACACACACACACACACACACACACACACACAACACACACACACACACACACACACACACACACACACACACACACACACACACACACACACACACACACACACACACACACACACACACACACAGACACACACACACACACACACACACACACACACACACACACACACACACACACGGTCATGCTCATACATCAGGAAGGAGCTGCCCTTGCTGTGATGCTGTCAGTCATCAGGCCTCTACTAAATCACATCAAACCTACTGATGAGTGACACACTGATAATGATTTATTTATTTATTTAGTTGAAGTCAACAACTTCTCTATCCCACTTTCTGATGAGACCTTTAACATCCTTAGAAAATACATTAACGCAGGTTTATCAATGTCTATTTGTTTATTGGACAGCTAGTGAACAACACAGGTTGCTCCACATGCGAACTAATCCATAGACGTTACTGTCATATGGTGTGCACCCCCAAACCGTTGGACTAACTAGGTTTCACAACGTGCCAATTTCATCCCGTTTTATCTACAAAATGGCAGGAAAAAATTTGAAAAATGCTCTTAAAAAATCTGAACCAACAAGTCGAAAGACCCCAAAGATTTCATAAAGTGATAGAAAAAAAACAGAGATAAGCAGAAAATCCACAAATCTTTAAAACTTTATTTGATCTGTATTTCATTAAGGTAAATACAGAAAGGCCTTACACATATGTAAATGTTCTGCAGTATGTTGACCTCGCACAGTGATGGCCTTCAGTTAAAACTCAGTATATTGTTGTTGGGGGGTGTGAGGTCAAGATAATGACCACGAAAATAGCCTATGAAGTTACACAATTGTTCAGGCAGTCACTAAGAAGAATGTCATCGTCGACATTTGGTCTAAACACAACGTCAGAAAACTAGTTTCCTAATCCAAAGTTCAAACAGCTTGTTCTGTCCAACTAACAGTCCAAACCATAAATATATTCAGTTTGCTCTAATAGAAGACGAACAAACAAGCAACCATTCACATTTGAGTGACTGTTGCCGATTAATTTTCTGCCAAATCTTTGTGAATTTCGGACTATAAAAATGATTAAATCGATCATCAGATAACTTTATTTCAATCTACTCGATCTACCTTTTCAGTGCTAATTATTAAACATGTCCTTTCCCTGAAGTAAAACGTCTGTTTGTTACATTAAAACATGATAAGATTATCAGGAGTGAGGGGATACATTGGACAAGTATGTGTTACCTTAGAGGGAGACAATACCAGAAAGCCTCATAGGTTTCATTATAGTTTACCTCAACGCAGCTTATGTTTCCTTTTCAGAAGCGATTAAAAAAGCACACCGAGGACAACAGGACACATTAACTAGTTAAACATTCAAAGATTTTTTTGAGGTGGCTTCAGTCTCAGCTCTGCAACCCCCAATGTCAAACCACAGAACACCTATAAGGTTTGGTTTTTATGGTGTTACTGCTGGTTGCTCAGGCTTATACCGAGAAGAAGCAGGAATAAAAGCAGAACGGGGAATAAATATACACCAGCCCTCGAGCAAGGTGCTGACAGTTGTCAAGGCAACCAGGTTCTTACAAATCACAAAAAACTCTGTATGTCACTGGGAAGGACAAAAAAAAGTGATTTGTGCCTTTGGAAGACAAAACCAAGAAAAATACAGTTAGCCAGACCAAAGCTAAATGACATAACATTAACATGAGCATTAACCGCATTAAAAGCACCCAAATCTGCTCACTTTAAGCTAAATAAACGTCATATTTGACTTTATTATGATAATCTCCTCTGTAAAAGTCGCTCAAATCGTCGCACTGACCGCACCAGTTTGTCCTGAAGACCTAAACCGAAGCTCTTGCGTGTTTAAAAAAAGTACCCATATCATTGAGGGCATTTACTTCTACCATCCATCTTTTTATCCCCAAATCCATTTAGCTGGTACAAATGTGATCTTTTTTTAATCCAGCAGCCACTGCGGGCAGTGCATGAAATCAGGGTTGAAACGAGTGTTTGTTTGGCGGGTTGCTGATCCACTCTGTCAGTGCATAAGCCAGCCATCGTTTTCAGGATGATTACGGCTACGTCACAGCAGCAACTTCCTGCAGCGGTGTATTCTGGGGGAATGAGCGACGACAGAGGACTACTGTTAACTATAAAAGCATCACTACTTCTTATGAAGCAAAGCGGGTTTCATATCAACACGACTATTCTGAGATACTTTATGAGTGTGGCCCCCGGCCTGTGGAAACACTGATGCTCTGCTCTGGCTTCAGCCTCACCCTGGTTTTTCTCCTTCCTGCCGGTTCTGTTCTGTTTCTCAGCTTTGGAAGAGACTCATCTGGGCTCCCTTGGCAGAGGAAGAGAGAAGTCGCTGCTGCTTAATTAATGGTGGAAAAAAAAGCTTAACGACTCACAGCACGAGAGGGAGAGCGAGCAGTCGGATGGCTCCACCACAGGAACTCCTTTAAGTTAGGCTAATTACATAACAGCATCAACTTATTGAACACAGGGTCAGGATCCAGCAGCGTGCATATGCATGCGTCCATTTTCGAGAAAGGGTAGCTTGTAAAATGTGTTGTTCTAACGTTGTTTAACATGATTCACAGATCTTTAAATACAGGGACTTCCAGATTACGTCAGCCGCTGATTATTTTAGTAGCCAAATATGATTTGTTCATAGACTACAAGGAGCTCTTTCCACAGCGAAGAACAGTCATTAAAGTACCTCCAACGCTGCACAAATGCAACTACTGCAACACTGAAAACAATTGTACTAATTAGAAAGTGACGGCATTGTTTTTGTATTATAATTTACTGTATATTGTAAGTACAGGAATCATTTTGGTGTTTTGGTACTTTTGTTTTTGTCTGTTTGTTTTTATGTTTGTCTCCCTGACTGCAACTCAAGTTACTCCATCTGAGATAATTAAAATGACTGTAAACTGTAGTTATTTAATGGCCTGTGGGTGCACCCATGTTGACGCTGTATAAACAGGTCATTCGTTCTTAAAGGTAAATAAAAAATAAATAAATGGGTTTGGAAACAGAGAATGAGAGCACACGTCGATCCAGCAAAGAACCGCGACTCAAGACAAAAAAGAAATACTACAAACAGTGCCAAGAGGGCATGAGGTTCTCTATGAGGCAGCACTTAAGTGAAGAGAGTGTAAAATTTTTACAGACGATGACTCAGCTGGACACTGTGTTCTTGAGAATGAGGAGGTTCTGGCCACAAACTGGGGCCTTCATCACTTTACACAGTGCATATAGGGGAAGGTACGGAGAGTTTAAGTAGGTAGCCAGCCTCGAAAATAAAAAGATTGGCCTTGTGGCATTAACGCTCGAAAGGCACATGATACAGCAAATAAATGCAGTGGGAAAGTGTCTTTGTCTGTCTCAATATTCAGATTGTAACAACACTGATTTGTCCAGAAAAAAAAGGGTTAAATTCTGAACTTTATAGTTAAATTAATTTGGCAGATGATTTTGTCAAAAGAGACTTATAATAAGATAATAAGTACATTTAAACTAAGACTGCACACAATATGGTAAAAACATTATTTTGTAATTATTTTGACAGATATGGTTCATGATTAGTCTGTGAGTGACCATGTTTGCGTCACAAATGTAATTTTCACAAAAAAAACAAACAATTAAAATCATATTACAATATTTTTGGCATCTGTACCAAACAAACATGTTTTCTTACATCTGGAGGACAATATTTGTAGGCCAGAGTATCTCTGCTGCACTACAGTGCTTCATTATAATGCTGTTTTCACACACAATTTATCTTTATTTTGCTAATATTTAAATGAGTTCAATTAGTGCAGCCCAAATTCAAACCACATAGCTAGATAGTATCCACAACTGGAGGTTTATCCTTTTTAATAAATATCTAAAAAGCATGTTCAGTGCTTAAGTGCAAGTGTTTAGAGATGAGTTTTGTTTTAGGGGGTTTTATTTGGCCTTTTTATGTGAAAACAACAGTTGCCAACCTGGAGGTCTGGACCCCCATAAAGTCTTACAAGATACATCTTCAGGGTCGCTAGATGAGAACAAACCCGAAAGCAGGGAAAGGAAATCTTTATTATCCAAAGTTAGACTTCTTTCCCTCAAGTTTCTGCAAGTCGACACAGATGTTTGAAGCCAAAACAATCAGAAACCACCAGGCTGAAGCACACTAGTAGTTTCTGAGAGATAATAAAGGTACATTCAGATTTCAGTGGACGGACTAGAACATCTTTATTTTACAAATATTATGATGCATTTCATTTTGCCGATGCTGCGGTCAGCCTTTCTTGTTTAATAGTGGAAAAAACTTCACCGCTGTGCTTCACTATTCTTAGGTTATACAGTTCTACACACAGCGCTGCAGAGATTTCAGTGGAAACACTAAACTCTAGGAAGGTGTAAGATGACCAGGCGACGCACTCTTTAAGAACAGTCCACACACACACACACTCAGTGTAAAGGGGAAAGCCCCCTGTCTCTAAAAGTGAGTGTGTGTGTGTGACTGGGCGAGCGGGCTTGAGTTACGGCAGGGAGAGCGAGGGAGAGAGAGTGAGCAGCTCCAACAGATGGACTCATCCCCCCCCTCTGCCTGAAGGTCAGTTTGTAGGATACTATGTTCTGGCTATGACGATATTATGCGTGTACACACACTCGCAGGGTTCTCCAGCATCACAAACAGCCGCCATAAAGGTATAAACAGTCGGGGTTAAGGTGCACCGGAGATTAGTGGAACAATTAGGCAGACACGCAGGGTTATTGATGGAGGAATGTCAAGGCGCTGTGGGTGTGACCTTTGCTCTCCTCGCCGCCGGTGGCTTCTAATTAACCTTATTTACCCGGAGAAAGTTGCTGCTCACCAGCCGCACCCTGGTTCAACTTACCAGAACAAGCAAGCAGTCTTTTAGGGTTGGTCACTGACAGGCGGGGCTTAATGATTCTTTATCAGTAGTTATTAAGGAAATGCTTTAAAGGTTTTGCCACTTCCTCGCCTCTAAAAGCAGGCGTCTCAGTGGCCGAATTGTTGGACGATTACACTTTATGTTCGGTTTGAGTCACTTTAAATAGGAGCAGATGATGAATACATAAAAGTAAAGCATGGATTAATACATAATAAGATGTTCTTTGCAGGATATTGCCAACAAACAGTGACAACAGATGAGTTCATGAGTCGATTTGGGCAATATAATGAATATATTGGGTATCGCTGGTTGTTTTTAAAATGATTTTTGTTATTATTTACACATTTTAATGGTCTGGTCGCCGATTATTGGGCTGACAATGACAATAAGATTTGAGAATATCGCTCACCATTATCTGAGATTTTGTTATTTATTATAATAGTTATTGCAAGTACTGAAAGCTGAACCCTCATTAGATTCAATAACACAGATATAGATTTGATTAAATGCTTCCAAACCTCAACCCCAGTAAATCTGCCTCACTAACTTAACATGTTCTTAGGGAGACTAGATTTTTTATTTGATCTGCCAACATGTTGCCAACCTAATGCATATCAGAAGAAATGAAACCATGTTTTTATACCTTGTGGATTGAAATGTGTTGAAAGAGTGTTTAATTTAGCCTGCGAATGTATATGGATCAGTATATAGCTTCAACTTTCAGCTTTGAGCTTACTTCTGTGGGAAAAAGTCACACATAGAAGCACGTCCATCACAATTGAAACTGTGCATCATGTTTCCTGTCGAGGACAACAGTTTCCCAGCAGCCACTGCTGTCGCTACTGGGCCTCTAAGCCACCGAGGTTAAACATTACATAAAGGATTACAGTGAGAAGAGACGATAAACGCTGACTGTCATAACATCTGTTCTGGTTGGTCTCTGAAAATAAAAAAATAAAAACACACACAAGACAGACGTGACCCGGCAACATGTCATCAGCTGTCGACGTAGATCTCCACAGGAAAGCTGGCACACGCCCCGACTGTGTTGACATTCACATGCATGTACACATGTACGCACATATGGTTGCTGCAGCGTCCGGTGTCAGTCACACAGCACAATACGAAGGTCTGTGTGTAACCAAACAAATTCAACCTTTTTTTACTTTATGATTTGATTTTCATTCTAATAAAATTGAAAGAAGACAAATTATTTTGCTGGTGTGTAACTGTGGCATGTTTTTATCTAATTATTATTCTGCATTCACTAGAGCTGTGACAATTATTAGATTATTTGTCAACTATTTTAACTACTATTATCAACTATTTTGATGATGGATTAATTGTTATGAGTTGTTATGAAGACATTTGAGGACGTCATCTTGGGATTTTTCACAATTTCCTGACATTTTACAAACTAAACGCCATTCAAAGTCTGAATTTCCATGCCGTTTTCCCCGAAGAGAACAAACAACTGACTGTGGACAGCCTTTCTGTTTTTTATACCACGCGATCTTTACAGGGCGACAAACCGGAGGATAAATGTCAGGACTACAAAACTAAAAAATGAACAGAGTCGTCCGTGTTTCCCCCGAACGAGCCACAGTTCCAGTATGGCGTCAATGTGAGGATGCAGACGCGAAGACAGGAACAGATACATGAATACGAGAGAGAGCAAAGTGGACTGCGCCAGTCAGAGCGAAACAGCCGTAACCACGGCAACCGAGTCAAACAGTCAACAACACGCTGAACACGGATCACAGTGCAGTGAAGCTGGTGCAAGCAATGCAATGCAGAGCTGTTCTTCGGCTGCAATTACCTTGAGACTGACTAATGTATTTATTTTTTATTAATGCACTAATTTAATCTATAAAATGTCCATCACAAGTTCCCAGAGCACAAGGTGACGTCTTTAAATTGCTTGTTTGGTCCAAACAACAGTTCAAACCCCAAAGTTATTCCAGTTACGATGATACAAAACATGTTTGCCATTGTGGCCACGAATGACAATTATGGGATTATGGCAAATGTTAAAACATACTACAGTTTAATATAAGCGAAACTGATTCAGTAATGGCAGTTTACAACCCAATATCTAGCCCAAGTTTGCTAGCATTAGCCACCATTAGCTTCTGGTCAGACCAGACAAAGTCAGGCTGTAGCAGCAAAATCCCTCAGTGTGTTCTTTGCTTTCAACTTTTCATTTGTTAAGAGGAATAATGTATTACTTCTTCTTTAATAGGATGTATAGTCTTGCTTTCAGGTATGAATCAATTATCAAAACTATTTGTTATTAATCTGTTGATCTTTTTAGTTAAAAACAAAAGAGCTGTAGCTTTAAACTCCAGATACCAGGCTTGTTATTGTGCCGAAGTCAAATTCTGGTATCGTGGAAACACTGCAGCTCAGCGCTGACAGCTGCATACTCATATCAAGTCCCAGTATTCACAGAGCACAGTACTGCACGTGTCGGCCCGGTACAGGTTAACAGGGCAGGATTTGTGTAATAGAAGAACTCCCAACATATAAATATATATTCATGACCCAGATACGAACTACCCGTGCCCCTATCGCCATGTTCTCAGGTCTCATATAAGCGTCCCTGCAAGGCGCCAGGTTGCTGTCAATCATTAACACAAGCAGTCGTCCTGGGTAAACTTTGCTCCCAGCTACTGTAGCCAACAACATGGCAGATGGCAGAGCTGTGGAGGCCCTAGTCACTTTCACTCTGCTGTTTAGGTAACAACGTGTCACAGGTACTAAATGTCTGAATTACATCTCACTGAGACAAATCATAAGACTCTTGCAAGCTCCCAATGAGAGCACAAACTCCAGGAAGTAGGATCAGTGCTTCTCTAGCGATATAACAAACTTCAAACGGCAAGAAATGTCTGAGTTTTCTTTATATTATCCTTTGAGATATAACTGAAAATAAGGTTTTTTGCATCAAAAGATTCAAATTTTTAAATTAAACAATATTCAGGTGTCCAAATGGTTCCTCGTGTTCATATCAGCCATTAAAAGATCCTTCCTAGTGTGCTTTCAATGTAAGCGATGGGGACAAAATCCATAGTCCTCCTCCTGAACCAAAATGCACACAAAGGTTGATTTGACATTAATAAAGTGTATAATAATTAGGAAGGGATGTCTTAATGGCCATACGGGCACCTGTTGTGAACCTTGGAGCACCCTGGTGTCCTGATTTACCTTTTTCTTGCTGTTGTCTGGTATTAACACTCATCTGGGGGTTAGGGGTTAAATTCCCTGTACAGTTCGATGAGTAAACATACCCATAAAAACACCACCCACCCCTCCAGTGTGACGGTTTCTGTTCCTGCTGGTTGCGTTGGCGGACTAAACGCCAGCCGTGAGAAGACACATCATTTTGTTTTGCATTTAGTTGCTAATTACGGGTCGGTCTGATACAAAAACAGAATGTATATTTTAAAGGGTTTTATCTGTTTTACGTGCAGCACTATGCAGTGAAGAGAACTATAAATGCTATTTCACCCGTTCCCTTACAATCAAGTGGCGTATGCTTCTAAAATGTGAAGACTTTCTTTGGTTTATACAGATGTCATGATGATAGCAAAATGCCTTTAAATCAATTAAAAATTACATTAAAAAATCCTCACACTGGAGATACTCAAACTGATACTAAAATTTATTTGATAAACTGCTTAATATGAAAATCAATTGTTAAAAATTTGATTAATAGAGTAACAGAACTGTTTCAGCACTGACATTATTTAATATGGATGGACACACGATGGAAGAAAAGTCCTTAAAAACTTGCTATTATTGTGTCTGGATGCAAGATATTAGGTAGAATTTGCACCCTGTGTCTGTAATAATTTAACCATAACTGTAGATGTAAAAATAAACTGAAGGATTAAATATTTCAACTTTTATTCCTCAGTAATGACAAAAAATGTTCACTCACATGACCACATTTTATACCTTTATAGAATGTAGATTTTTATATTTAATTAGCTGTAATACTGAGACATTAGTACCCACATTGGCAGGGTAAGCAGTGTTTGTCACTGCCTGGACAGACTCTCAAATAACTGACAGGTCACAGGTTTGAACCCCCAGACAGCTGATGTGTCATGTCAAAAAGTTTCCTTGAGTAAGACGCCGTTGTGAGAGCATCAAGCTCAACATCTGACCCAGTAAAAGCTGCTCTCTGAGGCGGCAGCAGGAAGGATCATCTGGGACAGTTCACACAAAGGCAGTGTTCACGAGTCCAGGTGAGCGGGCCAGGGACGCTCGCGGGACTCACATAGCAGGAATTCCACCACTGAATCAAACTCAACACAACACAGGAGGCACCTGTCCTTCACCTCGGCTCAATCACCGCCTTCTGCTGCAGCGACATGTGCACGTTTGTGTGCATTCAGGAGAAGATGCATCTCCATCAGTACATGCTAATCTCCACTGCCATGAACTGGATTAGGGTTGGTTTCGTACACATTTTAATAATTAGGGCTGAACCATCAACACCTACTCTAATGTTTCTGGTGTCGGCTCAAATTTCCCAGGGCACCAAGAATCAAGTACCAAAAGTCACGGCCAGGTTTACTTATTCTTTGATTGGTTTTTTATTCAAAATCTGAATTTTGCCAATTTCAGAGTGTTTACTCTTAAGTAAGGATCGATATGCTTATGTAATCATACTTTCATACGTTCGTCAAGCAGGTAGTCTGGTGATAATGAAACATGTTTTCAAAATCATTGTTAGAACTTAAAGTATATACTTTAAAAAAGTGGTATTAATGCTCTTAAGTTCTTAAGACTGATTTGTCTGTTTGGCTTCTTAATGAAAAGAAGGGTTTTGTAGAAAAGGCTGTCTTAAAAGTATTGTTTAAAGTGTCAGTATCAATACTAAATGTTCCATTTAATGTATATACATACTATAATCCATTCATTCAACCTTTATTAAAATCTCGAAGAGTCACTGGTTCCCTTTTTAAATAAGAGTCAAAAAATGATAAATATGGACAAATTAATTAATTACAGTTGCATTCAAGATCAAAGTTGTTAGTGATGGTTTCAAACTTACCTATAGTTACAAATATGTCAAGTTTAAATCTGTGTTGTAAAATGTTAAACTAAAAGAGATTTCTTCTAAATTTAGTGTTTGCACTAACTACTACTAACTGATTGATTCATTGATTAGTGAAGTGAATCAACAACTGTGATAATCATTTAGGTCAGTTAAGAAGCAAACATGGTAAACATGGTTTGGGTTTTAGACTGTTGGTTGAACAAGACATTTAAAGTCAAACTTTCTTTTAGACTGAACAATTAATCAAAAGGCTTAATTGATAAATTATTAAAAGTGAAAAATAATCAGTAGTGGCAACCCTATGTTGTAAACATTGTACTTGCAACGAAGATGGAAGTTCAGCAGGCCCAGACGTCCCTATAAAGAATCTCAGAATCAGAATCAAAAGGTTTCTCACTGAATCTCCGGTTCTTCTTTGGAACTGGTTCCAATTCAGAACGGGTTCGACAGCCAGCCGCAGACCGAATCCACCCTCGGAGAACGTCAACACTCGCTCGAATACGAACCAAAACATTCTTCCGCATGTAAATCATAAAGATAAAACGTACTCAATCCACCAGTGAACTTTCCATTCTCCTCTCAGCCAGTAAAAACACTCGTCTTCTGTTACCATTCCCAGTCCATTTTTAAGTCCACCTTTCCATCTGCCTCACACACAGATGACAGGCTGGGCCGGCTGGTGGCAGCGACAGCCCTTGACAGCAGAGGCTAACTTTAACACTCAATGCTCCTGTGCTCCACAAACACACACAGACACATACATGAACACTGTCACTCACTTAATCAGGTTTCCACTCCCTGTTGGGCACCAAAGGTAGAAAACGGCAGTCATGAACGTTGCGGTGTGAGCAGATTTGAGCCAAACATGTGGACAACAGAAGTTTAGCTGACCCACGCTCCTCTTGTGGCTTGTTTGTAGCAAGTGGGGCTGGAAAAATGTAAAGAGACACCTCGTGGATCGGGTTTCTCCCAAAGGGAGGACGTGGAGGGGAGGGAAGAGGCAGCGTGTCGGTGGGCTTCATTGGCCGAACACAGACCAGAGGAAGCCGCAGAGAGAGAGATGGGGCGGGCTGTGCAGCATTGTACATCTCAGCCGCTCTCTTTCTATTTTTTGCGGCTTTCTTTTTTTAAAAAGCCTGCTGCCCAGAGAGGTCAGAGACAACATCAGTCCTCCTACACGAGGTGGACGTGAGCCTGAGACGTGAGAGGAACCTAATTCGGGTTGAAAATGCAGACGACACGCTCGGCCACATGAGGATTAGGCCCACTTCAGGCCAGGGTGGTTGCTGAAATCAGATAGGTGCTCCAGCAGGCTGTGTTTGTCATGTTTTTCCCCCCATTTATGCCACAGCGTGTGCGATACGAGGGGATCGATTGTGAGACGTCACAGCGGCTAACGTCAGCGCGGAAGGAGAGGAGACCTCCAGGAGAGCTGGGAGGAGGAAAACACTGAAGTCATAGGAGCAGGAGGACAGGAAGCCTGATTTTAACTCTCAAATCTTTTTCCTCTCCTCACACGGACGCCAGTGGAATATAAATTTACCCTGGTACTGTTAGTTTACCAGCCAGACTTTAACAGGCAAGTGTAACAATTTTGGCTGGTGGTAATTGTCCTTCTTCTTCTGTGAACTAATTCTGGATAACAGTTCTTGAATAAATGTATTTGTCTGCATTTATTGTATCATTTTCTTATATTTTAATTTTATCTATGCTTATAAACTAGTTTTTAGCATTGTACATTAACTAAAGCAATATAACAATATAAAGTTTGGGGGGAGATTTAGAAAGACGAAAGGTGGAAGCAGCAGAGGTTGAGATATACTTTTTATGTACAATTGTTGGAGTTACCATTCAGTGAAGCATTGTACCAAAACCCCAATAAAGACTGATAAAAATTTGGCTGGTCAAGAGCTGTAATTTCGGGAGGGGGGGGTCACTTACTATTCACTACTAGCTGTGTCAGTTGTTAATATAATGTTATGTTATGTTTTAAATGTTACAATGGGTACATTTAAGCAGGAATTTGTTGTCTTTTTACAATTTGAACAGAGCTGGTAGAAGTCGTTAAGTTAATGAGTTTATATTGAAGGGATCCTTAAATGGGATTTTCAGAATATGATTAACTAGAAGTTATGTTTGTCGCAGGCCCTCCACCCTCCTTCATCCAACACACAACATGATAAAATGACATGAAAAAATATATAATATTGGTTGTTTTATATGAATTTAAACTACCTTTCCATTTCCAATTAAAATAAAAACATCCTATTTTTGAAAAAAATATTTATTTTGGTGCAAAATGATAGCAAAGTTCAAAGGTTGATAAGAAGAGCGCAGTGATGCGAACGAAGACGATATAAAATGTGTAGAAAACTGCCACATTTATTTGTGAAGTATGGTGTAAGTAATGGAAATATTTTGAGAATATTGCGCTTCCTTGTACTACTCGAGCGTTAAAGTGTCCCTACTGTGACATAACAATACCAACAGTGGCCCCAAGATCATTTAAGTTTTAATGTGCTTGGCCTGCTACAACTCTTTACTTTTGTTTCCATCATAACTATTCTTTTAACATGTGAGAAAGTCAGCGGCAAGTATTCTGACCACAGCGATAAAATAAAAACTAAATCTGTGGTGAAAGATTAAAGAAACACTGAACGTTGATTAAAAGGTTTTACATGGTTTTCTGTTTGCTGTCCAGAGTTTTTCCTCGAATATGTTAAAGGTCAATCCAACTCAAAGAGAGATCATCTTTGCAAGACTTCTCGCTTGTTATATCATCCTGACATCAAGACGTACGTGTGAAGAGAGGAGAAAGGAAAAGAACGATGAGATGGACACATTCCCAAACACAAAGGAGTTAGGTCTGCTTGTGTTTAGCCATTGCCTGACAGGAACCATCTCCTTCCCCTCCTCTTCCTCTGCCACAGAACATTAAAAAGGACTCCTAATCCTTCCTCCAGGTTTCCCGCCAGCCTCTCCACCTCTCTCTCTCTCTCTCTCTCTCTCCTCTGTTTGCATTCCTTGTTCTACCTCCTTAAGCGAACATCTCTGTGGAAACACTAAAGGAAGCTTTAAAAACTGTAACATGTATGTAAATGAGATTATATAATTCCCACTGTATATTCAGGATATCACCGCAGACTCGTTTCAGACCGCGGTCCATTTAAAGGGTGGGTTCAACCGGGCAATGTGATGCTTTTTGTGTTGCTATGCCAACCATAACCGGGGAGCTTGCTGTGCGATTTCTTGCTGCCTTTCCTCTTATGAATGTTTATTACTTTGGAGAAAACTTTGCACCGTATAGAGGCCTGCAGGCAACAAAGCAAGGTAATGCTTCCAATTTCCTTTTTGATTTTTCAGTTTTTTTGGGGCTTTTTATTTACCTCCATCGATTCGGGACACTCTGGCAGGGTGTCCATGTTTCTGCTTCATGTTCACAAAATTGCGTACAGTCCCATTTGGGAGCTGTGGAGTGCAACCTGAGCCTCGTGCTGGAAGATTGAGGGGCCTTGCTCAAGGGCAGTTTGCCAGTAGTTGTTAAGGAAGGTGAGAACAGCATTACTGTTGTAGCCTTTTTTCTGGATTTCATTACAGGATTCCTCCAGTTTTATACACAGCAGAGGTCCCACAGTACCTGGACCATTTGGTACCAGATGTTTGGTTCAGTAATCAACTCTTATTTATCCTGTAAAGCCGGTGAACCAAAACATTACTGTCAAATTCACCTTTACCAGGTTTAAGTCTACACAATTTAAATTCTAAAGCAGAGAAAAATGTCTGTTGGATAAAAGTAGGGTGGTCGAACTGAAAGAGCTTCCAGTATCAATAACATCCATCTTTATAGAGCGTTGTTGTCTCCCAGTGAGATCCAGAAACACTTGACAAAGAGTGACTGTAGTCCAATGTGATATGTCAAACTATGAGAGGGAATAAACTGAATGCTTACCAAATATGTACCAAATTGGAGATTTTGTGTACTGTGACCCTGACTAACATGGTGTCCTAAATTAATTTCAAATGGCAGTTTAAGCTAAAATATTTACTACTGCTTGTGACAGTACACGGCTTCTCAGTCAATCTGAGGTCGAGGGCTTTACAGTAACTGCACTATAAGACAACAAAACACTCCTGCCAACCCTTCTCTCTTTAATTATACACTTGTTGGTGATACGAACACAAAAACCCATGTTAGCGCCGGTGAGCATGTTCGTGCTTGTTCACTACTCTTAAAAAAGGGTGACGTCAGAGTTCCTTTGGATTGACTGTACTACAAGTTCATAGAGTTCTTCCAGTAATACAAAAACCTCTAGACAGAGCTGACAAACAGCATAAAGAAAAAGCTTTGGTTGTTTTTTTACACAAAAACCTAAAAATCCCACATTTGCAGCTCAACTCTCTGACTTCTGTGTTTGTCTGAGGCAGCCTCAACTCACTTAATACCTGAAGGCTCCTATAAAAGGCTTTTGTTGCTGAGATGTGGATTTTTAGACGTGTTCAAGGTGCATCCTGGTTTTTTCCTCCTGTGAATCATTCAAAAAACTGTTGAACCAGGGGCGTGGCTTCGGCTATGAGGAAAATCTAGATCTACTTTATTGTAAAAAAAAAAATCCTCCAGCTTGCGTCATCTGTTTGCCCGGGGATCCCCTTGAGGAAACTGCACCCTCCTCGTCTTCCTCTGAATGTCTAGGAATGAGCTGCACTGCCAACGACGGGATTTATGTAATCCACCGTGCCTTACCAAGACCCTGCTTGTCATTTCTGGCTAAAGTCTGACCTGCAACAGTGACTAACCCGCGAGGAGGAGGAGGAGGAGGAGGAGGAGGAGGAGGAGGAGGAAGAAGAAGAGGGGGAAAAGATGTGGTTTGTGCGTCTTGATGATGCGCTTCTGCAGTCTGCTAGCAGAGTACGGCTGTCCAGATATACGCCCACCTCTGCTGCTGCTGCATACATGTGTACCTCAAGGCGGGAGGTAAGCGCAGAGAGATTATGGAAATGGAGGGAAAGAAGCACAGCAAAGCAGCTCCCTCCATTAGAGAGCAAACAAGTAAATATGCATCCCAACCAGAAAAAAAGGTTGAATGAAGGACAAAGAGGAGAATGGGTTTGTTTTGGTTTGTTTTCTGCCACAGTAAATGATAACATCCTCTTCGGGTATTAAAGAATGAATAGAAAGCAGGAAAACAGGAAGTCCTTTCTGAAAAACAGAGGAAGTTGTGGTTTTTAAAGCGTCCTATAAATGAAAGATACCTGTTGTGTCTTTCTTATATAAAAACAATCCTGAAACCCCCTGATGCAGCAACAAGACTTCAAAAAGAGATAGTAGACATGTCTAGAGAGTGTTTAACTACAACAAAAACGCATTATGGGGGTAAATAAAAAGAGATTAAATTGTAAAAGATTAGAAACTAATCTCAGAAAACAGTAAAAATCTTGAAAAACATAAATACATAAACGCAACCTCTTTCTCTGAACACTGGTGTAAAACATTCCCAAATGGGTCGAGCCTCGGGGCGGCCTCAGAGACTGCCAGCCAGTTAATAAAAATACAGTGCTGCCCAATACGCATCTCCCTGGCAGTTATATAATTCTGAGAGATTAGAGGGAGAAGAGCCTGTTAGTGAAAGAGACGACAAAAGGCAGTCATTGTGGAGTACCTGAAGGCCACGCATGTGTTATGGTCATCTGAGGTTGGCTCTGTTTGCCCACAATGCCTGATTTCATTTATTAATTAAAATTATACTGGTTGGTGGTTTACCATTGAGCACAAAGACTGCACTGTTCATCTGTGGCTTAAAGTTCACAGCAGACAAGCGGAAGAGGGCGAACTTAATCCTTGTTCTTTCACTTGGTTTGCACAGACATATATGGGGAGTGGAGGGAGGCTCAGAGGTTA
This sequence comes from Dicentrarchus labrax, assembly GCF_905237075.1. Lineage (NCBI taxonomy): Eukaryota > Metazoa > Chordata > Actinopteri > Moronidae > Dicentrarchus > Dicentrarchus labrax. The sequence goes on from NW_026136703.1 coordinate 24,996,778, forward strand.
GGAGTCTTGTGATCAGATGAAAACGGTATCCTGATCCAAATTCTGGAAAAATAAATGAGACCATCCTGCTCCGCCACAAACTACAGGCTGTGGTATTTTAGGATGAACAAAAAAAAAAAAAGGGACACAAAAGCATCTTCAGTGTACATGTGCTTACAGACAGAACGAGTCCAATTCTCTATACAGCAGCTTTCACTGTGGTACGGCCTGCGAAAAGTCTCCAAACGTCTCACCTGATTCTCAAAAACAAAGCAAGTAAGCATTTCACCTCAAAACTAATAGTTTAAAGCTGCAGGATTGTGTTCCCATTTCAGGATGCTACCACTTTTCCTACGTTTATTAGTGGATACCAGCTAACGTTAAGGCCCATTCATATTTAGTAACATTAAGCAAATTGCTGTTAAGCAGCTAAAACTGGCACATTCATCTTACAACAACAAGCAACTATTCCACCCTGTACCAGTGAAAGAGAAACGTCTGGCAGAACCCACAGTCACTGAAAGATGGTTTTAAAAACCTGCAACCTTGGTTGTAATTTCTTTCCCATCACACTTTAACAGCCACAATGGAGAGCTCTACCTGTGTGCTACAGGCACAGAATACCAAAATGTACCAGATACTGAAAGCTGCCCTCAAATGTCTGGTTGAACTGATGGGTCCTGATTTTAAGACTGTATGATAGAGGAGAAGGTTTGTTTATGAAAGGAGGATGGATGGAAAGTTAGCGATACGGTTGTATGGATACCATGATATACTGTGGTATGAAAACTGACAGTTATCATACTGTGAGCATTTTCTACGGTACCATACTTGTAAAACATATAAGACATAATATTTTGTGAAATTATGATAAAGCATTTGTTTTTTCATTCTTTTGAATAGAATATTTGTGTATAGAATGAAACAGGGAAACTCTACATACTGTTTCAACCCTGCAGAACTGAAGCTCAGTAAAACTTGGTCTTACCAAAGTCCTCCAATCATAGTCTGGCAACCAAGTGGCAGACTCCGCCAACCGTAGCTCTCCAATCATGACTGTGCAGATTTAAAAATGAGCATATAGTTTGAAATAATGGAGAAACCCTTCACATATCTGCTCTGAACAGACCCTCAGCCCGCAGCCACGCCGCCGCCCTCAGACAGAACACACCACTAATGCACTACAGACATGATTTAAAAAAACGTGATTGTCAGCACTGTGTTTTGCCTCATAATGTACAGTAAGGTCTCCACAGGAACAGAATACAGTAGACAGGGAATAACACCTAGCAATGAAATCTGTTATCAGTGACGTGTTCGACTGTGTTACTAATTCAGGACAGCCTGACTCTGTTGTAACTAAAACCGCCTCCTGAAGCGACGGCGCGGGGAGCGACTGGGCCTCCGGTGGGGACTGCTCGGCGGTCAGGAGCAGCAGACTGGGATTGTACTGAGGAGGTGAGAAATGTGTGGAGCTGTGTGAATGTGAAGTGAACGTGTGAAACTGAAGCAGGGAGGTGGTGAAAAAGACCGACCATGTGCCGGCTCGGTCGCAGATAAATACAGTACGACCATAAAAGACACACTAAAATAGGCTAGGACGAGAACTGAAAGCACTTTCGGACTGTTTTGGTACACTTGGACACTGGTTGCTGGCAAACTCACTATGCAATTAAACTGTATTAAGAAATAATACTGTAGTAGGTTTATTTCTAGGAGGGATGTCCTGATAGAAGATAATTAAATTAATTATCACGAGAGCTGCAACTGTTTCCAAATTGGAGATATTCAGCTGTTTTCCATGAAAAGTTTGAATGTTTAAGAAATAATTTGAGTCACAAAGTAACAGGTTAAGCCTGGTTCCAGACCTCTGAATCACCATCTACTATGTCTTCATCAATTTAAAGTGATTATAAAATGGCAATTCGGTCCTGATTGTAAGGAAACTCAGAGGTGACTTCAGATTTGTTGCTGCTGTAATGTTACACGAGGGAATTTGCGATGTTTCCTGCTCCGGTGTGACGTATGAAATGCTTCCACATATTATCTCTAACTGTTTGGTGTCAGGATTTATCGGTTCACGGCTCACTACTTTCTTCCATTTTACACTCACAACAGTTGTCTGACTTACTGAGAAGGCAACAGTGCAGCAACAAATCAGAGTGAGAGTGCATTTTATACCCCCCCTCCCGCTGCAGCACAAAGCAACAGCCTGCCGTCACAGTGAACACTTTCCTCACATTTGAACGGTAGTCTGAATTTTAAATAAAAAAGTGACAGCTCTTATGTTCACCATTCGACTGCAATTAAAACCTGACAACACAGACAAACGTAAGATAAGAAGACGAGATAAAGAATCAGACATTGTGAGTCGGGATCGGGCCTTTCGAGGAGGAAGAAGAACTTTATCATTTAAATTAATTATTAAACCTTTAAGGCATCCGTCTGTAATTACCAAAACACAATGCCTGAGTAGGTATAAGATGTTCATTCTGCATCAGCACACAATGTTTGCCAACTGGAGAAATATGAAAATCACAGATGGCTTCACACAAAGACTTTCTCCATGCATGTAAAGGTAGATGTCAAACTATTCAGTTATGAGACTTTGTGTACTTGAGAACAAATGAAAGAGAAATGAGATTACCCAACCTGTGCATAGTTTACGAAATAGTTAAAACTCAGAAGAGTCACTACTATTTTGAAAACCACTGCACTGAGAGAAGTTTAAATGTATTGGTTTGAAGTAGAGTAAAAGCTATTTTGCTTTTTAACTGTGATCATCATATTTAAATGAGAAAACAAACTATATTTTGCATATTCTTTCTGAAATAATGGAGTCATAGTTGTTTATGTAGATGTCCAGAAAAGGGAAATGAGGCATTCTGCTTTCTAGGAACCTCAGTTCCGCCTTTGTAACAACTCTGTCGATGATGTCTGCAGTTAATGTAACCAGCACTGGTGTGGGTGTGTGTGTGTGTGTGTGTGTGTGTGTGTGTGTGTGTGTGTGTGTGTGTGTGTGTGTGTGTGTCCCCCTGTAGGAGGCGGCAGGGCGGAGTCTTGGCTTGAGAAGAAACCAGGAAAGGGTATAAAGGTAAAAAAATCCAGGTGGAGGATCTGTTTGGTTTCTGTGTGGCAACATTCCTGCTGTCACCACCAAACCACGCCACTGCTGTATTTACACAAGAGAAATGTGAGCTGCTGTCTCATTGTGTATTACTACGCCCGACTGCATACCACACATCGCCCAATTCACCTTGAGTGTGATATGTGAACACACTCCATGGCTTAGTAAGTAACACACTGCCATTCTTTTAACAACAAGTCAGAGACGATATGGCATCATGTCAGGAGGTTGCTGCCGTCTCCAGCGCCCAAAAAATAATAATAATAATAATAATAATAATAATAATAAATCACAAAAACACACATCTTAAACTAAAATCTGCGTTAAAACTTGTTTAAAATCAATCTACTTCTAGGTCAGCGGTTAATCACAAGGATTAACAGAATAGAAAAGAATTTAAAAAACATGTTCTCCAGCACAAATTGTGGGTTTTTAGCATTTTTTTCATTTCATTCAGAAATGTTGTTATTACACACTGTATTAAACATGTGATAAGAGGGGGTTGCAATTAGTTACTGCTTTGACACAAGCCAAAAATGTAAGGTATCCTTAGTTTAAAACTCTGAGTCCTATCCTATCTTGTACAGACCTTAAGAAGCATATTTGGTGTAGGATATAAACAATATACACATTTTTCTCTGATTATCAACAACGGGGGGGAATCAGTAGATCGAAGACATCTTTTCTCTTTGTCAGTGACAGCGACAGACTGCAGCACTGACCTACCTGTGTCATCACCACGATCTACCTGTCTAGGCACGTAGCTGAAACACAGACAGACAGACAGAGGAGCGGGCAACAACAACAACACTGACAGCACACGCAGACAGAGCTCGACTCTGGAACGAACGAGCAAAGCAGGAAACTAACTGGCTCGAGTTTAGCTGCATCAGTTTCACAATCATTTCTGGGCACAGAGTTTAATGAAGGCGTCTCTCAGGAGACAAACACAGTCTCTCTGTGCGTGGTTTACATGTTAAAAGACAAGCTGGGGTAGAGGTGAAGTTAATGTCAAAAATTTGCTGCAGAGTCTTGACACCACGAGGCAAACACAGAAGAACATATCAACTGGTCTATCTAAGCTTTAAGCCCGGGGCTGGTCCATGTATTCAGGCTCATGTCCTGCAGCTAAAGATTTAGACAGGGTGAGTTTCAGATATGTTGAATGATGCAGAATATTTGTCACATAACTAAAGGTCCATACTCAAACTGGGGGAGTGCCCCTAAAAGTCCACCTTGAAGAGATTAACACATATCATTTTGTGCCAGCCGAGGTGATAAACAATCAGGACTTTGGTAGTGTATCTTTCATGTGGTTGTCCAAAGATAGACCTCACCTCAGTTAACATCTGTTTAAACGCTGCTCTCTTGTAAAGGCTCATCTACACAGGAGGTGTTTCAATCATGTTTGTTGTCGTTTATGTGCATCTGAGAGACAGATAGGCTTCTATTTTAGTCAGTACAGCTGTGCTTCAACCCTATTTCCTTTTGTTTTTCCTTTAGTGATTGTACATTGAGGTCTCCGCTTTCTGCCATCCATCTACTTAGCTTCCTTATAACTTATAAACAGGTCATTCCACAGTAGGGCTGTCACCTTTCATTTGAAGTGCTCTCCGATCCGTTTCACACCTTGTTGCCCAATTTGCTCAGTAAACTGGGCAAATTGGTTGTTTGCTGACTTTGTAAAATGCTTTAGAGTAACTCTAGCGACTGATTACGTGTTAAATCTAACTTGAATATCTGAAAGAGTGACAACCCTATCTGAGAGTGGCTGACTTCAATAATCCTAAATGGAGAAGTTGCACCTTATGAAGCAAGACGAGCTCAAATTGTGAAACACCCTTCTTATCTGTGATCTGTTAAAGCTACAAGTTCATGTTAGTGTTTGGGTTACAACCCCTTCAGCCTCCCTCATCATCAACATTCACACACCCACTTTTCCTCCCCTCTTACCCTTGAGCAGTGGCAAGGGCGTGAGCTCTATAGGTTTGCCCTGAGAGCGGAACTGGGACGAACTCTGCGACCGCTTCTGCTTGGCCTTCCTGACAGACTTCCGTGAAAATCCGTCCACTTTGTCCACAGATGGAGATGTGGTGGCTGCCGAGGACATAGCCCTGCTGGGAGAAAGAACACAGTGGGGGGGCAGGCGGTTAATACAATCACATCAGACGTTCGTTTAGAGAGAGCTCTCGGGTTCACTGAGGGCACAATGATTAACCACACAATATTGACAGCTTTGCAGAAGTGAAAATGTTCTTCAACTGATTTTTGTGAAGGAAAAATTTGATGATGTGGAGACAGAGATATTTAATTCCAATAAATCAGGTGGTAATCATGTGAAAATAAAAAACACTTCCATTTATCCCTTTAATTTGATTGAGATTGAGGACTTTTTATGACACTGTGAATGTATGGAGGCTTAAAAGTGTTAAATATTCTACAAATAAATGAGACATTATAAATAAATACAGTCTATAAATGAGAAAAACTTATTATTTCACTGGGTTTAATTTGGCCATTATCATGCAGCTCCACAGGTATATGTTTGTTCTTGGTACTGAGATCATGAAAGCAAAAATAAAATAGAAAGGAAACAACATCTGCACTGACTATTTTTATTATTTTTAAGCTCTGTGTCAGTCCACCTTCCTCCAGCATTTTATTAGTATCACAACAAACCTGTGCAGCCACAGCAGACAGCCTCATTTTCCCAGCATGGGAGACTATTTAGGCCTCAGCTGAAGGCCTGGTTACAGTATACAAACACACCGCCTTCCTACCTGCCAACGGACCATCACACACACACCAAAAACACCAGCGTCTACCCACAACAATGGAGCAGGTTCTGTGTGCGGTGAGGCGCCGCCACAGTGGGAGGAAGCTGAGGAAACGTCCGCAGCTGTGTGTTTGCTGCTGATTACGTCTAAAAAAGCTTCTAACAAACCAGGCTGCTCAGGCCGCTGACGACAAAAACAAGTCACTGCAAACTCACTGCTGAGCTACTCTTCTGGACCACACCCATCAGGAAATAGTTGGGAAAAATGAAAGTGAAGATTTCTCTTCAGCCGTCAGAGGGAACGAGGACCCGTCTGATGATACTGTAGATTAGCTGAGACACTAAAAGGGCTGTGATGATCGTCACACTATAACTACCAACAAAGACACAACAACGTTTTTAAAATCAGAAAACTTCCCACAAACACTGTAAAAGTTTGGTCCGACGCATGTTGTGTTAAAAGCTGATCTTCAAAGTCCATTTGGACCTTAGAAATAGAGGAAACTATTAATTTAATAGCTGTTCTGGAGCTTTAAATGAAGCATTTAGAATCTTAGCTTGTTACTTTCTGATGACCTTGACGGCTATTTGTGCGTTTCCTTAAAGTGTTTTTGTGGTCTTGTGATTGGTTAAGCAACGTACCATCAACGTGTATATATATGGAGCTGTTTCAATGCGTGTTTATCTACCTGATACACTGAAACGTAATAAACAAATACGCAGCAGAACAGCAGTAAGCCAGGCCATGTGCAGGGTTTATTTAGGCGATAGATAGATAGACAGACAGACAGACAGACTTTATTTATCCCGAGGGAAATTCAAGTTGGCATGCTACATTAGCATTGACCTCAAAGTACCCAACTGGATGAAGTTTTTTGATCCATTACTGACTGGATTCCTCCATAACATTTTATCTTTAGGGTTGTATCTAAGGGGCTTTTCTTTGCGCCATGATGTTGGCCAATTGTTTGATAAAGACCTGGTAGGATTACGCCCTCTTCAGCATTGGGAACTTTAACCCAGTGTGCGGATACTGTCCATTTATTCCTTTGCTTGAAGGGAATTCAGCTTAAAAACGAACCTCGCCCTGACCAGAAGTGTTAGACGTGTCGAACATTTGACAGCGCAAGATGAAACGTTAAAGAGATCATTAGGATTTATCTGCTGGGGACGAGGAATGTCTATGCCAAACTTCACGGAAGTTCATCCCCAAAGATAGATCAGAACATGACTGGTATCAGTATCAACCTTTAAAAACCCATCAACCCCCTACTTATAGTGGAGCTGATCTATGGACTGAAGCTGACTTAAGAGAGAAGTCATTTCAAATCCACCAGTTTTCTTACCCTCTGTGTCATTAACTTGCTAATTAACAATTCAGACGTGGAGACTTCCACATAGGCAACAATAACCGAAGACACCGATGTCAGGGAGAGGACGAAGATCCTGATCAAGCCCGCACTAACTCGGCTGAATGACACGAAGGCCGATGAAGAAATTAATTAGCGCTCTAGCAAAAAAAAAGAAGAAAAAAGGTTATGTAATAAGACGTGAATGAGAAGCTGCAGGCTGCATCTCTAATGCTCTGTCAAAGTCACACAGGCAGTCGTACAGTATGTCCGGCAGGCCTCGTACATAACAGTGGACAGAGAGGACACACACACACACACACACACACACACACACACACACACACACACACACACACACACACACACACACACACACACACACACACACACACACACACACACACACACACACACACACACACACACACACACACACACACACACACACACACACACGCCTGAGGATATGGACGCCTGACAGTGAAAGCCTTTTATAAACCATGTGAGGCTGCACAGCTGACCGTCCATCATCATATACGCTGCAGTTTAAAAGTGATTAATGTCTGAGGAGTAGCATCGCTCCCATCTGCGATTAGAGACCGCGAGCGTGTTGATGCAACATGAGTGCGAGTGGACAAAGATAATCATCGACGCTGACAACTGTGATTAATATGCAGAGTTCCTAAACAGCTTACTTTTTATTTTTTCCCCGATTTCTGCATATTTACACCAGCTTCCCTTTTTAAAAAAATAAGACAATTCCCAAACTTATCAGGGCCTAGAAATAACCAAATCCTTGTTCTATTCTTCCCCAGACCCATATCTCGACCCTAGTCAGGGTCCCCCCCCAACCCAAGGAAATTGGTTAGCGCCCTACTTTCCTAACTCTTCCTTTTCCCAGACTCTGCAACGTGCTGCTGATTAATTGCTGCAACACAAACACGATGTGATCCTGATGCATCTCTTCTCATTATCAATGTGGTAACTACTCTTAAACTATGGTCTCACTCCAGTGGCGGGCCTTTACTTGCCAGTCGTTTTCAAAAGGCTTAATAACCCTAATATTACACGTAGGGATGGGACGATACGCGTTATTAATCGGGCTGTACACGACTCTGAATTTTCATATCAATCAGTTGCTCAATACAAACTATTTGTGCCTTTTTTCCCACAGTTCAACGCCGCACTAAACTTCTATATCAGCAGTTCCTGCGGTGGAAATGCTGCTACGAGTTTTAATGCCTTTCTTCGTCATCTGTGATGAGAAAACATCAGATTTCCACAGTCAGAGAAAGTGAAAGTGTGCATCCTGCTCTTAGTTCAGTTATAAAGTGAACCCAGGAGCATCTCTCCTGCCTGCTGCCCAGCGTCACCCTTCTCCACTTTCATTACAATTAAGTTTATTGTGGTGAATTTAAGATAAGATGGATATTGAAGATATTTAATTCCCATAAATCAGGTGGTAATCATGTGAAAACAAAAAACACTTCCATTTATCCAGTTAAATTGATTGAGATTGAGGACTTTTTATGACACTGTGAACTTCTTATCCGGTATTCTTCCCTATTATCTAACATACTTGATGACTGATTTATTAATCAGAGGAAAAAACGAATGGACAGATTGATCGATATCGAAAATAATGATTGGTTGAAGCCCTAAACACGTCTCAAAACTAGAATCTGAGTCATAATTACGTATATTTACTTTAACTAGATGCCCAGATTCACTCATGACAAAACAAATTACGCATAGATGGCGAGTCATCTGTCAACAGCGCTCATCGTCTCCTCTTTCAGAACCACACAGCTGTTAATGATCCATCTGTATGGATACGTTTCTGTTGGGCATCAGTATCGTCACCAGGGTGAGAAAACTCCTCCAGCTCAACGCTGATCTGTCTGATCGGTGGCTGCTACTTTTAACTCCTTTAACCGACGAGTCTGGCAGGTAGCACTCCATTAATCTGAAAGTCGTCTGCGTTGGCTGGTAAAAATAAAACTGAGGCTGAAAACAAACCTAAAAACAGTGGGTGCACACAACTTTTAACTTCCTGCCCACGTAGATAGTTTTGCCTTTCAAACTCTTTGCACAGCGCTATTCAAATGTCATACAAAGCGGGTCCCACCAGCGTCTCAGCCTCAGTGAAAACATAAATAAAAACTGCCAATTGACACCGTAACACCTGTTCTATGAGTGCCGCTGAGCCTCGCAAAGACCCGACAAAAGCAGGGCCAGCGCCTCTGAAAATCACCTTCACTCTGAGATAATCTCCGGCTAATGGCTTACAGTGGACCAGCTCTGATGTACACACTCTTTCACACCTTTGTGACAATCAGGTTTCATTCCTGGAAAGTCTGGGAGCTGTGGTTGGTGATGGTTGGGCAGCAGCCATCAAATATCCAGGAGAGTTTCACTTGCATGCTTTTTTTGGGAGATTTTCCTGATCTGAACTGAGGGTCTAAAGCTCAAACAATCACCATTTTAGTCATCGACTCATTGTTTGGAGCACAAACAGCCTCCAGTTCTCTTGTTGCAGCTTCTTTTGTCTGTTTTATATCATTGTGAACAGTTGGTCAGACATTTAAAGACCATTTTCATATATAAAGCAATGAATTGATCTAGCAGGAAAATGATTTAGCAGATTAATCGATGATGAAAAGTATTGTTAGTTGCTGCTCTAGTGTCGTATGCTTTCAGATTGTAAAGCACTTTTATATATTGAGTAGAGCTGCACAGTTAACATTATGCTAACTGCAATATTTTATATATATAAGCTGCAATGCCTCGATAAAAGGTCAAATGTGTGACAGGACTGCATTATAATGAAGGACTGTAGCTCTGGCCTACAAATCTTTTTCTCCAGACCCCAACAAACATTACATCACCAGGATTTTAAAATACTATCCTCACATACACACTGCATCCTGATTCAACTTTCAATCTCTGGAAGGATGACTTAATACAGCCTGTCAGCTTCATTCAGCTCTGATCAAACAGACTCCGTTGAGGATGCATCTGTGAAGTTGTACTGCCTCTATTAGCAGCGAGGAAGAAATTCATCATCAGTAGGCGACTCTCGGTTTCCGCCTGCTACATCACCAATGGCAACAATGAGGATTCAAAGAGCTGTCGGTCTGCTTTCATGCGTTCGCCACCTGGTGAATGCCACCAGTGGAAAAAACTTCAATTATCCTCCCTTCCTCTTAAAATATCTTTAAAAACAGAGTTACTCCAGCTCCACTTACCTGTGCAAAGGGGCACTGGTATCCCCATGTACAACCATCAGTCCCTCACTGTCTCTCTCTCTCTCACTCTCTCTCTCCCCTCTCTCTCGCTCTCTCTGACTAGCCGGCTAAATGGCGAAAACACTCCAGTGCCACCACAACGCACGAGGGAGAGCGAGACTACAGCGGCTGGTCGGGCGTATGGCACCCGAGCACCAAAGCCATTCCCCTCCCATGCCTCTTACATAAGAGACCAGATGACATCCAAACAGGCTCAGGGAGGGTGGGATTAAAGAAAAAGGGAGGAAGGAGAGAGAGAGAGAGGAGGGGGCATGGCGAACAACTGGGAGAGCAACAGAAAGGGAGGAAGAGGAGCGGAGGGAGGGGAGGGAGGGTGCTGCTGTTCGACAGGAAGTCAAGAAATAGGCAACGGCAAGGCAGAGCGAAAGGAGCTGAAGTGAGGGAACAACACACACAGACACAGACACAGACACACACACACACACACACACACACACAAAAGATAAAAAGGAGGCTGGCAGGAGGAAAGCTCAAGGATCTCGCCTGTGGTCCAAAGTTAAAATTCAAACACTGCTCAACTCCGGGTTTATGAATATTAGTTTCCTCTACGGCGATACTTCATCTAAACTCATGTGTGGTTTCTAATTTAATGCACGAACAAGCAGACAGAGAGATACTCACTCCGGATTCCACTCAACTAGAATAATGAAATTGGTTCAGGAAATTGAATAACAGAGTTTATTTCCAGGAAGAAATATATTTAAGTTAGCGCGCAACATTTACACTAATATTACACATTGTGGTGGATGAGAGCTGCAACTATTTGATGATACTAACTACTAAATTAAATCACTTACTATCTTTATAATCGATTAATTGCACGGAGGGAAATCAGCACCATAAAATATGACGGTGGTCGGTTGATTTCAGGCACAAAACACTGATTTACTGTCGTTATTGTTGGCTGGTCGATTTCAACATTTATCTGTCAGTGGCTGGTAGCGGTTTAAAAACAGTGAAAAATGTTGAGCACAGTTTCCCAAAAGCCCAAGGTGACGTCCTCAAAAGTCTCTTTGTGTCCACAAGGACTAAAGGAAGCAGAAAATATTCACATTTCAGAAATTATTTGGACATTTTTTCTTCTTCTAAAGACGCAAAACAGCCAAATGCTGGAAAAATTTGAACTTGTTGATAAATTTCAGACACAAACGAGTGATTTACTATGGAGAGGCTGCTGAGAATGCGAACATTTGTCTGTTATTTGCTGGTACATTTTAAATTTTCCACTCCTGATGTGCGCACAAACATTTCTACTGATAACCAAATTATCAACCGTCATTTTTTAAGCAAAATCTGATTCCAGCATCTTTAATGTGAGTATTTGCTGGTTTTGTAACAGCAAACTGAAGGTTGAACTGTTGGCTGGACACAACAAGACTACTAAAACTAACATTTTAAGACATCACAAAGGGTGCTGGCAACTTTAAATCAGTTTACTTTTATGTGTTCAGTCAATTTTAATGATTCTTTGTAGCTCCCCTGTGAAAATGAATTTGATTTTGCAGATAACAATGTCCATCATAGGGCTCATAGAGCTGCAAAGCGTCATCTATTATGAACACAGGAAGCTAAAACAAATGCCCTTAACACATGTTTAAGCAAAAACGCCTTCAACTTTACGGCCATTACCGACTCCAGGACCATAAACCCGGCCGGTGTTACATCTATCATAGCAACAAATTACTCATACTCATAAACGACGGGTTATTTTACGTGTCAATATCTCTGTTACTGATTAATGGATGAGTCCTAGCACTAATGATACCTCAGTATGAATCCCAGATCTTCCATTTCAAATTCCTCTACCACTCGCTTCTTCAGAAAAGTCTCGTGTTGCTACCATTGACTGAACGCTGCAATCTGACAGCAACGTCTAATTGGCGTGATACATTCATGGTATAATTACACTGTTCGCACAACGAGAACAAATGAACTCAGCAACTTTCAAACACACACACACACACACACACACAGAAGAGAGCTGATAAGAAGGAGGCAGTTACGGCACTAAAGCCACCATAAACGCAGGAGACTTTGGATGTTAAGCTATCTCCGCTCTGGACCTGCCCTCGACGTGGTGTGACAGTCAAAAACCTTTGACGGCGAGCCCTGTGCGACAGAACCAAAACTGGGAGCATGCCTACCCACTGCCACTGCAAATGCCATCTCATGTAATGCATAACGGCCACACCTGGCCTCTGGCACGCCGCTGTCATTCACACATGACTGACAGGGCAAAAGGTAGAAGTTTAAAACATCTCTCTACGTACCAAAGTTCCGTCCAACACCCATTATGTTTACCTTTAATTATCTCACACTCATCGTCCATGTTACTACCTCTTATTACAGTGTCATTAGCGGCGATGATCTCTCTCTCCGGTCTGTGTACACGCTGCACGAGATGCTCGAACAATGTCGGCCTATACGGGAAAACATGACAGACTGGTGGCATATGTAGAGTTAGGACTTTGTCGGACACAGTATCTCAGTGCAAAGCCAGTCAAAGTTCATATCGGATTATCGCCACACATTCACAGTTGGCTTCACTTGACAGGAAAAGCTAAACTTGTCTCAGACCAGATTCACCAGGGCTTTTTTTTTTTTTTTTTTCCAACCCATGAGGATTAAAACATCAGCATGTACTTTTTTAAGCAAACCTGCCTGTGACCCGAACGCTTTCCTGACATCAGTCACTAAGCCACCACCTAAAGCCAAACATCCAGCGGTGTGGTGCCGGGTATAACGCAGGTATATACCCACTTATTCCTCAGTCCACACTGGGTACACCCTCCTTTAAATCCCTTCTGATGCACGTCACTCATTAGCTGTCCCGTTCTAACGAGTGAATATAAGTAAGGAATAAGGAATACTCAAAATGCATAATTATTTAGCTATCTAAAAAATCTGCACCTCTTCTGTGACCCTGAAGTCAAGCAGCACAAGTTAATTTTCAACGTGCAAACACTACAGGCCGTCTTTTAGGTGAACTACATACACAAACGCAGTCTCACGTCACCGTTTATAACAAAGGGCGTATATCCTCTGCTGGACAGGCCACTTTAAAATGAAATTTGGGGCATGTATTAAGAGTATACCCACTTCTCCAGGCACCGCTACACCACTGTTAATGTCATAATACAGATTATATCCATTTACAGTGTAATTTGATGTTACATATTTATCAGCTAGAGCAGCAAAGTAGGCCGCCGACTGCATAAGGTCAGAAATCAAGCCTTTTAGGAGAGCTGACGTCAGCTTGGCCATGTTGGGCAAAAAGGTCTATCTCTGTAGGGATCCTTTCCATAATGCTGTCAGACACTTACAATAACAATCGGAGTCTGTCAGTGGCAGAAACAACTACTGTTAGTGGACGCACTTTAACAGGATCTACTCAACCAACTCTTAAACTTATTGTAGGCAACCTGAAACAAAAGGATCAGACTCAGGTTGGTGATCAATACAGCCAATACCGACACTGATGTTCCTCTGATGCTCAGTATGGACGTAATATGGCCTCAGTGTTACTCAGTTATATATTACGCATTTGGAATATCATTATTGATGCATTAAAGTAAAAAACATAATAAAAACAGGCTATTTTTACCCATTTATTTTACTGTTTGGTGGTTTACTTTACTGTATAAAAGTGCACATTAATAATAAAATTAAGTTTCTGTTGGCCTGAGCTTGAGAAAATAATAAACAAATACGTATTAAGTACATTAGTGAAACTAAATTTCACACCCTGATCACATCACACTACTTTTACAGACAAATCATTCGTGGAGTGGAACCACCTCCTCTTCGAAATCAAGTCTCCAAAAATCACTGAGCAAAATGAGTCACCGGTGTCACCGCCATACATTTACAAAGCTGCTCTCATTTCCTTTAATTTTGGCACTTAATTTTCCAGAGGAAGTACCTGAAAGATTCCTCTGTACCATTGTGTTACAGATCTTTAAATAGTGTTACATTTCCTTGCTTAGTTTATTTAGCAGCTTAGATGTTTTTAGAGTGAAATACTCCGTGCTTTAGGATGCTTTACAGATATTATATTGACCAGAACAATGCCTATACGTTGCCACCAGTGTGCAAACTATACCACAGCTACCGTCATTAACGCTGCACAAATCATACATTAATATCAGACTAAATTTACACATTTAACCATCAGAAGAATAGAAATGCATGGCGAAAATAGCACGTAACAATCTCCCCCAGGAAGTTTAAAACGCAGCAATTAAACACAAATCCAATTCCTTTTCACTTTCGTCCCATCACTGACACTTTTCTGCACATTTAGACAAGTCGTATGTCCCCAAACTCGCCCTCTTTGTTTCCAGTGTTCAAGACACAGGTGTGTTTAAGAAACTTACATTTTATTCTCACTGGCACAAGTTGCTTTCTATTTCTACTTCTACATGAGTTTATTCACTTTCTCCTGCATTTTCATTCCCTAAATCCCTAAAAAAAAAAAAAAATACCATCATGCATCGCACTTTTAGTAAATCAGACATTTTAGGCTGCAAAAAAAAAAAATCCAGGTGGGGCTAAAACTGCCAATAATTTACATAAAATCTCACAAATCATGTTCTGAGGAGAAGCTCATGTCTCTCCCCTTGTAGTCCGCACCCTGGTTGCCAACTTCACCTATCAATAAATACTGTTTTTTAAAAAACCTGAGTGTGTCAGCGATGCTTTACATTCCCCCTGACAGCAGCTCACAAACACCAGATTACACAGTGTCACTGCATGTGAGCGAGGAAGAGGAGGAAGAGGAGGCCAACAAATGGAAGAAGGGTCACACAAAAAAAAAACCAGGGCTTTCAGAAGAAGCTGGCGTTAGCTTTTGGCCATGTTTCGGTGTTTCGGGGCCTGGCAGCAGCAGCGAAGCAGCAAAAATATTCAAAAACAACTTGACAGCGCGTTAGCTGGCTAGCAACGTTAGCTCCGCCGCCACAAAGCGTCTGTTTAACGTTTATACACACACACACACACACACACACACACACACACACACACACACACACACACACACACATTTATCGCGTGTCACAGGAAATAAAAAAAAAAAAAAAAGCTACCGTTAGTGCTACGGCTATCGCGGGGTTAGCTCAAGTTAGCCGCCAGCAGCTAAGCTAAGCTAAGCTAAGCTAAGCTAAGCAGAAGAAGAAGAAGAAATCTGGTGTGAAAACATTTTTGAAGTTGAATCAAAATCTTTAACATTTATATGTGTGCTGGTGGAACAACGTTACCTGGGCGGGCTCGGGCGATCACCCATCATCCCAGATGTAAATACAGAGGAGGAGAGGAGGAGGAGGAGGGGGGGCAGTGCTAATGCTAGCTAGCGCTCAAAAGACTGGAGACACACCGTCCGAGTCCCGAGCCGCAGCCGACCGAGTGCCCCCTCCGGGTCTAGTACTTTACCTTGATCCTTTGCGGGTCGCAGCGGAGAGGAGTTATCCTATGTTTGTGTGTGTGTAAAGGGGAGGGGGGGGGGCGGTTGCAGCTACCTCCAGCTCGGTGCGGTCCAGAAGAGAAACCCGGCCTCAAACCCACGAGCAGCTTTCTTCTTCTTCTTCTTCTTCTGCTTCTTCTTCTTCTTCTTCTTCTTCTTCTTCCGACGGGATAATCCTCAAACTCCCATTAATAAAGACAAAGTATAG
The DNA here is from genome assembly GCF_905237075.1 of Dicentrarchus labrax. Lineage (NCBI taxonomy): Eukaryota > Metazoa > Chordata > Actinopteri > Moronidae > Dicentrarchus > Dicentrarchus labrax. The sequence goes on from NW_026136703.1 coordinate 25,012,986, forward strand.
AAACACGATGAACGCAGTTACATTCCTGGTGCTGATCCAGCTGCTCGTCTGTCCCCCGAACCCCCGGGATTTTGGGGTTTTTTTGGTGTTTTTTTTTTTGTTGTTTTGGTGTTTTTTTTTCCCTTTTTAGCTCGTTTTGTGATTCGGGGCTGTTTCTATTGTCAACACTGCTGGGTTGAGGCACACATAACACCGGCGCACCGCAACGTGCTGCTCGACCGTTAACGGCCGACGTACGACGCCGATTGGCTGCCGGCGGCGCCGTCGAGCGTTCTGATTGGCCGGCGGGCGCTGTCAATCACAGAACCCCGGGGGAGGGGCGAGAACGAGGCTCGGTTAGGTGGAGGAGAAGGGACAAGGAAAAAAAAGAGTCGTTTTTTTGTGTGTGTGTGTGTGTGTGTGTGTGTGTGTGTGTGTGTGTGTGTGTGTGTGTGTGTGTGTCTCGCAGACACACAGCGGTGCAGGAATGAGGCTAAACCTGTCCGAGGCCCAGCCCGTCGCTTGCACACTCTCCTCCCCGCACTTTGAGCCACCTTTTGCCGCAGATTGTGTTTTCCAGCCCCGCTGCTGTGCGGTGGGTGCGGTGGGTGCGGTGTGTGTGTGGGGGGGGGAGAGTGGATTCCCCCCCTGTGCAAGCCTCGAGATTATAGAGAGGATAGGTTAGCAGAAAGAGGAGTTACATAACTAATAATATATAGGTCTACTATGAATAAATACAGCAGGGTGTGTGATAGGTTCCCTTCACCTGGTGGCTGTCAAGGTTATTATAGGCAGAGTTGGGACTTTAATAATGTAATCCCATTCACAACATTACAGTAATTTGATTACTTTCTAGAATCGAGAATATTGTGAAGTAGGTTTTCACATAAAAGGAATTTGCCTTAAAATTCATTCAGTTAAAGAGAATATAAATAAAGTGGTAACAGTATATGCAAATATAAAAAGATAATATGTATAAAATATAACAGTTTTATGAATGAATGAATGAATGAACAGTTTGCAGGAATGTGCAAAATATTGATCAGCAATTTTCCGTTGCTTTCTGATTAGATCAACATGAAATATGCAGATAAAGACGAGAAAATAAACTTCAGTAAGAAGTAGAAGTAGAGTTCTCCTCTGTAATTAAACTGTCAAGTAAATTACACTCAATTTGTCCCAAAAAGAAAGAAGTCTATAAACTCAACAAAAACAAAACATAATACAGAGAATTATATAAAAAGTTCCCTAAACAGGAAATAATCTGCTCAAAATTCATCTAAATCTCTGGTTTTACTCAAACTTCCTGCCGTTACCGAGTTCACTGTTTGGGTTCATCGTACAGTTTTTAATATAATATGAAATATACATAAAATATGTCACTGAGTCAGTTTATTAAATAATAGAAAATGGTTCCCTTAAGGAAGAAGGTTGGGAACCGCTGCTATAAAACAACAGAACAATGTAACATTTAAAAACCTGATTATAGTTTATATTTTTTCCTTAAAGGACTCTTTTATTCATTTATTAAACTGACTTGGATGAATTTTGAGCAGATTATTTCCTGTTTAAGGAACCTTTAATACGATTCTCTGTCTGTATTCATTGAGTTCTTCATCACAGGAATGAATGAATGAAATGCTGACATGTAGGTCTGTATGTTTAAAACCAAGAAGGCCTGACGACCCCTGTGAATCTTTGGTGACCTCTAGTGATACAGACGGAGGTTTGTATAAAGAAATCCTAAAGAGGTCACAAGAGCTCCTCTGTAAAGCAGCATTTTGTACACTCTTGTGTCCTGGACACGTGTTTGAGATGAGTCTTTGGGTACAGGTATGTAAATATGACAATAAACATAATATATATATTTTAAAAAAGCCTTTATCTGCAGATACCAATGACTTATTGATATTATTGTGCATCCCTAAACCAACCTATAAACAGCAATAATTAGAAAACAATAAAGTTATAAAGATATTCAATATGGATCATTTCTGTATACTTTCAGCAGGTGTGCTTACAGTATTATTTTTACTGCTGTTACTATTTGTTTCACTGGCTCATTCTTATTCTTGTTATAATTTATAATATATATAATAATTTAATATAACTTCTGTAATACTACAATCTTTAAAATCTCACAACTTTTTCTCATTTAATTTCTTCTTAATATTGTATATATATATATTATTATAAGGTATTTACTTAGGCTCTTATATTTCTATTTCCATACTTACATTTCTATTATCTATATATATTGTGTTAGATATTGTAATATTGTTATTATTTCTATTCTTTAACACTGTGTGAGCACCTTGAGCAACTGTAACAAACAAATATCCCCCCGAGGATCAATAAAGTATTTCTGATTCTGATCGCACTGCAGATTGATTTCTTTTGTGATCCAAAAATCTATAAGTTAGTAATAAAGGAATCTTTAAAAAACACAAACAATACTGGATATTTACTTTAAAAGGGTTAGGGTTAGTTTTCATGTGGATTTAATAGTTTAATAACTCTGTTTTACCACCATATAAATATGCTTTTTATTTCATAATGTGATAAATAAAAAACATAAAGAATCTTTAATGTCTCTGGATGAGCTTCAATCACTGCAGGTTTCCTCTCCGGTCGCACACACAGTCGCACACACAGTCGCACACTCGCACTGCCAATCATGTTATTCCACTCTCTGCCATTTGAGAGCGATAGCTGCTCCCTCAGCACGATCCCGCTGTGCCGGGCAGCTCCGGTGACTTTCGGGATGTGGTGCAATGGCAACAGTCCTCCAGCTCAATGAATCACAGCAACTTTAAAGCAGAAATATTATAAACTAAATGACACAATAAAGCACTTTTTTCTGGTCAATTTAAAAATGAAAACAGCAAATAAAACCTCAACTTCATACCACAGTACGAGCTATAGATTGATGTACGACACTAAAGGCAATCACACTTCACAAAGAGATCTTTTAAATATGTCTGTTGTTTGTTTTTATGGATCTTCCTGCAGTTTCCTTTGTGTTCCACTGGAGGAAGAAAAGATCCAATCAACAGCTCACTCACAGATCAATGGGACTTAATCTGCAGAGCGACATCTTTGAGTTCACATAAATCCAGACTGTAAACCTTTTTAACCACAGCTCCACTTTACATTCAGTCTGTATCTGGATCAGGATGATAAATGATAATGATTGAGCTGTTAAATAATATCAAAAAATATCTTATCGCAATATTTCGTCTTGTGATATTTTATCGATTCTCAAAAACACTGTATTGATTTTAGTATTTAACTCCTCACCCACTAGGTGGCAGCGTTGTACACACGAGGGTTGTGATGTTGGACGTTACAGAGACTGATTAATACAAACACAAACAGAAGTAGACTTTGTTTTACTCAGATTACTTTTTCTTGAGTAGGTTTGTCATTTGTACTTGAGTACACGTGACCCACTGACAGACCGATTGATCGGGTTGATTGATCGGGTTGATTATCCGGCATATTGAGATAATCCTGTGAGTCTTGGTGAGTTGGTGTAGAAACTGGTTTCATCCTGTCGTAAACACATACCTGAACGTCCTATAGAACAGAAAATTATTATACATGACTTTTCTTTGTTTTGATATCGGCATTATATATCGGCTAATATCGGCATCTGCATCGGCCACTGAACAACCCACATCGGTTGACCACTACCCACCAATTAATGTATCCAGGTCACATGTTCATTTTACCCACAGTCTGCCCTCAGAGGATGTGATGTCAAGTTTCTAGTAATAAATAAATATTGATCAGAATGATCACAGTTTGTAATCAGTGTAATAACACACTGGATTCTTTATTTCCACCTCACCACATCCGCTCGGTCTCAGCTGATAATTAAATTATGGGAGACGGTAGAGCTGCACAGTTAATCGAAATATTATCGAGATTTCGAAAGCTGCAATTTTTGGATAAAAGTAAAATGTTTGCCAAAACAGCGTTATAATGAGAGTTCACAATCACAATATCTGTCAGAATAATCCCAATATGTTTGTTTTTTTACCATATCAAACAGTTTATAGACATTCATTTTAAATTAAGTTGTGGGAGAAAGTGAGAATTGTAAATATATAAATTATATATTGTATAATTAATTAAAAGGCAACTTAAAGAACTAGTAGTTTGGTGACGTTCGGCTCGATGTTTTGCTGTTTGACTGTTATAATGGGTAAAACTCGCGCTGATGACAGGTTGTTCTTTATTCAGTCAGTGTGATTCAGCGTCTTCGCCGCCTTCCTGTCTCTCTGGTAGCCGTGCTTTTTATGCGGCCTGGATTTGAGTCTCAAAGCCGAGCGGCTCTTCATGGGCTCCCTTTTCCCCGTCGTGAGGTCCTCCCCTCCTGGTTTCCATAGCAACAGCTGCGCATCCTCTCCACCGGTGACCAGAGCCTCCGCCGCCGGGTCCCACAGGAAGCAGCGCACGGTGGAGGCGTGGCCGCCCTCGAGGCTCCTCAGCAGACGAAGCCCCCCGTCGCCACACTCCATCAGGTGGAGGTCGCCGTTGTTCTTCCCCCCGACCACCATCAGCTTCTGCGCCTCCTCCAGCCACCTCCCCCCCACCAGGTAATCCACGCCTCCCCCATCAGTCAGCGGCGTCAGGCTGCGAGCGTCAGACGTGCTGAAAACGGTGAGAGGCTCGTCCGTGTCCAGCTGACCCAGATCCCACAGGTGCAGGCCCTCGTCGTGGCTGAGGCACAGCAGCTGGGTGTAACCCGGCCCGGACCAACAGACCGACCCCGCCGAGGAGTCGCTGTTACAGGTGGCGAGCAGCGCCTCCTCCTCCGCCCCCCGGCTCAGATCAAACACGTTGACGAGGCCGTCTGTGGAGCCGGACGCCAGCCGGTCTTTATCTCGAGGGTGGAAGCGCACCTGCGTGACGTCATCACTGTGCGACTCGGAATACACCCCGAGAAGCTTCCCGCCGGGTTTCCTGACGTCCCAGAACACCAGGAAGCTGTCTTCCTCGTTCACCTGCTCGGTGCCGGCGCACAGCAGCGCGTCGCCGCAGCTCAGGTCGAGGCTGCAGTAGCTGTGTGACGGGTCGCTTTTAAACACCTGGACCGCCTCGGTGCCGGGCCGGCGGACGTCCCACCCCCGCACCGTCCCGTCAGCAGACCCGGAGTAGAGGAGGTCAGGGGTCGAGTGGGAGAAAACGACCCCACAGAGCGGCCCGCTGTGGCCCCGGTACTCTCCCACCAGGTCCAGAGAGTCCTTGTTGTGAAGGTGGACGGTGAAGTTGGAGCAGGAGACCGCCAGCAGGCCGGCGGGCTGCAGGGCCACGTCCAGCAGGTAGGTGGGCTCCTCCGGGCGACACCGCCGGGCGATGGACAGACCTCGGAGCTTCTCCTCCAAACCCTCCATGATCTCTGTCAACAACACTGAACAGGAAGACAAAAAAATTACCTTTAACTTCTTAAGTTTCTTATTTCTTATTATTTACTATTATTAGTTATTGATTAAGTTTCATCATAATAAATCTCTCAGAAAAACACACACCTGGAAAATGACACAACATAACAGCAACGATTGGTTAAAACGTCTTTTCTTCTTCTATGGCAAGACTCAATTCAAAATGTTGATCCTTTAATAAATCTTTGATTATTATCCATGGTTCTGCACAGATTAGGATATAACTTATTATGTTTTAGTAATAAATAGAAACCATTTTGCAATTCGGCACACAGTCACAACAATGAATGATAATTAAGTTAACATTTAACTATATTTAACTCGTTTTTCCGCTGCAACTTGAGGATTTATTACAATAACGTGTCGTTTGGTGGATGCAATCTATGCCGAATTAATCACAACACTTTACAAATTTGTAAAAGTCACATGATTCATATTCACTGTGAAATTTATGTTTGCAACAAAACAAAGAAATAAAAAATACGCATTTTTTAAATGGAGTTCGGGATTCGCTTCTTCACCGTTGAGACATTCGAGCAGAACTCGGGTCACAACCACAGTTTGAATCAGGTATTATATTTATGTGTTATGTTTTGTTATTAATGTGTCATGTGTTGTTGTTTTCAACCTACCTACTTTCTAGAAGTTTCAAACATTGAGGAAAAAAACAACCGTAAACTTTACTTCGACACGTCGGTCGCCATTTTGGATCAAATACCGAATATTCTAAACTGTATACGCGATATTAATAACTATTTAAACATTAACTTTAATCATAAACATCTTAAAAAGCACCGATAATGTCATCACACAGCTTCACTCTAAACACGCATGGAGGATGTGCCCTGCGTCCCAATATTTACAGCCGGGTCGGAACTTTGTCTCAGTAAAAGGTTCCGCCGGATACAGAATGTGTAAAATAATGTATTTAAATCAAACAAACATTGTTCAGTTTATTATAATTTATCAGTAACTTATCTGCATATATAACGTAAATTATTAGTTTATAAATTTGGATTCTAAACTTAGTGTAAAGGGAAATATAGAGAAAAACAGTTTAAGTGTCTAATAAACTTTTGATTTAGTTTCCATGTACAATAATTGAACAATAAACACAGGATTGTAAAATGAATTACTATACGCTATAATTTACATTTAAGGAAACTCTGTGTCTTTGAAACACATCCAGATGTCTTAAATTAATATCCTAAAAGGCTTCATGTATGGTAACAAGATATATCACAAATAGATAGATTTTGCATTAAAAACCTCTAAAACAGCATCTGCACCATTGAGAGACACTAAAACACTTCACATTAATAAAGACTTTATTTCACAGCATCCCTTGTTGTACAAGAAAAGCTAAAAAACTTAACAATATAAAAGATTTTCATCCCAAAATTTGCTGAAAGAGCAAAAACAAAAGCTAATAACTGTTATCTTAGAGTTCTTCAGTCTTAATATTGCAGTAATATTACTTATTACATATTTCACACACATTTCATATTCTAGTCAGTGCATATGTAGTGGGTCTAATTCTGCGTTGCTTTTCCTCTAATTAGAAAAAAAGTTTATGCATGAAAAGAAATAAGTCTGCAAGTTAACACTGTGACTACAGCAGCTTTACAAGTATTTGTAGGTAACTTACATTCACTTTTACAACAAAAACAATGAAAATACGGAGAGCAGCAGAACTGTGGACCTTTCTGGGAAAAGTCCCCGAGCAAAGAGGAAGTAAAACCCGACGTGTGCAGGTTAGGAAATAAAGTACTGACTATACATGTGCTTAAAACATTGACATGAACATTTAAAATTACACAATTTCCTTATACTAGAGTACATGACAGCAAACGTACCTTTCAACAACAACATAACAATGACACATACGAGGACTTGGTACATTGGTGGAATACATAGGAATCACCATGAAGCCTTGAAAAATATTAAATAAAGTTAGAAAATCTAGACAATACAAAAGGAGTACGTACAAATATAAAGACAGGGGAAATATGTAGACAAATGTAGAACTGGAGGTTGTCTGCGTAACACTGGAGGGGACCGAGCACCGACCTTGAGAGGCTGGTGCTCTGTAGTTTGATTAGTGAACACTGGGAGAGGGCAGTGACTCCAGAGAAGGAATGATTGGTCACCTGATCTCAGCTTATTTGTCTCTGGTTTGTAACAACAACAGACGGAGCTGTTGGAAATATAATGTTTATGCTTTTTACTCCAGTCGTCAGTATTTGTGGGGGCCCGAGGTCTCGCTGATGAGAAAGAAAGGGACTGAGGGTTGAAAGTCCAGCTGCTGGTGTACAGGAGGAAGAAGCAGAGGGGGGGGGGAGGTCACAGGTCACGATCCACCTGCAGGCTGCTCTGGTAGCTTCCTCATTTTCCAGGAAACAACCAATCCAGCTTAACAAAGGAAAAACACTACAGAACCCACTGCCAGTCCAATACGAATGTGGCTTCCGACCTCGACGTTCCTGGGCCCTGAAGATGAAACGTTAATGAGAAACATCTGAACAGTGGAACGACCTCCGTTTACTCTCGTTAACTCTTAATGTTTGAATCAACGCCTGCAGCTGTAACACTGAACTCACCTGAGTCTGCGACCTCCAGTGTGATGCTCGAGATCGGCTCAGTCTCGATGAGGGCTTTCTTAACCCGCGTCGAACCACCGAGGGACACTCGACACTCGTACGTCCCGCTGTCGTTGCTGCTCACGTTCTTGAGAATTAAAGACACGTTTCTATCCTTCAGCTCGCCGTCCACCAGCTGCACCCGGCCCCGAAAGGTTGAATGCTGCTGGGTTGGATCTGAGCGTGTGTCGCTGTAAAAGAGGACGTACTCTGGCTCCAGGTCGGTTCTGGTCCACTCCACAGCTCTGATGAGGCCTTCGCCAGCGAGACACCCCAGAGTGACATCGTCTCCGGGTTTCACTTGTACCACATCAAAACCTAAAAACAATAAAGATTCAGAGAACATTTAATATCTTTTAAACTTTTCTAAAGGCTGAAAACTCTAACTAATGTTAGAGGCTGTTAGTTAGTTAGTTAGTTAGTTAGTTAGTTAGCTCGTGCAGCTGATTATCAGCTGATTTAGCCGAGAGGCAATAAAATCACCTAACCTCTTTATTCCCTTTATTCCTCTTTATTCCCTTTATTCCTCTTTATTCCCTTTATTCCTCTTTATTCCCTTTATTCCTCTTTATTCCTCTTTATTCCCTTTATTCCTCTTTATTCCCTTTATTCCCTTTATTCCTCTTTATTCCCTTTATTCCTCTTTATTCCTCTTTATTCCCCTTTATTCCTCTTTATTCCTTTATTCCTCTTTATTCCTTTATTCCTTTATTCTCTTTATTCCTTTATTCCCTTTATTCCTCTTTATTCCTCTTTATTCCACTTTATTCTCTTTATTCCTTTATTCCTCTTTATTCCTTTATTCCTCTTTATTCCTCTTTATTCCTTTATTCTCTTTATTCCTCTTTATTCCCTTTATTCCTCTTTATTCCCTTTATTCCTCTTTATTCCCTTTATTCCCTTTATTCCTCTTTATTCCCTTTATTCCTCTTTATTCCTCTTTATTCCCCTTTATTCCTCTTTATTCCCTTTATTCCTCTTTATTCCCTTTATTCCTCTTTATTCCTCTTTATTCCCTTTATTCCTCTTTATTCCCTTTATTCCTCTTTATTCCCTTTATTCCCTTTATTCCTCTTTATTCCCTTTATTCCTCTTTATTCCCTTTATTCCCTTTATTCCTCTTTATTCCTCTTTATTCCCTTTATTCCCTTTATTCCTCTTTATTCCTCTTTATTCCACTTTATTCCCTTTATTCCTCTTTATTCCCTTTATTCCTCTTTATTCCTCTTTATTCCCTTTATTCCTCTTTATTCCTCTTTATTCCCTTTATTCCTCTTTATTCCCTTTATTCCCTTTATTCCTCTTTATTTCCTTTATTCCCTTTATTCCTCTTTATTCCTCTTTATTCCCTTTATTCCTCTTTATTCCCAGGCTGCACTCCCAGGAAATTCATACAGGAAAAACTCAAATGTGAGGAAGCAAATAGCTTTAATAGACTTCAGTTTGAGTGTTTGATTTTAAAATAGCCACATTAATTGTGAATCGTAGGGCACCCGGTTAGCTCAGTCGGTAGAGCTGGCGACCCATGTATGGAGTTACTGCTGTGGCCCAGATTCTAATCAATAAAAGGCCAATCACATCGCAATATGACGTTGTTTTTTATACAATATTAGCCCTGTTAATAGATTGCAGCAGATATAATCAAGGAAGGAGGAAATTAAAGTCAACATGACACATCATCATCTGAAATTTGGCGCAAAACTAATGTTTGACTGGGACAGCGAGGGAAGAACACACCACAGAATAATAAGTGTTAAAGAGAGGACGGAGTTTGACTAATATTAGAGCACACTGGTTTAAATAACACATTAGTATTTATTGGATAAGGTAAATTCACAAGCAGTGTGTGGAGGGCTTATTATATATTTATTAATAGACACAGGATTGTTTAATAGAATATAGGATTGGAATTTATTGAAATTAATATAAGGGGTTCAGATTGCCTATTTACTGATTCACTCTCCGGATCAGTAGGTAGCGATAAAGCACCACAGAGGAACCAGAATCAGAACCAGAATCAGAACCAGAATCAGAACCAGAATCAGAACCAGAATCAGAACCAGAATCCTCCATGTGTCCCTGACTGCCGGCCCGCAGAACTCAATGTGGGCGGAGTCAGGGCTTCCGCTTCCGGGGCTGTTAAACTGCAATGATTCCTACAAACTAAAAATCTCCGTTATTATTAGAACTCACCTGATGCATTTGCCACAAGTAGGATTAGTGTGAAGAGCTGCATCTCTGCTGCAGGTCTGACTACTGTAGACTAAATGTTTTTGAGGAAGTTGTTATGGGGGGTGGGTCGATGGCTCAACATCCTCCTCTTCATGAAAGGTTTTTCTATCATCTCCTAAACTAAGTGACACATTTTATGCATATTTTATGTTTAATAAAGTGGATAAAATAGTGAACTCTACAGGAAGTTTGTGTAAAAGTTGTTTTTGATGAATTTTGATGAATTCTTTCTTTACAGTTCAGTCTGTATTATGTATTTAATTTACTATAATTCAAACTGTAAATGAATGCACATTGTCAATATTAAGTGTCACACTGCTAACTTCTCATACAGCTCTCCACTCATTTAAGAATTCAACCATATTGTGCATATTTAGTTTTTATCTTTTATTTATATTTAATTATAAGTTTAATTGTTATGCTCTATCTTAACAAAGTAAATTCCTTGTATGTGAAAGTTTACTGTGCAATAAACGTGTTCCTGAAACTACAGTGCACACATACTTTACTTTCCCCCAACAGAAATAGTTTTATTTAAACCAGTGTGATCAAACTCTCAATCTTCTCCTTCTTCCTTTACTCTAAATAAATATTAAACAATGTCTTTATAGACTGTAAACGTATACAACAAATGTCTAGGACAGCACATGGGATTAATTATAGATTAAACAAGCACTGAGTCACATTATATTGACATGGAAACTAAAAAGATAACTAATTTTAACAAAATAAAACACATTTATTTACATTCAGACCTCAATGTCAACACCAGACTTTAACTTTAATCCTTAATCATTCAATAGCAATGTATACAGTTATAATAAGGGACAAAACAGGTGGAAGTCGTCTTATAAAAGTTTGAAAAAGCAATTTGAGGGTAATTTTTCAGTGTCTACTCACTACTTGTTGGACTGTAGTTGGAAAAGTTTAATGGGAGTGTTTGTTTTAATCCTTTATTATTTTACACGTTTAGGATTCAGCATTAAAGGAGTTGATCATGTTGTTTCATAACTGCTTAATTATAATAATTAATTACAATTAATGTCACATTCTTCTGCTTTACCTTTTCCCTTAAATCTCTTAAGACTCCCAGGAATCATTTAAAGACACTTTTGGTGATATTTGAACTCCCACATCCTCTCAGATAGTTTGTCTAACTCTTCCTGGAGTGGAACCAATACAACGTCTCATGTATGGAAATGAGATTTGGCTGCTGCCCCATAAACAATTACTGATCAATATCCTATAAATATCTATTATGCTGCTTTATGTGCTCCTCATTTATATCCAGTTACAGCTCTCTAGTCTCTTCATCTATAACTCCGATCAGAGAGTGACCCAGAAACAGATCTCAGCTTCCTCTGGTCTTTAATATTGTACGAACACAAATCTTATACAGCTATAATTATACACACACCCAGACACTGAGGTAAATGGCACTTAAAGTTATTAGCTTCATATGCTAATGTATTAACATTAAAATCCAGGTGAAACTGAAATCAGAGAGCCGTTTGCTTTCACACATTTATGCCTCTATCTGTAAAAACAGGCAGTTTTTATCTGACTGTGTCAGACTGGAAACTTATTTAAAGGTTATTATGTATTTAGAAAAGGAAACACAGTCGCTGTAATAAAACAATATCTGACTGAATGTGGTAGTAGACTAAAAGGAGGAGTTACTGTCCTTTATAAAATGATCAGCTCCACATTTAACAGTGAGAAACTGAGGTTTTGTTGCTTTATGAAGTAAATTTAGGACAAAGTTTGGAACATTTCTGATTATTAAATACATTCATTAGATTTCTGAAGTGAGTTGAAACAGACTAATTATTCATTATTTACAGCTTTTATTTTCATGTTCTTTTAAGTATATTCTTGATAAACACAATATAAATGTAACAACATCACATGAATACCCACATAAGGTACTGAAATTTCATCTATGCTGTATGTTGTGCATATAGCATATTTGACAATAAAGCGGACTTGACTTGATGAATAATAATAAAAATAATAACATGCAACTGAATGGCAATATGTAGTTTATCTGTATAATAAAAATAAATGTAAATACACATTAAAAACATTAAATAAACTGGCTAACTGATAAACGAACAATAAACAGTTGACACAGGAATGTAAACTGCATTATTATACACTATACTTGATATTTAAGGCTTGTTTGCATAGTATAATACCCTAAAAGGCTTGATGTGTGGTAACTTATCACAAATAGTTTTGCCTCAGCATTTGCACCAATGACTCACAGTGCGTCCGAGAGGTTGAGGCAAGTATAGACATTAATAATACTTAAATAAATCTTCAGAATAAACAGCTCTGGACAAACATTAAGAGACCACTCCACTTAAATTAGCATCTCTTCGTGTCATTCAAGTGTCTGTTGAACTCCAACACAAGCACATCTAATGCTACTTAATGAGGTACTGAGTGGGTGATCACCTGAACCAAATCTTATTTAATGAGGAAAAGTATAAAAACCACCAATAATGTTGCAGTAGTCTCTTAATTTTTTCCATAGCTGTATATCACAGATAGTTTTGCCTCTGAAACAGCATTTGCATCATTGTGAGACACTAAAGAATTGCACATAAGTACGACTTTGTTCCAGAGCATCCCTTTTGTACAAGAAATGCTAAAAGTCTTAACAATATAAAAGACTAAAGCCCAATCAAAGTGTCATGGTGCCTCCAAGAGGTTGAGGCTTAAATAATAATATTAATACGTTTATTAGTTAATATAGAGTGTATTCTTTTAAAAGTTAAAGCTAATAACTGTTATCATAGAATTCTTCATTCTTAATGACTCAGACATATTTTACATATATTTCATATTCTAGTCAGTGCATAAACATAACAGCAGAGAATAACTGCAGGAAGTTAAAACATATAAATGCCATAAAATAACTGAAGGTAAACATTAAAGCGTAGCTCTGCTGAAGGCACAGTGCAGGGTCAGCTCTGGTTCTCAGTCTGGTCGGTGGGAGCTGCTCTTAAGGGCCTAGCTGGGCTGTAAGGAGTTAACAGTGCTTTGGAGCCAGACTAGCTATTAAAATTACAACATTACAACGTTGGAATGTAGTCTAAATGAAATGGGGAACCAGTGCAGGACTAGAAGCTTTATATATATATATTCTACTTGATAGAAAAGCTCTAGTTAAAGTGACAGAATAGTTTCCATAAATCCAGGTTAGCTCCATTATTGAGAATCTTTACACGGTAACAAAACGACTTCCAGAAAAATATCAGTATAAAAACAACTATGGCAGGTGTAAACAGGAGATTTGGGTGTTTTGGCAGAGATGTAGAACTGGAGGTCGTCTGTGTAACATTGGAGATTCCTTAAAAGAGGCTGGTGCTGTGTGATTGGATACCTGATCCCAGCTGTTAAGTGTACAGGAGGAAGAGCAGAGGGGGAAGGTCACAGGATGCTTGACTGTGGTCCACATGTCCTCTTCATTTTCCTGACAACAACAACAGCCAATCCAGCCAAACAAGCAAGCAAAACAGAACCCACTGCCAGTCCAATACGAATGTGGCTTCCGACCTCGACGTTCCTGGGCCCTGAAGATGAAACGTTAATGAGAAACATCTGAACAGTGGAACGACCTTTGTTTACTCTTGTTAACTCTTAATGTTTGAATCAACACCTGCAGCTGTAACACTGAACTCACCTGAGTCTGCGACCTCCAGTGTGATGCTCGAGATCGGCTCAGTCTCGATGAGGGCTTTCTTAACCCGCGTCGAACCACCGAGGGACACTCGACACTCGTACGTCCCGCTGTCGTTGCTGCTCACGTTCTTGAGAATTAAAGACACGTTTCTATCCTTCAGCTCGCCGTCCACCAGCTGCACCCGGCCCCGAAAGGTTGAATGCTGCTGGGTTGGATCTGAGCGTCTGTCGCTGTAAAAGAGGACGTACTCTGGCTCCAGGTCAGTTCTGGTCCACTCCACAGCTTTGATGTGGCCTTCGCCAGCGAGACACCCCAGAGTGACATCGTCTCCGGGTTTCACTTGTACCACATCAAAACCTAAAAACAATAAAGATTCAGAGAGAAGGAGTGATTACATTTCATGTACTAATAGTGAGAATTTGAGAATCGTTGCGTTAATACTACAAACAAATAGAGCTCTCTTCATCAAGGCTGTCCACTTTATTCTTTAAGAGATTATTAAATCTGTATTTTATGTTGCATTGATACCTTGTGGACAGGATTTATAGAACACTGATTGTCATTTGCAGTGTGTTGTATTATAGTTAACTGTATTGGTGTATTGGTGGTGTAACTTGTATATGATCGACTCAGCTCCAAATCTTCTATTCAAATTACTTTGAATTCTCCACATTGTCCTATAAATTCGATACGGCAAGCACCCTCTACTGGTCAAAGTCCAGCTGTTGTAATTGAAGCCGATGACATATGTGGTGGCAGCTTTCGTCGGCAGTAATATGCAGAGTGTAGTTTGCACGTTGTCAGCTCAACTCGCCTTCAGGCAAAAAGAGGAAGACACGCCGGCCTGCAGCTCTTCATACATTCACAGTCTCACAGAGCCGTGTCCAGAAAGCAGGAAACAGAGACAGCGACCTGCTGTCCAAAGGTTGACCATGTAGTGGGATTAATGCATTCAGGAATAAGGTTCTGTAAACATGAAGCTATAAACTATATTATGTTGTATTAGGTTTAATTTTACAGGCTTACAGTATAATATTTTATGTTCATGTATGTTCGTCCTCATGTATTCACATTGTGGTTGTCTCACCCTAGTTAGGAGAGGTGTTATTCAGTGTGCCATGAGCTATTCCAAAGACTAAGGGCTGTCTCAGGGAGAGTTGGGCATCAGATGTATTATGACTACTGTTTATCAAACATTAGACGTCACCAGATAAATCTTGCATGTGGAGTGAATCAGTCAATTCTCTTTGCTTTCTGTGAGTATGTGTCAGCATTTTTGGATATCTTCAGTGGGAGTTTGTGGTCTCTTACTATAGTCAGATAGCTAAAGGTTTAAGTCAGACATTAAATGAGCTGCATTGACACAAGAAAAATCAAACCACAACAACCAACAACCAGAAACGTCCCGAAAGAAACAGAAACGTCCAGAAAAAATGGCAAAATATCATCAAGCATCCCAAAAAAAAAAACCAACTAAATCCTGTCTGAGACCCTGAGACCCTCCAAAATAGGAGCTCATGTCTTATTAAGAGGAGCCTGGCTCCCCTGTAGTTCACACCCTGAATACACAGATAGACACAGTCATGTCAGAAAATAATTGGCACTGACCTCAACAGCATTGGGTATGTGTATGAGGCCAGAGCCACACAGAGGGCAATGGCCTCACTCACCCACTACACTCTGACTTTTGCCTCCTACCATCAGGAAGGAGGTATACCTCCCGAAAACATGCCAGGTCTAACAGATACCTGAGATCATTTGTACCATCAGCTGTTGGGTTTCTCAACAAACTATAGGTCATCTTCCATCCCTGTCCATGTCACAGTACACAATATATATATATATATATATATATAGATGCTTTTATTTATTCATTAGTTCATGTTTTTATGTGTTTTGTGCGAATGTGTATGTGTTGGCTACCTGTTGTGAACCAAATTAACCAACATTAAAGACATTTCAATTTTAATTTCAGAAACCTACACACACTTGTAATGGGGTCAGGTGAGATCATAAAGAAGGGTTATATACTTATGTGAGTCTGTGTGCTTTTAAAGTTGCAGGGGGAAAAACATTCTCTCTCTGTCTCTGCTTCCTGTCACCAAACCAACATAATACACAGGCTACAAATCAGAATGAAGGAAATGCAGAAGTCAAGAGTTTTCTCCGTATACTTGAATTACACAATGCTGCAAAGGACCGGTTATTATGGAATATTTGCGCAATGACACAGAAACTAAACTGCCTAACTCAGGTTTAAATAAATAAAAATAAAGCATTTTCACTTTTTGACACACTTTTGTATTCCTAGATGCACAGACTCATTCGAAAAGTAATTATTAAGTTATGACCCTCTGGAGGTGTGCGGCGATGTCACCGTCTGCGGAGGCCCGGTTGCATCAGCCAGGAGCGGGACGATGGAGAGAGGAACCCTAACCCTTTCTGGTTGTTTCACAGCGGCTACGTCCTCAGGCACAAATGGAAACACCCACGCGGTTAAACACCCACCGGGCTCTAAATAATAATGATATAAAGGTTGAGGTTGCACCGTTTCGAACAGGTCTCATCCGGGTTAAGGTCCGTACACTACACACACGCCGGGGTATTTACTTAGGTTAATTAATCTTTTTAAAGGTGTTTTGACTGTATTCAGTTGACACTTATAATAAAGTATAAAGCTCACCTTCTGCAGCAACGCCCGAAGAGAAAATGCATATTATAATGAATGAAATCAGCTTCTGTTTGTGTCCTCCTCCAAACGCAACTTCTCCGGTCGGGAAAAAGTCCATAAAAGTAGTTCCCATGTTCTCTCGCTGAACACTGTCTCCTTCACTGCGATGCAAACTGTCAGGAGGTCCAGAAAAGATGCGGAGGAGAATGTAATGTTGTAATGTTGTAATGCGTATGTTTTAAAATGACTTCATAAACAAACACAGTGTTCATCAGCCGGCTGCGTGCAGGGCGGTTCTTCTTCTTCTTTTTGATTTGATTGGCGGCTGGCATCCAGCTTATAGGTGCATTGCCGCCACCTGCCGGACTGGAGTGTGGTACATTAGATGACAGATAAAGAAGGAAAAATAAATTTAAAAAAACAATAAATAAATAATAATTATATATATATATATATATAAATTTATATAAAATCCTATCCATTAACCCTGTTTTCCTCAAGTACTTTCTCACATATCTCCTAATGCTTTCTAAGCCTTGCAACATGTTCCCTACCGTGAAGCTCACTTTTTCTTTTTGCATTGCTGCTTTAAGTTCTTTCCTCTCTTTCTTATATCCCTTGCATGAGACTAAAAACATCATCATGCATCATAATTTTGTTTTTAAAAAGGCTGTCGGTCATTTTCTATCACTGAGTAAACTGACTGACATATTTTATATATATTTATTGTTATATACACTGCATAACCATAACTGTAGAGAATAATCTTATATTTATAGGAAGTTTTTATACAATCTTGTGTCTGTATTATGTATGTTTTATAATTTCTAACAATCATTCAGACTCAACAGGCTTCTTTTTTTGACAGATTCATGGTTTTATTCTCTTTATTCTATCAGCTAGTGATGGCAGTGTGACACTGAAGCTTCGATACGTGCTGAACCCTGAACTACAATTCCATAGAACCACTGCTTCAGAGCTTGCTTTGGTCCGAAAAAAATCACGTGACAAATGACGTCCGAAGCAGCAACTGTTTCGTTGCCTGAATGAATCAGCTGACTGGTTCGTGGTCCAATCAGGTGATTCACTGACCCGATAGCGACAGGTGACAGGTTGAGACAGTTTTGAATTTGAGCGCCATTAACACTTTATAAACGCTCTAAACAATGCACAATTTGTGGGTTGTTATCGTAGTTGCAGAGTTATCGCGTTTGTATTGATTCATTGCGTTTGTATTGATTCATTATGGAGCCAGCCAGGAAGAGAGGTCGTTCTAACATGCGGGAACACTTCAGTTTGGTCGCTCCTGATAAGGTAGGTGTGCTGTTTAATATGTAAAGTAGGAAAAGTAAAGTTACATATACAACAGAAACTACCAGTACACTACTATAGCTATGGTCCATCTCAAGTTTATAATAAGTAGCAACACACTAAAATAATGTATATGATTAGTGTAGCCATTAGGCTATAGCTGTATAGACATTTTTATTTACAAATTGCTTTCTCTCCAGGTCCAGTGCTTGGTGTGTTCGGCTGAACTGAAGTATCATGGCAATACTTCCTCAATGATTAGGCACTTCACTGCCAAGCATGGAGCTGCTGTGAACCAGGGCAACACAAATCAAGGTATGTATTATATCATTATTAACTAGACACACTAACACAATATGATATGACTGTATTCCATGATTCATAGACCTGCTTCATAGAAATGCAATTTCACATAAATCCTTATTTTCTTTCTTTCTTTCTTTCTGGACCTAAAGCGAGAGCTCGATGAAGCTCTTGTCAATATGGTGGTGAAAGACTCGCAGCCTTTTTCCATCGTGGATGACTGTGGCTTTAAGGAGTTTGTGGCATTGCTTGATCCCACATATAGTCTTCCATCCCAACGGGCTCAGAAGAACATGGTGGTTCAGAGGTATGAGGTGGAGAAAACCAAGGCCAAGGCTGTAATTCAGAGGGTAGAGGCTGTGAGCCTGACTGCGGATATGTGGACCTCCATTAATATGGACGCATATCTAGCAGTGACGGGCCATTATCTGGATGAGTCTGTGAAGCTGGCCACAGTGCTTTTGGGAGTGTTGCCTTTCCCTGAAGCCCCTACAGCTGCCAACATTACTGCTGCAACGAGGTCTCTCATGGAAGAATGGAGCATTGAAGGCAAAGTAACATCAATTGTTACAGATGCAGGAGCTAACATGGTTGCCTCTGTCAGAAGCTTAAATTTAAGACATGCACTTTGCTTTGCTCATTCGCTTAATTTAGTGGTGAAGAAGTCTCTTGATGCGACTCCTGGCCTAGAAGACCTTCGCACAAGGGCACGCAAAGTGGTCACACTTTTTAAAACCAGCACAACAGCAAGAGAAAAGCTCAAAGAAGTGCAGGAGCAGATGAACCGTCCTGTAATGAAGCTGATTCAGGAGGTGGACACACACTGGAACAGCACCTTCCTAATGCTGCAACGTCTTTTTAAAGAGAGACAGTCAGTGGGGGCAGCTCTTGCAACGCTGAAAACAGATGTGAGACCTCTGTCCTCCGAGACAGCTTCTGCATGCCTGCAATTGCTGGGCCCCTTTTACCAGGCAACAGTAGAGCTGTCAGAGGAGAAGAGGGTCTCAGGGTCAAAGGTCATCCCTATGATAAAGATGTTGATGCTGTACTTATATGACACAGTGGGAAACATAAGCCACAACACTGCAAAACAACTGGGACAGAACTTGGTGTCGGTGATGCTCAACAAATTTGACACAACAGAGAACCAAACTGCACTGAACCTGTCAACACTGCTGGACCCAAGATTTAAAACCCTAGGCTTTTACAACCAAGTACAAGCACAATCCTCAGTAAAACGCCTGACTGCACAGTGTTCCCAGGTAATAAGAGACACCCCTACTGAAGAACAGCCTTCAACATCAGATCAACCAGCAAATGTTGGAAATCCACCATCCACAGGTAATGTAATAATAGAGTAGTAAATAAGTAGTTAATTTAGATAAAAATTGAAAGCTTTCAGTACTGATGACTGCCATCATGTTTGTCTTTCAGATATTAACCTTTGGGCAACTTTGGATAGAGATGCGTCTGAAGCCAGGAGGGCAAGGAATGCCACAGCAGATGCCACAGTAGAGGTGCAGCGGTACATGGTTGACCCACCACTGGAAAGATCTGAAGATCCACTAGATTACTGGTCCAAACATCGAAATGTGTACCCTCATTTGTATATATTGGCGAAACAATTTTTACGCACACCAGCATCAAGTGTTCCATGTGAGCGAGTATTCTCCAAATGTGGATAAATCGTGAGCAAAAAAAAGGACCCGGCTCAATCCAAAAACCGTTGAAAAAATAATGTACCTTAATAAAAATCTTTGACTGTTCCCAATCCCCTCCTGTCATAGTTACACAAGCACACCCCAACCTATACAATATTTCCCCAGCATTCTCTCCTCAATAACATAATACACACATTCATCAATCTTTATTTGTAAATAGAACATGATATAGATACAAATTTTTAAAGCAAATACACTTTAAATCCAAGGGTGATCAAAGCAAACATGCTTCAGAAC
Source organism: Dicentrarchus labrax (assembly GCF_905237075.1). Lineage (NCBI taxonomy): Eukaryota > Metazoa > Chordata > Actinopteri > Moronidae > Dicentrarchus > Dicentrarchus labrax. Next base: position 25,033,220 of record NW_026136703.1, read on the forward strand.
AAAAGGTGTTTTCTACAAAAACACTGCTCACTAGATGTGTGCATGTGCGTGCATGCCAGTATGTAATTAAAAGCCTCATGTCCATCAACTAGCCTTCCTAATTTGACTGCAGCCTTGCACTTTGCCAGTAGAGGTCACTGTAACTGAAGCTTCAAGTAGTGAACCCATTTTTGAAACAATTGGCTCAAGTGGTTCAGTGCTTCACAAAAGCTTCATTTGCCCATCACTACTATCAGCTTTTTCTAATGCACGACGAGGCTGTTAATATATATTCAGTCCTTCACAGCTTAGAGCTTAAATAATAATGCAAACTTTAATTTATTTTAGATTTCTGCACAGAAGATAATGAAATGAGGCAGATTATATTTCACTTTCCCCTCAGTCAGTGGAAACAATGGACACACCCACACAGCAATGCATGGTATTCATGTTATACTTTTAATCTCAACCTCAAAACTTCAAAACTTAAAAAACTTTAACTTTAAAGTTAGTGGGGTTTTTTTGGTCTCTTTTCACTTCAGCTTAAGGTCCAGATGTTTGTTTTTAAAAACAGCTGCATTAATCTGCTCTCCTGCAACTGAATAACCAAACACCATAGTCGGAGAGAGGAAACCACAACACTGCCACTTTCACAGAGGAAGGAGGGTTCATGTAATGTGACCATGAGGTGATCTACAGTGAGCCAGTGTTAGGATGGAGGAAACAGCTCTACTGCGGTGGATCGGTAAGTATATTAAAAACACAACATAATTTGGTTTTTACAGAACTTACAGAATGTGTCTGTTTGGCTGAGAAATGATCTTTAAAGTTGTGATAACGTCTATTGTCTCTGTATTCGTTTATTCCTGTTATTTCTCTGTAGTTCTGACCTCTCTGCTCTGCCGCTCAACAAACCAACGTGAGTAAACGTCTTTTCTAAGAAACTCAGATACACGAATCTTGTTAAAGTGAGATTTGTTGATTTGATGTGTTTCAGTAACCGTTTGTTCAAACAGGAATGTTGGTATTTGTTAAATGAGGCGAGGGCAAGTGAAACAGAAATCAGAGAGCTGTTGGCTTCTGCATTCAGGTATTTCCTGTAAACAGCAGTCAGGGATGGACTGGTCGCTTAGACACATCTGATGCTACTGAGGAGGTTTCATTAGGACTTTAGAGTACCGAGCAAAGTACTTATACTAAAAACTACAAAATTAAGTCAGTGTCACTTAAAATTACTAGGTTGCCACATGATCAAGATCAGAAAATTGAGTTTGTTTTACTTAAAAAATGTGTGATTTAGTCAATTTCAACAGTTTTCTGAGTTGAATGAATTATTTATTAACCACCACATCCTCCTTCCTCTTCCTCATCCTCCAGTTCGTCTGACTGTGAGTCCCAGCAGCTCTCAGCTGTTTAAAGGACAGTCTGTCTCTCTGAGCTGCGAGGAGGACGAAGGCTCCACCGGATGGACGCTGAGGAGGAACACGACCAGAGAAACCAGAGCTCGGTGTGGAGCCGAGTGGGGAACACCGGTCGGTTCTTCCTGTAAGATCAACTACGTCCTTGTGTGGCACAGCGGAGTCTACTGGTGTGAGTCCAGAGAGGGAGCAACCAGTAACACCATCAACATCACAGTCACTGGTAAGACAATCAGAGCAACAACAACAATCATCTTCAGCCTCACTACTGCCCCCATGTGGCTGTATTGGCAGCAGCCTGTTACACATTAGCAGAATTAAGGAATCCAGGATGATGAAGTCTAATAGGAGCATCCATCAATATTAAACTTACTTTACATACTGAAGGCTTAAATTAAAGTTTATTATGTAAAAAAGGAAACGCAGTCGCTGTAATAAATCAGACTTAATGTGTAAGTAGCTTAAAAATAAACATTCATGCTCTCGAGGAGTTACTGTCCTTCACACAAATGATCAACTGCACCTTTTAAAGTGAGAAATGGAGGTTTTGTTGCTTTATGAAGTAAATTTAGAACAAAGTTTGGAACATTTCTGAGTGTTTAATACATTTATCAGATTTCTAAAGTGAGTTGACATTAATTATTAATTATCCACAGCTTTTAATATCATATTCCTTTATATATATATTCTTGATAAACTCAATATAAAAACAATATCACATGAATAATTATAAGAATAATAACTGTAGGCAACTTAAATGAATGGTAATATGTAGTTTACCTATAGTATTTTACGGCAGTCTAATAAAAATAAATAAACTTGTTTTGTTCGTAAATGTGAGTCGGCGCTAACTTAAGTTGACGTCTCTGTGTTGAGGTGGATCGGTGATCCTGCAGAGTCCCGTCCCCCCCACAGTGATGGAGGGAGACGATTTCACTCTGCGCTGTCAAACAAAGAAGACCTCTGACCTCCCGGCTCGTTTCTACAAAGATGGCGCCATCATCCGAGCCGAGCCTACGGGTCAGGTGACCATCCGCCACGTTTCCCGGTCTGACGAAGGCCTCTACAAGTGTCACATCGATGGTCACGGAGAGTCTCCGCCCAGCTGGATCGCTGTCAAAGGCAAGGGTACCTTTAATTTCAGCATCTAATTCATGCAGATATTTGTCTGACCAGGTGGGATTCTCTCTACAGGTAAATCCTCAACCACAGCCCCGCCCACCAATGTAGCCTCGCCCATAAACGTAGCCACGCCCCCGGCCTCAGACCCTCGCCAGCTTGTGTTCACGTTGCTCTGCCACCTTGTGGTGTTCTGTCCATACTGCATCTCCACCGTCCTCATGGTGTCTTTATATCGACAGAGGCCCACAGGTAATCAATCAATCAATCAATCACTGACCTTAAAATCAATCAATCAGTCTCACGCTATCACTGTGTTGATGATTCACAGTTGTCTCTATAACAGAAATTATCTACATTTTCTTTCTAACCTGCTTTGTTTGTAGGAAATCACCTCCCCGTCTTCGCTGCGATGGCCCCGCCCACCCGGGCTGCGACGGGATTGGATGACGACTGTGACGAGGTCATCGCTGCTGTCACCACCGAGCATCACTTCTGAACGGATCCGACGTTTGTTCTCGTTCTTGAATTGAGCCTAAAATGTTAGAATCATCCGCAAAATAAAACTTCAAAGACGGGCAGAGGACCCGAAACGCTTCCCTGTGGAACTCCACACGGTCGATGAAAGCTCTCAGGATCTTCAGCAGCAGCAACAGTCTCAGTTTAAGCTCCTCGAAACTTATAATGTAGGACTCATCACACCTGTATGAGCTTGTTGTTGAGCATTAATATGGAGTATGACCCCCCCCCCCCCAACCTGTGTGGATATAACAGCCGCAGACCATCCTGGAACGAGTATAGGCGAGGTCGGACTCACCCTAACCCTCAACCCTGTTTGAGGTTATTCGACACCAAACGCATCAAACCTCATCATACTGTGAGAGATCTTTAACGATGTATATAGTTTCAGAATTACAACAACATAAAGTTTCTGTTTCCTTTCTGTCTGTCGGTTGGTGGAAAGGAAGAATTCGAAACCACAAAGAAGCAAAGCAGGTGAAGAAACCAGCGACCCGCCTCAGTACTGTGGACGACAAACATCGTCCAATCACCAGAGGGGGTAAAAACAAATACAGCTGAGGTGTCTAAGCCCCCCTTTAGCCCCCTCGTGGTGCCGGGCCTGCCCCCAAACTGGAAGCCCAAACCCTGAAAAACAGCCTCAGATCTCCTCCACCAAACTGCACAGGAGACACTATACGATCCAGTTCGGGACCCTGTTTGTTTTCTATAGTTTATTAAACTGTTGACTCCTGAATATGTGACATACATTATGGATATTAACAGAACAGCTGATGCACAATAACTGCAGGACGCTTGTGTAAAATGAGCGGTTTGGATTAATTTGGAGCACATTATTTACTGCAAATGTGACATTAAAGGTGAGCTTTCTGATGGTTTTATGAACTTTTTTTTTTTACAATTCTGTCTGTATTGTGTATTTATGTTTTAAACAATTATACAGTCTATCTAAGGCAATCTGTGGCTCTTTTCATTTATCATAAATCATATAAAAGTGATTCTTACGTGCTCTAGTTGTAAAAATGTGTCGGCATTACACATAAAAGTTGAAAATATTTGTAACATTTCATAAACTAAACATGACGTCCTGACCTTTTCTACCGATCCTCAGTAGCTACAAGTGTTGAGTCTCCTCAGCTCAACTGTGTATATTTTTTACGCTTTCTTACTCTAAAGAAGAACTTGTGTCCCCCCTGTGAAGCTTTGGCAACCCCTAGTGGGGGCTCCGGGCGACCCTTGGCACTGCACATGGGGACGAGAGGCTTGCGTACATCCAGGGCTGCAAACTTTTTTCACCTCTGTCCTGAAAAACAGTTGAAAAACAATTTAAAACCAACTCAAAGTTAAAATGATGTTCCTTCACTTTGTTAGTATCAGTTATTAGTTATTAGTGGCCTAAAGAAAACAGCATTAAAATAAATAATTACATGTCACAGTTTAGGAAACAAATGTAAAAACAACAGCAGGTTGACTTCAGTGATTTAATGCAGTGGTTCCCAACCTGGGGGTCAGGACCAGAACCTCCCTTAGATTCTGGTTTAAGTTGTGCTGTCGTTTGGTTCGGAAGATGTAGAAGAATCAAATAAAGGTTCAAATAAAACTAAATAATGAGCTTCCTTTCTCTCAGTGTTCACCTCTCTCTTATAAAACAACCTGTTTCCTCGTAGCTGCTGCAGAGAAAACACAGACACACACATATATATATACACTTTTAACCTCAAAGCCTCTGGATGCAACTGGATAGACCAACAATCAGTCAGAGTGATGAGATGTTGTGTATCAACCAGTTATCAATTCAGAAGTTTACGCAGCATTTTCCTTACTAACAAAAGCTCTAAAGCAACATTAGGTAAGATTTGGTATTTGTGCGATTTAGCCCCCAATTGCAATACCAGTGTGGTAAATATAGAGTTTTTTATGATTACATTGCTTATCAAAAAAGTACACAACTTCTCTGACACAGCCAAACATCAAGCAAATGGCTAAAGGTCCAAAAAGAGACAAAAATGGACCAAAAAGAGAAAGAAAAGGGCTAAAAGGAGAAAGAAAAGGTCCAAAAAAGACAAATGGACCAACAAGAGACACAAATGGACTAAAAAGAGAAAGAGGAGGACTAAAAGGAGAGAGAAAAGCTCCAAAAAGAGACACAAACGGACTAAAAGGAGAAAGAAAAGGTCCAAAAAGAGACACAAATGGACCAAAAAGAGAAAGAAAAGGACTAAAAGGAGAAAGAAAAGGTCCAAAAAGAGACACAAATGGACCAACAAGAGAGAGAAAAGGGTTAAAAGAGGTGAAACACGACTACAAAATACGGACCTGAGAAACTTCCAGCAGCTGAATGTGAAAAACATCCTTCTAGTGTCAGACTGCAGATCCATACAGGAGAGCTCAGCTGTGAGACCTCCGTCGTCCAGCAGGTGGCGCCAGCAGCCTGCAGGTCTCTGAGTCTCTGAAGCTTTAAAGCTGTTTGGATTGAAGGTTTCCAGTTGACCCAAATCTGAAGTGGCACAGTTCAGTCACACAAACCTCCAGGCTGAACATCAACTCCCTGAACCTGTTTTTATTCGTACTTTTAGAGACGAAGAGAAGTTTGTCTGCCTACAGCTGTTTTTTAAATAAAGCTAATAACTATTTACATTGATGATTGTAAGAAGAATTAAAACTATCTAATGTAAACAGAGAATAATAATGATCCTGGAACAGAAAGAGAACGGATGATCAGTGTATTTGTGTGTAATAGGAAAAAATCATGTGACCCTTTAACGACCACCAACCAGCAGCGGCAGGAAGTGGAGACGACGTCCTTCTTTGATATGTGGATGGTTGCTGCTAATAAACGGACAGAATGAGACCACTGACGGAGATTAAAACCTACAAAAACTAAACATATTCCTTTAATTATCCATCGTGGCAGCAGGTGTCTTCAATCCTGGTCTGTGTGACTGAGGTTTACCCACAATCCCATGTGCTTTTCCCTCCACTGTGGACACGCCACCGGGCAGGAAGAAAAAGAATAAAACAACAAAGAGCAATGTCTCTGATGTTCAGGCCAGCAGCTGCAGCAGCCGGGCAGCGTTGGCAGAGCGACGTGGAAAACTGGTGGTCCCGTGACACAACCACATCGCCACGCCGCCATCTGTGAACGGGAGACAAAAACACTGCAGAGGAGTCGTTAAAAAAAAACCCTCAAGGACCTTTTCAAACATCATTATCCACGAGAGGAGCCGCTCACATGTGCTCTAGTCGTACGTTAGAGGGTTTAATTTAGGCCCGAAGCCCAAAGGAGAGGTTCCCAACGGTTCCCCACGGTTCCCAACGGTTCCCCACGGTTCCCAACGGTTCGTTCCCAACGGTTCCCAGAGACGGTGAATACAGCCGGAGGAGCTCAGAGACAAAATAACACCAGGCTGTGTCTGTTAACGTCTGATTGGTTTCGCAGTTTATCTGGTTGCTTGCAGCTGCAGTTTGGTTTGGTTAGTCGGGGTCATTCCTGCGCTCCCGGGGTCGTCTGCTCCCGGGGTCGGGATTAGGGTTTTTGACCCGAACACAATAGGAGGGTTAATGTGGACTGAGGAAGACCCTGGGAACGTGGATCCCCTCCCATCGTGTGTTCAGACTTTTCTACAAATACAGCAAGTGCGACGTCAGCCATCGGTTTGTGGAGTCCCGTTCTGAAGCCTCGAGTTTGGCGTTACGGGCGTCGTCATGACAGTAGCAGGAAACAACGGAGGCTCGCCTGGTTACACAGGATCTGAGAGAAATAGTCAACAACAGAATCTGGATCCATATCTGATCAGCACTGTTTGACAGTTTGATCTGAGTTTGGTGCGTTGAGCTGGACGGACTCACTGAGAATGAGCTGTCAATCACAAGGTAGCCCCGCCCTAAAGCATACCCTGCTTTATGGTCTGTTTTACTCTAAATGGGACCATCAGTTACTAAATGAACATCATGCTGTATGGAAGAAGACTGAAACTAGAGACTGAGACCAGAAACTCATCAGGAAACTGTTTACTGAGGGAATAAATCAACTGAGAAGTCGACTTGTTGTTGAGTTGAAAACAAATACAGCAACTTCTGATCGACCTACATCACTAATTAATTCATTATTAAGTATCTAAGCCCCGCCCACTCAGAGTACAGATACTAATATAGATCATTTATTTGGTCGAACAGATACAGATAACGGCGTACTCGCTGTTACAGTCCGGCTCTTAGACTGCAGCAAAAACAGGAGACAAACTAAATAAAGCTGTTTGTTTTTGGACTATTGTGAGGTAAACAAACAACTGGATGGAGGAACCTGCAGAGTCGGTGCTGCAGAGGATGGAGGCAAACAAAAGTCACAAAGTAAAGGAGTGTTCATGGTCAGCGTGTTAGCAGACGTTAGCATTTAGCTCGTTTAGATTTTAACAGTTATTTGAGATTTCTGAATTCTGTCTGCAAAAAGAAATGATGTATAACTTCATATATATATATATATATATATATATATATTTATCTGTCAGCTATCTGTGTGGTAATAAAGTTAGGATAACCAGAGAGCAGCAGGTTCATTATTTTATTTTTATTTCAGTTAATTTCACACAATCAGACAGAAACAGATCAAACAATAAAATCTGCGTTTACGATGAAAACTGAAATTTGGTTTCACACAAACACTCATTTTATTCTCATGCAGACAGTCAGTGAACACAACGACGGGGGGGGCGTCAACACAGCCGCAAAGTGCAAAAGGCAACACGACAGACGACGAAGAGAGTAAAAACACACGGAAGATTAAAACCTTCGTCTTCCTCATCATCAATAAAAGGCACTAAAGGGAAGCGCGGAGCCGGCGGTGGCTAACTGCTACGAGCTAACACAGTTCACCTCGTTGTATTTGGTCAGGAACACATTCAGAACAGAGCCGGACCCTCAGCCTCCAGGGGCCCTCAGCCTCCAGGGGCCTTCAGGGGCCCTCAGCCTCCAGGAGGATGAGAGTTTGTCCAGTTTTAGTTCCATTTCTAATTTCTTCATCTACTAAAAACATCTGATTTTGTTGCAGAGTTGTGAAAATATTTGGGTTTATTCCAAATTTGGTGTTTTTGGATCACCGTAACCAAAATATCTGGTTCAAATATTTGGGATACAAGGACAGTTTAGGTTCCCATCAGTTGCCAGAATGTTTGGATTATAACAAATAAAATTTAGGATTCAACAAAATAAAAATAAAATTAATTATAATTCTTGGATTAAATGTTTTTTTGGGGGATTTTAACAAATAAGATCCAATTTTTAAAAATATTATAACAAATCAAAAAATGCTGATTACAGCAAATGTTTCAATGCTTCATCAAATCCTGAGATTATTACATCTCAGAGGACGCTGTAATAAATATGGATGATAATAAAACAAACAAATTGACATTTTTATTGCAGTAAAATCTATTAAATTGTTGTGAAATGTGACATTAAACTGAACAAATTCAAATCCCTCTGAGGTCCACTAGAACACCTCAAATGGCTCTGCTCCATTACCACAGATTAACACACACACACACACACACAGCACGCACACACGCACGCACGCACGCACGCACGCACGCACGCACACACACGTTAACAAGCTGGTGAACGTGGACATCGGTTTGTCTCGTGGAGCCTCACAATAGAAACACAAAGCTCATCACCATCAGGAAGTTTTGGTTTAATCTCATTTATCAATCGCTCCAACATCTGCAGAGGAAACGGCGCCCGGTCGGGATGTAAATACCTCGCCGACACGTGTTCAAACACTTACAGCTCCTCCTGCTGTACCTCTCGTATCTGCACTGTCAACAACGTTTGTGTCCGAGGTCACTCATCAAATGTCACAAAACGTGGGAGGATTTTGGTTTAGAGAAGAGATATAGACACTGAAACTGATATTTAACCTTTTTAACTTGTGTTTGAACTGATGGGGAAAAATATTTTATTTAAGTAATAACTATTGGAAACCTCCTGGAACTGTTGGCAAAGTAGAAAAACAGAGATTAAACTTCCCGTTTCACCGGTTCAGAAAGAGGAAACCACATTCAGACTAGAACAAACAAACTAAACACTAACAGAAATATGTTGTTGCACGAGGCGAGGCCACAGGAAGTGAAAGGAGCCGGGCAGAGGAGGCCGCCGACCAATCAGGAGGAGACGGTGCGTCGGTGGCGTCCTTGTTTTCTGGCAGAATGTGAGCAAGTCGAGCTGAAGGTTGGTTTTATAACGGGTAATTTAAATATAGAAAACAAAAAGGTAATTGTCTAATAGAACAATGGCCAAACATCAGGGACCAGAAAACACTGAATGTGTCAAAAAAAGTAGTCCATTAAGTCTGTATGATTGTTAAAATGTATAATAAATACATCATACAGACAGAAAATCTTATAAAAAGTTCCTTAAACATGAAAATAATCTGCTCAAAATTCATTCAAATCGCTCGTTTCACACAAACTTCCAAAGTTCACTGTTTGAGTTCATTGTACAGTTTTAATTATAATATGGAAAAAGGTTGGGAACCACTGCATTAAATAGTTTCATGTACACACCACAGTGGCTGGAATACTTCAAATTCCTTTGCTGCTTTTAGTATTTCACCAAATAAAATCAACTTTTTTGAAGCAAAAAGTAAAATTTTAAACACAAAAACAACGAATGTGAGAAACTAAACAGCAGGAATCAAACTGTCTGCAGTCGCTGCCCACAACCTTCACAGCTCTACATGAAGATAAACAACCTCAGGTTCACATTCAGGACTAACGTCACCTTCTCTGCCCTGCTCGGGGGGGCAGTGCATTCTGGGAACAGTGCATTCATATGAGAACAGTACCGGATACAACAACATACAACAAGTCAGCTGGAAACGCTACTTCCTGCTCAACCTGCTGCCTGCAGGACTTTCTGTTGGACTTCAGTTCGGAGGTTAAAGGTCACCAGCAGGGGGCAGCAGCACCTGAACCCTCCGCCAGCAACAACAGCGCCCTCGAGCAAGGCACTTCAGCCGCAACCGCCGCGGTGGAGAAACACGAGGAGGAATGTGCGAATGAAACATCGGTGCAGATGTTCAGTCATTATTGCCTCGAGGAAACTGAGCACGGACGGCGGACAGTGAAATGTTTGAGGCCTAAAAACTAAAAATAATCAGCCGTCAGAGAGCAAGGGACAATCTGATCTAATGGGAGATGTTTCGGAGAGCGATTGGTGCCAGAATTAATCAAAACAGTTTAAATAAAAACTCAACACCAACTTTTTCCAGCGTGTTCAACCTGTCGATATATCAGACCATCGTCAGCGTATTAGCGAATGAATTAATTTCTAATATGAAACTATATCCAGTGGTCCCCATATATGTTTTTGTTTCCCAGTTTGAGTTCCAGTCCAGGAGCTGGACAATGAATCCAGTCTGCATCTGAGCGAGCAGCAGCTAGCCAAAATATTTTAGTCTTTAAACACAGAAGAGAAATGACTTGTAATGTGTGTAGAGCCAAGATTCAGAGGGGTGGAAGTTGTGTTAACTAGGCGGTATCAGTAGATATCCAAAATGAAGGTATTAGAACTGGACCAGAACCGCTCAGATCCTTTTGAAATGGTGTCGGATTGTCCAAAACACTGAATTGGAGAATAAAATTACAATATTTTTCAACATTTTCAAGTGTTTCAAGAATAAAATTGTAATTATATGATAAAAAAAAAAAAAAAGTATTTTAAAAAGGTCCAGTGTGTGGATCTATTGTCAGGAACTGAGTATAAACCGTAGTTTCTCTGTTCCCGACTGGAAGGGGAGGGTGAAGCGAGGCAGTTGCAATCACACATCTGGATGCCACTAAATCCTCCACACTGGACCTCTAAGATAGTAACTTTATGAGCATGTGATTTATGACTTTCACCTATTACAATATATTCAATTTACATTTTTCTTGAAATGCTACTTTTCTTTGAGTTTATTCTAAAATGAGAAATATTACAACTTGTTTTTTATAAATCTGAGGCCCGTGAAGAAGGCTATAAAACTGTATTGTTTAAAATATATATATATATATATATATGTTTTGCCTGAGCTGTGTCCTCCCTTCATCATCCCGACCTCCCTCTGGTCTCTCGGCCGCCGGCGCTCCACGCGTCCTCTCTCCTGAGAGCAGCGCTATCTCCGCCGCCGCCGCCCTCCTGACACGAGTAGATGAATCTCTCCTCTGCACAGGAAGTGGCTGCGTGCAATCAGGAGCATCTCTTAACAGGAAGTCAGTTTTACAGTGTTCAAAAAAAAAGGAAAATGCTGAGCCAAGTGGACAAATCCTGACGACCTTATAGACTATTTAAAAAAACCTCTCTGTACGTTTCCCAAACAAGAGTGAAGCTTCCTTCCTTCTGGGTCGTACAGTTTGTGCCCGGTCATCGCCATCAATCTCAGAGCAAGAGAACAGAACATAATCCGTCCGAATAAAGACGGAAACCGAGTAGAAAGAGTGGGAAGAGCCCTTTAGACGACCTTCAAACAAACGCTTCAAAAACGATACGATTTCTTCCGCGCGTAGGTCTATTTCAGAAGTTTAAAACACAGGAATGTCCACTCCACAGGGGGGTCAAAGGTGACTCCGATACAAGGATAATAAAGTGTAAAATTTAAAAAGGATCTTATTGCTTCGAGAGGTGAGACAGATGAGAGGAAGATCAAATATTAATATTAAGAAGCTTCCCGACAAAGAACCACACAAAGAGTGAAGAAACATTTCATCTTCATTTCTCTTTTTAAACATTTTGAATTATTGTCTGACATTTTATTGACGTTTTATTAACCATTTGTTGTTTGTGGATTCACCAAGGAGTCACAACGTCCCTTCGAGTGTGGTTCTTTGTCTGAACTCTTAATAACAACTCTAGCATTAATATAAATGTAAATACTAAGACACAGCAATTTATCAGTAGCGGTCAGTGGCATTTTCAGTCTTCCAGAGGGCCACTGTGGGAAAAGCTTTTTGCTCTCTAATATGAATTAAGCTGGTAGAGGAAGGAGTGCATGTTTGGGCTCAGTGCGACCAGGAGGAGCCATTTGATTTTAAATAAATCTAAAAAGAACAGAACAGAGAGATATCACTCGCCACAGGTAGAGCTCATAACAGTCGAGGCCAAATTGAGCAGATTGTCAGGAGAGCTGCTCCCGGTTCAGCCAATGAAGGGGGAAAACTAACAGCGTCCAGATCAGTAATTAGGCTCTAATCCACATCAGTCCCATGAGGGGAAGACTAAGGTTGAAGGTCCTGGATCTGAAATCTGATCTGCGAACAGCACGAGGTGAACATGTGGAGGGTCACTTCATCCAATCAGGATAACTGATCGTAGCTGAAGAGCAGCGGGACGAGGAAGAGCACGTTGAAGCCCACCGTGCCGTACACGATGTAGCGGTAGGGGAGCTCCACCTCCATGTGCTGCCTGGCCTTCCTCACATCTGTGCAGGGCACGCCGAACACCCGGCACACCAGCGGGATGGTGAGGGCCTTCATCAGCGCCCGCGTGGCCACCAGCACCAGCACGCCCAGGATGAGGCGCAGCAGGGCCACTGCCACCAGGCGAGCGTTGAGGGCGGGCATGATGAGCGGGAGCTGGTCCGGTGTCGGGTCGGGCATCAAGCCCAGGAGGTGGTTGACGTGGGAGGCCAGGGCCACGCCAGCGCCCGTGCCCAGGATCTGAGCGGTGTCGCCCCGGGAGGTGCTCCAGGTGTCCAGGTTGAAGGAGAAGAGGCCCAGGCCCAGGTGAAGGGAGACGATCATGAGCGGGGCGTAGCGGCAGGTCAGGTTGAAGCCGTCAATCAGGTCCAACACCGGCAGGAAGAGGATCAAGATCAGGACGCTGTACAGGAAGCCAACAATGACGTCCTGGAGGAAAAACAAACAGAGACAGACGGTTACTGTTGTTGTGTACACCAAACTCCATTCAGAAAACAAGCATTTTAAAAAAGATGTTTGCCTGTCGTCTTGCTGACAGAACAACAAAGTACGAACACAAACTTTTTTACAAATTAGCATCATGATGTCGTTGTTTCAGCATCATTTTGATCCGTTTATTGACATTAATTTGTTATTTTAAATTCATACCACCATTGTAAGCCAAAGAGTGAATATTCGTCCAAAACTGCATCGGCTGATCTTTTAGTTTCTTTCAAATACAGTTAAACTTTACTCAATCGTCAACATTTCTTGGAAACTGCATTTGAATAATAAATCTTTATCAGGTAACTTCTGTTACGGAGATATTTATCAGAGCATTTTCTGCTGATGGACACAGGAAGTTCAAGAGTTGACAGGAAACAGGAAACCAGCGCGTTAAACATGGCAGTGAACTCTGGACTCAAACACAAAAGGTCACAGCGGTCTTTTCTTTATTGACCCAGACTGACAGTTGGCTTCCTGCTGCGGCGTTTAACCTCTCACAGCGCTGACCAGCAATTCCTGCTGAGCCTTTCAAAACCTTTCTGAACTGATGAGTCGCTGGATAAAACTGTCCTGTTGCATTTCTTGGTCAGCATCTGAAATAAACCAAATGCTTCAGTGATATTTTTTACCTTCCTACAGTTATCAGGGATTTCCTATGACTGAGCATTAGGGCCATACTAAGAGGAAAAAATAAATAAATAAATGAATAAAATTTTGGAAATTACCAGAATAAAGTCGTAATAATACGAGAATAACGTACAAAAGAAGTAATTTCTTCCAAGTCCGTGTGGTTCTTTCTTCAAAATAGAAACAGTCGTTTGCACAATCATTTCAAATACATCTTGATACTGATTACAATTTGATGCTGATGAGCCAAAAGATTAAGTATTTCCTTATTTGTGAAACCGATACCAAAGTATAACTTCACAAGATGCTCAGCATTCCTCATTTTAACGCAGCGGGAAGAGTTCTCATAATATTACTACTTTATTCTTGTAATATTACGACTTTATTCTCGCAATGTTACGACTTTATCCTCGCAATGTTATGACTTTATCCTCGCAATGTTATGACTTTATCCTCGTAATGTTATGACTTTATCCTCGCAATGTTATGACTTTATTCTCTAAATGTTATGACTTTATTCTTGTAATATTATGACTTCATTTGCGTAATTTCCACAAAAAAAAAAAAAACCTCACGGGACCAAGTCGACCTCGCTGCCAGGAATCACTGCTGAGCATCTGGGAATTATTTTTCTTTAATGTATTTTTAAGATTTTTTATTCATATTATTTGCATTTTAATATAAAGGCAGGGTAGTCCAATCCTTATAGTTTTTCCTAAAACTAGATTTAGACATTCAGCATGGATGAAACTTGTTTTTATTTCATGTTTAACAAGGGTCCAAATATAAAACCCGCCAAGCGCCATATAATATATATTAAACATACTATGAACAATATACTGCTATAAGCCGTCATCAACATCTAATGGACTTTATGCTTATACAATTGTCAAGCTTTTTATTTTGTCTTATGTATGTTTTTATATTTTGGGGGTTTCTTTTTTTCTTTCTTCTCATCTCAATTTTTCATTACATTTTTTATTCTTCACTGTCTGGATAAATATAGTGTTAACAAAATAACAAATTAGGCTGGTAAATTGGCGGTAAAGCTGCACGATTCATCAAAAATAATAGCCTTATCGTAATATGGCCAAGTGCAATATCCAAACAGCATTATAATGAAGAGCTGCAGAGACGCCCTGGTCTATAAAATATAGTTCTTCAGATGTAAGAAAATATGTTTGTCTGGTACTTCAGACCTCAACATCATCAACGCTTTAAGGTTTTTCAGTGAAAATGAAAATCGTGACGCAAAAATCATCATAATTTCCCGCTAATCATGAGTGAAAATAATTGTAATATCATTTTTATTTTCACCACATTGTGCACTGATGATGGGCAGAAGTTCACTTTGGAGCCTGAGTTTAACAGTTAATGACAGCCTCATGTTGCCTTTCACACAGAAGAACTGGTTTGAAGAGTTTAAATGATGAAGGTCTGATTGGTTCGTCTTATTTATCCCTGTGTTTACCTACATGAATATTAAGTAAATGAGAAACCTGTTTCTCTTCGCAGTGGTAGAATCTCTCAACCGTTTAAAGCAGAGCCTCTCTGTAGGGTTTCTTTACGCCTGTGTGCACACACAGTGGGTGGAGGAGTGTAAGTCAACACTTAATAGTCCCTCATCAGGCCGACCTGGGTGTGGACTGTGTTTACTTTAGACAGCCGGTGTCTAATCAGTGTCTACTTTCACTGGAGAAGAAATCAATGAGGGGTTACTGTAAATTTACACTAGTCTCCGTCCAGCAGCCAAACGTTGGGAGGTTTCAGCAGCGCCTGGCAGGTTGAACGGCCTCGCTGGAAGGAAACCAAAAGGTCCTGTTACTGTTTAAAGTATCTCACAGTCAGTCATTAACCCGTGCTGAACTACGAGAGCCAGGGCCCAGCGGAGGTTGAGTCACATGCCTGGACAGACTGACGGTATATGGTCCACTGCAAGGACACATTTTACTGTCTGTGACTCAGCAGAGAGATAACCAACGAGAAACCCTCTTCAGAAGGCGGCTGGGATTCATCGCCTTACTGCTGCCGCTGCAAACCTTTATCTGCCCTCTCTGACTTAACCACACAGACACACAGACACACACACACACACACACACACACACACACACACACACACACACACACACACACACACACACACAGTGAGTGAAAGCTGTCTGTAATTTTCTCCTCCACTGACACAACTAGTGGGAGCTCTGCAACAATGAGCTGTCCCATCAAGAAATGTCCAGAAAGAGGACGAGCAGGTGGCCCGGTGCCCGGAGGGAAACGACAAGGTTGTTTGCTGGATGCTTTTATCTTAAAGTGCCTTACACTGAAAATAAATGAGCGTTACATATTAAACTACTAATAACCCTGTATGTAAAGCCTGAGGCAATGCGGTTCTTCCTTTATGACTTAATGGATGCTGCTATCAGTGTGGACATACGGACAGCAAGTGGATGATAGCAGTCTCTTATCTCAAGATGTAAACATGTAGTCAGATCGCTTTATTCATTAGAACTGCAGCTAATTATTACTTTCAATACTGATTTATGCGTCAGTTGTTTTCTTGGTTAATTGTTTGGCCAATAAATGTCAGAAAATATAAGGAAAAGCACCAAATTCAATTTCAGAAGCTGAAACTAGTAAATGTTTGTCTGAAAGGTTCATCTACTATGAAAATGTTCTTTTTTCTATCAATTAACTAACTAACTGATTGATTAATGTGCTTTGCAATTGCAAACAAAGTCTATGGAAAGATGTGAGCAGAAGCAAAAGACAAGACGCATATTCACAGATTTGTCTACACACATGGATTAAGATACGGTAACACAACTCTCCACTGCTACAATAATGGCTCCATAGACCGAAGAGAAAAAAGAACTGGTTCAGTCAGAGGCTGAACTGGACACAATTATAGGCTTATGGTCGGTGCGTATGTTGCTAACTCGTAGCCATCATCTGTAGAATTTGTCTCTATCAAAAGAAACTTTAACAGGAAATGTCTGAAGGTGATCCAATGTCATATTGACTCAAACAAACGCAGAAGAACTACGTTTTAAAATATATTTCTTGTTTTATAGCATCTAGCTGTCACTTCATGTTCCCCTTGCAAGCACGGCCCGATGTAAAGCCAGTGTTTGGTTGTAGACACATGACTCCCTAGAAAGCTGTACATATAAATGTTATATTATATTCCATTTGTTGCACACTGGACCTTCTGAGTGAAAGTGGTCAGCGAGCAGTCAGGCTGCTGAAAGGTTTACAGCTGTCAACAACTTCATGCAGCTTTTTGTCTCCGAGCTCTTCCTGCACAACAAAGGAGGAGGAAGTAGTTTCATTGGGCGTGATGATTTCCAGAGCACATTAAGTACCCGGCAGGCCCGGCGGAGCTGACCGCTAATGGCTCACCATGTGTGCGAGCTCCACTCCCTGAAACACAACAGTTCCTACGTGGCCTGACAGCGGAGCCTTCAGCCCTCGCTGCACGCCGTTATCAAGGGGGGGAACTGAGCTCTGTGCGTGATTGATCTAGTTCGTATAACTTCAGCTGACCCGAATGTTGTGTTTCTGAGATCATCGTCTGAACAAATCCAGTTCATGTGGTGGTTAAAGAAAACATGAAGCTGCCGTCTGTGGTTGCATTGAGTCATAACTCAGAGACATGACACAGTATGACACATATTTTTAGATTCGCTGTAGCTTGCACTTTCAGAGGATTTCATTATCTGATGTTCATTACGAATAAGCCGATAAAGCCACCAACAAATAATAGAAAAAAAAGGTGCTGCCTGTAACCTGAGAACGTGCTTGAGAATCATGTTTCTGATTTGTTTTCAAAGTAATCTGGTGATAATTGTCCATTTACTGCAAACAGGAAGTGCTAATAGGCACCATTAAAAGTATGTTGAATTAAGCTGTGTGGTCCGATCCAACAGAAATTAATGGGGCTCAAGTTGAAGCCCACAGCGTAATTATACTTCCTGTTTACAACCCCTAAAGAATTAGAAGCAAGACAAAGAAACATTTATGTAACATTACTGAGTGGTGTCAAACAAGCGCTTCCAGATCATACTTCATTCCAATATAATGGCATAAATAAAGATTAATACAAAAAGCCTAACTAAAACTGTCTGTCCCATCCCACTGGACTTTAAAGTTTAGAAAAGATCCCAAACTTTCCAAAGATCCCAAATATGTCTGAATCACAGGGATTTGTGTCCAACGATGGACAAGACATCAAGATTTTTCCCAGTTGATGTAATGATGCTCGCAAGTAAGACTTAACTGAAGCATTGGAAGCAGCAGATACAGATTTGTGTGTGTGTGTGTGTGTGTGTGTGTGTGTGTGTGTGTGTGTGTGTGTGAGAGACGCTGTAATGCAGTGTGGAAAAATATGGTTTGACTTCAGGGGACCTATTTTAGGGAAGATGCGAGTTTAATGGATCATTAAGATCTTACAGATAAACTGACATCACTAGTTACTGGTGGAAAGTAAACGAAATGAACACAGGCCTGGAGTTTAAATGTGGAGGTTGCTACGGTTACAGACACTGTTTACATCTTTGTGAAGACGAGGAAGAGCAGCTGGAGTTTTTTTTTTCGGGTTACAGGCGGATGATTTTGTCCAGACGGTGTCGCCATGAGCGGTCGCATCCATGAGTTGGGTCAGATGTGGGAACAGGAGGAGGAACAGGAGGAGGAAGAGGAAAGGGTTGAGCGAGAGGAAGGAGGAGAGGGACATGTGGAATACAATCTGAAACAGGAAGAAATAGTAAAAGTAGGAAGGAAACAGGTGGTTAAAATGGTTCCTCGCTGTTGGTAAACAGACAAACAATGTATTCAACTCTTATTATGGTTTCAGTGTTTGGACGAAGCTGCTTCCTCTGATGAAGAATGTCTTCACAGCTCAACTTTAATCCCAGTTACACTACACAAGAAGATTAACTGACAAGAGGCTGTTTTCTGTAGTTAACAGGGCTCAGTTTCACTTTTACAGAGAAAAGAAATGAGTATTGTTCTGCAGTTTATAACCTGCCTCAGAAATAAATATAATTTGTAGATTTTTTTTCTTCAGTCTCATTTTGTTAAAAACGAAATAGTAAACCCAATACTTACGTTGCATCTGCAGTCTACAGAAATACAAGAAGTATCAAAAAGGGGCCATGAAGTTAAGTCAAGGTGATTAATGTTAGTGTTAGCAGCTAACACTAACATTAATCATTAACTAAAATCATGAGCTGTTTTATGTACACTGACCTGGGATCAGTCAGAGTATCAGTGAAAGATTCAGGCTCTTTGAGAACTGGCTGAAAAAGTGCCCTTGTTTTACTGTTGATAGTGTTTCAGTAAAATCTTTTCCTTTTTTTAAATTTAGTTTTTTGAAAGTAAAACACAAGTTAAATGAAAAATATGAAATCTCACTGAATCCGAGGGGAAATAATGTTAAACCGCACTGTATCATTCAGATAACCCAATTTCTTCGGGTTTAGGGTTCAGATGAGTATCCCATATGCTGATGGAGGCTTTAGAACTATTGTTGGGTAATTGAATTCAACATAATGTGATCTGGAACTGGATTTAAAACAGGCACAGTCATGTGTTTACTGTTACGTAAACTGTGTCCAGACCTTATGAGATGTGTTTGAAAAGTCTTGAAGCAAAAGAGAACCAATCTTCTCTATATGAGAGTAAACCCCTTTGAAGAACTTTTCTACATTATAAGATTACTTTGGTAAATGTTATTTATTGAGATTATGAGGACTTAAATGCTGTCTGACTGTCAAAACCATAATCAAAGGACTGAACTCCCTCTCAGGCAGCACATTTCTAATGTCTGAAAGTCATGGTGCTGTCTGGTTAAATGCCAGGACAAATCAGGCGTGCCTCAAGTTGTGCGATGACTCAGGCCTGTGGCCTATAATTTACTCACTGTGAATTGTAAATCTAATTAACTCCTGAATGAATTAATCATTGTAGATAAACAATGTCTGACATAGAAAAATGGTTTGAGAAGAAAACTGGGCCTAATTTTCCAGCTGAGATGGTCTCAGGTGGAGATATAACACAACGTGAGCTGGCGGATGTGCGTGTGATTCCTGAGGTGGAGATCTCAACCGCCACACCGCCTGCGGGCCGCCGCAAAAAGCCCTTAAAGAAAGTCTCTGATGTGGAATTAGCTTCTAAGAAGTTTGTCTGGGAGGACGGCCAGCGTACTGCAGCGTCCGCCGGTTCCCACACACCGCCATCCATCAAACCCTCCGACACAGCCGGGACCACAGAGGCTGTTGCCACGGCGACAAACAACCCAACCCCAACAGCGCACCGGGACTGACATCATTTACCAGTGATTGAAATTACCCCAAACGAGGGTTAATGTGACCAGCGCGTGGACAGACGAACATGCACACAGACAGACACACACAGACACACACACACACACAGACAGACACACACAGACAGACAGACAGACAGACAGACAGACACACACACACACACACAGACAGACAGACACACACAGACACACAGACAGACACACAGACACACAGACACACACAGACACACACCCCTTAGGGTCCAAAATCCAGGGTTTAACCAGGTCCATGACCATCTGTAGGTCGGAGGAGGGACTGATCGTCTATGGAATTGGGTGGCAATTTGTATTAGATCAGTATTTCTATTAATAAAATAAAAAATTATCCGATGACATTCCATTAACTGGCTTTTTAGAACAAAACTCAAAGCTTAAAGTCCCACCAGTGACTGTAGTTTAGGGATCTTCTACAGAAGATGTTGCTTTATCTTCTCTATCCTCTCTCACAACCCAACAATAGGTGGGTTGCAACCCAGATTTACTGTAATGCTGTAGGGCACCAGGGGTAAACACGCCCACCCGTTGGCGTTAGATTATGTTTTTCATGACTGTACCTGTAATGTGCAACGGTGATCTCATCGGCTCAAAGCTCTGCTGGCGGCAAAACAACTAAAAAAAAAGGCTGACGTGAGAGCAACAGATAAAAGGGGCAGGAGCAGGTTTTTGCAGGCATGAATTTGCCCCAAAACCTTTTCCAGAAAGAAACAGATTTTACAGTTTAATGTTTTAACAATTACATCTGCACTGCGCGTTGACTGATACAGGCCCAAGCGCGCTGAAGGCATGGTGCATATTCCAGATTAGCGTGGGTAGACTTGGGAGGGATCTGATGTGATCTCAAAGATCAGCATCAGGGCCGATCAACGCATTTGTTAACCAATTGGTATCGGCTATATTGAGCATGAAGCTAGGCCCTGATCCTTTGTTTCCATAGGTACAAAAAGGTTTGCAATTGCCTTGACGAAACAGGCTGCAACGTAATCCTTGGGACAAACGCGGCCGTCAAAGTACCACTAAAAGTGCTTGTTTCTGACACTCAAACAGCTGAAACACATTAACAATGGAGCATTTTATCTTGCACAATGTGGGAGTTGCTGGTCTTTGCTGCCTTCTTTGGTCAGTTTTAGGGCTGCGCAACATAGTACAAATATTTGGGGACGTGTACCAAAATCTTGAATCTTAAAAAAACAACATTATAATGTGGTTTTATACACTGGATTGATTTTTAATAACTTTAATGGACTTGAAGTGAGCACGGTGAAACTGCATAATCGAATAAAATATAAGTATCAGATCGGGACTCGTGTCGGAAGATACTCCATATTAAATGACCTGGATTGGGGTCAGAGATACTTAATTGGGACTTCCCGACTTAAAACCCGAAAGAAAAGAGCAGAAAGAGGTCAAAAATGCAAAAAAATTGGACCGCTGAGACATTGTGACTCCTGGACAGAAAACAGTTTATTTGTTCTTTCATCAATTTCTTTTATCGGTTTTTAGGATTTTAACAAAATGATTATATTATAATATTAATTAAGCTTGCAACATTTGAAATAAACCTCCCACCAACCATGTTTGTACATCTACGAAGACATGGTGAATGTTTCAGCCTGAATGAACTGAATATGGGAATGAAAATGCATTCAGAAAACAGCTGACACACTGTACAGAAACCCATCAGCCACATTCCTCCAGTAATCACAACCTCTGCTGCGTGTACAGTCAACGAGAAGCAGACACCTCGCAGATGTTGCTAAACTTGGGGTTTGTTTTCTCCTCATTTCTAAAGCAGGAAACGCATTGTCTGGAGGCTTAAGTTCAGATTCCACCTCCTGCTTAAAATCAATGGGTGTGAAGGTTTCCTGTTTCACACCCTTTCTGCTAGTCTCACCATACAAATAACATACCAAAGACCCACAGTTCGGACATTTAAGGTCGACGTATTTCGGGTTTCAACACAAATTACCAGTTTAAGAACCAGTTTTAAAACCTCTTATTGTGCAACTGTTAAAACTAAACAGGAAGATCATATTTGTGTTGTTGTTCTGTGTGTTGTACTTCTTCAGTTACACACTGACACCAGAACCTGACGACGGCAGCACAGTTCTGGAGCTGAGGTGACTGCTGGTCGGATACGGTTTCCTACGCGTCAGCTATCGTGTTCAAACGGAGGCTGGCACTGCAGGCGACAAGGCTGGCACCATCTCTCACTGTGTGTGTGTGTGTGTGTGTGTGTGTGTGTGTGTGTGTGTGTGTGTGTGTGTGTGTGTGTGTGTGTGTGTGTGTGTATACTTACCAGGACCGAGTGCATCCCCATGTAGATTCGGCTAACACAGACCACCAGACACCAGCAGAGAGCCAAGCTGAAGCCCAGTAAGAACGGGTACTGTGGAGGTGAAAGGAGACCGTTTTTTAAAAATAACTTCACACAGCCGCAGTGTTTTAGAGATTAAAGTAGTTATTTAGGCAGATTTTAGAGTTTGCGATTAACAAAATACCCAAAAGTGTTACAATAAATCACAATTATATTAAATAGACACACAATACTTCATATTTGAGAAGTTTGTTTGATGTTTTTCACCTGATAATGGACAAAGAGATGCATTTAACACACACTGAGGTTTGTTTAGTGACAATCAATATGCAAGAAAACTTCAAAGCTGTATTTATTTAAATACACATAAAGTCTACTCTGCTCTGTATATCTCTCCCTGTACTTTGCCTTTGACCTGCACCCAGTTCACATTATGTAATCCATAACTATATTTGTTAATGAGTCTCTAAAATCTATATGCGCATATATCATATCTCTGCGTGTTTATTGATCTGACCTGGTGATCAAAATGATAATAAAAAGATTATGCTGCAGTTGATGTAGTATCTCCTGGAGCTGGACTCACAACCTCATAAATATTCCTGCTGTTTCCTTATCAGATGTACTTGTAGGCCTTGTAGGACGGCTGGGTTCACACTGCAGCTCAAAGTGTCCAAAGTCAGATTATTTTAACCCCCATGTGACTCAAACTATTTGTTTTCTTCTTATTAAGGCTGCACAGTGTCGCAGTTATTCAGTTCTGATCTGGTTCACACAAACTATTCATTCAGTTCAGTTCACTATCACATAAAACACATTACAATGATTATTTTCATTATCGTTTCCGCGGCAGCCGTAGTATTAAAATATAAGATACAATGTGAACTATTGATAAAAACAGGATTTAGAGATTAGGGCTGCAAACTAGAGATTAAAATCAATCCAAAAATGACCATGTGTCTAGTTTCTGACCCAAAGTTCACTATTCAGCTCACATTAAACAACTAAAGGCTAAAATAAAGATATATTTGCCATTTAAGCTTGAAAAATCTGATAAATTCAGTCCATATAGTTGCCAAATAATACAAATATTCTGTATATTGACTAATCGTTTCATTAACTGATCTTAAAAAAAGGTGGATATGAGAAGTAATCGTGGATTGAACGCAGCCAGTCCGACTGAAAGAAAGAGAAATAAAATGAGTGACCGGGAGACAGATGAGGTTTTGCACACTTGCTAAAAGCCTTTTGTTCTCTTCATTGTGGCCTCCTGTTGTTGAGATAGCTCACATTTCCACACACACACACACACACACACACACACACACACACACACACACACTAAATCTCACACCATCACTGCGACTCCCACACCTCCAGCCTTCAGGGAGAAATGACACACCAGAGCTGTTGATGCTAATGAAACAGCGATAAGACGGCGTTTGATGAATTTGCCTGAGACACTGCAAACATCTGTTAGCTGCACACCACACGTAAATCTGAGAAAGAGCTACCTTACACTAACACATTTTATTGTGCAGCTAGAGGTGAAAAACATTTGCTAAATAAATCGAATTATTACCTCAATATTGAGCTTTTTACTAAATATACAAACATGTTCGTAATCACCGAGCGACTACAATTTAAATGAACATTCATTTAGACAACAGAGCTGAGAAACAATGAAGTCCAGCCTGTGGCATCAGCAACATTATCTCCGTAACATCTGAAGTTTTTGAAGCAGTAACAGTGAGGAGCTTATGAGCTGCACTGCGGGAGGTGTGCAGCACACAAAGAAGCTAATGTCTCAGCGACACTGCAGGCTGATATCACTTTATGAACCCCGCTGTCCTCGTAAATGTGTCAGCCTGTAAACTTCTACATGTTATCTACTTTGTTTTAAATGCTGCAACAATGCCAGACTTCTTCCTGAAGCCAGTGTTTGAGTGTGATTGAATTAAACGTGCATTAGTCTGATGGATACGACGATAGAAAGCTGCCAACGGTGGGAGCTGAACTCCAGCCTCTTAATATATTACAGCACAAATGTAAGTTCTGTAACACAGCGATAACCTTTGTCCCAAACAATGGCTGCTTATCTGCCAGCGTAGCTGTTGCTGAACTAAACACTCACCTTTATCCAAAGGCATGCACTGATATCACAGCTTGTACATAATGGAAGAGTAGATAAAAAACAGTGTTTCATGCACGTTTTAATGAAATATTTCATCCAGATTTAACTCAAGAAGTTATTAAAACTCGTGCTGGAGTTTGGGGCATTAATCTTCTGTGCTATTGTTCAAGTTTTCCATGCAAGCTCTGAGAAGAGACTCATTTGAAACTATTTTCATAGCTGCATCTATGTATATGAAACCAGACTGAAATATCTCAACAGTACGACGGAGTATTAGGGCCACACTAAGAGGAAAAATTAAATCAATAAATGAATAATATGTTGGAAATTATGAGAATAAAGTCACAATATTACCAGCATAAAGTCGTAACGTTACGAGAATAAAGTCGTAATATTACCAGCATAAAGTCGTAACGTTATGAGAATAAAGTCGTAATATTACTAGCATAAAGTCGTAACGTTACGAGAATAAAGTCATAATATTACCAGCATAAAGTCGTAACGTTACGAGAATAAAGTCATAATATTACCAGCATAAAGTCGTAACGTTACGAGAATAAAGTCATAATATTACCAGCATAAAGTCGTAACGTTACGAGAATAAAGTCGTAATAATTATTCTCGCAATAGTACAACTTTATTCTCGTAATGTCATGACTTTATTCTCATAATCCCCCCCCAAAAAAAAAAATGTTTTCTCTTAGTCTGGCCCTAATACTCCGTCGTACAACAGCTACTGGATGGATTGCCGTGATTTTTTTAACAGATATTCGTGGTGGCCCGAGGGCTACGCCTACAGACTTTGGTGATCCTCTGGCTTTTCCTTAAGCCACCATGAGGTTCCCGTTCCTGGTTAGGAGTGAACAATTGGGATGGACTTCAGTGAAATCTGGTGCACAGATCAACGCTCCACTTGGTGAATTGTATTATTTCTGGTTGATCCTTCAGTTTGCCGTCCATGTTTATGACCAAAAAGCTGCAAAAATACTCCCATCTGCCTCAGCTGTACTTTGTGTTTTACGTGATTTTAAAGATGTTAAACTAAGATGATGAACATGGTAAACGTTATACCTGCTAGCATTGTCACTGTGCTGTAGTCTCTTGCCCCCCCCAATTTTAAACCAACTACCTACAGTCGGCATTTGAGAGTTACAAACATAATCTCTCATATTCTTCTCAATAATTCTGCATTTATATTTAGTATTTAGAGCAGCAGGCAAGGACAAAACACCAACAGCTGATCACAAGCTGCTGCATCAGTGTGGTTACAGTCAGACAACCCCCCCTGTGAGACCCTCCTACAGGTGTCCCTCTAACCACAAGGCTTCACTTTAAAGTGTCAATTATAGACGGAGAGTTCTCAGAAACGAGGTCAGCGCAGAGGGAGGTTTATGGTTGGAAAGAGGCCTCTTTATGTGTGTGGATTAGCTGCGTAGTCAGGGGTCAGACGCAGCCGCCGCCGCCCTCGACACGCTCACACCAATGCTGTGTTTGGGGAAAAACTGTCATCAAGTGTGAGGGGAGGGAAGGTCGAGGCGAGGGAGAGATGTTGTCCAAACAGCGCGTGTGTGCCCGGGTCCCACGGTCGTGTTTGCATGCTCGCTGTGGCGTCGAGCCCGTGACCACGGCGGTGCAGCGGCGGTCGCCTCATGCAAAGTTTTATGGACATGGTGTTTTTCTTTGTGTGGCTTGTGGTTCTTTACCCACTGCTTATTGACTGTTAGCCTCAGTGTTGGGTTGCTCTGTGCTCCCTGACGTCACCACACACACACACACACACACACACACACACACACACACACACACACACACACAGTACAAGTCTTCACCTAATTACCTATTATCGCTGTTACGATTTAATTTGCGGACTACAAACTTTATAAATTTACAGCTCCACATGTCAACAAGAGAAAAACAAACTAGTACCCAGATAACCTGTATGGTGACATTTATACAGATTAATACTGTGGTTTACTCATTAATCATTAATACTTCAGTTATACTGTACACACGTATTCAGGGATCCAGTTCTCAGCATTAGTATTTATTCATTACACTGCTGTTATATGGGGATGTGTACATATTTTTAATGTCTTACTTTCTATATTTTGTTATATACTGTAATATAATGCACATACGTTTGTTCTTATTATTTCTATTCTTTTAATGTCTTGTTTAGCAACTTTTAGCATCCAATTTCCCCCCAGGGATCAATAAAGTAATTCTGATTCTGATTTGAAGACTGCACACTACACTGATGTGTAAGGACATAACCAGTCTATTAATGAATTAAGTCTATAATGATTTATACAATGAGAAACATTTCAGAATTATATTAAATGTTAGCGGACAGACAGCGGACTCGCTGATGCTTTAGGGAACATTTTGGCTATACTGTTAAAATCATTCATGTTTGCAGGAAGAGCCGTAGTGTTCCCACCTAATGGTCCTGCTCGAGGGAGGAAGTCTCACACAAAGCCTGTTTACCCATCATGCTTTCTGCTCCGGCTCTGCTGGGAAACGTCATGTGAATTTATGGCAGGGTACTAAAACCACAGTTTTCCTTTTACATCTTCGGTTTTTATCTGCTCTCCATCAGTTTTCCTCCGCTCATCCTCTCCTCTTATCTCCGTCTCATTTTCTTTTATCTTTCTTCCGCCCCCTCACTTTTCTGTATTAATCCTCTCTTCTCTCCATCTCTTTCCCTCGAGTCTCGTCTCGTCTAATCTCCTCTCATCTACTACTATCTAATCCTTCCTCTGCTTCCTCCGTCCCTTTTGCTCTTTTCTGTCCTGTCCCTCGTCCCCTCCCTTACTCCACTCTGACCAGTATCTTCCACAGAGAGACATCTGGCTCTGGTTACTGTCTGAGCTGGAGGAGGGTGGCGGTGGTGGGACGGGAAGAGGACCATCTGACTGTGGCTCATCCAAACCCAAACACTCCTGCTCTGCTCACACAAGTCATCTGAGGCTGCGATTCAACCGGAAAGCTCACAGAGCGGCTACGGCAAACAGCGAGGGACGCGAAAGGACAAAGCCTGATTTATCTCTCAATCTCTCAAGTTCATTTTGAACCCATTTTTTATAATTCCTGACACTAAATGCAGGTATTACGTAATCTAGACCCCCTAAAAATAAACAAAAACTAAACATTAGACATTGGTTGATAAACTACGTCCTCAGGAACTTCACATTCAGCCATTTAAATCTGTATCATCCTTTCCAACTCTGTCAATATTCAAGAATCCGGTAAAACTACACTGTTCATTGAAAAATTTTCCAGTCACGTCGTTCTAACAGGAAGCTGAAATTTACACAGAACATCCTGCTACCTCACGTATCACTGAAAGTGTGAGCGATAATGATAATAATATGGTAGCTTTAAGACAAAGGACTGTTCAAACTGTGTCCAGACAGCGTTTCCGCAGCAGCTCTCCATCAAATTGCTGACACCAGAGTCAGAGATAAACTGCAGATATTAATGAATCACGACTCTGAGTAACGGCGGATTCACACGACACAATATCAGACCGATAACAGACGGAGAGCGCTTTCTGTTTTTATGCCCCTAACCTGCTGAACCGACTGTCTCTGGACAGTAAAAGGACGAGCTCTCTTCTTTAAAAAAAAGGAAATTAAAGACCTTTTTAATCTCGCTTTTTATTTGGTTTTTACATTATTATTATTTAACACTGTTTGGCTTCATTGAACAGTTTCGAATATAATAGGAAATATGTATAAAATATGTCACTTAATAAGTTTACTAAATGATAGAAAAGGGGTCCCTTTAAGGAAAAATGTTGGGAACCAGCAGCTTAAAAGAGGATGTAAGTGTTGAGACAACTAATAAGGTGCTGTTTTTGTTTGCGTTCATTGAAGGAATCAGCAATTTAAGACGTTTTAAACCCCAGCTAGACATTCGAGACTCAAACTTTAGCGTGCGAGCATCAGGTTTAACAGGTATTCCACACTAGCAGCAGTTTGTATTTTAAGACCTTGAATAGATTGTTTTGTATAAAGTGTTTAACAAGACGTGAACGGACTCTTTTTGCCAAATGTGAGAGCTTTAAACCGCTCGTGTTTATCCAAACTCAGGCTGACGAGTGGAGAAAGACCTGTTGTTACAGTGAGTCTTGAGAGAGCTAAATCAATCTTATCTTGGAGTCTCACACTCGAAGGTCGGGGGGGTCGGCTCTGTTATCTCCTCCTCTGGCAGACAGACGGGGAGGCAGAGTGTCGTAAATCAATGCCACCTCTGCTCTCGCCTGCTGCGATTCAAGCAGTACAATACAGGGATCCTCTGTCTGTTTCTTTCTTCTAAAATCTGGGCCTTTTTTCCCACATTTTACAAAAATAATGACTGTTAAACATCAGCCGACTTTTTGGAGAATATGACATATACAATAAAGGCATTATGGGAATTGCACTGACACATAGGATAGCTGCTACAGTAGTAATAACAGTATCTACCTAACGAGAAGTGGTAATCAGTGCAGCCTCATTGAGCAACAACTGCAGATAAACGCCTCAAATCAGTAAGGAAGAAGATGTTCTGTTACTGGAGTTATTGAACCACTCTCCACACTTTAAGTACACTTATTTTTGTCATTTCACCAGTGTGAATGTACTTCAACACGAGTACATACTTAAGAATTAGTGTTGCGTACGCCTTTGGGACATTACTCCTATTTTAGAGGCTTAAATCAACAAGAAAGATGTTCTATTACTGGAGTTATTGAACTAACAACGCAAGAACATACTTAAAACGCAGGTAGAATTAGTATTACGTACGCCTTTGGGACACAATGACAAGTTCAAATTTGTTTTTTTTGTCTCTAAAATGCCAGAAAATAGTGAGAAATGTGACAATGACAATTTCCCAGAGCCCAATCTGACGCCGTTAAATTGTTAATTTTGTCCTACAAACCCAAATATATTGAATTTACAATGATAACATAGTGAAAAGTGACAATTACTCCTATTTTAGAGGCTTAACCCGTCAAATGTTCGATATTTCTTCAAGAAAAATGAACGAAATTAGATCATTGTTGCAGCTCTACAGCAAAGAGCGAGGAGCCTGAGAAGCATCCACACACTGGATTTCCTCGTCTACGAGACTCAAACAGACTTCCCGCGGTACGTCGATCCCGTTCCTCGCCGTGTGGATGCACTGTAAGACAATCGAAGTGGACTACACAGACTCCCTGTTGGCTTTAACAGACTGGACACAATGGAGGTCCTGTTCCTCCCGAGTGAATGGGAGGAGATGAAGGGAAGGACAACAGGGAATGGCTTGTAAAAACAAAATTCCTTCCAGGCGTGTTATTCCAATGATTTAGGGACACTTTGAAAATGTCTTTGAATATGTAGCATGAAAAGCGTTACTTATTGAGCTATTAACATGCTAATATGTCCAGAGTCCACTCCCCTGTACAGTTGTCTATTAGCTATAGAGACCATAAGTGTTTAGGCATTTTAATATGAGGCCTTATGGAGATTGACTCTCTGCTGGAGCCTCTAGTGGCCGTTAGAGGAACTGCAGCTTTGTGTTACTTCAGTGTTGGTTTCATTTTCATTTCATTGATGTCAGCAATGGTAACGAGTTAGCTTATTTAGCTCAAAGTCAAAGCACAACTGAGGTTTAACGAAATAGTTTCATAATCCATTGATCTGCTGTGTATTTTCACAGTTAATCTTCATTATTTGGCCGATAAAATCCCCGAAAATTGTGAAAAACACCCATCACAACTACCTAAAGCCTGAGCTGACATATTTAAATTGCCTGTTTTGTCGGATTAAAAGTCCAAAACGCGCAATATTAAATTCACTATTAAATCAGACTAAGAAAACTATCAAATATTTACATTTTGGAAGCTAAAACCAATTAACTTTTCCCCAAAAATATGACCTAAAAACTCTGTTTCCTGCTGTTTAATGAGCATTACAGCCTCAACTGGGGACTGTATGTACGTGGACTGTAGACTTTTAGTCGTGTTGCGTCCACGGCGAGCTTGACTACGGCGTAGTACAAGCAGTAAAGAGTCAACAAACGTTGCTCACACAGCTGTACAGCCGCCCGGGCTTCTGTCACTGAATCCACCGAACCAACCGCACATTCATTGTTAATGACACAGCTTCAGAAGACTGACTTCAGAGGGCAAAGTCTCAGTGATCCTGTATCAAGAGTTGGCTCTTTGTGTTGTTGTAGCATAGCGGGGGGGGTAGAGGATTACAGAGGCCATGTATAATAGTAGATTGAAGCCAAGTGGGGTTTTTGGCTGATTCTGTGCACTGTGACGATGCATAACGCAGGATTTCTGCAGGTTGTAACTGGTTAAAGTTACATTTTACTGGCAGAAAACAACAATAAAACAATTAAAATGATGACGATGTGACAGTTGTTGAGGTCTGCACCACACAAACATGTTATTCTTGATGTTTTCTCATATATTTGCACAGTTAAATCACAATATTTGGATTAACTGTGCACCATAAACCTCTCAGGGTTGCAGTTTTTTCAGACCAATGCTTGCTAATATTGGGAAACTTCACAA
Organism: Dicentrarchus labrax; assembly: GCF_905237075.1. Lineage (NCBI taxonomy): Eukaryota > Metazoa > Chordata > Actinopteri > Moronidae > Dicentrarchus > Dicentrarchus labrax. The sequence continues at coordinate 25,064,181 of NW_026136703.1, forward strand.
GAGGAACTTTCTCAATTTCCTTCTTGAAAAGGAGGAAGTAACTCCTTCCAGCTTCTCCTTCTCTCCTGATGCCGACTCAGATTTAAGATATTGTTTAACACTTTGACTTAAAGCTGCAGCAGGGAATTTAAAATAACTTCATATTTTCTGATATTGAAATCAATTATCTTTCTCGGCTCTGATCGGTGGATTATAGGAGCCAGAATAACCCGATTTTTTCACATATTATCCGCTCGTGCTACTCTCTGGATATAGTGAAAGTTTTAGCAAGTATAAATGTTAAAATATCAGGAAAACTCATCTTTGATAAATATTCACAGGAAACAAATCGGCTCAAAATTCATCCAAATATCGCTCTTTTAACCCAAACTTCCTGCAGTTAATGTGTTAACTGTACAGTTGTTGCATTAAATAGAGCTGCAGACATGGTAAAATCATCATATTGCGATCATTTTAACATATATTGCGATATGATTCTATGATATTAGTGTGGGAATCATAATTTTTGCATCACAAATTTAATTTTTACTAAAAAAAAATCAATTAAAATAAGACACTGCAGCTCTTTCAATTTGCATATTGCACTTGGTCATATTGATATTTCGATAATATTTGGATTTATTGCGCAGCCTTAATAAAGAAACTGATTAAAATGATTAATATTAATAATAATCTGATCTAAATTCACCAAAATCTCTGGTTGACACAAACTTCCTGCAGTCACTATTTGTTGTTCATTGCACAGTTTATCAGTTACTCTGTGCAGTTATTGACATGTATTCAATAATTATATTAAAATATGTGTCACTTAATGGGTTCCTTGTTAAAGAACCAGGGGTGTACTGTACCTCCCACCGGCCGGAGGTCATGTAGAAGAGGGAGAAGGGGATGGCCGTGCCCGACATGGCGTGTGTGGACGGCATGCTGTACTCGGAGTTGTAAAACATCTCCACTTTGACCACAGGTGGAGAAGCGGGCCGAGCCCAGCCGATCACGTCCTTGGTGCACTGACCCAGGTACATGACCCAGACCCAGACGATGATCAGCCTCCGGCCCACGAACGCGTCCACCAGCCATATGACGAGGGGGAAGAAGACGATGTAGAAGAACTCGTTGCCCAGCTCGGTTCCGAAGGTGAACAGGTAGTAGAGGAACCGGTTCTCGATCAGGAACTCCTGCCCGGTGTCGCCCGTTAGAGAGTTTTTGCGGAGCGGCTTCAGAGTGCTGCGTCCGGGGGTAACTTCACTGCCCGCACCGGTCGTCTCTCCGCCGGCGGCCGCTGCGGGCATCGTCGCTCCGTTCCGGGGAGGATTTTCACTCTCCTCCCCGTGGTTCTTCACCTTAGCATCCGCGGTTCTCTTCCTAACACCCGCTGCTGTCTGCACCTTCTCCCCTTCGCCGGCTCCGATTAAGTTTTCACTCTCATTTTCAGCGGTGATGTGTTGGTGGCAAACCCCGTTATTGAGCGAGTGAGCCCGGGCTGCGTCCTTGCTGCTGCCGCTGCTGGTGGAGGAGGTGGAGGCGGCGGTACCAGCAGCGCAGACGGTCCCCGAAAACGTCCCGCGTACCCCACAAAAGCGCTGAAAGCGGGCGACAAGGTGCGGGTCTTGGAGATAGTCAAACAGCTCTATCAAACGGTTACTTTTCTCCATGTTTAATCCGGTTTGTTCACCCCGCCGTACGGCCGAAAGAAGGAGCACCGACTCCGCTGCTTCTCCCCCCACAAACACCGGCTAACTGTTAGCTCTTAGCCAACCCGTGCATCATGGCAGAGTAAACCCCGAGCCCGTTTTTTTTTTTAACGGTCACAACTTACGACGGCGGGAAGTTTTTATTCCAATAACGATGAGCTAGTGTTCGCGGTAAGACGGTACCGGGTCAACCGAACGGGTGGATTCTTGTCCGGTAGTGGCCAGCCGCGTTCAGTGTCCCGCTACCGGGGGGGGGGGTTATCCTGCAACTGACAGATAAACGGAGCAGTCCGGGGAGCGCGCCTTTCCTGTTGCCTTCAGGGGCTGTCGGAAATTTCCCCACTCTTCGTCCATGTGCCAAACTTTGGTCACGTTAAAGGTCCAGTGTGTAACATTTGGGAGGATTTATTGGCAGAAATTAAATACAATATTCTCAGCGAGGTGTATAATCAGTGCAATTTTGGGGAAATACTAATATTAAAATACTGAAGTTATGCTGTTTTTGCCATGCATTTATATTGTGCTGTATCTTTATCATGATTACATGTAAAATTAGGCTGTTATTGATGTATGTATGTCATTAACTGATTATTAAATATCAGAAGTAGCCCTAAGTGCTTGCAGCTATGTGCAGAAAACTCCCCCCAAAAGCTATAATATATACTATAATATACGCTGCCTCCGCGGCTGCAAATAAAACGCGTAAGTAACAGAAACTGCAGTTCCTCTAACGGCCACTAGAGGCTGGCTCCAGGAGTGATTGAAATGCTGAACTTTACAACAGAAATAAACATGTTTACAGCCTGGTACAAAAAAGGTTTTGGTCTCTAGAGACAGGTACCCCAGGCTTCATTCAGCCCGCCTCAGCTCCTCCTTTTTGCCTATTTTTCTCTGGAGTCCCCTTATAGTCATGCATTGTACTGATGTGGGGGTCTTAAAATGGATCTCTAGGATGCCCTTTCATGCTCATTATTATCTTGTTTCCAGAAGGGGCTGTTTTGTTTTATCTGGATACTTATTTGAAACCTTTTAGGACTTGAGCCTCTAAAGTTTGAGTTTGGTAGGAGCACTTGAAGGCAACAGTAGCTGCGGCGCGCACGTACAATAGATGAGCTCAAGACGTAACGACGTAACGTGGCCGCGCTTCGTCTGTATCCATTCATGTGGCAATTTACACATATTTAATATATATAAATAACCCCAAACACAGACGTTAAAACAGAAATACTGAGTACAATTATACTTATAATATTATATATAATGATAGATAGATAGATAGATAGATAGATAGATAGATAGATAGATAGATAGATAGATAGATAGATAGATAGATGTGTAAATATATCTGTTACTACTATGTCTACTTGTATCACTACACAAAGATGCATTAAAACGCACAAAGATGTTCACCTTACATACTTTATTTGATAATCAATCACCTGAAAAAAAGTTGAATGGCCCTTTTTCAAAATAGTTTATCTTAAATATGGAATATGCACTTTCATCAAAATATAAATTCTTGTTTTAAAATATCAAGCTTCTCTTTAATAGTTGCCTGCAGTTTGTTGTTGTTGTTTTTTTTCCATTGTAGTGATTGTTATCAAGATACAAGTTTTCAAACCCAGTGAAACTCCTGGACAGAGACTCAAAACACATACAGAGACACTAGAAAAGGATGAATCATTAATCACTGTTGTCTTACAGCAGATTAGTCAGCTTTATAAAGCAAACATTGTGCCACATTAAATAATAAAATATCTTCTGAAGTCCCTGTCACAGCATTGCAGCAGCTGTTTAGCCCGGACTGAGAAAATCTGGAATATAATATCAATTTAAAGACATTCTGCTCTCTGAAATTCAGCTTTAAAACACCACATGGCGGGAAATCATTCACAAACAAATGATTTGGTAGCAGAAAGAAAAAAATGTTGTGACTTCTTAGAGCTGAAGACAATGAGAAGAGATGCCATCTTTCTTTTTTTTAAACCACAACAAAGCAAAAACTGACAAGTGAAAACAACAAAAAAACATGATTGCCCTTTTAGGTTAAACTTTACTTTAACCTTAACTATTTATAAGCACTATACAAACACTTAATATGGTTTATAATACAATATACTGTATGTATGTAGATTTAAAGGGCATTTTAAGTGTTAATGTACAGTCTTTTTCAACAACTTCTCCTAAGAAAGCATATTTTATATTATTATATCTGTATTTTACTGTCATTCAATATGTTTATACACCAGCCTCCACTTATAGGTGCCCACAGGAGGAGTTATAGTGGTTGAGAAATACATGATTAAACACTTATATATGCTTACAACTGCATTATCGTCTGTTATAAATTATTAAATTATTGTATATTGCTTATAAATACTAAATAAGGGGCCTTAAAGTCAAGTGTTGTCTTCAATTTCTTTCTTGCATTATGAGATTTGAACACATCAGCCACTAACGAGGGCTTCAAAATTAATTCTTTCACCAGCAGAGGGCAGCAAAGTGATGCAAAATGAACACAGGACGTCAAATACAGAGAGAGAAACAGTCTTCCCACAGGCAGTAAAGCACCTCAGAGGATATCTTGAGATAGTATGACAATTCACACGGTCCAGGGAATGTTTACACAGAATATTTCATAAATCACATTGTAGCATAAAAAGATAACAGAAGCATATCAGCGCATATTCTCCACGCAAGCCAAGGTGCATCAAAAAGTAGCCTGCAGTCTGTAAATCCCTGAATACGCTCACGGTTCACATGAGCAACAATAACACAACATCAACAGCAACAGAAACAAAACAAAAATAAAATCCTTTACTGCTTCAGAGTGAATGGCAGTGACGCTGCGACAGAGTTTGACATCAACATCAGAGACCCTGTTGATCCTGAGGCAGAAGAAGAATCAGGGTTTCTCAGATCCACCGCTGCCTCGAGAGGAGGACACATCCTGGCAACGAACAAAACAGACCCCACGACACATGTTCCCTCGAAGGTCTTTAAGTGGAAAACCCCAGAGAGGAAAGCTTTCCTCCGGGTTGTTTTTGTCCACGTGCCGTTAACATGAACTGACGTTGCATTTCCCAGAGTTGAAAAGAGGCAGTCATCCATTGTCGTCCAGGTTGTACAGAAGGACCTGATGGTTGGGGGCGAGACCCGGGCAGGTACCCAGGCTGTACAGGCATCCGGCTGACGGGTAACAGGGCACCAGCCGGTAGTGCTGAAGCTCCTCCAGGCCGAAGCCCGGAGAGCGGCAGTCCATCACCAGCACCTTCACCCTCTTCCTGTCCGGGTACAACAGCCTCCGCTGCCCCCTCTCACCTATCACCTCCTCTTCCTCTTCCTCTTCTTCTTCTTCCTCTTCTACTTCATCTTCTTCTTCTTCTTCTTCTTCTTCTTCTTCTTCCTCCTCTTCTTCCGCCTCCAGCTCCTCTTCCTCATGGTGGATCTTCCTCAGCAGGTTGTTGATGAGGACGGAGCGCCGCAGGTAGGCCTCAGGGTCCTCCAGGAACCTCAGCTTCTCCAGGGACAGCTTCAGGATGCAGCTCCGGTCCTCCTGCAGTATCAGGTGCTGCAGATGGGAAATGCAATGAAAGAAGATTAGTTTATTCATGCCTTCACATTTTTACTTGACACTTCACTAGTCTATACTTTTAAAGGGAGGATCTCAGAGGAATACGCTCAGATTTGCAGCTCCTACAAGTGGATACAAAGCTAAAACATTCATGTGATTCACATAATCAGAAAAAGTAGAAACGTCTCTACTGAATGCGATTTGTTGAAACGACTTCAAGTTTTTAGGATGTGTAACTCAACGGGGAAACAATTAAAAGGAGACATGAACAGATTTGGGAAGTTCTTCGACATGGTATCTAAGTTGCACATCCTTAAATCGCAGTTTGTGGTAAAATCAAGTCTCTAAAGCCGAGAATAAAAAGAAGAATTGGTTACGAACAGGCACTGTGTGGGTATTTCCTGTCTTACATATTATTTAAAGTTGTTCCTACGTTGTCAAAAATGTAATTTTCACCGTCAGTAAATTCAATTTCAACTTTCATTCTCAGTGCAGGTTCAATTCCAACTTTTCTGGACTATCAGTGTAATAAAATCAACATTTACAGATTTAGACAGTAGAGTGTTGAATTAACTAAAATAATCAAACTTTTAGAAACAAGCCATGTTGTTTCACCTTGTGTTGCTACTTTCTCACGTTTCTCGTAAAGTTTTCATACAGAACATGGATTTACCTAAAGATCTCTTGATATAACACAAGGAAAATTATCTGGTTTTGGAGCGAGACTGTGTCAGCAGCTAACATGTTAGCTTGTTTTTGCTAATGCTACATGACAAATCCACTTCTTTTACAAAAGAGAGGAGAGATCATCAACGTTATGTGATGTAATCAGGATCAATCTGGTTGGGGGAGCTAAAAGAGCAGCACTTGCGCCTCAAAAATCTGTCATGAACACAACGGTCTCATCTGCATAGAAGCAGAGAAAGAGTGGAGCATTGTTAGTGACTCTTTTAGACAACATGTAAAGACTGACACAAATGTGATGGGAAACTGATGGAGGAGATGATGAGGCTCAAGACTGATAAATGACAACATACAGAAAAAAGTAGAAAATAAAGAGCACAGAGAGGTGACCTTTTTGTAGCTGAATGTCAGAAATATTTGAAGAATTTAAACAACAAGATGAACTTTAATGGTGGAAGAAATGTGAACAATAAGGGGAAAACAAGAGCTCTCGTACTTTTTGAAAATATCCACGTAGGCCTCCTCGTAAATCCTCCTCCTCCGCATATTTCCTCTTGAAGTAAGCAACTTTCGACGTTGTTGAATGGTTTGGTCTCTCTCACAGGGAAGGGGCTGCTGGAGGCAACAGAACAGACATTAGACGACAAATCTAACAGAAGGAAGGCCGGGGGACATTTAAATTATTGCAACGCTGAGTTTTATGCTACTGTTAGCAGATGTGCTGGAGTTTGTGTTTTACACTCTGAAGGGACTAAAATGGATGTTTCTGAACTGCAGTTTCAAAACATCGAAAGTGAGCTTGGAGAAAATGGGTGGATTGGAGAACAATAACAAAATTAAAGTGCATCTTTAAGTTTTCCACTAAATAAAAGCTTCACGAATAACCAATGTATTATATATTTTACAATCTATCAACTGATACTCACTGTAATATGATATGTTATTTTAACTCCTAATTAAGTACATTTTTCTTTTTATTCATATTTTTCTTTTTATCTAAGTATTTGGCTTTAACAGTACAAATAGATTTTAGAGAATTAAGTCAGCGTCACATAAAATGACTAGTAAAAGCTGCTTAATTAAGAATATGTTTTGAGTTCGATGTAATCAGTTTCAGCAATTCCTTTTCAGTTAAATTAACTTATCAGGTTTTACACTGCTGAGTAAGTAAATGGGTAAAAGATGAATCCAGTAATTACCTTTTTAAAAAGATCAGTGTGATTAACTGACATTTAAATAAAGCTCATTATGAGCTGCTCTAAGGTTATGACTCATCACAAGACCCTTTCACAGAAAACCATAGAATTTGAGGGCTTATACAGATCCTTTTATTTCCAGACTGAGGCTGCTGATGAACAATAATTTGTGCACAAGAACTCACATACTCCTTTTATATATATATATATATATATATATATCACCTCCAAAACTGTGCTCTTAATGCACCTTTTAAACAACATCTAGAATATGAAGTGTGAAAGTTAATATTTTGACAAAAAAGTTTAATATATGAGATCTAAACACTCACACACTATAGGAGCAAACAAATATTTGCTATGTAACGATAAAGTGGAGTCACACTCCCTCTGCCTGTGTTGCTATCGCAGCCTCTCTGTGGTTTGTTTAGAAAGCCAGTCTGGCTGCACATTTAGTTTATCTACATCGGTGAATTAAGGATTTATTTCCACCAAACCAGAGTTGGTGATTGTTGGAAACACTAACAGAGATGGTTTTGGTGAGTTTTATTTAGTTTCTGTCCACTTTGAATGAAGTTACGATGATCTGAAGGTAAAATTAGTGTTTTTCTCTATGGAGTGATAGTGATATTACGGCTGTTTGTGGTTAAACTAAAGGTCTATCTCTGTAGGGATCCTTTCCATAATGCTGTCAGACACTGACAATAACAACCTGAGTCCGTCCCAATGGATTATCTTGAATTTTGTAAAACTTTTAAGTTTTTTTTTAAGTCTGATCTCATGGTCTTCTGCTGAGAACTAGTAAGTTGACTTTGAGTTAGGATCTTTCTTTGAAACAGGATTTTCATCATTTGACACTAAAACTCTTTTGGGTTACCTTTAAATCTGCTATAATCCATATTAATCCTTGTCTTTAACACAATTTTGCAGTTCCCCTCAGCTCTACTGAGCTTTTTAGCCTTTTTTAACTCACTGTTTTGGTTTTACAGCCTATAAATATACATAGTGGAAAATTTAGCAAATAAAGAGCCAAATATTTCCCTCAGGAGACCAAACCAGAGCTAAAACATATAAAGATATTAGTTTTCATATGAAAGCTGAAATGTTTCTCTGTCTGCTGTAAGTGTTATATTGTTTGCTAACATGTTTGTCATTCTAATTTTGAGGCGATAATATGTCGATGTTGTGATAACGGCTCGTTGCACTACCCCCAAGTGGCCAAAAACAATATTCTTTATTCTTGGATCCCCATTAGCTGCCATTAAAGTAGCAGGGGTCCACAACCAACAACGCATAAATATAAAACAGACCATATAATATCACTATTAAGGGTTTAAAGTATGCCCTGATATCAGTTGAGGTCCCAGTAGCGTCCCCAAGTCCTCCAAAATAAACTGCAGAGGAAGACTATAACATTACCTCACTGGAGGTGAATGAGATAACAGATCTGATTACCTGCTGCTGACGCTCCACAGCCGACGCTCAGCTCTCTAACCGGAGTTTGAATCAGTGTGTCTGAGCCGATCTGAGCCTCCACATCGCCCTCAGGCTCCTGCAGGGAAGGAACAGATTGAGAGACAAGTGAGGAGGAGGAGGAGGAGGAAGAGGAAGAGGAGGAGGATGGAGAGACCAAAATATCTAAAAACACTGCTGACGGAAGATGTGATTGTATACTGTCAGAGCTGCAGCCTAAATTTTATCTTTGAGCTTCTTCAACTTTAATCACATTTGTGAAACCTGCACACACACACACACACACACACACACACACACACACACACGTGTGTATATCTCAGTATCTGTTATTTACCATCAAGTTTTTTTTAATTAAAACTGCACAACTAGAGGTTTCCCACATTTTTATACTAATTTTCAAAGAAGGAAATTTAAAATTTTATGTTTTATTCGAACAAATGCAAAAAATGTGAAAACATTTAAAGATATTATCTTAAAAAAGAACAAAATAATACTGACATATTTATTTTATTAAATGTATTTGTATGTGATGTGATATAAATTGTATTATTATTGTTATTATCATTAACATATCTGAACTTTATTTAATATATTTCCACATTAAATTATTAATTAAATTTATTTACAACTAATGGCTGGATGTGAAACAATAAAGAAAATATAAAGAATATTACAAAATAATTAAAAATAAAAAAATAAAAAAATAAAGGAGAATATATATTTATGTGCTTGATGTAATATAAAAATGAAATATAATAGATATTATTAAAACATCTGCACTTTATTTAATATAATTCCACAATAAAAGCACTCACAGAATCACAGCTGATTTGACCCTTTAATGGTTTTACATTAAAGGGCAAAAAGCTCATTTAAATTCAAGAAGGAGGAAGAGGAGCAGTGTGTGTGTGTGTGTGTGTGTGTGTGTGTGTGTGTGTGTGTGTGTGTGTGTGTGTGTGTGTGTGTTTAAAACGCCATAAATTGATCATAAACACAGGGTGGGAAGCTTTATGGTTGTGAAACATTCACGCCGGCTCCCCTGAAGCTGCCGGCGGTGACTCACACAGTTTTTAACATCCAACTGCAGCCTGAATATTTCATCTGTGGGAGAATGAAGCACGATGATGGATACATGAGCAGAGAGAGAGAGAGAGAAAGCGAGAGGATGCGTGGGAAGAGTGTGTGTGTGTGTGTGTGTGTGTGTGTGTGTGTGTGTGTGTGGATGCAACACTTTACATTTTCTTTAGTGTTTCCACTGAAAGCAGAATGTGTGCACAGGAGGTCATAAATTTCCAACCTTAAATGCTTAAACTTTGCTGAGATTGGTGGGAAAGTTTAAAGGGTTAAAACAACTGAATTTTAACTGGTGACTGAATAATAAGATCTTGATTTAAGAGACTTTCAGTTTACATTTTATCACACACATCAGCTTTCCATGAGCTGTGTGCAGTGTTTGTGTAATCCAATGGTTTATTTATTTCAAAAGGGTTTTTTTTTAATCAATAAAGTAACATAACTCAGAGATTAATGAGTAGTAATAGTTTGGTTTTATATGTTTTTTAAGTCCTATATTATCTTTTTGTCAATTTCTATTTTATTTTATTATTTCAATTTGATTTTATTCACATTCTTATTGTGTTTTTATGTATTTCATCCTTTTAAATGTGTTTGAAAAAGTGCTGTTCAAATAAACTCGCTTTAAAGACAAGCAGCTGCTGTTTCCACCTCCAATAAATCCGTTAAATGTCCATTAAAGCACCGTACCTTTGAGTAAATGTGTCCCGCAGCCGTTCAGTAAATCCCAGTGAAAGCCTCTCTCTCCGTGGATGTCCTCCGCTCCTTGGCGCGACATCTACCGTCCTCACACCGACTCAGCGACGCTCCTGCTCGGCCTGAAGTCAGCGCCTCCCTCGGTCCCTGCAGACAGACACACGCACACGGGCAGACAGACAGCCAGCTCCGGCTCCTCCGGGGGTGAGACGCTCGCTGCTCTCCAGCCTCCTAAAATATCCCGTTCACGGCAACACGAGACAGCACACACCGCTCCGCGCGCGCCCTCATTGGTCCTCGCGGAGGCTGATGTTTCCTGTTGCTAGGAGACTGAGTGAGTACGCTGATGACGCTGCAGCATCCATCCTCAGTCTTGTGTGTGTGTGTGTGTGTGTGTGTGTGTGTGTGTGTGTGTGTGTGTGTGTGTGTGTGTGTGTGCTCTTTTTACCAACTGAAGCAACTATTCAGCCTCCAAAAGTACAAAATATTTTGGTCTGCAAAATATAACAATAAAAAACTGAATACAGTAATTTACTATGATTAAAATACAGTTTTTAGCTTTTCATTTTACAAAAAAATGTTGTGTATTTTTGTCTTTTTACTGTTTAATTAAAGATATTTACACTTTAAAAACAATGAAATGACCTATAACCCTATAAATCCAGGTGAACTCTGCTATAATACAAATATTAGGCTTAAATTTACAGAGGAGTGCTGTTATTATTTCATTTTTCTCATTTTAATCTGAATTTTAAAAGTTATAGAACTGTAATAAAAGTCTGTGAAATTACATAATTATTGCTGTTTTCAGTGATTAAAACTGTATTTGGACAGTTTACCAACACTTATAAACTGATAAACAACATTTATTCAACATGTTTGTTGTGAAAACTTTCATAATTATACAAGATATCTGTCAATTCAACAAACAAATCCATTGTGTGAGCAAAACACAACGTAATGCGTTGTTAATTTACATCAATCATTAGTTAGCTAACATTTTGCTTACAACTTCAGACGTACCTAGATATCTCTTTTATCTTTAAACCATCTCCGAAATCTGGTTGTTTTCAACATAGTTTAGCTTAGCATATAGCATATCTAGGAGTTGACTAACTCAACTGTTATTGGTGATCGATATATCGTTATTGATCAATACCATTTTAAAAAGTGATAAAATGTAAATATCCTGTCAAACACTGGTTTGTTTTCTTTTAACTGTCACGTTCATTTAGCTTTATTTTTGTTGTGATTGATTGTTTTTGTCACTGAAAACTGCCAAAATCAATTACTAATTAAACTGAACCAGTTCTCACATTATTGTTAACGACTAATAAAAATCTGTTTACTGCTTCTGTCTGTCTGTATTGGCATTTTATTGACATCAACACTTGATATATATTTTTACAAAGTCCTGGACTTAATTCCCGTCCTCGTCTCTGTTGCTCTCAGTGCAGCAGTTTAAAGCTGCACATATAAATTAATTAAGAAGTAAAAGATGAGAACATGTTAAGATATCCACAAAGATTAGGGAATACTATCTAGCAGCCTTTGTTTATTATTTGTTTTAGAGCCAGGAGGATTTGGCTCCTTAATTAAAGGAGATTCCCTCCAAGCAGCATACAGAAAATAAGCTTTATGATGCTGAAATACTGTAAATCACATATAAAGGAGATTAGAAATATCATTCAATGTGATAAGATTACTGTTCTTTAAAGGCACTTTGAGAAACTAAACAATATATATATATACTATATAGCTAATAAACAACAACATAACAGCAAATTCACGTATAAAAACCAAAGCATCTGTTAGTAAAGATTACATTAAACTCCCCCAAAAAACACTTTAAAAACCACAAAATACTTTCCTTAATCTCTAATCCAGCCTGTGTGAAACTGGAAATCTCTACTACCAATCACAGAGAGATGAACTTTTGTTATTGTTGTTGTTGTGTTGTTGTTAATCATGGCCTCATTCTCAGAATTAAGACATCTGAACAGAGCTCAGGATGGAGAGAAGGACCCAAGAAAACAGATGGCAGACAGACGTTCCCACAGCAGGGATCTTCTGGGTTTTATTGGCAACCACAAAACTTGGTACAAAAAGTGCTTTCTGGGTGCCGCAGGGGCTCAGCATGCGCAGGCCCGGACCAGGACTGCAGGACTACAGTCTCTATGGGACTGCAGCCTCTACAGGACTGCAGGACTACAGTCTCTATGGGGCTGCAGGTCTACAGTCTCTACGGGGCTGCAGGTCTACAGTCTCTACAGGACTGCAGGACTACAGTCTCTATGGGGATGCAGGTCTACAGCGTCTACGGGACTGTGGGACTACAGCCTCTACGGGACTGCAGCCTCTACAGGGCTGCAGGTCTACAGTCTGTACAAGGCTGCAGGACTACAGTCTCTACAGGGCTGCAGGTCTACAGTCTCTACAGGCTGCAGGACTACAGTCTCTACGGGGCTGCAGGTCTACAGTCTCTACAGGACTGCGGGACTACAGCCCCTACAGGACTGCGGGACTACAGTCTCTACAGGACTGCAGGACTACAGTCTCTACAGGGCTGCAGGACTACAGTCTCTACAGGACTGCAGGTCTACAGTCTCTACAGGACTACAGTCTCTACAGGGCTGCAGGTCTACAGCCTCTACAGTCTCTACAGGACTGCAGGACTACAGTCTCTACAGGGCTGCAGGTCTACAGTCTCTACAGTCTCTACAGGGACTGCAGGTCTACAGTCTCTACAGTCTCTACAGGGCTGCAGGACTACAGTCTCTACAGGGACTGCAGGTCTACAGTCTCTACAGTCTCTAAAGGGACTGCAGGTCTACAGTCTCTACAGTCTCTAAAGGGACTGCAGGTCTACAGTCTCTACAGTCTCTAAAGGGACTGCAGGTCTACAGTCTCTACAGGACTGTGGCGTCTCTGTCAGACAAGACTCAGTGTTGTCTACTGTAGCTACGGGTTCCACTTTGTCAGTGAAGATCTTTTCAGAAAATGAAGAGCTGTGTTGTAGTTTTTGTGTTTTATTGACCCTTCTTAAGTCCCGCCCCTTTTTGGTTTGCACCCAAATAACAATGATAGCTAATGTTAGCTAACCTGTAGCTTTAGTACGTTTAGTAGGTTTTCTAACTTAAGATGCGACTATATATTTAATTTTGATCTTTCAACCATCTTAAAAATGTGTTTCTTTTCAGCAAAGACTATCTTAGCACATGGCGGAGAAAGTTGACCAAAAAGGGGCGGGGCTTAGTAAAAATGTATTTAAAACATATAAAAATGACAATAAATAATAAAGTATATTTTAGAATTTAAAAAAGTCTTGTTTTTGGACTAATATTATAACCATTTATCTTTAATTTTCCGTTTCTGATCTTGAATATGGTTCAATTTATGTCAAAAATAAACTCTGACACTAACATTTTTGGGAATTACTTATTCGTTCTCTTGTTAAGGATTTAGATAAGAAGATCAATTACTACTCAGATGTTTTTGCGGTGAGTTGAGTCGTATTTTGGTCTATATTTGTATTTTGAGGTGATCTTGGTTATCGATCCCCGTGTAGACTTTACTGAATCTGGTCCGACTTCAGCCCCGGTCCTGGCCCCGACATCAGGACGCCCGCCCTGCAGTCACCGTCCATGCATACAGTCCTACAGCAGCATTCACAGGGAACGACGAAAAAAGGCTTCATGCAAATTTGGATAATCTCTTTGTCACCGCGGATATGTTTCATCTCGAAATGTTACAGGCACTTCATCAGAGTATCACAACTGTATCACATCTGCAGCACAATCTGATTGTCTCACATCCGTAATACAACCTGGGATCTAGAACTGAGCATGCAGACGTGTGAATACCATAGAAATCTTGGGAAATACTTAAGAACATTAAACATCGACTATTTTAAAAAATATAGAATAGATATTATAGATTCTGTACAACAACTCAACATGCATAAAATATATCAGTCTGTGCAGTAAATATAGTTCATGTCACTATTCACACTCACGTGGATGAAGCCTGTGGAATAGGAGTGCTGATATCTTGTGACAGTCAGTGTGACTCATCTGCCAAATTAAAATGTATTTTAACAATAGCTGGAAGATCAATACCAGCATTTAGATGACTTATTGACAAATTACACCAACAAATAGGCTGTAAAAAAAGTGTTTTAGTACAGTTTTCTTGTACAATAAGATGTTTTTTTTCTGTCCGGGGATGTGTTTGTTATCTCACTGTGAAGTAATAACAACATTTTATTGATGCAATCATTTTAAAGGCTCTGTTAAAGTGTCTGTTAATGTCCCCAAACACTTACAATCTTCACAGAACTGCTTTGCAGGCGAAGTTTGTTGACTTAATTTGAAACCTAAATTGGCAAAGTCAAAGAAAACCTTTTCTGGAAGCACCAGCTAGCTAGCTAGAATTACAAATAAGAAATTGACTGTTTGCTAAACTCTTCCCCCCCAAGGGTTTGGAAGTTGCTGTTATACATTTTTAAACCAACAACATGAGAAAGAACAGTAAAGGAATTAAATAAACACTGAGTTTGTTTGCTCTAATGCTAGCTGCTAACGTCAGCTTACTACCTACAGTAGTAACCCAGCAATACTTTAAACAACATATCAGGACCTAAATATTTCATTTTGTAGGTTTTGGAGCCAGTTCTGGATGCTACAAGCCTAAATCCCAGTTTAGGCTAACTTTAGCGACTCTGAACTGCTCTTTATTTTGTTTGGGGAAGTTTTAATTGCTTATTCAACTAAGTAAATCTGCTGCTAACATTTTAAACTTTATGTTAGGACAGAAAGCTTGATAGGCGTAGCAACAGTAACTAAGGGGAGAGGGGCTTAATGGAGGGTTAATTTGTTTTATCTTCGGTAAAGTACAGCGGTTAGATACTCATTTGTTGCACAGTTGCAGCACTCCTATTCTTCACGAGGCTTCATTTATACCTGAAGTAGTCTCCATTAAATATCAGCAGTTTAAACATGAGACACACAGCGTTTACAGCTTGTTTCCTGCGTTTAACAGACACAAAATCCATCCAGTAATTGTGCCCTTGGAAATAACTTTGACTTAACTTTTCAGCCGTCTCCGCTGGAAGCTTCCCCCGAATCACTTATTTTATTTTACTTATATTTGACACGTTAATGTAAATGTTGAATGTTTCTCTTGTGGTTATCGGTGTAGTCTGGAAGCTTTTATGCTGCCAGATATCGCTGATCTCAACGGGTCTTAACTTGGTTAAATACAAATATTTGCTAGAAAAGAGTTAAAGTCTGAGGATTATGCAAAACACAAGATTAATTTCTGGAAAAACAAGTTCTTGTGCCAACATCTTCATATAGATATTTATATATATAACGTTCGTCTGTGCTAGAATTGTATTTGTGTCCATTGTATTGGGACGGAGGCACCAAATAAACCTCTGGATTCTTGTTGTGATTTGGTTGAACTGACCCTTTAACTCACAAGCCCTCAGTTAATTTGTTATGCTTGACTTCCTACCTTTTCCCCCTTTACACCCATTAAATCTTTCATTTTCTCGCAGTTTTTCCACAGTTTCCGAGCTGCACTTCGACATTTTTTAAAGAGGCTTTTTATTGTCACCTGCCCCGAAAAACAAGCAAATAAAACAAATAAACACTTCTGTGCTCTCGCCGTGTGAACCCCTGAGGGGGGTTTCGGAGCTACAGTATCTGTCTACACAAACAAATAATAATCCCCCCTGCGGGCCGAACTGCTGCCTTATGACTCGATGATGCTCAGACTGGAAGAGGATGAGCATTAGCAGCGGCATTACCGTCATCACACTGTACTGATTCTACGGCTCTAACTACCAATTACCACCGAGAGAGAGAGCGTGGAGGGGGAAAAAACACACTTCCAGGGTAATTCAGTGCATGTTATTAACAGCTGCAGTGAGATATTTAAAGCCTCTTTTCAGCTCAGAGATGATGGGTGTTGAAATGAGCTTCTTTGCCCTGTGAAGGAGCTCGAGCCGAGGCCAAATAACATCATTCAGTGTGGACGAGGGTGGAGGAGGAGGGTGGTGGCGGTGGGGGAGGGGGTTGAGAGTCTCCAGCTGCTGGAGACTTCCTGCCTGTAGTAGCACATGTGTCGGAATATGAATGAGTGCTGAATATGAATGAGACGCCTTCCTCCTCCACTTGAATCAGAGAATATCTTCACTTCTGCTCTCATGTTTGTTTCTGTACTCAGCATTTTATGGGCACATCTCTCTCTCTCTCTCTCTCTCTCTCTCTCTCTCTCTCCGTCCCCGACTGCAGCAGTTCCCAACCTTTTTCCTTCAGGGACCCTTTTTTATCTATAATTTAATAAACTGATTAAGTGTATATATTTTATGGATATTTCATATTATATTAAAAACTGTACAATTAATACAAACAGTGAACTCAGAAACTGCAGGAAGTTTGTGTAAAACGAGAGATTTGGATGGATTTGGAGCAGATTATTTCCTGTTTTTACACAATTATCTGTCTGTATTATGTATTTTATAAGTCATACCGACTTAAAAGGCTTCCTTTTTGACCAATTCAGTGTTTTCTTGTCTCTAGCTCTTGGCCATTGTTAGATTAGAAAACAGTTTTCTTACACACAATGAAATCAAGAAGGCCTTATGACCTTCAGTGAAGGTTTGGTGACCTCTAGCAGGTTGGGAACCACTGCACTCGCATGAAGGTCACTAACCCGTCTCTCCTGGACTTCACAGACTTTTTTGGGGGGGTTGTTGGGACCTAAAATGTTTGATTTTACAGCAGCTTTTAAAAAAGATTGTGATCCATGATGTTTTTAGGCATGAAGAAAGTTTGTTTTCATGTATTTCATTAAAAAATCAAAGGCAGCTTGTTCCAGTAAGAGTAAAATCACTAGTAGTACATACGTGTCAACATTTCTACTTGGCGGGGACTGCGTAAATATCCTGCTGATTGGTCTAAACTGCAACTTCCAGGAGGGACTGACCGATTGGCTGACAGCAGTCTGGACCCGGATCCAGACGCTGTCCTATCTGATTCATTTACTTATGTAAGTTACCAACATCATCGTATAAAATCCACTATTCCTACACACCCAAACTGGAACAAACATCTCAAGATGTCGACCCTGCTGTGTCTCTGATGTTAAATTTTCAGGCTGTTGCATCTTTCTGTTTCCTGTCTGCGTTAGTTCACAGCTGTAGCAGTAAAAGAACAGCAAGATTTAGAAATAACAAGTCACACACGCACACACACACACACACACACACACACACACACACACACACACACACACACCTCTACTTTGTGTGTACTTTCTAACACAGCATTTCACTAGAAAAACTAAACTGCAGCTCCCTCGCCTCACAGCAGAGCTGTTTCACCGATGAGAGCTATAAGTGAAGGACAAATGTTCAGCTCCTTTTGGAGGCCGCGGACAGTGAAGGCTTTGTATAGAGAAGGAAAAGTGAAATTCCACAATTTTATAAAGCTTTTACATCACAAAGATATATTCTATCTTCATCTGCCACTTGAGTGAATCCAGTGAGTTTCTGTAACCTTGCTGAAGGCGTTCTTCTTTCATTCATTCACTCCCTTATTCATCAACAAAAATACCGGATTTTAAACTTGTGTCAGCCTCCAAAAGCAGATGAATTTGTTCCTTCGTGTTGACATTAAATAACCAGCCAGGTTCAATGTTTGTCCACCGCTCTGAGAATCCATCGCCTCTCAAAACCACATGCATCCTCCTGTCCGCACATCCAATCTTTCCATTCCTCAATAAAATAAAAAAAAATCCTTAATCTGGGTGGCCGTTACGCCTCCAGCAGTACGTGCCAGCGGCAGACCTGCTGTCCTCGACTCTCCTTCATGTCCTGCCAGTGCAGCTGCTCCTCTTCGCCGCTGCTGTTCTGGCCCAGAGCGATCCAGCCCACCATCTCTTTGCGCTTCATGCTGCGGCGGTTGTAGATGGAGACCAGCAGCGTGACGTCTGACAGCTGGAACAGCGCCACCTGGAAGACGAAGGTCTCCTTGTAGACGGGGTTGGGCTGGCCGCGGCGCACCGACGTCTTACAGCGCGAGATCTCCTGACCGACCGAGTTCAGCAGAGTCAGCCGCCCATAGGTGTCTGGACCGGAGAGGGGAGGAGAGAGAGAGAGAGAGAGAGAGAGAGAGAGAGAGAGAGAGAGATGAAGGTAGGAAGAAGGAAAAACAAATATACAAATGTTAACCATGTGGGTTTTCTTTTTCTGTTGGTTATCTAATATATGTCACTAACCGTGTTTCCATTTAAATGTGTTACAAATTTTCACTGAATCATTCAGTTATTTAGCAAAAGAAAATGCGAATGAATGCTTCGTTTCCATCTATTACCATTGCGAAGAAGAGCGCTCATTTTGTTTTAGCATTTACCAGGCAGCTGTTAAAATCTCTATATTTGAACTAATAAGTAATATCATAAACGTGCTACGACTAGTAAACTATTGGCTTTATCTAATGGCTCAAATGTGGTTCAATGTCAATCTTTTCGTGTTATTGCGTATATGGTACCTTTTGTCGTCGAGGACCCCCTTGAAAACGAGAAGCGACATCTCAAGGAGTTAATTCCTAATAAAGAAGTTCCATTTAAAAGAGCTCCAGTCGAAGCTCAAGTTTGTTTTTGTGTATTAATGTCGGTGGGGCTGTAATATCTGTGTGTGTGTGTGTGTGTGTTCGGGCTCACTGCGGACCTGGTGGTCTGTTGATTGCCAGGTTTCTGAAGTGGCTGCCCTTGATGAGCTCCACAGACATGCGTCCCGTGGTGGCGTTGTAGGAGAGACCCACCAGCAGCTCGGGGACGCCGCCGTGGGTCAGAGACTGAGTGGATGAGGCGCTGTCGCTCTGAGACACAGCAGACAGGCTCAGCTGGGAGTCCACACTCTGACAAACAGAGAAATCAACCATTTATTTGATTATAACTGTGTAAAAACAGATGTGACCTTATTGTTTTTGACTGCGACAAAGTCACCTTGAGGTTACTGCGAGGCTCCAGAACCAGCGTCGTCTCCATCGTCCCTCCATCCGGGTCGAGCCCGCCTAAACGAAGCACCTTCTCTCCCATCATTCGCTCACGGGACATCCTGCCTCCGAGCGCGTACAGCCGGAACCTGACGGCCGACATGTGCAGCTCCGACGGATCCAGGCGCGAGAAGCGAAATGTCTCGTTGAAGTGCGGCAGCGAACCTTTCTGCACCGACGTCTTCTGGCGTTGCTTCTTGGAGGGAAGCAGGACCATGTGCACCTGCCAGGAGTCCATCCCGCTGCGGGCCTTGTCGGGGATGTCCCGGGCCGCGATCACGGAGACCAGCAGCTTCTCCGTGTCAGGGTGGTACTCCAGGGAGAGGACCAGGTCTCCACATTTAGAGATGGGAGGTCGAGGGGAGGAGCTGACCGGCTGAGATGAGACCTCGTCGGGAGGTTGCTCTTGCTGAGAAGGTGGGGAGGACAAAAATCATCAGAATTTGGATATTTTCTCTTAGAAAATGACTGAAAATGATTCATATGGGTTTTTATTTAGGTGTTTATTTGTATTTTAATAATCTTTTTATTGTTTTGGGCAGGGTAAAACAAAAGGATGACAACATGAGGAGCATTACAACCCCCCTCTTAGTCCCAGCCTGACTTGTGCAAAGCAATAAATACATAATAGAATTTTATGTTTTGATTTAATTTTGTTTTAATAACCTGAATCTGCAACCCAACTAATAAATAAAGCTGTAAAATAAATGTGGTGGAGTACAATTATAAAGCAACATAACAGGGAATTACTTCAGTAAAGTACACCCCCGCTGTCAGATAGAAAGACTCCAAAGATTTTCTGTCAAACGTTCAGAGCAGAAATCCTGTCATAAAGGAGAAATAAACCTCCTCCTCCTCCTCCTCTCCTCTGCAGCCAATCTCAGCCTCCCCTACAGTCGGCAAACACATCATCGATTGTGTCGAGTGTTGACAGAGCGGCGCTGAGTGTCGCCGTCGACATGGCAACCGCAGAGGAGATAAGATAATGAACAAAAGCTGCTGCTGGAGCCGGTTGAACGTGCGGGTCAGAAGATCCAAAACACGCTCACCTGGTAAACAGCATCTGTGGAAGTTTACCAGTTCCTCCTCTACGGGCAGAACAACAAGTACTCGGGATTACTTCTAGAACTACACTTAGACTTTTGTTTCTGTTTTATAACCGTATATAACCAAATGTTTTCCAACAATGAAATCTGTCATTTTATTCAGGTAACGCTGCGTTTCACCGGTCGCCTGTCGATGGCGTCATATCCCCTTTGTGCCTGCGTCAGCGTTGTGGTTGTCTGCCAGAAGCTGTCATACATTGACTGTTGATCCAGTCTGAAGCCACATTGTTACCATCCACTGTTTAGATCTTGGTGCTTTTTAACTCTAGATTTGAACCGGATGAAGGATTTTAGTCATCGGACGTCTGGATCTTAAGTTATCAGAGAAACAAGCTGAGCTAACGTTAGCAGCAGCTCGGCTCGCAGCCCCTCCGGGACGTCCTTTGTCTGTCCAACAGCGTGGGAGAAGCAGTGATTGTTAAGGTGGAACTGCTTTATTCAGTGTGTTTAAGGTGGAACTGCTTTATTCAGTGTGTTTAGTGGTTTTAATCAGCGGGTCTGTTTGTGTTGGAGAGGAGGAGACCTCTGTGGATCATTGGGCTCCCGGTAGAAACCTCCTGAACCATGAACGCTGAAGGAATCCTAACCGGGAGAAGCTGACTGCAATGACGCCAATGGTGGTGAAGACAACAACTCCCATGATCCCACGCTGTCTTTTGCTATTGTTTTGATGTGAGAGATGATGGATCGTGTGTTAAATTAGGCTATTACTGACGTCTGTAGGTCATTAACTGATTATTTAAAATAAGATATGCTGACATAAAGCGAGTAGACCCCACACGGTTGCAGCTAAGAATGTTTCTTTGCAACTAGAGCAAAACACAGTTTACAGTACTTGCAGTTATAGTAGCACGACGCGTTGAGTTGGTATTATTAGCAGCAGCTGTAGTAGCGCTAGCGTTAGCATTAGCAGTAGCAGGGCTGTTATATAACTGTATAAATAAACTGCTACAACATGGCTCTCCCCTAGTTTTCTGTAGCTGCATCCAAACTCATTTGTTATTTATGAAGCATTTCTAGTTGTCAGTATCACCCTGTGTGTGTGTGTGTGTGTGTGTGTGTGTGTGTGTGTGTGTGTGTGTGTGTGTGGGAGGTGTTTACTGCACAGATTGCTCCCAATTCCAAAGTGTGATTTGGTGACTGAGAGGTTGTTAGATTCCCACTCTCCTACATGCACAAACACACGCCAACAACCGAGTCCACGCAGAAATACATGGTAAGTAGATGTATGCACGTATTTATACATACTCTCTTTACACACACACACACACACACACACACACAGTGATTATTATTCATGAACTTCTGTTTGTTAGCCAACGCAGCGTGGCGAGCGAAGGAAATATCAACTATTTATACAAAAACCTCGAGGCCTCAGTGGGCTGTGTTTGGTTTGTTTCTTCCAAAATGAACCTGAGAGGATAACATGGCAGAGTGATAATCCTCTCGCAGCTGAATGATGATGATACCTCTGCCAAGCATGATGGGTAACAGCAGGGCTGCGGTCAGCTCGCCGACCCCGTTAAGTAATCCCCGCCTTGGTTTTTTTTTTTTTTTTTCCTTTTCGGTGGTTATTGTGAGCTGAGATGTGTGAAATGAGGAAGTTTTCTCTTCGGATGTGTCACCCAGTTTGTGAGGTTAATGTTAGTGCTTACACTCTGCCAAAGCTTGAACAACACTGTTTATTTCTCAGGAGCTATTTCTGTATTTGTGCTTTTGTTTGTGTTCCTCCCACATCCTTATCCACTGATCAGGACACTGTGGGTTCAGGTGAGATAATAATGTGTCCTTTTTTAGGTCAAGTACACATTTTCAGACCTATAAAGACCTTTAGTTTGTATATATACGAGAAAGTGTGAGAAACAAATATACGTTGGTAGAATTTACAACCATTATCTCGGGCTGTGAGGCTGCAGTACCTCGGGGCTCCAGGTGGAGGAGCTGTCTGTGGCATCGTTTTTGTCGAGATCCAGGGTCTTCTCCGCCGTGTCCTCGCTGCCGTCGGCTGCCTGTCGGTTCATACTGAGGGAGGGGCTCTGCCTATCGCCCGAGGCCTCGAGTCTGGCGGGTTTGTCCAGCGCAGACGCCCTCTCGCTCTCTTCTACGGCCGCAGAGAGCGGGTCCTGGAAACCCTGCCGGTTCTGAGCCTCCATTTCTGCAGGAGGAAGGCAACAGGGGAGGAAAGTCAGCATTTAGGTCCTCTGGCGGTCGGTTTTATATCTGTGGGCGTGAGGACACATGGATTCAAGTTTGGAAATCTGCTTATCAAACCCTCATTAAATCTAATAAAGCTGATGTATCTGACACACTGAAACGTCACAGCTTTGTCCATCGTACTTTTCAAGATAGTCAAATAACGGCAGTTCGCATCCAGTTGGTCGATTGTTTTTGTCCGATCAATATCTCATTGATCGGACAACCACTGGTGTTTAATAAGGAGAAACTAGTTTCTATGCAGACCTGATAGAAAAGATAACTTCTGTCTAACTTGCAGTACAAACATTTATTTGTTACTAAAAGGAAAATGAGAAGCCGTCTTATTATCATGAACCATTTGGAATTGATCTTTTCTACTGTTGGACACTCACCCCACTCCTACGCACCTGCCTCCTGAAATAGCTATTGATGACAGATGGATTTGATGTGTCTATATTATTAGAAATAACATTGATTATGCAAGAAAACAATATTCAAATATATTGTTATTATCGTGTGGTTTAATAGTCTCCCAGGACAGATACGTCACTGGATACAGACCGGATAAAGCGGTACGGTGAACATCTGAGTGCGTGAAAAGTAAAGCTGAATATGTAAAGTCTGTTTATCGCCTCCATCAGTGAAACCAGTTCACAACACGCTGGCTAATTTATGACTCGAGGATGTTTTGTTTTTCTTCTAACTTTCCCATTGAGTGCTTATTATATTTGTTTATTCATTTCACTGAGGACAGGCTCTTCAGTAGGCTGTAAATCGATTACATAAAAAACATTTTCACAAGTAGCCTATTGTTTGTTACATAACGAGTAATGAAGGTTCGAGCTCAATGAGGGATCGATGACCGGCGGTCTGTACATTTTGCCATCTTCTGTGTTGTGTTGAGAGAAACAGTGCGAGCCTCATTTGAAGCCAACTTAAACAACGAGAGCGGAGGATCCTGCGAATGTTACCTGAATGTTTTCTAAATTGTTCTTCCTAGAAAGGAGCGAGGAGAGGACAGGACACCTCACTTCACAGCAGAAACAAATACAGAACCAGCTGACCTGGCCTGACATGATGGTGTCTCCTCTGGTTTCTCCTCTAATTGAGTCTGGGAGGTCTAAAAGAAGCTACCTAAACCTTGTTTGGGAGCGTTAGAACGAGGTGATATTGCGTAATCTGTCAAACTTTGACCTTTTTATTTCCTGAGATAGAAGCTCTCGGAAGAACAGGCCGTACCTCGAACCAATCAATAGCAATTATCTCCAATTCAGCGTTGTTAAGGTCGGTCTGACTGCTCTATCTATGGCTGCATACAGTGCTGACCATAGCAACAGGCTGCGGTGAGTCATCAGCCTGTGTGTGTGTGTGTGTGTGTGTGTGTGTGTGTGTGTGTGTGTGTTACCTGGTTCGTCTGTGTCACAGGACGGAAAGTAAATACCAGTTGAGACACAGTGACCCCAACCTAACAATGTCACCACCCACCAACAAGCAGCTGCTCGCCTGAAACTGTGGTTCTCAACCTGGGGGTCGGGGCTCTCAAAGGGGGTCGCGAGATAATTTGGTTGTGGAGAATAAAATTAAATATCGTGGCACAGAACTCAAAAATACTAAATACTATAAGATATACTCTGTTTTTATACATGTTAACCCAGTTACTTCACTAATATGAGAATGTATTTCTATATATTATAGTGCTTTAAGACCTTAAGCATGTTGACTGGGAAGGTTAATTCAATAAATATAAAGAAGAGAAGAGCTGTATTATCTGTACGTAGTTTATTATGTGTAACACTTTGTTTTATTCTAGTAATTTATTTCTCGGGTGTTACTCTTTCTATTTATTCACATTAACATTGTAAAGTCAGAGAATCTGTTTGTTGGGTGGAGAAATATCAGCGTCAGTTAGCGGCAGAGCTGCAGGATTCAGGCTCAGATGATAATCCAAGATTATGTTTTTCCGGATGTTGGGATTATTATTAATCGCAATTTTTAGGAAGAAAATTTTAGGAACCGTGTTACCTAAACTTTTGGCAATGTATGTTTAATACTTAAAGCTGTATGATTGTCCTGTGCTCCTTCACGAAATATCACAACTGAGTTTAAGCTTCTGTAACTTTCACCAAAATGACCTAAAGAGGAAAAAATCCCTTTGTTTCCTCACTTCTTTACACATTTCCTCACCTTTAATTTGATTAATTAGTTAACAGACCTACAAATAACAATTAAACCACAAAGAAATCCATACATCAAAATGACATTAGTCTTAATTTCACAAAGAACGAAGAATAAAAATCTATTAACGTTTAAAACAAAAAACAAAGTGATTCAAAAGATGTAGAAATATAAACAAAATATTTCTGCAGAAGTTATTTGCATTATGTATATTTTTTAGTTTTTAGGTATTTATTGAAACTGCTCCAGCTATTATTATTTTAATATTGCCTTAAAATACTTGAAAACACATGAAAATCTGCACAAAATTCGGTGGGAAGGAAATTTTAAGTATTCTTTTGGTCCCATACATGGACATGATCATTTTCTGCCAGAGCCTTCAGTTACCAAGCTCCTCTCCTGTGGAACCAGCTTCCAGTTGTGGTTCGGGAGGCAGACACCATCTCCACATTTTAGAGTAGGCTTAAGATGTTCCTCTTTGATAAAGCTTATAGTTTGGCTCAGGTGAGTCCTGTCTTTCAAGTTTAAGAGTTTTTGTCTTTTTAGCCATTGTTGCATGAAGGTAATCATCTGTAGTGTTTAATGTGCAGTGTGTGCACCTTTAATTTCATTTTAATTGTTTTATCTGCTCTCCTCCACTCTTGGCGTTTTATTTCTGGAAAGTTCTGCTTTTAGAGGGTTAAAACAAACCAACAAACCAACCGACTACAAACAAGTGTCCTAATTAGAGCGTCTGTCTGTCCGCACTCATCCATCCTCAGAGGTCCGATCACACTGAGCCGCCCTGAGCTCTTTACAGCCTCTAAGCTGCGGTAAAAACGTTATTTGGGGCCTTTTGGCTCACTGACACTGGGATGGATTAGTGGTGGATCTTGCTGGTTTTTCTGCTTGTTGGAGTTTTTAGCTCTCTAGTGTGAAAGTGGTGCAATCTGCTCTTCCTGAACCCTGAATGGGGTCAAACCTAAGCACAGTTCTGATGTGGATTTGGTAAATATGTGTGCAGAGGAATGTTTTAAAGCACCTTCGCAGTCCGACGGCTCCGTGCTGCCCTCCTCCTGGTCCGACAGTCGGGTGAATTTGTGGCGTCGACCCAAAGCCAGCTGCGTCTGCTGGGTCTGCTGCTCGCTGCCGTTGGACGCCGCCGTGCGGAAACTCTGCGAGCGCGACACAGAGATCTCGAACTGCTTCAGGACCTCTTCTTCACTGTCAGAGGAGCTGCTGACATCGTCTTCATCGTCACCGTAGCTGTTCACTGTAGGGAGATAAACACAGGGAGACACAGGGAATGATGGAGAGGAACGTCTGGGAGTGTTCAGGAGCAAACGACAAAGAGAGGAGAGGAGGAGAGGAGAGGAGAGGAGAGGAGAGGAGAAACGAGGAAGAGAGGAGAGGAGGAAACGAGGAATAAAGGAGAGGAGGAAACGAGGTAGAGAAGAGAAGGAAACAAGGAAGAGAGGAGAGGAGGAAACAAGGAAGAGAGGAAAGAAGGAAAGAGGAGAAAGAAACGAGGAAGAAAGAAGAGGAGGAAGAGAGGAGAGGAGGAAACAAGGAAGACAGGAGAGGAGGGGAGGAATAGAGGAAGAGAAGAGATCCAGGTTGAAAGGAAGAATAAAAACATGAATTTTTTATCACTTTTGGTCTGAAACACTAAAATATTTTAAAATATCTCTTTATCTTTATTTTCACCCAAAGATAAAAGAGTCGAGCACACACAATGTATATATATTTATAAATTAATATATATATAAATAAATTAATATATATATAGTCTGTAATCTGGGCTAAAAGTTGCATTTTGATTAAGGTCACAGATACAGTATTAATAACATTAAAGCCATTTTGTGCTAATAAAATTATGTCTTTTATAAAATGTAAATACTCATAAAGCAGGTGAAGAGAGAACACATGTAAAGTCATACTCTCTCTCTCTCTCTGAAAATAAACCCGTAAGCGTTCGCAGGGCCGCTCTGTTCGCATCATAATTTGACCATAATTGGATAGCAACAGCTGAATGAGTGATGTGGCGGTGGAGCGATCAGCCCGTCCTCTCTCCAAAGTGCAGGTCAATGTCTCTACCTGAGCGATCGCCATGGTTACCTACAGGGAGCAGGAAGCTGGTTTTTATCTGAGTGGGCGAGCGACGGCTGATTGGTCCGTTGACTTCTGTCTCCTGCAGCTAATCACAGGCGGAAGCGCTCAGAGTGGAGTAATGTGGCTGAATGAATACACACACTACACACCACACACACACACACACACACACACACACACACACCCCTTGCATACTCAAATAAAAACACACACACAAATACACAGAAATCGAAGAAACTTTTCCCCAAACCAAACCTAATTCAAAAAATGGTCGTAAAAGTCCGTAACTGAATGGAGATTCAGAGGTTTTCCTGATATTTTAGCAACTTTTAAAACTACTTGCAGTCTTTTTATTTCCATATTATGTTTCCTTTTATATTTTTAACAGTCAAACAGACTTAATAAGCTTCTTTTTTTGACAGATTCAGTGTTTTCTTCTCATTGTTCTATCGGCTCTTTGGTCGTTTTCGAACGCAGGATGAGGCTGTTGATCAGAGACTGAAGACTGAAGAAGAGTTTAGATCTTAAATAATTATATAAACTTTACAAATAACAATTCTATTCACTTTTCTTCACAGAAATTAACAGAACGCTGAGATATAGACCTACTGTGTACTGTGTGTTAAAATCAAGAAGGCCTCACTACCCCCTGTGAAGCTTTGGTGACCCCTAGTGAGGGTCCCGACCCACAGGTCTGTCACTTTGGTAGCTTCTACCTGAATCCCTGTGGTTTTAAGTTTCTTTCCCTGTTTGTACTTTCAGATATCGGCTTTATTTTACTGTTTACTGTTGTTTACACGTTCGCTTTCAGTTGTACAGGAGTTGTATTAATTATTATAATACTCATTAATTGTTATACTTATCTATTTTTATCTTTATCTTTATTTATATTCTCTATGTTCACTGTAATGCACAAACTTTCCAAGACAAATTCCTTGTATGTGAAAACCGACTTTAAATAACCGCAGACTTTTATTGTGAAGGATTTACAGGAAGTTAAAATGTGTTTAATTAGCAAGGTTTTCTTCAATAAAAATGCACCAAAGTAAAACAGGTGGATGGATTACCAACTTCACATCATTGTCCAGCTACTTTATCTCATAATATACACCTTTAAAAGCCTTCGGATAACACCAGAAATTACGGATTATCTGCCTAAAACAAAAACATGTCACTCAAAAATTTAGACTTTGGTCAAGTTTGTCACTTTGTATCACATTTAAAAAAAAAAGAAACCTAAATTTCCGTTGTACAAATGGAACTATTTAATGAGGCCGACAGATTTCCAGGTTAAATCTACATTTTCTGATATAGTTTGAATTAGTGGTTGAAAACATTAAGACAGTAAGAGCCCCTACCTCGCTCTGGGAAGCTGCAAGAGGAGCTGGGAACGTTCGCGGAGAGACTCCGAACAGGATGTGTTATTTGTTCAGGAAACCAACTGGAAATACCAGAGACTCCACCTGCTGCAGGTGAGGAACCAACAGACCTGCACAGTGTTTGCTCACTGACTCACAGTCTCCACCCGGGTTCAACCATCCCGCCGGTGGGAATGTCTTATCTCAATTATAAAAGCATCACATTCATAAATAATACTCAGTTAAGTTCAGCTAACCAGGGAGAAATGTGAGTTTGATTCCAACTAAAATAAAAAGCTAACTTTGATCTTTAAAGTGAGTCAGAGGCGCTCAGCCACAATGAAATCTGCAGGATTTACCCTCTTCAGCCCACGTTGAGGAAGCTCTCACATCCATATTACTGTCAAACACTGAAGTGACACTTCACTCTAAATGTTAAAAAACCTTGTGTGTTTTTTGTTTTTAGACTCACAGTATCCGTCTGAAGCTACAGCCAGCAGATAGTTAGCTTAGCTTAAAGACTGGAAACAGGAGGAGCATCTTCAAAACTCACCAGTTAACATGTTTTTAACATTTTATTTCCTTAGTCAGAAAGTGTAAAAACAACTTTTATTTAAATGTTGAATTTCAGTATTAAATAAAAAAGTTTACGGTTATTTTTAGTTTTTAGTGTTTTTTAAATACATATATTAATATAATTAAATGTTAAATTTAAATTTTTAATTTAATCTGGACTTGAATCCAACATTTAGTTAACCCTTAGTAACCTTTAGCTCTTGGTGTCAGCAGTGTTTGACAAGTGGGAGGAAAGAAAGTGTTTTTACAGGTTGACAAGAGCAAACAAAAGAAACACAGTGTCCCTTTTCTCTCTCTGTACTTTTTCCTCTTTGCTGAAGTTTTCTTCAAGGTTTTAAAATGTTAATATTTTGTATTATGTGCCGCTGCAGAGCTTTGCGGCAGTTATGTGGCTGACTCACTCGGCTCTTTCTCTCGTACGTACAAAACTCGCCCACAGAAACCACTGTACAAACACAAACTCACCCACGTTCCCTCCCTGTTACTGACTAGTTTAATTGGAGTCATAATGCATGCAGGAGTCACACACGCTCTCTCTCTCCTACTGGGATCTGACAGGTTATATAATAGGTGAACCTTGACTAGAAAGCAGACAGCGCTCACTTGAAATAAACAAAGACTTTCTACAGTTTTTTCTGGTTGTCAATGAGAGGCTTTTCAGATTTAGTTCAACATTTTAGGAATTGGTGGTATTGTTTTCCTTTCTTACAGGAGGTCGGTCGGTCGATGTAGGAGAGCGGGAGATCAATATTCATGGAAATAAGACTCAAAATAAAGACCTCTGTGCACCTTTCTGTCAGGTGGAATAAACTGGAATGACTCAGAGACCAGAGAGAAGTCCAGTCAGAGGATTGTTGCAACACAGACCTAGTTAGCGTCCCAGTGGCTCCGACCAGGACTCTGACTCTGGGGATGAAGACTCGGCGGGTTCAGGCAGCGACAGGAGAGGAATGAAACGGAGGAAGAGGAGCCAGTTTGTAGCCAGTTAATTAGTCAGTAACTGTTAACGTTATCCATCATCCATTGTATCGATCAGCCAGGATAAGTTTCAGTGAAGTTGGAAGTTATTTATTCCGTGTGCTCAACAACCAGACTTTGATGTTGACATTCAGAATCTTTACAGCTTTTTCTGTTTAACAGGCAGCTGTTACAATATATATATTTATATAATTAAACTAATAAATGTGTGACAATCTTTAGCCCTACCAGATAACAGTAAACAGTGGATGGATGGATAGTTCCTGACCTCAAACTGCTGTGGTCGCAGTCATGGTTTTTCTGTGTTATAACCTTCTGCTACTTCCACTTGTTTTTTTATGTAAACACTATTTATTAGTTTGTTTTTATCAGTACAAACAATGTCTCCAACCCCCGAACCTTCACAAAAACAAACAAAACAAAGTAGCAGTGCCTAAATAAATATACAAATACAAATGAAAGATAAATAAAAAATGCATCTCTAGTACTCTCATTACAATTCTTGTCTCAGAGGTGATGCTATCACCTTTAAAACAGTATAGGGTTTCCTGAAGAGTTTCCAGGTTTCCTCAAACACACATTTTATCTATTTCTCACTCTGTAAGTCTCTAACACCGTGATTATATTCCTTAAATCCATTCTTTGACACTATCTTTGTTTTGTTTTCTTCCAATAAAGAGCAATACATCTGTAACACACATCTGTGTGTATTTGTTTAGTTTCTTCTTCGTTAAATGTAAATATGTAATATGTATTTTACTACGTTCCCAAATACAATGATCCTTTATATATTCGTCACTCACCGAGCCCCTGGCGGACTCCCACTCGTCCTTTCTTCCGGCGGCCATGTTGCTCCAGACAGGGCAGCCCGCCGACACGCGAGAAACACAGCTTCTTGTTGATGAAGAGGAAGAGGACGGCCAACGCCACGATGAAGACGCCCACCGCCGACAGGAAGCCGATGGCCTCTGGGGTGACTGGCAGGAGGAGGGAGAGGGAGAGGGGACACACAATGACACACTGATCAGACCACACAAACAGACAGTCTGAAAACACACACACACACACACACACACACACACACAGTACGCATGTGATACACACAGACAGAACGAGTGATACTTTAGTATTTGAGTTACCCTCAGTGCCTTGCTCAAGAGCACAGTCAGTGGAAAAACAGATACTGTGCAGCTGCTGGAAATAGACAGTTTAACCAGCAGCTCAGTGCCTTGCTCAAGAGCACCTGAAGGGTAGTTTTATTAAGCAGAATCATCATCTTATCACCAATAAGTCGCAGCGCCCTTTAATTGACCCTTCAATTAAGTCCCGCCCCCCCCTTGGTTACTGTTGCTACGCCTGTCAAGCGTCAAACTCTCCACGCACCGAGTACGCTCATTCACCGCCGTCTCTGTGTAACAGTTTCGCCCGATTGTGAGCCATAAATTGAGATTCCAGACGCTCGCTAATCATCATCATTATGAGTCACCGCTGCCAGGTGTAGAGGCTCAGAGGCACGGGGGTAATTTTCTCATCAATAAAAAATGTGGAGCGTTGCATTGTGGGATAGCTGTCAACACACAGGCACAGATTTATGTTTTTAACAGTCGGGGCTTAAATTAAAGGTCCAGTTTGTAAATTTTAAGGAAAGAAAACACATATTCAGGTGATTAAACACTAATGAAAACATACCTACGAATATTATATTACATTTCTGCCAATAAATCCTCTGGACCTTTAACTGAGAGTTATTTGGACACTATTAACACTTGTAGTTTTGTATTTTCTTACATAAGAATACTGCATTTATTAAGTGTTATTAAGGGAGAATGATTGTGGTGCTACTGCTTTATAAGACCCATACTGAGCATCGTCCTTACTTATTATCAATAAGCAGTAATAAGGAGGCCCAGTAGTTGTAATAAGTCATTAATAACTGCATTATAATGACTAATAAAGAGTCAATATGCTACTAATATCCATGCTAATAGGCAAGTAGTTAATGGTGAATATGTGTAATTAAATAACGTGTTTATAAATAACATTTTAGCAGAAATATTACGAAGATCTCACAGATTTCGCAAATTCCTGAGAAAAGATAAATAAAATGAATAAAACAAAGGACAGGAAGAAGGAAAAATAAAAAAACTATCTATACTATTTGTACTATTTTTTGTTGCTGATACTTCTTGATTCTGGCTTCCTCATTAAAAAAGGAAACTCCACTGGCTGCTGACCAGAGGCAGAAACACATCTGGACAAGAAAGAGAAATAAACGTGTGAGAGAAGTTGGAGTGAAAGAAACCAGTGACGACCACAACGAGAGAGTAAAAAGAGGAGGAAGAGAGGGTTAAGGTGCTACCAGGCGTACTACTCTGCTCTCAATGAGACTCAATACAGATGAATAGAAACGCATAACAGGGGGTCGCCGTCTCCCGTTTCCACGGTAACGTTTCAGCGAGCTGAACCGAATCAATGGGAGCAAACGGAGACGAGTACACATCCCGCTGAGGGCCGACGCCGAGAGAAAAAGGGCTCAACAGCGTAGGTGTGTGTACGAGGATGTAATACTATTGTGTTTTATTCATTCCATGCACCGGCGTTGCTTCTCTGACTCTGATGTTGTTTTTAGGAGCGGATTCTCCCACGCCGTACAGATGTACCTTATTGATCTACACCGGGAAAAAAACACCAACATCCACTCACACAGCAACAAGCGACAGTGCGTCTGTGTGCGGTGGCGGTGAAATAATGAGCAACTACAGCAGCTGGTTCCTGCAGAGATGATGTCTCTGCTCAGACTGCGTGCTACAGCAGCTGTAATATTGTAATCCTCACTTTGTACACGCACCAGTATTTGTATCAGCGTCGTAGATCACAGAGGACGTTCAGTCTAAGAGCTGCAGATGAGACTAAAAAATCCTGATGGACTGTAGGTCATTTTATATGGAGATAACAATATATATCACGATATAGCACATTTACATAGTTTACATAATAGTAATCTTATGATATTTTGAGTTATATACTTGACAAATAAAAGGTTTTATTTTAAACTTTTGTGCACATTTTCAATGAAGCACGTAGCAAAATGTTAAATATTGGTGTTAAAATATAGAAATAGAAAAGACTTTTCAGCTGTAGTTGCATTAATGTATAGTACAGTTTCTGGTTCGGATCAGACTTTTTTAATACCTAAACCACATCCATGTAACAGAAGTAGCTCCTCTTTTAGGTACCAGCTCTAGAGCCGGTGTTTGGTCCTACATGGGTTCAACATGGCGGACTTCTCATTCTAAGGTAACAAAGGTGATTATACAATAATGAAAACACATGTATGAATATTAAACTCCATTTCTGCCAATAGATCCTCCTCAATGTTACGAACTGGAGCTTTAAGAAGGTGCAGCAACATGTCTTCTTCTTGAGGAGGCAACTTCTACCACTACACAACAGAAAACATCCTCACACACTGTCTGACAGTATGGTTAAATTACTGTTCAACCTGTCTGCACATCCATCCTCAAAGAACTCAACTAACAACCTTACATTATAATGAGAAACATTTTCTTGGATATTAAAACACAAAGAAGACAGTTCGACCCACTTTCCTCATGTTCAGCTGCTGTTCACTCCCACAGAGAGAGATGTCTGGAAGTGCTAACACATGACAGACGCAGCATGGGAACACTTCTGCACTGATTATAACCCTGTCCATGTTTCACTTTATAAAAACATCACCACCGCCTCCTCTTTCCTCACCTACACACTAATGACAGCAGTGACAACGAAGAGGCTCCTGTCTCGCAGTGGCTCTGGAAGAGTTGGTTATCTCTGTTTTACCCACACTGGCAGGATGACTTGATGCACTGGTTGGTTATTGGGTCGCTTGAGTCCGTCCAGCTCAACGCACCAAACTCAGATCGAACTGTCAAACAGTGCTGATCAGATACGGATCCAGATTCTGTTACTGCGTTGACTATTTCTGGTTTATTTTGCTGTTTATCTGGAATACCAGATCCTGTGTGAGCAGGCGAGCCGCCATTGTTTCCTGATACAGACGAGTGGAAACGTGAAATAAATGCAACAAAGAAATAAATAATTCGACACCTACACTGTATCCGATTTGAAAAAGTCTGTAAATGTGACTTAAATTAAATCAAACAAATAAAAATCCCCTGCTGAGAAACAGTGCGACGGTAAGTGTTTGGACGGTGTGTTCGGGTGCGGCTGTAAAGTGGAGTTCTCCCTCTCAGCTGCTCTGACAGTCAGACACTGAGCTCAGTGTTGGAGACTCAGAGCCTCCTACTGTCTGCATCCAGATGGACAGGAAGAAACCCTGGGTCAAAGTCTGGCCTCACACCTGCTGCACACACAAACACACACACACACACACACACACACACTCAGGACTCAAACAGAGACTTCGCTCTCTCTACAACACCACATTATACATCCTCCTACTACTCTTCTAGTAAAGGCCCTTCCACAAGCTCACACAACACAAGGTGACGTCTTTAAATAGCTTGTTTTCATCCAACCAAGAATCCCCCGAAAAAAACAAACCCAAATAGACTAAAGAATACTTTTGATTTTGCGTCATTGAACGCCTCGCGAACATCCAGACCGGTGCAGATTGCACACGACAGAGGTAATGAGACGAAAACCGACGAGAGAGGACTTTGTTTGAAGTTTCAGTTCAGAGAAACCAGCTGAGTACTTGTCTCTTTTATACTTTGAATACTTCATAACCACTTGTACGAACATATTCCTTCTTAAGTGGTTTTCTCTTATTTTGAATTTTCTCTGAGGTACGAAGACAATTCACGAGGTTCGAACCGCTCGTAGGAGTCGTGTGTAATTAGCCTGCTGTTATCCAAACACGTTTTTCACTAAAGGATTGTATATTGCATTCCTATAAACCAATTTTGAGTTCCCTGACTGGTCCCAGACCATCAGACTGCTCTGCACTGTGTGTTCTGACCCCTTTCTATCAGAACCAGCATTAACTGTTTCAGCAGTTTGAGCTACAGTAGCTTGTCTGTTGGATCGGACCACACGGGCCAGCCTTCACTCCCCAAGTGCGTGGTTGAGCCTCGGCCGCCAGTGACCCTGTCTCTGGTTCTGTTCCTTCCTTGGGCCACTTTCAATAGGTACTGACCTCTGCAGACCGGGAACACTCCACAAGAGCTGCAGGTTTGGAGATGTTCTGACCCAGTCGTCCATCACAATATGGTTCTTGTCGAAGTCGCTCAGATCCTCACGCTGCCCATTTTTTCTGCTTCTAACACATCAACTCTGAGGACAAAATGTTCACTTGCTGCCTGATAATCAGTGTTATTCACTTCACCTGTCAGTGCTCACAATGTTCTGGCTGATCGGTATAAACTTCATAATTACGTCGACATCATCCTGTTTGAGTGTAGAGCTATCGTCATTCGTTTAAATTGGCCATTGATGGGTTCAAGGTTCTCTTCACATTAAAGTGTACGCAGGTCGTTGTCCTCCGTTTCAATGCCTGACAATTCAACACCACAGATAACAAGACATTTGTCTTCCATAAAAAAAGAAATATACATGGATTTTCCTGTTATTTTATAAAATATATGTATTTCAAGGTAAGCAATGTCACTTTTATAGAACTGGCTTATTTTAATTTAGAATGGAAAATGAATGTCTACATTAAACAAACGTTAAGAACTGTATGAGACTTTGAATGCATGGTTTTGTAGCCCATGTATCTGGATACGTATCACACAGCTCACTTATAGATAACAATATTTACACCCGAGTACATCAGATTTGATCAATCTAAAATAATCTCTGAGAACAGTGAAGTGCATCACGGCCCAGCAGGGAGTCCGTCGGAGATAAAAATAGGACAAACGGAGAGTATCGATGAAACGGTTTGTTGGACGTGTTGAAGACGAAATAAAATGAATTAATGCACAAACAAGGATTAAAGGGAGGCGATGTGACCCAGGAGTCAATGAGAGGCATCGGGTCGGGCTAATGAGACGGAGAGATCGAACCGTGAACATTTCACAAATCGGTAATCTGCGATAGACCCGGCTGAGAGCGTTGTGTTGTGTGTGTGTGTGTGTGTGTGTGTGTGTGTGTGAATACTAAATCCTTATCCCCTGATTACTATGCAGCTGCTGACTTTTCCACCCCGGCTTTGAAGTGAGTAGCTCCAGAGGAGAAAAAGAGGAGCACTTTGATGTGAGCGTTAGATTAGGATGGAAAAAAAAAAGAAGACACAGAAGCAGAAGCAGTGGCGGCAACGGCGGCGAAGGCGAAGGCCACGTTGTTACCCGCTCATTAACGAGAGACACGTGAGATCATGAAGAGGACGAACACGGAGCTTTGTAGTTTCTTTCTTTCTTCTTTTTTTAAGCGATGAATAAAAGGAGCGCCTGCTGTCTCTCTCAGTTCGTTGTAAAGTCACTCATTAATGTGGGTAATTAGTTTGAGGACTGTAGGCCAGCGTGTGTGTGTGTGTGTGTGTGTGTGTGTGTGCCCTCCTTCGCCTACAGATTATCACTATAACACACAGCTGAATGCTCCGTCCTCAGTCTCAGTTTAATGAACTCAAAGGAGGATTATTCCTCTGTAGTAATGAGTCTGGATGTGACTGAGACCACGTTCGTGCTAATTTTGAGAACTTGTTTTTTGGCCTTCCATCCTCTCCGAACCAGGCGTGTTTCACTCCCACAGATAAACCAGAAAGTGCTCGTCTTGTGTGCTGTGGGTGTGAAAGACAAAGGTTTTCCAAAACAATGACGTACGCCTGCTCAGATCAGATAGTTTTGTATTTTTTAATTGGGGTTTTTGCTCCTTTCAGTTTAATTTGTATTGTTTAGTTTTAGTTCAGTTTTTATTAGTTTCATCAGGAGTTAATTAGGAAAGTAGTTTAATAACAAGCAACCATTCACAGCATATTGCTGAGTACAATAAGATGATAATCAGTAATCAATACACACATTATTAAACTATTAATCAAACTAATGACTAACAGCAGTCAACATCAGACAACCTGATCAGCCTTTAACAGTTAGCTAGTGTTTCTGTAGTGGAGACTAAACGTTAACAGTGATCCATATCAGCAGTTTGAATCCAACTAAAAGCTCCCTGCACCAAACTCCCTTTAAGAAATATCACATTTTAACAATTCCTAACGTGTTCGTAACAACACGTAACTCTAGAAACACGAGCTAAAGGTCGTCATATGTCCATAGTCTGACTGTCAATACAGGATCAATATCACCCATAAAGATACAGTGTATTCTGATCAATATCATCCATAAAGATACAGTGTATTCTGATCAATATCACCCATAAAGATACAGTTTATTCTGATCAATATCAGAATTATTTTAGCTGTTATTAAAGTAACTGCTCTCATTGGTTGAAGCTCTTTACATGGATCCCCGACTCCACCTGATATTTAGCCAGCTAGTTATATTTATATAGATATAGTTCGAGGCATCGGCAGACGGCTCTAAATACTACAATACCCAGGAGCCTCTGCCACCTTTGCCGGTGAGAAGAAGCCGAGGGAATTTTAAAAACACTTTGTCGCTGAAACAAAAATGACAGAGAATCTTTAATCTTTCATCTCCGCTCACCGCTAGCAGCTTGCGTCCTGTGATCACCTGTTTCTTGCTGAAATGCACCTTGGGACTTGTAGTTATTCCCTCACCTTGTGGGTTTACTTTTGACTTTTTATCAAAGATTTAGATATTGTTTGAACGACTCTACAGTCTGCGAAAATGTTTAAGAACAGACAATTGACCAAACGACTGATCGTATCAGCCCTGAAAAGTCCGATCAGAGCCGCATCCCGACCGATTTCTGCTTCCTAAACCGCAGAGCTGACGTGTGACGTTCACTGACCCCCCTGCACTTAACACACAAACAGCCGAGCTGTTGTTGTTGTCGGGACGGGAGGTCGACTCAACCCAGAAACATCAGCACATCATGTTTCCAGTCTGACTCAAACCCACTGACTGCAAGGCTCACACAC
The DNA here is from genome assembly GCF_905237075.1 of Dicentrarchus labrax. Lineage (NCBI taxonomy): Eukaryota > Metazoa > Chordata > Actinopteri > Moronidae > Dicentrarchus > Dicentrarchus labrax. The sequence goes on from NW_026136703.1 coordinate 25,102,140, forward strand.
ACACACACACACCACACACACACACACACACACACACACACACACACACACACACACACACACCTGAAAATCATAGTTTCCCTGGAAACAGCCCAGTGGCTCTATTAAGGTATAATGAGTGTGCCTTTTCCCACCCACATGTAAGAAGGTCTCATGTTACCATGGCGCTGTCTGTCTGTTCGTCCTGATTGGCCGGGAGGATGAGAGCATCTCAGGGTTGAGATGATGAATAAGAAGGAATAAAATAAAAACAACAACGCAGAGGAGGTTTCACTCGGAGAGAAGCTCAAAGTATAAATCAAAACTCACATTTACAGTTTACTGAATATACAGCTCAAATCTGATCTGTTTCCTACAATATCTGCTCGCAGGGTTCGACTTTAACAACCTATCTTCTATGTAGGTTCCCGAGTTTCATCCCCATACTGCTCAGGTTTCAATATCATAGTTACTGGAAGGTTGTGTAACGCGATAAATGATCTGTGATGTCTAGCTCCACAGAGACCTTCGCTTTTCAGTTATTTTAACTGACTCCTGATCAACCTATCATGACGCCACCCATCGGTTTGTAGAGTAGCATTTTGAAGGCTCCAGTTTGGCGTTATGGCCGTCGTCGTGGCAGTTTGTCGGCGGAGGTGAGATGCTCTCATTGGCTGCACAGTTTCAACTCATTCTCACAAACTCATATAATATGTTTGTGAAAACGATTTAAGGCTTCTTTTTTACTGTAAATGGAAACATCAGTTACTAAATGAACATCATGCTGTATGGAAGAAGACTGAAACTAGAGACTGGGGCTATAAACTCATCAGGAAACTGTTTACTGAGCTCATACATCTACTGAGAAGTCGACTCATTTCTCCATAAGTCTGCAGAGGCAGCAGTAACTATTATGCTGCAAGCCGAGCTCATCTGCACACTTAATGACTGACTGAAATAACAAAACTACCCAGAGCTGGAAGTCAGTCAGAGTCGGGGGTGCTGAGATAAAGTCTGTCTATATAATGACGTCATATTGAATGCTAAATGGTTTTCTCATAATTATATTATATCCTGCCAGAAATACCAGTGTATGAATGTAAATCCCAGTAAAAAAAAAGGATTTTATAAGACTCTTTATTACATATTATTGCTGTTCAACACATATCTTTACATTATCTTTACTTATTATTGCTGTCATCTTTGATCATAAAAGTTATTAATGAGTGGGGAATAATTTGATGAATCTAGGCTAACCAGTTTTCTACCCTCAGACATCAATATCATATTCACCTAAAATATCATAATATCACTGACTTTATTATTTAATGTATAATTTATGTTCCCGTAACAAAAGGAGTTTTAGATTTTATTAGAGTTTATATTTTCATACGTTTATGTAATCCCACCATAAAATCATGTTTTTTTTCCCACTCTGGCTCTGGTGTAAAGCTGCAACTGTTCAGACTTTAACACAAATTCTGATCTGAGAACTGGAAGCAGCCACAAACACAAAGCAGCACAGTACTGATGTTGAGGCGCCATCTGCTGGTTACAGACTGCATTTAGGAGCAGAAGTCACTGCTGCCAAAACACCCCACTGATGGAGGTAAACTGAAGAGGTTTGAACCCATAAATCCCAAATAAACCTGCAGGAAATACTGGATTTATCTTGGAAATGTCAACGTCCTGTAGGTCCTTAAATAGATCACAGGGATACTTGGCAGGTCACTCAGCTACAGAAGCTTTTGGCCAACATTTATTATGTAAATAAAAGAGTAAAAGTGTATTTCTGTATTTGATAAACAAACATATAAGTCTTCCTGTACTCTTGCAGAAAATATCCTGATTTCAATGAGCCTGCCTGTATTTAATAAAGATTAATTACATCATACTGTGCTGTAAAGCTTCCAAACTTTATGCAATGCCATGAGAACAGAGGCTTTTATAGGCAGATGTAACACTATCTCAGGTAGAACCCAAATTAATACTGCAGGAAGTAAGATAGTTAGCAGTACATGCCAGCGTTTGCAGTTTACATTAGAGCAGATACGTTTTAGTGCATTTATTACACTTTTGTTTTTTTATTACTCGTTTTGGAAAGAATACAAAGAATCTCTCTTACGTTATGTGGAGAAAACTTATGGTTGCTAAGCTATGACTGGACCAATGTTTAGGGATGGAAATCGAGAGCCGGTTTGCCTCTGAGCTCATCAGTTCCTTGCAGCCGTAGCAGATGATAATGAAAGGGTTAAACGGTGGAGCTTTTTCACACCTGAGTCAAATGCAAGCCTTTGTTCTCCACCGTTTTCAGACTCAGAGATAATAAACTGAAAATGGGATCGGTAAGGCAATCGATAATCATAAGAAATGATCCCTACCAATGTCACCAACTGATAATGCACTAAAAGAGAGGGCGGCAACCAGAGCCGACCACACTGAGCTTCACAACGGCTCTTCAGAAACCTGTGGGGGACGTCCAGGAGATTATCTCTACTCTATTATACAGTCCACGTTGAGATGAGACATTTGGCTCAATCACTGTGCGACATTCTCTTGTTTTTAAGAATAAGAGTAAAACAAAAAGCTCACGTTTGTCACCGATTATCGACCAAGTAGTCTCAGTAGTTCCTCCTTCGCTGGACATGTCTTCACCTTCTTTGTCTCTACTCCTTTATGCTCTTTTCTTTCACTTCTTTCCTCTCCTGATACAAACTCATGCAGACAACTACCCTGATAGCTCTCCTAAACTCTCCCCTCCATCCCCTCTGTGCTCTTTCAAAATGAAATCTGATCCTCGGGTCTAAGCAGTTCTGTATCCTGTGTGAGCCGTCAATCAGCAAAGCTTTCCCCGACTCCGACTGGGCGAGGCGGACGTCCCTTCCTGAATACCGCCAAGACACAACAACACCGAGGAAGGTGGAGAAAGCTGCAGTGCACGACGATTAAAGGCCGAACTGCTACAATGACAAAGGAAGTGTAAGCGTCTAACTGGGATAAATTTGCACTTCACTAAACGTCCTACTTCCTCGACTGTTCGGGAGAGTTCATTATCATAAAACTGCTCTTCAAACGTTTCATTAATCGAGTTAACTGAGAGATCCAGAGAAAATCAACTGTAACTCACTTAATTCTGAACCGATTTTACTTTTTTGATACTCGTCCCACTCCTACACACCTGCCCCATGAAGTAGATGTCTATTTTAAGAAATTTGGTTTGTTATAAACATGAGAAATTGAACCTTGAACCTTGATATTGAATTAATTACTTGTAAGGATTTAATTCAGTCACTGGATCTAATCAGCTGTTAGCCAAAAGACAGTCAAGAGTCACCTCGGTCGGCGTGTGGAGGTACAAACAGACGAAATATTCAAACTCTCCCGGCAGTGGCTGACAGCTTTCGGGATATTTTTTAGCTTTATCTGTTAGTAAAAGTGCTGCATGTGGAGCATTTAGCAGATAATGAGATATTTCTGGAGACCAAAAACAGAGCTGACAGAGAGAGAATGATCACGTTGCTGTGTGACTGCTGTTTGCTAACACATTAAGATGATATTATGTTATGGTTTAATGTTTGCTTGTGTAGCTCTAATGCCCCCTAGTGGACGGTTTTAACTGTAAAATGATCTTAATAATAAATTTGACTCGGCCAAACTCGAGTTTCCCGTCAGACTGGATGAAAGGCCGCTCCATCAAAAGGCCCCCAGCGCTCAAATAAACAGGAACAAACATGGATTTTGAGGCAGTTGCAATTTCCTGCTGCAGCTAATCACACACACACACACACACACACACACACACACACACACAGAGCGGCATTAAATATTACTCATGAGTCCCGACTGAGAGCGCTCTCTGCTCTCAGGCTGTTGGCCCGCAGTGGGGAGGAGAGAGCCCTGAATTAGACATCGAACCAGTCTGTAAGTAGGCCACAATAACCAGAAACAGCATCACACACACGGACGACTGCTCGCTACTGTTTAATGGAGCACGCCGAGGAGTTCTTTGATGTTGTTCTGCATCTTCCTCTCAACAACAACTGGTGTTTACTTTCTATTTTCATCAGTTTCCAGCATTTAAACCAGCAAAAGGTTTTTGGGGAAAATCTGTTGATATTTAAATGGAATCGGTGCGATCGGTGGATTCTCTCGCCGGGGCGAATCTTTAGCGTAAATTCAACTTTGACACCTGAATTTGCTACGCAGATCGAAGACCAAACAGTCTCGCTTACGTTTGAGGGAAGAGTCCAAAACAGGAGCAGCTCCCGAAGCTTATAGACCTTTTTCACAGCAGCTATACTGACATGAAATAGTAGGTTAAACCATTGACAGTTTATATAATGGACAGAGCTTCGGTTCTGTGAAGTGTCTTAAAACCTGTATTCTGTGTAACGGCCAGCAGGGGGCAGCAACATTGGTTGCAATAACACATCGATCCCATTCAGTCTTATGGAGAAATCAGTCGACTTCTCAGTTGATTTATGAGCTCAGTAAACAGTTTCCTGATGAGTTTATGGTCTCAATAGTTTCAGTCTTCTATACTGAAGACTTGGCTCACTAGAAAGGCTCTGCTCCTTAATTAGTATTATTGATAAGACCTGTATTTAACCTACTATTTTATGTCAAAATAGCTGCTGTGAAAAAGGTCTATTAACATTTAACTTTTAACTTAAACCAATGAAATCTTAACTAAAACTAAACATTTTTAAACAATAAGAATCAAACCGAAACAAGCAAATGGCATCAAATTCATCCATCAAATACTTTGATCTCAGTCGTCAACATCAGGACAAATTTTAATCTAGAAAATAAATAAATGTGGAACGTTACGAACATTTCATTTAACATTTAGTCGTGTTGTTATTACGCACATGAAAATATAAATCTATAACTGGTCTGGAAACATTTAAGGGCTTAAAATAGGCGGTAAAGCGTGACACTGACACGGTATCCTGCACACACTTTGGTGCCATAGTGCAGTAATGTTAGCAATAATTTATATACAAAATCCAGTTAGACTTTCAAAATAAAGCTTGCAGAGAAACATTTCAGGTGATGGTTGCAGTTTGGTTACGTTAAGCACCAAAATCTACTTGGTTAGGTTGAGGAAAAGATGTCTTTGTCGCTGTTTACATCCTTCCTCTAGTGGATCGGTGGATGTTTCACTGGCTGGATTATATAGGCCAGTTAATGTTTTAGGTATCGTGATTCAAGAGAAAATACACAACCTTTGTATAGTTAATTATAATAATATGTTAAAAACATTAACACTATTTAATTTGTTGACTGTACCACAATTTATTTAACTTTTTATGTCCCTCCCATCACAGACCTTCCTCCAGTCTTATGAACGAAAGATTTTTGAGTTTTCTATAATAATTATTTACATTTAGAGGCTTAATGCTTCTATTTAAAAAAATCTAATAAAAGCCTCTTTTGTTCAGAAATGATACTTGAATATAGAGGTATTCATGTAAGTCACTGTAGTGCCCCAATCTGTTGGTTAAGGAACGACTATTAATAATAATAAACGCAGTATAAGACACCATACACTCACCATGGACTTAGCACAGGCTCTCAGTAGGCCTGCATTATAAAACAGCACACTAGGAAAATAAAATAAATGATATAATGTCTCTATAATTATGGGGATCCTATAATTTGATACAAAAATAGGTGTCCATTAAGTGGCCATGATGAGGCAACTATGAACTCTCCAGTGAGTAGCACAATGCACCGGGATACTGAAGGAATATCACACATATTTCCCTGTTTGGGGACTAATATAGGGCTTATAATATCAATTAGGATGCAAGAAAACGCAGAAAGACAGCAGTATTGGCTATAAAGAGAATAAACTGGCCTACACATCCTGTCGCTGTCTGGGGGGGGGGGAGCCTGAAAGCAGCATCCATCCTGAGCACCGACACAGGAGGAAAAAGCAGCGTTAAAGGCGGCCACACGGTGAGGAGACGGTCGTACTTACTGTCCGAGGCCATGGCTGCGGATGTTTCCCTCAGACTGACGGCGGAACCGAGCGTTTGTTCGGTGGAGAAGAGGCAGCAGCGTCCCCGCCGCTCCTCATCCTCCAGACCCGCAAATCTGCAGCCACACAGCGCTGAACGGTGACCCCTTCACGTACTGTAGGAAACGTCCACACTCCACTGGTTTACACTCATGTCGTTATGTACATTTTGGGGGAATTTAAACCTTAATAATTATGATGATAACGATTGTTTTAAGTCATTTGTGCCATAAAATAAAATTTAAAAAAATATTTTGCTCATATTGATCCGATTTAGGAGGGAATAGGTAAATATTAATCCTCACCCACATTTACCCATGGTCTTTGAACGTATCCTGCATCATCAGTACCCAAAGCTAACGGCTAATTTGAGATTGAATTAAAATGTAAGTTAATTAAAACTAAAATTGGACTGTGTGTGGTGTTTTTTTTTTTTTTTTACTGTGAATGCTGCAAAATGTTGTTTGCCTCTATTTAAAGAGAACAATTTTATTTTATTGTTTTAATTTGTAACATCCTGATCAATATAGTGTATGCCTGGTTCATTAGTTTTACACATCAGCAGTTAATAAGTGTGATTATTGATTGACAATTATTTAAAATCCTGTTTATTTTTGAATTTCTGCTTTCCCGCGCTTTTTAACGGTCAGATACGGGAGGCCTGCGGGCTCATGCCACTGTTTGTGTTGTTTTCACTGTATGTTTCTATGTTAATGCTGTGGATGTTGTTTGTAGGGGATTTATTTTGTACTGTTTTTCTACAGAAATGGCGGATAATAATATCAACTGCCCACCATCAGCAGCTAGAAACATGGTTCTGTATTGTTAGCATTGGTGCTGACTGGGGTTAAACATACTAACGGTCAGCATTAATGTGGCCGATTTAAAGTAACTTTAATTATTAATCTATGTTCACCCCGTTAATTAGACCAATATCCTGCAGACTGACCAAATTCAGCGAAAATTAAACTTATCCTATAACGTTATCGATTGTTTACATTTATTTACTATTTATTTGAAGCACTGCTGTTTAATTCAACTGAAGGAAATACTCTCTGGTTCGATTATTATATTTTTAAGTTCGTTGAAGAGACTGCTGGGTGAGCTACATAGACTTTCAATGAGAGAGAGAGAGAGAGAGAATTGAAATTGAAACTCGAAGATATTGAGAATGCCATTAACCAAAATAAATTCTGGGATATGTGGAACAAGTTCAACACAAAGCAACAGCAGACATTACCCATCCAAAACGGTGACATCTGGAGATCTGTACAAAGACATACCAATCAATCAAATCAATTCAGATCAGTGTATTATGAAAGAAAAACTTAGAAGAAACAATTAAACCAAAACCCCGTTGATTTCGAAATTACTTGGGAAGAAATAACCACACAGATAAAATGTCTGAGGCCAAGGAAAGCTTGTGGTCCAGACAGCATTAGAAACTAAATGCAGGGTGCCGTGTTACATTTGTTCAATGTTATATTACAGGCAGGATGTTTTCCCAACATCTGGTGCAAAGGGCTCATTTCCCCCATTCATAAGAGTGGGGACAAATCAGACCCTAATAACTACCGTGGCATCTGTGTCAGCAGCTGTCAAGGTAAACTATTCTGTAGTATTCTTAATACAAGAATAATACATTTCCTTGAGGATCAGTCAATCTTAAGTAAAAGTCAGATTGGCTTCCTCCCAAAACACCGCACCACCGACAGTGTATACACCCTTCACACTTTAATCAACAAACATGTACAACAAACTGAGAATGGAAAAATATTCACCTGCTTTATTGATTTCAAGAAAGCTTTCAACTGTATTTGGCATTAAGGGCTCTATTACAGACTTTTAAACTCTGGTATAGGTGGCAAAATGTATGATCTGGTTAAATCAATGTATATGGAAAACATGTGTGCTGTTAAAATTGGAGACAAACTAACTGATTTCTTCCCCCAGAGAAGAGGCGTTCGGCAGGGTTGCAATCTAAGTCCGACTTTATTTAATGTGTATATAAATGAACTGGCTGTTGAGTTAGATAAATGTGCTGCTCCGGGCCTCTCCCTCCTAGATAGAGAGGTGAAGTCTCTGTTTTATGCTGATGACCTTGTTCTACTGTCTCCTACTGAACAAGGACTACAGCTACAGCTGGACGTAGTAGAAAAGTACTGTCAGAACTGGGCCCTGGCAGTAAACATGAAGAAAACCAATGTCATGATCTTTCAAAAACGCCCCAGGTGTCATGAGAACAAACACCAATTTACCATCAATAATCATGTCATTGAACACAGCATGAGTTATACCTACCTTGGTATAACCATAACAGCATCAGGGAGTTTCAACATGGCAGTGAATGCACTAAAAGAAAAAGCTCGAAGAGCTCTATATGCAATTAAGAGAAGATTTTATAATTTCCATATTCCAATAAAAATCTGCATCAAAATATTTGATAGTGTCATCCAGCCCATTGCGCTGTACGGTAGTGAAGTATGGGGTCCACTCAGTCATCAGAGCTTTACCCGTTGGGACAAACATCCAACAGAATCTCTACATGCAGAATTCTGCAGATACATTTTACACGTACACAGAAACACACCAACAAATGCTATAGAGCAGAATTAGGCAGATACCCACTGATAATTAACATTCAGAAGAGAACACTCAACTTTTTTAACCACCTGAAATCCAGCCCCAGAGACACCCTCCACTCCAAAGCCCTCCAAACCCAAGAGCTGAGCCCAGAAAAGAGTCCCCTATGTCAGTTGGTACTGAGGCTAACTGCCCCCTCTCAGGCACACTCTGACCAGCCTCACAACAACACTGCTCTACAAACAGTAATCAGAGTAAAGCAAATGATTGCACAATGTAAAGAAAGCTATCTGGACCATTGGGAAGAAACAACTAAAAGCCAAAGTAGATTGGAATGTTATCTTGCCCTTAAAAGAGATTATGAATGAGCAGAATATCTCTCTACTGTCAGAGATAGAAAGCAGAGACAGATCCAAACCAAGTACAGGCTCAGTGACCACAAACCGCCAATTCAAACAGGAAGACACAAAACATCATGGCAACCAAAAGAAAACAGAAAATGTGGTCACTGTTCGACAGGTGAGGTTGAGACAGATGCACTTTCTCCTACAATGTACAAAATTAAATGATACGAGAAAAATGTATTTGAACAAGTTTGATACCAGATTTCAAAAAGCTGAACGACCTCTCCAAATTAAAAATACTCCTCGGAGAAGGACATGCCCAGTATGTATTAACATGCCACAACCTGAGGGACAGTGAGTGATCGAGGCACACACACACACACAGACACACAGACACACACACACACACACACACACACACACACACACACACACACACACACACACACACACACACACACACACACACACACACACACTATATATAACTAATATAATGTTCATCATGTATATATCTTTCATATTGTGTATTGTCTGAATATTCGACTTACTGTATTGTATTTTGATGCTTAGCTTAGGCAATATTGTTTTTTTTTAAAAACTTTCATGCCAATAAAGCCCATTTTGAATTTGAATTTAAATTTGAATTGAACCAATAATTCTATATGGCAGTGAAATCCGGGGACCAAAACTAAATAATGAATTTGACAAATGGGACAAAACAATCATAGAATCTCTCCACAGCGGGTTCTGTAAGAGCATCCTGCAGGTGCAGAGAAAAACACCAAATAATCTGTGCAGAGCAGAGCTCGGCCAATACCCCCTCCTACTAAAAATACAGAAAAGATCAATTCAATTTTACAATCACTTAAAATCAGTTAACCCCCAGACATACCATCACAAAGCCCTAACATACCAGGAGCTGAAACCAGAGAAGAGTCCCCTCAGCCAGCTGGTCCTGAGGCTCTCTGCAGTAACATGTCCCCAACAGCCTCAGGACAGCAACACCAACTCAATCAGACCAAACCAAATTATCAACAAGCAAAAAGAAAAATATATTGAATACTGGAAAGAAACGACCAAAACACAAAGTAAATTACAATGTTATCTGACCCTAAAAAGAAAAGAAAGAAAAGGGTCGCCAAAGACAGAACTGGCTACCAGAAGAGGAGAGACTCTGCTCCCAGTGTGACAGAGGACAGGCAGAGACAGAGTGGCACTTTCTAACCTCATGCACTAAATTCAAAACTTTTAGAGAAAAACAATTCGCAAACATTTCCCAAATATACCCCGAATTTGAATTATTATCAGACACACAGAAACTCCCCTATTTACTGGGAGAAATGCCCAAAAGTCAAATAATTACAGCAAAATATGTCTCCTCATGCCACGAACTGAGGACAACCAGTTTACAGTTTTATCCATCTATTTAATTTTTATTTTAATATATTTTAATCTTTAAAACACACACACGCTTTCTATTTTATTTATTTATTTTAATTTTTAATATATTATTTTCATCTTCTAACTTTCTTTCATTCTTTCATTTTACTTATCTATGATAGTAGAATTAAAAACTATAGTTCGACAAAAAGAAGTTGTGTTTGCAGAGTTGCTGAACAGGGTTAGAATACATTCAAAGGGTGTGCCGATGTTAGAGGGCGATATAAATATATTAAAACATTGCCAAACTGGTGAAGTCTGCTCAACTTTACATATTTTTGCTACAAATAAACAGGTAAATGAGCACAATATGCAGCATCTATTTAACACATGTCCTGTGTCATGTTACTGAAGAATATAGATGTCGATGATGGTTTGGTTAACACTGGTAAGTTTCCTCGCATGGTCTTTGTTAAATTTGATGACCCTGAAGTTGGCGCACAGAGGAGGAAACGCTGTGCAAATACTGAAGTGGGTGACATGGGTACAAGGTCTTACTGTGGACAAAGCTGTTGTGTCCCTTAGAATATTTGCACCTGGGCAGGTGTACGTGGCTTTAAGTCGGGTTAGGACTTTGTCAGGTTTGGTTGTTAAAGGATTTTGAGCAGAAAGCTATACATTGTAAGGATAGTATTAAGGATGCAATTGAAAACATGCCTCCCCTTCTTGGTCAAAAATATGACAAGGCACAAACTCAGTACACAAACCTTTAATGTGTTTATCATGAATGTCCAAAATTTAAGTCATCATGTATCCGATTTGGGATTGTGTACACAGCATTTGCAGCTTAACTGTATTGCTGTTACAGAAACGTGGCTGCCTGCAGGTTCCTCTGTTGAAGCTGTAAAGATAGATGGTTATACTTTCCATAATCATCCCAGAAGTTTATCTTACAGTAGCAGCTGTAACAGCATGGTGGCGTTGGCATGTACAGACTATGGACACTTTAGGCTTTGAACAGGATTAGGGGTTTAGGGTTTTGTAGTTGTGTAATATAAAAACAATATAATATTTTCCTCTGTATTTATATGTGTTTTAATGTAATATAAAAACAAATAATATATATTTTTCCTCTGTACAAACATAATATAAAAATGTCCTTTATTTATATAATGTATTTTATGTAATATAAGAACTGATAATATACATTTTTCCTATGAATATATTGTATGTACTGTATATCTGTGTGTGTGTGTGTGTGTGTGTGTGTGTGTGTGTGTGTGTGTGTGTGTAGGTTTCTGTTTCCTGCATTACAATAGCATTTATAAGACTTCTCAAACATTTTTACAAAAAAATATTGCAAACAGAACTAAATAGTTATCCACATTTAAAAATAAAGAAATGTACAATTATGACATTATTTCAAATTCAATTCAATTTTATTTGTATAGCGTCAATTTATAACAGAAGTTTTCTCAGGACACTTTTCAAACTGAACTCCTGATAACATTATTTACAGAGACCCAGAAATCCTATTGATAATGCAGGTTTTGCTTCACCTTCCATGTAGTGTCAAAAAGCAAAAGGCCCCGGTAATGGTACTCCTGGTTTACTGGGATGGGGTTCGATTCCCTGCGGTGCCCTGCTAATTGTTTTGACATCTTCATGAAAGCAAATTGTTTTCTAAGAACTGTCACAAATAACTTGTTTCAAATCAATAGTTCTCTGCTGTTTACATCCACTGTCTCCACAATCAATGTGTTTTTAAAAAATCAACCGTGAAACTTTCCGTTCACTTTGTCTGTGTTCTGTTCTTTGGTTCAGATAGTGTTAAAGAACTACATATAAAGCTAACAGCTATGACTCATTTTGATAACACTGGTTTCTTTACCTGTATTTCAGGCCGCCAAATATGCGGTCGAATGGGCAGAAAAGAATTTTTATATTAATTTATATATCGTCTTGAATTGAGATATTAATTGAAATATACACATTCTTCAAAGTAGTTTTAAAGTAAATTAAACTCACCTCTCACATTATAACCTTCCCCTCCTCCTGGTCAAAGAACATTGTATGTTGTAGTAAAGTATTTCTTACTTTATACATTATTTGTGCTGTTAAATTCTTCTAGATCCACAAACTTCAAAGTATTTGACTTTATATTTGAGGTATTTGAAACAGTGTTAGTGTGTTTTTGAAAACCTTCATTATTAACTAACCTTATGGCCCTTTTCTGCAGTATACACTGGAATTAAGCTCCAACCCGAGGATGTCCGCATCACCAATTACTTAATAAAATGTCTCCCAAGAAAGACGCAGGCAAAAATATCAAGTATTAAAAAATAGGATTTTATATAAAACAGCCAAACTTGATAAAATATTAAAACACCAGAAACAAAAAAGAACAGAAATCCATCTTCTTCCAATCCACTTTCACAGAGAAATTAAGTTTATAAAGAAAATGTTAACAGTCATTTACTCTTATAAACTTCCACCTCTTGTGCACTGCTGAGGTGCCCTTAAGCAAGGCACCTAACTGCTCCTAATGTATATAGTAATGTATAAAGTAATGTATATAGTAATGTATATAGGATGGGTCAAATGCAGAGGACAAATTTTGTGTAAACAATAAAGACTGATATTTGTATAATTGTTCAAATGTGCAGCTACGGTGATGAAAACAGGGAATTTCTTCAGCTCTGATGAGTTTTTGAAGCCGTTTACATTTTACAAAGCGAACAGAGTCACAACAACATACAGAGCAGTTTAAGTTTCAGCCATTAAAATATAAATTAAAGCATTTTAAAATGTAATAAACATTTTAAAACAAACATCAAACTCTCCTGAACAGCAGCTCCGACCAGGATGCGGGTCGACTCCCAACGCCGTCTTCATGACGACTTGAACTTTTCTGGGAGCGGTCTTGTTATTTCTGAATGGGAGAAAAAGAAAACAACATAAAATACGGCGAATATTAGAAAAAAAGCCACTTGAGCTTCAGAAAGTTCCTCCTAATGAATGTTTTTAAGCTGTTTACTCTGTTGGAGAAGTGAATTATCTTGACAACCATCTAACATATTTCCACAAACTCGAGCATCGAGTTGTTAAACGTACCATCAGGATCAAAGCCCAGTGAAGTGAGACGATTCACGTACGTGGTCGTAATGGCTTCTTTCAACAGGTCACCTGACGAGAAGGAAGTTTCAGTGAGTGAAAACTTTAAAGATAAAATAAATAAATCATCTTCAGAAACATATTTTAATGATAAATTAATAAAATGATACATTTAGTTTGAGGTGTCGGGGATTAAAGGGAGGTTGGATTCACCTGAGAGATGTAGGTTCTTGGTGGTTCTGGCTTTGAGTGACGGTTTGTGGATTCTGCTGTAACCGGACGAGTGCGAGGGTCCGGCCTCGTGACTCGTGAAGTCCACCTCCACCTGGCGATGGCGCCGGGACTTGGGCGCCTGACAGACGCATTCATACATATATGTATTGATGATTTGCAAAGAATACATTTAACACAATCCACCTTTTTAAAGAAGAATGAAGGATCCTCAGAATTAAATGTTATATTTGTTATATTTTTAAAGTAATATATAATCTAGAACATGAAGCACAAACCTCTGTTGCCTCTCCGTACGCCTTTGATTTGATGGAGGCGAGGAGCAGCGCTCTCTGGGAGGACTGAGGACACAAAAACCGGCAGTCAGTCAACAGCGCCACCGTCTGGACAAACTTATTATTACAACCTTAGAAAGCTGAAGGACTTCCTGTAATTCACTTCAGTTTGAGTGCTTTAATATCCTGCAGGAGACTCGAGTCGCACTCAGGTAGTGTAACTGGTCTTCAAACGGAGGTCGGGGGACTAAAATGGGTCCTTGAGTGTGTTTTAAAGAGAATATTTTAACTTTTATCATATTGTTTGGTAGTTGGAACAAAAAATGACTCAGAGACGATTCCTTCAGGCAAAATCCCCTCAAATGAAGTTGTAACTCACCTCCTGCTGAGACGATGTTCCCTCACCGCTGTCTTTATCTTCACCAGCGGCATCCTGACAGGAAAGGACACATCATCTCATCACATGGACCAAAGACCCTCAGTAACATTCAATTAACCAAATCAAACTACACTGTAGTTTATCAACTGTAGTCTCACCTTCCTTTGCTGCCACTTGTAGAAATCCACCACAGTGGTGCGGAGCTGAGGGACAAAGTCTTTACGGATCAGGTTGACGGACGAAGCCTCCTGTTCTGCCGTCGAGAACACGGACGTCTTCATTTTGTCGTAGAGCTGATTAATGTTGGACAGTTCCTGCAAGGAGACAGAGAGCACAACTTAACACTTTATAAAGAATTAATCTACTCTTATAGAGCCTTTAAACCTGATTAAACCAGTTTAAACCTGATTAAACCTGATTAAACCTGTTTAAACCTGTTTAAAACTGTTTAAACCTGATTAAACCTGATAAACCTGATTAAAACTGTTTAAAACTGTTTAAACCTGATTAAAACTGTTTAAACCTGATAAACCTGATTAAAACTGATTAAACCTGATTAAAACTGTTTAAACCTGATTAAACCTGTTTAAACCTGATTAAAACTGATTAAACCTGATTAAAACTGATTAAACCTGATTAAAACTGTTTAAACCTGTTTAAACCTTATTAAAACTGATTAAAACTGTTTAAACCTGATTAAAACTGTTTAAAACTGTTTAAAACTGTTTAAACCTGATTAAACCTGATTAAAACTGATTAAACCTGATTAAAACTGTTTAAACCTGATTAAACCTGATTAAACCTGAGTAAAACTGTTTAAACCTGATTAAACCTGTTTAAACCTGTTTAAACCTGATTAAAACTGTTTAAACCTGATTAAACCTGATTAAAACTGTTTAAAACTGTTTAAACCTGATTAAAACTCTTTAAACCTGATTAAACCTGATTAAAACTCTTTAAACCTGATTAAACCTGATTAAAACTCTTTAAACCTGATTAAACCTGTTTAAACCTGATTAAAACTGGTTAAAACTGTTTAAACCTGATTAAACCTGTTTAAACCTGATTAAAACTGATTAAACCTGATTAAAACTGTTTAAACCTGATTAAAACTGGTTAAAACTGTTTAAACCTGATTAAACCTGATTAAAACTGTTTAAACCTGATTAAAACTGGTTAAAACTGATTAAACCTGATTAAAACTGTTTAAACCTGATTAAACCTGATTAAAACTGTTTAAACCTGATTAAACCTGTTTAAACCTGATTAAAACTGGTTAAAACTGTTTAAACCTGATTAAACCTGTTTAAACCTGATTAAAACTGATTAAACCTGATTAAAACTGTTTAAACCTGATTAAACCTGTTTAAAACTGTTTAAACCTGATTAAACCTGATTAAACCTGTTTAAACCTGATTAAAACTGGTTAAAACTGTTTAAACCTGATTAAAACTGTTTAAACCTGATTAAAACTGATTAAACCTGATTAAAACTGATTAAACCTGATTAAACCTGATTAAACCTGATTAAACCTGATTAAACCTGTTTAAACCTGATTAAACCTGATTAAAACTGATTAAACCTGTTTAAACCTGTTTAAACCTGATTAAAACTGTTTAAACCTGTTTAAACCTGTTTAAACCTGATTAAAACTGATTAAACCTGATTAAAACTGATTAAACCTGTTTAAACCTGATTAAACCTGATTTAAACTGTTTAAACCTGATTAAACCTGATTAAAACTGTTTAAACCTGATTAAACCTGTTTAAACCTGTTTAAACCTGATTTAAACTGTTTAAAACTGATTAAAACTCTTTAAACCTGATTAAACCTGATTAAGTTCTGCTGTATAGGTCTGTTTAAACAGTCTCTGCTCACATCCAGCAGCTCGATGTTGACCAGCTCCTGCGGACGACACGCTCGCTCCATGAACTCCTCACACAACCGCGACCTCTCCAGCTTCCTCCTCTTGTTGTAGGAGAGCTGGCGGGAGAGGAAGAGGAGGAAGAGACGAAGGAGAAGCACAAAGATGAGCAAGGGGAAAGTGTGAATTTGCAGATGACATTAGCCGGACCTGTTTGTGGTGGGCAGCTCACCAGAGTGGGCATGGCGGTGAAGCAGAACGCTTTGTGTAACATCAGCTGTCGGAGGATGTAAACGGCGTCGACGTGCTGAGCGCTCGCCGCGTCCTTCTCAAACTTCTGCACGTCCTCCCAGTCCTTCAGCGCCAGACGGATCTGCAGCCGGAAACAACGAGAGGAACCGATCACCAACGTCACTTCGAGTCAGACTTTAAGTAAACGTACGATCGTGTGTTTGTGTGTGGGGTTCCTGACCGGCTCTGGCGGCGAGGCGGTCTGACACTGATACAGGCTGTACAGCAGGTAGAGTCCTCCCACTCTGATCTGGAAGCTGAAGGGGGGCAGGAAGAAGCTGCAGGCTGCGTCCAGGATCAGACGACTGAACACTCGCTTCTCGTGCCCCACAGTGCCGCTGCGAAACCACAACACGTCACACACCGTGTTAGATATTAAAGATAAACAACCTGCTTATTATTTACTGTCTCATAATTATGTTCTCAAATATGAGTTATAACTCACACAAATATAACCTAATATCTGCTACTTACATCATAATAAAGCACAATTAGGAGATAATAATATGATTTTAAAAAACTATTTCAGTGAAATATAATATCTCTTAAACGTGTTACAGCACATCATGTGTGTGTGTGTGTGTGTGTGTGTGTGTGTTCTCTGTATCCACTAAACTATTATTATTATTATTATTATATATTTTTTTTTTTTATATTATTATATATTATATATTATTATTTATTATTATTATATATTTCTGATGCCATTACATGAACATAAACATATAATATGTAAATAATATAACGTGTCCTCCATAAAGAACAACTTGTGTGCTTTTATTTATTCTTTAATGGACACATGAAGGTTAATAACAGACATTAATGGACACATGAAGGTTAATAACAGACATTAATGGACACATGAAGGTTAATAACAGACATTAATGGACACATGAAGGTTAATAACAGACATTAATGGACACATGAGGGTTAATAACAGACATTAATGGACACATGAAGGTTAATAACAGACATTAATGGACACATGAAGGTTAACAACAGACATTAATGGACACATGAAGGTTAACAACAGACATTAATGGACACATGAAGGTTAACAACAGACATTAATGGACACATGAAGGTTAATAACAGACATTAATGGACACATGAAGGTTAATAACAGACATTAATGGACACATGAAGGTTAATAACAGACATTAATGGACACATGAAGGTTAACAACAGACATTAATGGACACATGAAGGTTAACAACAGACATTAATGGACACATGAAGGTTAATAACAGACATTAATGGACACATGAAGGTTAACAACAGACATTAATGGACACATGAAGGTTAACAACAGACATTAATGGACACATGAAGGTTAACAACAGACATTAATGGACACATGAAGGTTAATAACAGACATTAATGGACACATGAAGGTAAACAACAGACATTAATGGACACATGAAGGTTAACAACAGACATTAATGGACACATGAGGGTTAACAACAGACATTAATGGACACATGAGGGTTAACAACAGACATTAATGGACACATGAAGGTTAATAACAGACATTAATGGACACATGAAGGTTAATAACAGACATTAATGGACACATGAAGGTGAACAACAGACATTAATGGACACATGAAGGTTAACAACAGACATTAATGGACACATGAAGGTTAATAACAGACATTAATGGACACATGAAGGTTAATAACAGACATTAATGGACACATGAAGGTAAACAACAGACATTAATGGACACATGAAGGTTAACAACAGACATTAATGGACACATGAAGGTTAATAACAGACATTAATGGACACATGAAGGTTAATAACAGACATTAATGGACACATGAAGGTGAACAACAGACATTAATGGACACATGAAGGTTAATAACAGACATTAATGGACACATGAGGGTTAATAACAGACATTAATGGACACATGAAGGTTAATAACAGACATTAATGGACACATGAAGGTTAACAACAGACATTAATGGACACATGAAGGTGAATAACAGACATTAATGGACACATGAAGGTGAACAACAGACATTAATGGACACATGAAGGTTAACAACAGACATTAATGGACACATGAAGGTTAACAACAGACATTAATGGACACATGAGGGTTAATAACAGACATTAATGGACACATGAGGGTTAATAACAGACATTAATGGACACATGAAGGTTAATAACAGACATTAATGGACACATGAAGGTGAATAACAGACATTAATGGACACATGAGGGTTAACAACAGACATTAATGGACACATGAAGGTTAATAACAGACATTAATGGACACATGAAGGTTAATAACAGACATTAATGGACACATGAAGGTTAATAACAGACATTAATGGACACATGAAGGTTAATAACAGACATTAATGGACACATGAAGGTGAATAACAGACATTAATGGACACATGAAGGTTAATAACAGACATTAATGGACACTAAGGTTAATAACACATAATGGACACATGAAGGTGAATAACAGACATTAATGGACACATGAAGGTTAATAACAGACATTAATGGACACATGAGGGTTAATAACAGACATTAATGGACACATGAAGGTTAATAACAGACATTAATGGACACATGAGGGTTAATAACAGACATTAATGGACACATGAAGGTTAATAACAGACATTAATGGACACATGAAGGTTAATAACAGACATTAATGGACACATGAAGGTTAACAACAGACATTAATGGACACATGAAGGTTAACAACAGACATTAATGGACACATGAAGGTTAATAACAGACATTAATGGACACATGAAGGTTAATAACAGACATTAATGGACACATGAAGGTTAATAACAGACATTAATGGACACATGAAGGTTAACAACAGACATTAATGGACACATGAAGGTTAACAACAGACATTAATGGACACATGAAGGTTAATAACAGACATTAATGGACACATGAAGGTTAACAACAGACATTAATGGACACATGAAGGTTAACAACAGACATTAATGGACACATGAAGGTTAACAACAGACATTAATGGACAAGAGGTAAAAACATTAATGGACACATGAAGGTTAATAACAGACATTAATGGACACATGAAGGTTAAGGAACAACAGACATTAATGGACACATGAAGGTTAACAACAGACATTAATGGACACATGAAGGTTAACAACAGACATTAATGGACACATGAGGGTTAACAACAGACATTAATGGACACATGAAGGTTAATAACAGACATTAATGGACACATGAAGGTTAATAACAGACATTAATGGACACATGAAGGTTAATAACAGACATTAATGGACACATGAAGGTTAACAACAGACATTAATGGACACATGAAGGTTAATAACAGACATTAATGGACACATGAAGGTTAATAACAGACATTAATGGACACATGAAGGTTAATAACAGACATTAATGGACACATGAAGGTAAACAACAGACATTAATGGACACATGAAGGTTAACAACAGACATTAATGGACACATGAAGGTTAATAACAGACATTAATGGACACATGAAGGTTAATAACAGACATTAATGGACACATGAAGGTGAACAACAGACATTAATGGACACATGAAGGTTAATAACAGACATTAATGGACACATGAAGGTTAATAACAGACATTAATGGACACATGAGGGTTAATAACAGACATTAATGGACACATGAAGGTTAATAACAGACATTAATGGACACATGAAGGTTAACAACAGACATTAATGGACACATGAAGGTGAATAACAGACATTAATGGACACATGAAGGGTTAACAACAGACATTAATGGACACATGAAGGTTAATAACAGACATTAATGGACACATGAAGGTTAACAACAGACATTAATGGACACATGAGGGTTAATAACAGACATTAATGGACACATGAGGGTGAATAACAGACATTAATGGACACATGAAGGTTAATAACAGACATTAATGGACACATGAAGGTGAATAACAGACATTAATGGACACATGAGGGTTAACAACAGACATTAATGGACACATGAAGGTTAATAACAGACATTAATGGACACATGAAGGTTAATAACAGACATTAATGGACACATGAAGGTTAATAACAGACATTAATGGACACATGAAGGTGAATAACAGACATTAATGGACACATGAAGGTTAACAACAGACATTAATGGACACATGAAGGTTAATAACAGACATTAATGGACACATGAAGGTTAATAACAGACATTAATGGACACATGAAGGTTAACAACAGACATTAATGGACACATGAAGGTTAATAACAGACATTAATGGACACATGAAGGTTAATAACAGACATTAATGGACACATGAAGGTTAACAACAGACATTAATGGACACATGAAGGTTAACAACAGACATTAATGGACACATGAAGGTTAATAACAGACATTAATGGACACATGAGGGTTAACAACAGACATTAATGGACACATGAGGGTTAACAACAACAGACATTAATGGACACATGAAGGTTAATAACAGACATTAATGGACACATGAAGGTTAACAACAGACATTAATGGACACATGAAGGTGAATAACAGACATTAATGGACACATGAAGGTGAACAACAGACATTAATGGACACATGAAGGTTAATAACAGACATTAATGGACACATGAAGGTTAACAACAGACATTAATGGACACATGAGGGTTAATAACAGACATTAATGGACACATGAGGGTGAATAACAGACATTAATGGACACATGAAGGTTAATAACAGACATTAATGGACACATGAAGGTGAATAACAGACATTAATGGACACATGAGGGTTAACAACAGACATTAATGGACACATGAAGGTTAATAACAGACATTAATGGACACATGAAGGTTAATAACAGACATTAATGGACACATGAAGGTTAATAACAGACATTAATGGACACATGAAGGTGAATAACAGACATTAATGGACACATGAAGGTTAACAACAGACATTAATGGACACATGAAGGTTAATAACAGACATTAATGGACACATGAAGGTTAATAACAGACATTAATGGACACATGAAGGTTAACAACAGACATTAATGGACACATGAAGGTTAATAACAGACATTAATGGACACATGAAGGTTAATAACAGACATTAATGGACACATGAAGGTTAACAACAGACATTAATGGACACATGAAGGTTAACAACAGACATTAATGGACACATGAAGGTTAATAACAGACATTAATGGACACATGAGGGTTAATAACAGACATTAATGGACACATGAGGGTTAACAACAGACATTAATGGACACATGAAGGTTAATAACAGACATTAATGGACACATGAAGGTTAATAACAGACATTAAAGGACACATGAAGGTTAATAACAGACATTAATGGACACATGAAGGTTAATAACAGACATTAATGGATACATGAAGGTTAACAACAGACATTAATGGACACATGAGGGTTAATAACAGACATTAATGGACACATGAAGGTTAATAACAGACATTAATGGACACATGAGGGTTAACAACAGACATTAATGACTCTGGTGTTGACGGTAACTCACTAGAAGATGTGGCAGAACTTCATTTGGGTCCATATGTTGCAGAACACCTCGAACCGGACCGACCCGGTTCTCTGGAAGCGGCTCAGCAGCTCCTCACAGTCGGAACTTATTAATGTCTCCTGTTTCTCTTGTTTCCGACCGGAATCCATCTCAACTCAACCTCACGGATGTTTACTGTGTTTACTGCGAACAAAATAAACTCATCAGAGTTACACTAGTAAACAAAGAGACGGCGGCTGTCGACGCTTTAATGCGTCATCAGAACGCGGCGGCGACGTCGTCTTCTTCTTCTTCTTCTTCTTCTGTGAGGATTTACGGCAGTTTGACAGGAAGTCGTCACCACACAAAATAATAAGTGAAAAATAAAAGAATATAATATAATATAATATAATATAAAATAATATAATATAATATAATATAAAATAATATAATATAAAATAATATAATATAATATAATATAATATAAAATAATATAAAATAAAATAATATAATATAAAATAATATAATATAATATAATATAAAATAATATAATATAATATAATATAATATAATATAAAATAATATAATATAATATAAAATAAAATAATATAAAATAATATAATATAATATAAAATAATATAATATAATATAATATAAAATAATATAATATAATATAATATAATATAATATAATATAAAATAATATAAAATAATATAATATAATATAATATAATATAATATAATATAAAATAATATAATATAATATAATATAATATAATATAAAATAATATAAAATAATATAATATAATATAATATAAAATAAAATAAAATAAAATAATATAAAATAATATAATATAATATAAAATAAAATAAAATAATATAAAATAATATCATATAAAATAATATAATATGATATAATATAAAATTATATAATATAATATAAATAATGTAAAATGATATAATAAATGTAAAATAATAATATACCATAATATAATTAATGTAAAAAATACAATAAATTCAGACATAAGTGCTCAAAGTTTTCTTGCTGGAGCATTTTTTACTGTATTTAATATCGTGAACTTATTTTTAAGTGAGGTGGAATTAATCTGGAGAATCGACACATTCGTGTATGAAACATTTTGTTCTAATTATAATTTTATTAACAAGAAATTCAGTTTGTTTATTTTTCAGCTCCAAGTTGAATAAACTGATAGGAAACAAAACCTGAAACCGGTTCTCTGTTGTTTCTACATTTGTGTTGCACAGTTATTAAAATTAAATTTAAATCTTGTTCTTATGAATTATTTAAGAATATCCTTCCTTTAAATCTCATTAAACCAGGGTTCATTGTAATTACCAAATATTACCTCAGAAATATATCACTGCACATTTTCTCTAAGAAATCCACAGAGCCAATATTAATATGTTGTGTGAAGATTCATTAGTTAGAAGCTTTATATCTTTATATTCCTCTTGACTGGAGCAGAGTAAAATAAAACGTGTGAAACTGTTAAACGACGTTTGAATCATGTGACGTTGTGTGTTTGTGTGTGTGTGTGTGTTTGTGTGTGTGTGTGTGTGTGTGTGTGTTTGTGTGTGTGTGTGTGTGTGTGTGTTTGTGTGTGTGTGTGTGTGTGTTGTGTGTGTGTGTTTGTGTGTGTTTGTGTGTGTGTGTGTGTGTGTGTGTTAGTGTGTGTGTGTGTTTGTGTGTGTTAGTGTGTGTGTTTGTGTGTGTGTGTGTGTGTGTGTGTGTGTTTGTGTGTGTGTGTGTGTGTGTGTGTGTGTGTGTGTGTTAGTGTGTGTGTGTGTTTGTGTGTGTTAGTGTGTGTGTGTGTGTGTGTGTTGTGTGTGTGTGTGTGTGTGTGTGTGTGTGTGTGTGTGTGTGTGTGTGTGTGTGTGTTTGTGTGTTTGTGTGTGTGTGTGTGTGTTTGTGTGTGTGTGTGTGTGTGTGTGTGTGTGTGTGTGTGTTAGTGTGTGTGTGTGTTAGTGTGTGTGTGTGTGTGTGTGTTCTCTGTATCCACTAATTTTTTTTTTTTTTTATTATTATTATTATTATTATTATTATTATTATTATTTATAAAACGTGTAAAACTGTTAAACGACGTTTGAATCATGTGACGTTTTGTTTATCGAGTTGCACCTGAACGCACCACCCGGATGTGCGTGCCTTACGTGGAGCGGAAGTAAACAACCTGGGCTGACGTGGAGCAGCAGACTTCCAGCAGCAGCCGAACCGACCGGACCGACCGGACCCGACCGGACCTCTCTCCCGGGCTTAAAGCAACCTCCAACCTCTTTATTTTATATGTGGAGTGCGGTCGTCGTGTGAACTCTCCAACGGACAACCAACGGACAACCAACGGACAACCAACGGCCAACCAACGGCTCTCGGGTAACCGTTCGCTCTCGGAGTTAAGATGGCGGCAGCGGAGGAGGCCAGCAGACCGTTCGCCGGGCTCTCGGATGTCTCCATATCGGAGGACATCCCGGTGGAGGGGGACATCTCCGTGCCCGTCGCCTCCTCCAGGCGGGACGAGGAGTTCTCCACGCTGGACGAGCCGGTGAAGGAGACCATCCTGCGGGATCTGCGGGCGGTCGGGAACAAGTTCATCCACGTCCTGTACCCGAAACGCAGCTCGGCTCTGCTGCGGGACTGGGACCTGTGGGGCCCGCTGCTGCTGTGCGTGACTCTGGCTCTGCTGCTGCAGGGCGGCGCGGCGGACAGCGACGACCAGGGAGGACCGCAGTTCGCTGAGGTACCGTATTTACTCAGTGTTAGAGACCAGAGAGAGAGAGACTGGGTCCATGTTCTGAGATATTAATCAATATTCTGAGATATTAATCAATATTCTGAGGTATTAATCATTATTCTGAGATATTAATCAATATTCTGAGATATTTAATCATTATTCTGAGATATTAATCAATATTCTGAGATATTAAATCAATATTCTGAGATATTCTGAGATATTATGTCATTATTCTGAGATATTGAGTCAATATTATGAGATATTGAGTCAATATTCTGAGATATTTAGTCAATATTATGAGATATTAAGTCAATATTATGAGATATTAAGTCAATATTCTGAGATATTGAGTCAATATTATGAGATATTAAGTCAATATTATGAGATATTGAGTCAATATTATGAGATATTGAGTCAATATTCTGAGTTTTAATCAATATTCTGAGATATTAAGTCAATATTTTGAGATATTATTAATAAGTCATTATTTAGAGATAATAAGTCATTATTCTGAGATATGAATCATTATTCTGAGATAATAAGTCATTATTCTGAGATATTGAGTCAATATTCTGAGATATTAAGTCAATATTTTGAGATATTAATCATTATTTAGAGATAATAAGTCATTATTCTGAGATATGAATCATTATTCTGAGATAATAAGTCATTATTCTGAGATATTGAGTCAATATTCTGAGATATTAAGTCAATATTCTGAGATATTAATCATTATTTAGAGATAATAAGTCATTATTCTGAGATATTAATCATTATTTAGAGATAATAAGTCATTATTCTGAGATATTAATCATTATTTTGAGATATTAATCATTATTTAGAGAATGTTTTTCATTATAATGACTGACAGTTATCTGTTTTCTCCGGTCATATTGGCAGAAAAGGGCTTCCATAGAGAATACTGCTATAAAAAGGTCAACTCAGACTTCACAAACAAACCATCTGAATTGTTGGCAGTTATTGATTTTCTATCAGTTTACTCTCATCCTGTGGTCTTATAGAGGACATATGTATGCTAATAACAAAGGTTGCTTATATTTATAACATAAAGAAATAAATCTCCCCACTAACGCGTTGGACTTTCTCGTCCAGGTCTTCGTCATCATCTGGTTCGGCTCCATCATCATCACCCTCAACTCCAAGCTGCTGGGTGGCACCATCTCCTTCTTCCAGAGCCTGTGCGTGCTGGGATACTGCATCATGCCTCTGACGGCGGCCATGGCCGTGTGCCGGATCGTCCTGATCGGCGGCTCGGGGACGGTCAGCTTCGCCGTGCGGCTGGTGGTGGTGACGGCGTCCTTCGGCTGGTCCACCTTCGCCTCCACGGCCTTCCTCGCCGACAGCCAGCCGCCCAACCGCAAGGCGCTGGTGGTGTACCCGGTGTTCCTCTTCTACTTCGTGATCGGGTGGATGATCCTGACGTTCTCGCCGTCGCAGTAGCGGGGAGGGGAAACGCGAAGGGGAGCGGAGCTGAACTGACAAAGATGAAGGAGGTTTTTGTGGAGTGAAAGAACTCAAACAAACAACCGGTATCTGCCTTTTGAACGAATGACTACTGAACTGACGGCGAGTGTTTCTGGGCCTCTGATACAGAATCAAAGACTCATGAAACATCAAAACACTTTATTCCAAATGGACTCTTTCAGGTGAAGCGGCGGCTCGCGCTCAGATGAGGCCGGTTGACGGTTGTTGTTCCCACTTTGTCTCCCGTGTGTT
Source organism: Dicentrarchus labrax (assembly GCF_905237075.1). NCBI lineage: Eukaryota > Metazoa > Chordata > Actinopteri > Moronidae > Dicentrarchus > Dicentrarchus labrax. The sequence goes on from NW_026136703.1 coordinate 25,128,630, forward strand.
TACGATCTGTGTAAATAAAGTCCATAGGCCTGTATATAGAAATACTCTATGAATGTTTGAACTAGCAGGGCTATGATTGTTTTCTCCTCCTCCTGGTCTCTCTGGGTGTGTTTGAAACCTCGTCCTCGCACTACATTCTCCATTAACAGATTTTATTTTATGCAGGGTGACTGAGAGGATTTAGATTTTGCCTTTTAAGTCGACCCTTCTCAGCGTTTTTCTTTTAGTATTTTGGGGTAATTTTTTGTTTTTATTAGACATGACAGGAAATCAACAGAGAACGTCTCGATTCACGGCCAATGTAAAGCAATCTGACATTTTGGTGAAGATCACTTTCTTTCTGAGGGTCACATGAGAAGAACTGATTGCGGGTCTGTTTGTAGGCTATCTTGGCTCTCCAGCGGCTCTAAAACAGCGTCATATTTGAGGTGTTTAATCTGTGAAACTGATAATTCTTACATTTTCTTCTGAAAGGTGCGAGGAAACAGACTTCCTGTTCAGGCTGATTGTTCATCTTTTACTAACCCCCCCTGACGACCTTTGACCCCCTGCTCTATAACCCTGTCCTCGATGTTCTCCCAAATCACCAGGGGCCACTTTTTGTTGATTTCTTTTAATTTATATGTACCCATTTTCATCAGCAAATGAAAAAGATTAAAATATATTTGATCGGCTGTGATTGTTTGTATTGAGATCAACTCTGTTTTTAATGTTTTATGATTCGCTGCTTTACTTTTATTTCAGTCCACAGTTAACACGTTAACTACACAACTTCACTCGACAGTTATTTATCTGTCACCATCTAAAATGTGGTTTTACTGCAGCGTTAAAGAGACTCACAACACTTTAAGATAATGAGGTCATTTCAAAAAAGCACCCGACCTTCTCCAACACAAGGTTGGACAACAAAATGAACGTTTTCAGTTCCTTCATACTAGAAAAGGTTAAAGAGTGTAAAATCAAGGAATGCAGAACAGAGTGTAAAACATAAAACTGTTCTTTTTTAATCATAAATCTAAAATTATATTGGCTGATTGTGTCGTGTGATATAAATCAAACGTTTCCCATTGGTGCTGATGGACTCGACCAATTTGACATCTGCTCCGCGGTCCACGTATGAAATAACAGAAAATAAACATACAGGTATAGACTCGGGAAATAAATCTGCATTAAAAACAGCTGATGCAGTTTTTCCCCTTCACACTCACCTGCAGCCACACCTGCAGCCACACCCCCTCATCAGCCCAACTGCTTCCACCTGGTCACCACAGTACATATATTATATATAGAGCCTCACTCACCCTCTGCTCACGGCCAGATTGTTCCACTGCTGTGTGTGACTCTCCAGCCTGCGACTTAGGACTGATCCCCGGACCTTTGGCCACTGATCGGACTCCTGTTCGGAGACGTCTGCGGTTTTGCCTGCAACCCCCCTTCAGAGAGGAGTCCGTCATCCCACTACCCCCTGAGTGAGTGTCCGCCTTCCCTGGTCCCTTCCCCCTCTCCATAACTCCCCAAGAAGACTCACAGGCAACCCTTTGCTTTCCCCCCTTCCCTACCTTTAGTCCTCACTCCCTGCCTTTCCCCCCGAAGAAGGACGACCCCCCTTTGTTCACTGTTTAGATTCACCTGTGCTACCAATAAACTCACTGACTTGTTGTTGTGCTGCTACTGGGTTCAAACCTACGTGAACTGAGTGGCTGCAGCCCTTTGGAGCTGCTCTAGAGACGTTGTTGTGTGGCTGTAGAACTTCAGTGATATAACAAGAGGCAAAAGGAAGTTAAAGGTTAATTTTAAAAGTTTTTGTTGTGGAATTTGCCTGAAAGTGTTTTTATATTATAATAATATAATCACATATTTGAGTTAAAAGAGATGTTACAAAGTGCTTCACAAAACTATAAAAGTAGTAAATGCAGTAATTATATAACAACAGTTTGGAGTACGATCAAAGCAAACAACAATATTTGTTACTAAAAAGAAAATATTATCAGGAACAAACATTTTTATGAACACAAACTTTATTTCTTCAGTGTGATAATTGTCAGACTCATATTTTAAAATAAACAGAAGTAAAAAGATCAAATAAATTCAGGATGGGTGAAAAATGGAAATATAGCAAAACATTTTATTTATTTCGGCATTAAACTTATTAAATTTAAAATATATTTATTATGAACAATCAATAATCAATAATACAGTTCTGTTTTTAGATGTTTACAAAACAAACAAACAAACATGGAGCACACATTTAAAATCACTCTCTATTAAACTCATTAATCACTAACATAAAATATAATTTATTTTGTTTATTTGTTGTTTTTTTAATTAATTATAAATCTTTAACGGGTTTTTTTTAATAACAATTGACGTCATCACAGCGCGACGGCTGTAAAACGGATGCGGGCTAGCTCCGCGGTGGTTGCGGTTCTCGGTGCGGGAGAAAACAACACGCGGTGAATGAAGCGAGTGTTTCCCCGCTCCGATGACACACGATGGGACTCCAGCTCGGACTTTTACCCGCCTTCCCGCTCTCCTGCGACGGTGTGGGCGTTAGCTTGTAGCCGTTAGCCGCCGATGGAGCAGCTGCAGCTGCTTCCTCCGGAAGTCTGGGTCTCCGTGTTCGGCTACCTGAGCACGGAGGAGCGGCACACCGTCCGCACCTGCTGCCGGTACCTGAAGAAGCTCATCGACCACCCGTCCCTGTGGCGGGCCGACACCGTGGTGCTGTCCGACCTGCGCCGCTACACCTACGGCTTCTGGGACACGCTGCGGCACCGCAAGCTCACGCGTGTTGCGGTGCGGCACCTGCGGCGCAAAGAGTGGCGGCGCCTCGTGAAGTTCCTGCCGTCGCTCACCGCCGTCGTGTTCGTGGACGGGGGGCGGCTGTACAAGCAGAAGTACCTGGACAACCTGTCGCGGTTCCCCGAGTTGCGGGACCTCGGGGTCCGCAACGCCACGTGGGACGAGCCGATGCTGGGGCGGGGTCTGAGCGAGCAGCTGCGCGAGCGGCTCACTCACCTGAGCGTGTGCAACGTCCGGCTCACCTGCACGGTGGAGTTCATCCACACGGTGGCGCACCTGGTCAACCTGCGGTACCTGCTGTTCCACCAGCAGGGGGAGGGCTACGGGCTGGACACGGTGCGGCCGGTGCCCCGCGGGGTCTTCCACGAGCTGCTGCTCCACCTGAAGAAACTGAAGCACCTGTCCTGGGGGATGAGGGGGGAGCCGCCGGAGCCGCTGCCCGACGACTACCTGAGCCCCCCGGAGCACCCAGGTGAGCCAGAACGATGTGGTTATTGTGTTTGTTCAGTTTTTGTTTCAGTTTTAAACAAAAAAAAAAACAGGTTTTTATTTTGTTTACATTTTTATTTTCCAAACAAAACAACTGGAAAACAGGTTTTTGTTTTTAAAAACAGAAAACTGATCTTTTTTTCAAATTCCTGTTGGTTTATTTTTTATTTATTTTTTGTAACAGAATTTTATGTTTTTATTTGTAAAACTAAAACTGTTTTTTTATTGTTTTCCATTTTTCTTTTCAACCAGAAAAAAACCTGTAAAATTGCCGTTTTTCGTTGGTTATTATTATTATTATTATTATTATTATTATTCACAATTAGTTCGAAATCAGTTTTGCAACACAATTAAAATTTTCTTTGCTTAAAAACTATTAAATTGTGATGATCTGATCGATAACTGATCGATAACACATCAGTTAATGCTTTATTAATCATTTATAGAGGGTTCTTTATTAAAAGTCTGTAAATAAAAAATAACTCTCTCCTCCTCCTCCTCCTCCTCCTCCTGCTCCGTCCTGTAGGAGCGACCCGGTACGGCGGCCCGGCGCTCACCACTCTGGAGCTGGTGGATTACCCAGAAACCATCCTGCCAGAGGACGCACTGAGGAGTATGACCTCGCTCAGGTCTCTGACGGTCCGCTACAGGTACATCAAAGAGGGCATCGAGTGTCGCCTCAAATCCTGGCTGAGTCCTCTCCAACAGCTGGAGACGCTCACCATCATCGGTGAGTCCGGCTGCTGACAGCGGTTCCGTTTGTCCCTCCTGAGCCGGGCTGGGGTCCAGTCGGGGGTCTCATATACAGAATGAGAGATAATTAATGTCAGGCAGTTGGGGGGCAGCTGTCTGCTCGTTAGGACCCATGCAGCCAGAACAGAAGACGACTGGACTTTAACCTAAACCTTAAACCTTCTTTAATAAATCCAGTTATCAAGCATTTCTTCTTCGGATTAAAATTCATTTTAGGGGTCAGAGACCTTCATTAACCACCTCAGATACTTTATGGTTTACTGGTGGATGTAGAAACCAGATTTTTGTTGCACTGAAGTGTGAGAGCAAAGACTTCCAGGCAGTTTAAGGTACGTAGTTGATCATACATACGTAGATATCTCTTCTGTTTCCCAGGTGGTAATTCTCTCGCCACCTACACGACCACCATCCCGTCCAGTGTGACCAGGCTGACGCTGCGTGTGGCCATCACTCTGAAAGACATGGACTCCATCGCCCCTAAAGTCCCGGCGCTCGAGCACCTCGACATCGAGCAGAACCGCTCCAGCGGGAGCCTCTGCAGACGGATCCCGATGCTGTTTCCTCAGCTCCGGACGCTCAGGATACGGTGAGCCGCGCACGAAAACCACTCTTACTGTCTGTGTGTCCTTTTTGGGTGACGGTGTGAGCATGAACGGTTTCTGGTTGTGTAGATAAGAACAGTGTGGGTTAACACAACGGACAAGATTTAAAAAAACACCACTCAGATTAATCACGGTTTTGTCGGATTTGATGTGAATGTGGTTCGGTCTTCCGGGTTTACCGCAGGAAATGGTGAGTCTTATCAAAAGCAACACAAAATACAACTTCTGCTGTTTTAAACTATGTCTGAGGAAGTTCCCTGAATGTTTATAAATGATTTAAATGTGTCATCGCTCCTCCCCTCTCTTTGTCTCTCAGGTTTTTCCGCAGAGAACCGGAGAAAGACCTGCTGAGCCTCCACCGGCTGCGACACCTGGTGCAGCTGGAGCTGCTGGTGGAGCGCTCGTTCATCCTGAGAGACTACCTGAACGGCCACCCCTGGCCCAGCCCCTGCGTGCGGGAGCTGATCAACCAGCTCCGGGAGCTGTCCGAGAACAGGATCACTGTCATCACCACGATGCGCCAGAGAAACCAGCTGAGAGAGTGCGACTGTATGTGGGAGGGGGACTGAGGAGGCGGAGGAGAACTGGGAAAATAGAGTTTATTTCCCCTGAAGAGAGAAGACAGAGTCGGGAACAGAGGCAGGAAACCAAAAACCTGAAGTGGCTGCTGTTGATGATAACAGGTGCCACTGAAGTAAAATATGTAAAGATAAAAGAGGCTACTGACGGTATAAAGTTATGAATCTTAGAAAAGTAGTTAATGGATGAAGATCAGAGCCAACGTTTTGACTCGAGACCCCTATAAAGCACTGAAGTCCACTAGCAGACCCGGATTCCAGGGTCCATAAGAGTTGTGAGTAGAAAAATATGTTTTACCACAAAGAAAATACAGAGCGGCACGAACAACGGTTGTTAATGAAAACATACAGTAGAGCCCGACCGATCGCTTCAGGATCATATCGGTATATTTATGTTATCTAATATATGTTCATTTGGAAATTGGTGTCACTGCAGAGTTTAACCAGCAGGGGGCGCTGTTATTTCCAATACTGTGCAAGCCTCACAGAGTAAGAGAAGAAGAAGCAGCTCTCAGCAATGATCAACTAGAATCAGTTGACAATATATATTTTAAATTATTATAATCAGTCGCTCCAGGATTTCACTGGATTATTTATTTTTTTTGTGATAGTTGCAGCTTTTCAAAAAAAGTTGGAATGTTTTTAGGCATTTTTTGGCAGAAGAAAGTAAAAATTACAAAAAAAATTGTTGCTAGTTAATTTATTTGTATAACTAATAAAAAGGCAACTTGTTCCAGTGAGAATAAAATCGATAGTTTGGTGATTAACGTTTTTTGCTATGATTTGGCCAAAGTTGCACAGAATTCACAATAATAAGTTATTTGCAAACCCCCGGGAAGAACGGCAGCCTTTGAATTTGTATTGTCTCAAAGATCCCACATCGGTCAGGCTCTAAAAATAAAAGCATTGAGAGTTTGTTTGATTGATGCTAGCGAAGCATCGACGGAGGAAGATTTTATTAGTTGGTGAATTAAAGTAGAATTTATGTTAAGAAGAGAAACAGTGGAGGTTTTGACGCTGTTAAAAAAAATGGAGGCAGTTTAAAGTTAACCGGGAAAATATCCATGTCTCTAATATAAGCCTGTCTCTAATATAAGCCTGTCTCAGATTCTCCAGAGCAGAGCAGTCGATTGTATTTTTCTATTTGATAAGTCATTTGAATCATTTCTTTCCCCAGCAAAAATGTATTAATGCACCTTGAGCGTTTTTTTTTTTAATTTTATTTTTGACTTTGTTGAATAGAGACGGGATCGAAATAGATGCATTTTGAGTGGTTTTGTTGTATTTAAAGAATGAAATGTTCTGAGTTTTATTTTATTTATTAATAAACTGCCTAATTTGAGTTTTGTTTCAATTGTTTAAACACAGCTTTCTTTTCAGGGTTCCCACATGTCCTGGAAAACATGGGAAACAGAAATTGATTAAAATATCCTGGAAATAAACTGTAAAATAATCTTTGTGGTTGTCTGCCAGAAGCTGTCATACATTGACTGTTGATCCAGTCTGAAGCCACATTGTTACCATCCACTGTTTAGATCTTGGTGCTTTTTAACTTGAACCGGATGAAGGATTTTAGTCATCGGACGTCTGGATCTTAAGTTATCAGAGAAACAAGCTGAGCTAACGTTAGCAGCAGCTCAGCTCGCAGCCCCTCCGGGACGTCCTTTGTCTGTCCAACAGCGTGGGAGAAGCAGTGATTGTTAAGGTGGAACTGCTTTATTCAGTGTGTTTAAGGTGGAACTGCTTTATTCAGTGTGTTTAGTGGTTTTAATCAGCGGGTCTGTTTGTGTTGGAGAGGAGGAGACCTCTGTGGATCATTGGGCTCCCGGTAGAAACCTCCTGAACCATGAACACTGAAGGAATCCTAACCGGGAGAAGCTACCGAACTAACCCTTTAAAAGAAGAGTGAGATATGGAGAGAGAGAGAGGGAGGGAGCGGTGGTCTCCAGAGCCAGTGACCAACGAAGCTAATGAACAAGAGAAATAAAACTTGATTAGCTGATGTTATGTTCTAAAGCAAGACCTCTGCAGGTCTCCTTTAATTTATTCCTCACGTCAGATCAGATCTTCAAGGTTCTTCTTGAAATGCAAACAGGAATGCACAATGTTAGCTCTCCTCTGGTTCCACTGTTCCTTGAACTTTATGGACACAACCGGCCATAGTTTCACATTAACTGAAATGTGGCTCTATCTGTAAAACCACTCAGCTTGAGTTGTAGAAGTGCCACAGATGTTCAACAAGTGTTCTTGAGTACAGCAATTCTGCATTATTCCCTCCATGTGGATTCGGTGGTACGTCCGACCACAATGTTCAGCTCTCAGAACTCCAGCAGGAGAGTCAGCGGCTCCAGAGAGTTCAGGGCGATCTCTTGTTTCTGTCCGTAAACTCCCTGCTCCACCTTCACGCCTGCCTTCGTGCACTTCACCGAGCCGGACATTAAGTCTCTGCAGGCGGACACCAGGTTGGAGAAGAGCTGGGCGCCCCACCACAGCTCACAACCCCCCTTGTACTGAATCCTTCTCCTGGGTACCGGCTGCCCGAGCAGGGAGTCCTGGGGGATCAGTAAAACGCTCCCGGGAAGGTCGAGAACAGAGACCGAGTGCCCGGTGTCCTTTCGGAAGAGTTTAGTGGTCATCAGACTGCTGGCTGTTGAGGAGAACACAGAGATAAAATGATTTATTGATATTTAACCATTAAGATTCGATGAATCTGTGAAGAACTGAATGAGGAAATGTAGTCAGATAACCAACAATCAGATGTGAATGCGTTCAACTGTCTAGCAGAGAGAACATATGCTGCTATCTCTTAAATGATTAAATGACCGACTTTAAGATATTGTTTAATTTAAAACATTTATTTTATACATTTATACAATTGTCTAGGACGATATTTTATTTTAAGAGCATTTTATGTCACTGATATAATGATAAGTACATCAGAACTGAAACAGGAAAATATTACAAAGTCCAGGTTAAATAACTAACTGATTTCAACCAATGATATCAGGACATTCACCTGTCAATCAATCTTCAACTTTTAGCGACACAGTTGGTGACATTTTAACTGTAAGTGGATAACTATAATATAATTATTGTGAAAGGCCACAATGTGTCTGCATGCATGTATCTGGCTGTAAGATGATCAATTTAAATAACATGTTGTCTTAAGAATATGAACCACAGTGAAACCTGCAGATTTTACCGATCTCATAAGTGACGTCCTCAGTGGCTCCGTGGAAGAAGCACACGTACACGACAATCCCGTCCTGGATCTGAGGACGGAGAGATCAGCTCTGAGTATTAAACGTCTTCTCACTCTTCTGTTTGAGCATGTTAGTGAGCCATATTCTTCTAGTTTGCTACGGCACAACCCACCTCCGCCCACAGAGTGTCGGTCCCGTCCACGGCTGGTCTGGTCTTAACCTTCGCCCTGCTGCACTGCTGGATGACCGTCCGGGCCTGTAGTCTCCTGGGCCTCCGGAGGGAAGCCAGGCTGCTTCATGCACACAAACACAAACCCAGATAATACTCCTACAACTGCTTAAGACACATTAACGAACTGTAAAGGAGGTTAAAAGAGAGCAGGACTTTACCTGTCCACCTCAGGAGGGGGTCTGGCTGTCTGTGCTGGGGCAGAGCCAGAAATAGTGAAGACGGGCCAGGGTTTGGTGCTCGGGGCCACCACAGGCTCCAAGCCACCGCTGGCGCTCCTCTTACCCGAAGAGCCCGCCTCCAGGTCTCTCTTCCTCTTCTCTGGGTGCTGGGCGCTGCCACGGCTCCGGGTTTGCGTCGGTGTTTGGGACGGGGTCTTCTGCTTGCTTGCGGTTTGTGGAGGTTTGGGTTGTGCTGGGGGCTCGGGCGGAGTATGCGGCTCAGTGAGAGGTTTGCTCACGACATAGTGATGTGTTCTGGCGCTGCCCCGAGAGCCGCTGGTCTTGTTCTGGTCCTGAGGTTGCGTCTGCTCCCCTGTCTCAGGTTTCACCGGAACCTGGACGCTGCTTCGGTTCTCAGGCTGAACGTCAGAGCTGTTCTGGACTTCAGACTGCGGCGGCGTCGCTCTCTTGACAGACCAGAGTCTGGTGACAAAGGGGGTGTTAGGAGTCCTTGGCTGGAGGATTATGGGAGTTCTGGGCTGGAAGTTGATGGGAGTTCTCAGATGAAGGAGGATGGGAATTCTGGGCTGAGGGCTGGACGGAGTTACAGGCTGGAGGGACAAAGGGTTCTCCTGGGATTGACATTAGAGACAGAAAGTGAGTCTTTTTAATAACAGTGTGTGAAGTGAACAGGCTCTTATTCAGACGTAGCTTAGCATTGTTAGCAATCCTAAAATCATAATTGGGAATTTCATGAAATCAAACTCGGGGAAATTAGCTGTTTTGTGGTTACCACGGGAACCGTGGGTGTTGCCAAATTAACCAGGCCTGAACGGATTGAAAGTTGAGTTTGATTGTACACTAGTATGACGGCAGTATGTCTTCCAGATACAGATTACAGATCGTGTAAGAGGTTGTGTGTCGGACCACTCTGACCTCTCGATTCGTTGCTGGCTGCTTCTCTTCATCACCAACACTCTCACCACCTTCATCGACATCCCCACCATCATCCTCTTCATCATCACTGCGACCATCGCCATCCTTCCCACTGCCAACAGGTAGACAGAGACCGAGAGAGAATACTGTGTGATTAATTCACTCCCAGACGTGTCCCCTAACGTTAGCCTGGGACAGACTCAGACACACACCTGTCTGAATCCTCGTGGATCTGTGGGGATCTCAGCGCCTCCTCTGATCCTCCTGCTTCTGTCTCGGGTCTTTTCCTCCTCCTGCTGCTGCACAGTGAGCAGCTGTTGATCCACTGCACCACATCAGTCTTCATGGTTTTCCAGAAGTACCTGTGAGAGATCGCGATGAGCAACAGCCTCCTGTGTTCATTATTACCTTAATTTAAAGACAAACTCGACAACCTAGAATTTACCTTTTGGTCTTTATTTCTTTAACTCTTAAAGGTTATTCATTCAGCACCAGGATGGTCAAAATGGATTAATAACAAACACACACATCTGTCTTTAAGCCAGTAAACAGTGCTTCAACTGCTACAGTGATTGGTGCTCCAGCAGTGTTACCCTTCAGGATCAGTAAAGTTTCGAGCTCTCACCTTTCGTTGAGCAGTCGGAGGCACTTGGTGACGTCGAGGTGGTTCAGCTCGTTGTGAAAGTCCACCAGGGCGGCTTCAACCTGCTGTCTGCTCCTCAGAACCGAACGTACCCGATCTCCTCGCACCACGTGGAGCTCGTCGTCTGGGAAACCAGAGAACGAACGAACAACTGATACAAACTGCACAATGAACCCAAATAGTGAACACAATAACTGCGTAAAACAAGCAGTTTGGATGAATTTCGAGCAGATTATTTCCTGTAAACATTCAGAGGTCAGTTTTATACTACTCTTTGTCTGTATTGTGTATTTGTTAACATAAATTCTGTCTAAGCAAACAATTTAATTTACCTTTCTTCACAGAATTAGACGAAACCTTGAGATACAGGCCTGCAGTGTATATATTTTGGGGAGAACATTGCTGAACTAGAAGCCTTTTGGAAGGAAAAATGTGAGACTGTATCTCACCAGCTTTATGTAACATATAACATCACAACATGAAAATCAGTACGTGTGTCTCAGCTGTAGAGAAGAAACCTGCTCTGGTGTCAGAGAGCTCCTGTGGGAACCTACTGACCTGTTACAGTCATTCATTGTAGATTCCGGTTTGTACAAACCTTTGATGGAGAACTGCTTGCAGAACCTCCTGAAGGTGTTCTTCTCTACGTAGCTCAGTCCAGGAGGGTAAGTGCGTTTGCTCAGGTAGAGCTCCACGGCATCGTACTTGGCAAAATAGGCCTGCTCACACAGAAACAGCTCATTAAAACACAAACAAACACACACACTTTTCTCTTCTCTTTGAATCTGTGTCTTCTGTTATTGTTGTTCTTGGGTAATCTCTGATATATATTGATAAGCATTGTCCAGGAAAAGGTTGTTATGACATCAGAATCTGATTGAATTAGCCTCCTGAGGGTCATGGATCATGTTATACTTGAACATACAATAGTCACCCCACCTAGAAACATACCTCCTCCCCTATAGGAGACTGGGCCGGACCTCTGGATGGAGTCTGTGGACGCAAAGAGAGAGACATAAACTAAAGCTTTTAAAACACTAAAGACAGAGCAGGAGTAGTGCTAGCTGCTGTTATTATACCCCTGTTCCTTACCGCTGAGTCGCTGTGGACTAAGAGCGTGGGCACGGCGTCTGGACGGAGGGTGACCTTCTCCCCGCCGCGGTCGAAGCAGTCCTCGGTGAAATGGGTCGAACAAACGGACGACCAGAGGCGAGGATGCCAGTTGGGACGACCGACAGCCTTCAACCAGTGAGCGAGCAGGGCCACGTTGTGAAGGGGAAACCTGGAGGGTGAAGTAGTAAATATACAGATAAAATCATATTAATTAATAATAAACAGCTGTGGTGGTCAAAGGATAGGATCTTATAGAATAAAGGTGGTTAAAATTACTATTACGGTAAAAGGATATTAGTACTGTGCAGTTTTACTCCACATTTTACTGTATAAATACAAGTTTTTACCATCAAAAGAAACAGTTTTGTATATGATGCTATGAAGGTGGTTTTCTGTGCAGTTTACAGTCTGTAATATAAAAAAAACTACTTTATTCTGTATAAATCCCTTTAAAATGTCATATAAATAAAAGGTTTTTCCATGATATATCACAGCGTTTTACTGTTACAGAAACTTATTTAGAGTTTTCTTTCTGTCGTTAGTGTAGTTCGTTATCTAACCGTAGTATCAGCTGTTAACGTGCTCGTACTTATGGAAGGTGAGTCCCAGGCCTCTCTCCACCGGCCCGCAGCAGTTGGTGCAGTTGGAGACGCTGCAGCGGAGCCACTTCCTCTTGGTTCTGCTGAGGCAGGTGACGCAGCTGGTGATCCAGCGGGCCAGGTCCCGGGTCATGCTGGCCCAGTAGTATTGCTTCGAAATCTCCCGCTGGCAGATTCCCTGGCCGAAGTGACCCTGTTTGTCATGGTATTTCTCCAGGATCGAGTTTACCTGGAACAGCGGCGTGGTTGGGAGAACGTTTGCCTTTATTTGATATAAATTCCTTTCTAACGTTTTTTTATGGCTTTCATTATCTCCGTGTTGTATGTACATATTGCGTATTCCTTAACTAATGTGCTCAGTCAAATTACCCCACTGGGTCTAGGAACAGACCCACAGAGAGACGGAGGATACACTAAAAAACTATTAAAATCATGATGATGTGACATTTTTTTGAGGGTCTGTACTAAGCAAAGATGTTTTTTTAAACCTTGAGAACAAGATCTGTAGACCAGGAAACTTCTTCATCACTACAGCACTTCATTATGACTGTTCTGCCACATATTTTAACTTTATTAAATGATTGCAGCTTCTGTGATTTGCACTCGGCAGATTAACTGATAACTGATTAACTGTGCAGCTCCAACCAGCGACCAACAAACCTTAAGGTGCCGTAGCTACAGGATTCATTTGATAACAATAACAACACACTGTAAGTAAATCATGCAAACCTCCTCTCTGCTGCGCGGCACTCTGAGAGGAGGAGAAACTCGCGTGTACATCAGCACTCCATCTGAAACACAAACGTTTATTAAGACCTTTAAATTGAACGTGATCCTGTAATCTGCTTCATTGAGGCTTGAAGGAGGCAGATAAAGTGAGTGATGCTGTTTCCATCACTTTCCACTCACCTATGAGACCGAAGCGCTTGGCCATCCTCTTCAAAGCGCCTCTGCTTTTCTTGCTTTGCATCGGTAAGATCCTGTGGCTCAGATACCTGCACAACATTTCAACACGCGCTCACTTAAACCAAAAATGATGTAACACGTGACGATGAAGCAGTCCGGTTGATCACATGTCTACCTGGCGATCTGGTTGTAAGCCGCGAAGCTCGGCTCGATGACGGTCTTCCTCCTCTTGCACTCCCTCACTGCCTGGACCACCTTGGAGTCTGGATCGGGAGCTGGGAGGCAGTACTGGTGCTCCTGCAGCTCCACGGGGGTTTCAGAGTGATCAAAGGCCGCTCCGGAGGGCTCGGTCGTCTCGGCAGCAGCAGCGGTAGAGAGGAGGTCTTCCAGGGTGTTGGAGTGAAGGAAGTCCTCGTCTGAAGGGACAGGAACCTGAAAACCGAAGAGGATTACCTGATCAGGTGACTCCAGGTTTGTCTAGTAAATGACGATCCCAGGGATACACTGGGAAAACAAAGCCTCTGTGTTCTGCTCTGTGTCACCTCCTCCTCCTGCGCCGTCACAGGGATGATGGTGGGAATGGCATCCGGCGATAGAGTCAGCTGACCCTCCTCGCTCAGCGTGAAACAGGGCGGCTCGAAGTGTCTTGAGCAGAGGCAGGAGTTTGTGCGCAGCGAGCCTTCGTCTCTTTGAGCCACCGCCAGCCACCTTCGCCGTCGCTCCGCCGCCTTCGGAAACCTGCAGGACGGAGGGTTTGTTTTGTCATTATTATGCAGATGATGCTCCGCTTTCATTGAAAAATATAAATGTTTGCATTCCGTGATTTCTGGTCATTTTTAAATTGACTTAAAAAACTGATTTGATTTGATTTGATTTACCATTCATCGCTAACTGTAGGTCCAAGGTTCCCAACTCCCTTTTCTATCATCGAGTAAACTGACTAAATGACCTATTTTAGGGATATTTAACACAATATTCAGAACTGTGCAATCGATTTACTCAGTAACTGCAGGAAGCTTGTGTAAAACAAGTGATTTGGATTCATTTTGAGCAGATTATTTTTATGTTTAGGGAACTTTTAAAACAATTCTTTGTCTGTATTATGTCATTTTTGAAATAATTTTTAACATTTTCTTCTCCCTGACACTCGGCCATTGTTCTATTAGACAATTTACTTTACTTAACATTTACTTTTCTTCACAGAAGTGAACCAAATGCTGACATACAGGCCTACTGTGTATGAGTTTTCTAGCACGCCTTAAAATCAAGAAGGCCTTGCGATGATGATTTCAAGGGGAATTCCCTTTGAAATCAATGAAACGAGGCTGTAGAAACACTACCACTTTTGTCCACAGGGGCCGCCAGCAGCAGCTCAGTGATGTCTGACCTGTGGAAGCTGAGCTCGGGGTTAACGTAGCTGGAGGCGTCGCAGCCGTAGGCCAGGCAGAACTGGACGGGCGGCTCGTGCGGTTCGACGGGACCGCGGCTCTGACAAACAGCACAAGCTTTGATCCAGGTCTTCACCGCCTCCGTCACGCCAACCCAGTAATACATCAACTGGAGGAGGAGTAAGAGGAGGAAGAGGAGGAAGAGAGCATACTCTCTGTCACAGCAGCTTTTCTAACGACGTACAACATCCTTTAATTTGTCTGTTGACCCCTCTGAACTCACCATTATCTCCTTCACCGCCCGGACCCGGCCGGCGTGGTTGTTGTTGTCATGGTAACGGGTCAGGATCTCCCTCATTTCCTCGTCGTTCCTGACGACGCGGAGGAGACGGCCTCGATAACTTCGCCACAGGCAGCCATCTGGAGGACGGAGAGAGGAACTGCAGTCAGTTACAGACAGACGGCTGTTGTTACTCTTCAGAACAGGATATTATATATAATATAATATTTTTATTATATATAAAACTGTTTTATCCAAATAAAAAACATCCATAGGTGATGTTTGAGGATTTCCAAAGGTGTAATTATCTTGATTTTTACCCAAATTTGACACAGTTTACTTGAAATGTTGGCCTAATGCAGGATTTTAATGTTATATATTACAGACCTGGATCACCATATCCATGAAATTCGACCATTTCAGTCACTAAACGGCTCATAAAAGTTGTCAGAAGAAGAACGGTGACAACACAAACTCACTACTCACTTGTAAAGTGGGTGCAAAGTAACAAGAAAACATGATTTAATCTGAACAATAAAGGTCTTATGATGCACTGCAGCGATACCACATTGTCGAGGCTTTAAAAGCTCTGAAATACCTTTATACAGAAAGTGCTTGCTGGCAGCTCTGGTCACTTTCTTTGAACTCTTTGATGCATCTACAGGAAACGTTCCCGCCCGCACAAAGAGCTCCACCTTGTCCATGAAGTCAAAAGAAGGCATCTGTGAGGGAGGAGGTGAAAGAGAGACACCTTTATTAATAATAATAATAATAATCAAGCTGTGAGGATTTGTCAATTTACTGATTAACAGTCTAAAAATGAGCTGGTAGCAATTCTGTTATTCAATTAATTGATTGATATCTATTCATTAAGAATGCTAAGTTTGTCTTTGTTGCAGCTATAATCAAATATTTCCTTACTTGCAACAAATAATCAACTCGTGTTTTGTTAAATATTAAATAATAATGTTAAATTTGTCCTTGTTGTTGCAAATAATTCAACATTTTCCCATTTTCTCTGTTTCATATTGAATATATCTAAACTTTAGACATTAATTTAGCCAAATTAAAACATCATTCTGAACATTTAGACATCTGATCATTATTGATGATCAATAATAAACAAATGCTTAATGGATTAATTATAAAAACTACAACTCGCTATATTAATTAATAAAGAAATAATGTTTCTAACTATCTGTAAAGGACACAGGCACACTTTGACTCTGATGTTATAAAAATATAAATATAATTTCCATACAACACATTTATGAGCTTAAAGCAGCTCCAGTTGTCTCATCTTACGTCCGGTAAACACAAATCCTCGTTACACCGTCGGCAACTTTTAACCCAAACTCAACTTTCCGCGGGTTGTTTTTCACCTCAACTCTTCTCACAGCGAGTTTAGTTGATCTTACTTCGTCTAAATGTGCACATATATCCTCCAAATTTACACATTTCAGGTCAAACTAGAGGCCAAATGCGACGTTTGGTGGTGTGCTCATTTAAGCTAGCTGCAGCAACCGTGTGCGTTCCGGTGTGGGGATTTTCAAAATAAAGGTTTACATTCAGCTTGTGACTTTTAGCTTGTTGAAATAAAGCCTTAAAATAAAATAAATAAATAACATGTTGTGGTTTTTTTTGTCAGTTTTGATACTAGATTTGTACGTATGTTACATTTTATAAATAATATATTAAATAAATCGCTATTTTGTTTTTAATTTTTAAAGTTTTTTCTTGATAACATCTTAATAATTTTGATATCTGAAAGGTTTTATTATTAATAGTAGTTATATAGGCTAATGTAAATATGAACCAAAATGTATTTAAGTTAATAAATAAATCATAACTTTTACTATGATTTTGAACTATTCACCTTTTCAACTAAGAAAAGTCGATATATAACAACAATATCCTGCTTCTCTTCTATCACACAGACAGCTCAGAATTAATGTAAATTAAGTTTATAGGATTAAATTTGGTAAAAAAGGTTAATTTACAACGTATTCCTTAATTTGTGTGCTTTTATTTTGGCCCCTAAATCCTGTCACCGGAAGTGTGATTGCTGTGACTTGACTGCAGCAGTGTGACGCAGGTTGCTGTAACCCGAGTTTACTGAGTGCTGTTCACTTCCGCTTCCGTTAACACCGCTGAGCGCCCCCTGCTGGCCCGGAGGAGAACACCGTGTTTACTCTGCACTACATTAGATTTCTGTTTTTAATGTGTTTTAAAGGTTTGTTTAATCCCTCTTTATGTTTTAAATTCTTCTGTTTGTGTAAAATAAATATTCTGGAGGAAGATTTTGATCTCAAAAGGTTGAATAAATGTTTTATAATCTGGCTTTAATGTGAATTTACACAATATTTCTGGTGTTTCCTTTTGATTTATTTGATTTTTTTAATACTATTTTATTTTAATATGTTGTTTTATTTAATTCCTGCACACACTGTTTTGTATTATGTTTATTATGTTTACGTCTCCGGAACAGATCTCTCTTTATACTGTAAATATTGTGCTGCTTTAACTCTGTTTAACTGTTTTTCTACATTAGTTGTTAGTTAAGAGTTGGATCTCGATTGAACTCTGGTTAAATAAAGTTAAAATAAAATAAAATAAACATCTGTATGGGGGTGAATCTAGCGAAATATTAACATTTATTTTATTTTAAAAATTATAAAAACATTGCAAACATTCACATATATCAATATTTGCCTGGAAAAGCCCCAAAATGAGAGAAATTTCTCCAAATACAAACATCCAAACACTGAATTTAACAGACCATAGACTAAAGGTGTTCATTACTGTTATTTTTTAAATGAACCTAAATTAATTTATTAAATCTGACACCAAACTGGTGTTCATGGTGGTGTGAATCAAAGACAAACTCTAAATCTGTGTCATTCTGTTTCTTTATCACAAACACATAAATCCAAAATATCAACCCAATACGCCTGCAGCCTTCGTTGTCAGACACCTTAACGGCGGTTCAGAACTCCATCAGGTGTGTGTACGGTCCGTTGGTGTCCAGCTTCAGCACCTGTCTGTTCCCGTACGTCCCGTGTTTCACCGTCACCGCGGCCGCCGTCAGTTCCCGCTCACACAGAGAGACGAAGGCGCCGTAGAGCCGCAGTCCGTCCTCTTTGCTGATGTTGTTGTGGTACTGCATGGCCCGGCCTTTGCACTTCCCGCCCAGCGTGGCCTGAGGGACGATCAGCAGGCTGCCGGGGAGCTCCGCCACCGACACCATCTTCCCCGAGTCGGACTCACACAGCCGCAGGTTGAGCAGCGAGGACACTGGAGGAGGAGGAGGAGGAGGGGAGACCATATTCATGTCTAATGTTGAAGGGGATCAAAAGGTTAACAAAAAGGTCACTCACCCATCTTAGGGAGGATGTCGTCTGTGGCTCCTTTAAAGAAGCAGATGTAAATCACCATTCCTCTTTCGATCTGAACACAGAGAGACACAGAGAGAGTTCAGACTGTGGACCAATCAGCAGCCGGTGTCTCCCTAAGTCCCGCCCCCTTCTGGCTCATTTTATGTTCCCTTTTCTTTATAATTATTAACTTTAATCACTTGAGTTCAGCAACAAAGACATGTAAACACGGGATCAGTAGATCAACCTGCGGGTCGAGACCCTCCACTAGGGGTCGCCAAACCTTCACAGGAGGTCGCTACGCCTTCTTGATTTATATATCTTCATTTTCTATTCTGATATATTCTGATAAATCCTGATATATTCTGATATATTCTGATATATTCTGATAAATCCTGATATATTCTGATATATTCTGATATATTCTGATATATTCTGATAAATCCTGATAAATCCTGATATATTCTGATATATTCTGATATATTCTGATATATTCTGATAAATCCTGATAAATCCTGATATATTCTGATATATTCTGATAAATCCTGATATATTCTGATATATTCTGATAAATCCTGACATATTCTGATATATTCTGATATATCCTGATAAATCCTGATATATTCTGATAAATCCTGATAAATTCTGATATATTCTGATATATTCTGATATATTCTGATAAATCCTGATAAATCCTGATATATTCTGATATATTCTGATATATTCTGATAAATCCTGATAAATTCTGATAAATCCTGATATATTCTGATATATTCTGATAAATCCTGATATATCCTGATATATTCTGATATATTCTGATAAATCCTGATCTGAAGTTATTGACATTGTCTCACAGGAAACAGCAGCGTCTTTATTAAAGTGAATCAGTGATGAATCGCCCTCACGCACTTCAACAGGAGCCGAAGATCTCCTCGTTCTCTAGAGTCGAAGATGCCGACACACAAACTTTTTATTTTATTCTTCCATCTTTAATGAATCATCTCACTTCCTCCTAATTTCATTACAAAAACGTCACATTTTGAAGAACAGTTCGCACTCTACTGTTGTTATATGAAGGATTGTTTTCAGTTTACTCAGAGTTACACAGAGGCACCTGGTCTCACCTGGTCTCACCTGGTCTCACCTGTCTCACCTGGTCTCACCTGGACAAACTGAGCCTCTGAGTCCTCCTCCGCCGGTCTCACCTGCAGCGTGGCCCGCAGACACTGCTGCAGCACCGTGCGGGCCACCGTAACAGCGCCTTTCTCCGACATCACAGCTCGGACTTTATCCTCTGGGCCGCTTTAAACTCTACGAACAGGACGGACCGACGGACCGACGGACCGACGGCCACCGGACAGACTCTGCCCCCGGGGACACCGACAGACTGACGTTAACGCGCTTCCGCATTAACGTCAACCGAAGCTGCGCGAAGGAGCTCAAAACTGCGCGTTGTTTGCGCAGTCTTCACCTTCTTTTTCTTTCTTTCTTTCTTTCTTTCTTTCTTTCTTTCTTTCTTTCTGGGGTGGATTTTATTTTTGTGAAGTTAAGGCAACACAAAAATAAAAACAGTTTTTTTTTTTTAATGAATTAATATTTATGTTTTATGTATTTTAAAGTGTAAATATAAAGAAAATGAAAACAAATGATGGATTTAAATGTCAGTTTACAGTTTATTTATTTATTTATTCTTCCTTTTAGTCATCTTATGAATTTGAAACTGAATTTATATTATTAATATTATTATTATTTATTATTTTAATATATATATAATTATATTCTGAGATATAAACTAATTAAAATAAATTACATTATTTTTCCTTCACATTTAAAATGTTACAGAAAAACAACATTAAACACACGCATGCGTACTCGGCGCATGCTTGACGCGCACCAAGCTAGCCGAACAGCTAACCATGGCTCAGCTCACATACAGCAGACTGTCGCATTTACTGAGAATATCCGTGAATAAACCGTCAGCTTTACGAACGGGGACGGAGATAAAACACGGGGCTGCGTGTTGTGTTCAGTCCAAACGCTGCCAGGTAAGATTTACTGCCTGTTTCTGTTAGCATAACACAGCTACAGCTAGCGGACCGCTAGCGTGTTAGCGTCAAGCTAGAGAGAAAGAGAGCGCGAAACCGGAAGTAGTCTAAATAAAAGCGGTAACGGTAAAACAAAAGTTTTAACTGAAGAAAATACAAAAAAGAAAACATAATTAAATGTGAACCCGTTGTGTTTTTATTGGATTATATGTTGTTAGATACACGTCTTATACATGTACTTTCACTTTGATGCGTATTCTTTAAAATAAGTTATATTATTTTGAACTCTACAACCGGAAGTGCTTCGTGTATTCGTGAGAGCTTGATTCATACGCACTGCTGCTCAAAGACTCACTAACCAGCAACTTGCTCTATAAATCTGTTCAATAGGGGGTCAATTAGTTATTATTAGCATGTTTTTGTTATTCCTAACATTTAAATAATCTAGTAGCAGCTCTAGAAGCAGTTATAATGTTTCTGTCTGCAGTGTCTGAATGATTACACAAACAATTTGTAGCACTTTCTAACAATTCACCCTTT
Organism: Dicentrarchus labrax; assembly: GCF_905237075.1. NCBI lineage: Eukaryota > Metazoa > Chordata > Actinopteri > Moronidae > Dicentrarchus > Dicentrarchus labrax. The sequence goes on from NW_026136703.1 coordinate 25,149,271, forward strand.
ATAAAGGGGTTATAAGTTGTAACCAATGGCTTAATTAATGCATAATAAATCATTTAATAATGCTTTAATGTTCAGTTAAAAGCCCATGTTGGTAATAATGAATAAATAAAGGAGTTTGTCACTTTTTAATAAGCTGTCAGTGGTTGGTTAATGGAGTTTGGTTGGAGGAGAAAAAAATACCAACCTGCCAGCCAAAGACAGATCTATAAATAACTAGTAAATGACTGAAATAACCCTTCCTTGCTACAGTTTTAGGCGGCTGTGATTGGCTGCCAACAAACCAGATCATCCGTCTGATTGGACAAAAACAACTCTGACCAAACTTAATGTTAAATGTAGTCGATTTAACGTTGCCCTTTCTCAACAACGCAGTGCTAGTACAAGATATGTGTGTATGTTTCCTGTTATGTTTGGGACGACGGGTAAATTCAGCATGAACGTGATCCATCAGGCAGCATTTGTTTTATTAAAATGAACAATGAACGTTTGGAGATCATATAGTGATAAAAGCCTTTTCTGTTCATTTCAAAATGTCTATTATGGGAACATTTTTAAGTTCTTGGTGACTTATTTCCACTAAACCCACCACAGCGTCTTTTAGTCTTTACTTCGCCTTTCTGAAACCTACAGAAAGCTTCATTTTCACAGCAGAGGAAAGGAGTCTTCCTCACCTTCAGGTTGCGTTCACTGAGCGTCTCTCTTGTGTTCCTGTGTCTCGCAGAGGTCGGTGGACAGCAAGGCGTTACAGGAGCGGCAGAAGCAGATAATGGCGAAAGGTCTTCCCAAGCAGAAGCCCATCGCAGGGGTCAAACAGGTCATCGTCGTGGCTTCGGGGAAAGGTGGCGTGGGAAAGTCCACCACCGCAGGTGCAGCACGAGGTTCCTCATGGAGCCTTCTTAGAGTATCGTTATTCTTACAGCAAACACATCCAGAGATTCAGGAGTCTGTAAGTTTCCAGTCCGTTTAATGTCTGTGTTTCTGTCTCTGCAGTGAATTTGGCTCTCGGATTAATGGCCAACGATTCGGTAAGGAGTCTCTATTACATTCACATCATTTATTTAAAACCAAACAATTGAATTCATTTTTAATTTTAATCCCCAATCAGGTCTTTTCTTTCAGGTAAATGTTTGATCAGACCGCAGCCTGTTCACCTGCTTACGGCCTCAGATAGTTTCTGAATACATTTATTTTATTATTTGTTTTGCAGGGAGAGTGCACAGTTAAAAGCAATTACATCAGAGTTAGCTAACTGCTAATTTGCATCTGTAGACAAAAAACTGACTACAGAACCTAAAACAGGACAATACATAAAAGTCCATCAGTGTGAGACAATAAAGACAATCAGTGAGATAATAATTACAGTAAGGCAAGAGCTTGAAGCTGAATAAAAGAGAGTTATAATCACATTTTCCTGTCTGTAGTGTTTGTAAGAGATCAGTTATTTCATCCACTTTGTTTGTCTCAGTCGAAGTCCGTCGGTCTGTTGGACGCTGACGTCTACGGTCCGTCTATTCCCAAACTCATGAACCTGAAGGGAAACCCGGAGCTCTCTGACAGTACGGCGCGTTGTTCATCTTTCTCTCTATATTGATCAGTGATTATTGGTTTTAAATGTTGTGTTTAACAGTTCTGGGTTGATATTTAGAGTTCAGCTGTTTTATCTTCCAGACAACCTGATGGTCCCACTCACCAACTACGGGATCCCTTGGTGAGTCCTTAAACATCTCTCCTATAAAAATGAACCTGTAGCTCCTGCTCTGACCCCTGACCTCTTCTTAACCCCCCCCCCGCCACCTTTCTCTCAGCATGTCGATGGGCTTCCTGGTGGAGGACGTCGCTCCCATCGTCTGGAGGGGGCTGATGGTGATGTCAGCGATAGAGAAACTGCTCAGACAGGTCAGACCGTCCCTCCACCTGAGGTCAGACAGCAACGTTCAACTGAATCTATACAGATCAACGTGTGTGTGTGTGTGTGTGTGTGTGTGTGTGTGTGTGTGTGTGTGTGTGTGTGTAGGTGGACTGGGGGTCGTTGGATTATCTGGTAGTCGATATGCCTCCTGGGACAGGAGACGTCCAACTGTCAATTACCCAGAACATCCCAATTGCAGGTCAGTCGCGCACACACACACACACACACACACACACACACACACACACACACACGCTCTCATTAATGATATTATTAATAATGATGTATATTAGTACAGGAAAGGAGACTGTGAACATAGAACCTTTCAAAATAAAGTTACAAAGTGCTTTACAGTAAAAAACAAATAATAAAAGTAAATAAAATAATAATTGAAACAAATACCATCAGTTAAGTAAGAGACGTGATAAAAGTGAGTTTTAATTTGAAGGAGTTTCTGTGTTTTGTTGCGCAGGCGCCGTCATTGTATCGACGCCGCAGGACATCGCCCTGCTGGACGCTCGCAGAGGAGCCGAGATGTTCAAGAAAGTCCACGTGCCGGTAATCGCAGCCACGGTTGTAAAAATCCCCGGCGAATGAAATCCGATGAAGGGCGAGAGAGAGAGGGTACAAACGTTTGGTGTCTCTGCAGGTTCTCGGCCTGGTGCAGAACATGAGCGTCTTCCAGTGTCCCAACTGTCGACACCAGACTCACATCTTCGGCTCCGACGGCGCCCGACAGCTCGCAGACACTCTGGGAGTCCGGTTGTTGGGTAGGTGTGAGGAGCAGGAAGTACATCAGCCGCTCCTTTAAAGGGAAGTGACAGACAGTTTGAGCGGAGCGAGGGAGTTGGGTACAGACTGTACTGTCGGAGCAGATCTCTTCATACACTGTCAGACCGGTAGAACCACAGCAGAGAGTATGTTTACTTATTAAAGTTATTTAAATCTGCATGTTAGAATGACACAGCAGCAAAAAGTCTTTAAATAAATCAGAGCTCAGTTATCCTGCTCAGACTGAGACTTTATTTTACACCAACATGGATGTTTCCCTGAGACTTCTGTTCATGTTTTTAATGTTTTTATTAGTTGTTTGTTTTTTAAACATATCTTTATTATTAATTATGCATCAAATCCTATTCAACTCAACTCAGCTTTATTTATAAAGCACCTTTCATACAAACATGCAGCCTTAAGCAAATAAAAACAAAATGAACAACCATGAATTAAACTGTGCAAAGCATCAAAAAAATTTAAAAATAGATAAAAATGTATGTTGATGTGAAAATAAACACCAGGGAGACAAATTATGTAAAAACCAAAGATTAAAACCTAAAGGCTCTAACATTCCTCCAAAGTAAAAGCCTGATTAAAAAGATTGAATTTCCTTTTAATAATACTGATATAGTAATATAATAATACAATAATACACTGATCAGATATCCAGAGGCAGTGAGATCACATGTTACATCAACACCCTCCCGTCCTCTTCCAGTCCCTCCAGAACTGTACACTGCTATACTTGTGAGGGCTCTCATTAATAAAATACAATAAAATAATACAACTTCAGCGTTTAACCACAATGCTTTGGTCTGTGAACTACCTTCCAAAATATATGAGACATTCTAGGTCCTATATAAGAAATGGAGACTGTGTCTGAAACTGTTGGAGTCTCCTGATTACAGTGTGAAGGTTGCGTAGTGTGAACAGAGAGTCTCTCTGACAGTCTCCTGTCTCACAGCCGGTTCACATTCTGCTTGAACTCGCTTGTTTTTGGATCATTTTGATGGATTTCTCCTTTCCTGTCATATTTGATCTTCCTCCAGGTGACGTTCCTCTTCATCTGAACATCAGAGAGACGTCAGACAGAGGACAGCCAGTGGTCGTCTCCTCTCCCGACAGCCCGGAGGTCACCACTCTACTTTATTCTACTTTATTCTTCTTTATTCTTCTTTATTCTACTTTATTCTACTTTATTCTACTTTATTCTTCTTTATTCTTCTTTATTCTACTTTACTCTACTTTATTCTTCTTTATTCTACTTTATTCTACTTTATTCTTTACTCTTCTTTGTTCTTCTTTATTCTACTTTATTCTTCTTTATTCTACTTTATTCTTCTTTATTCATCTTTATTCTACTTTATTCTACTTTATTCTACTTTATTCTTCTTTATTCTACTTTATTCTACTTTATTCTTCTTTATCCTACTTTATTCTACTTTATTCTACTTTATTCTTCTTTATTCTACTTTATTCTTCTTTATCCTTCTTTATTCTTCTTTATTCTACTTTATTCTTTACTCTCTTTATTCTTCTTTATTCTTCTTTATTCTACTTTATTCTACTTTATTCTTCTTTATCCTACTTTATTCTACTTTATTCTTCTTTATTCTACTTTATTCTACTTTATCCTTCTTTATTCTTCTTTATTCTACTTTATTCTTCTTTATCCTTCTTTATTCTACTTTATTCTACTTTATTCTTCTTTATTCTACTTTATCCTTCTTTATTCTACTTTATTCTACTTTATTCTTCTTTTTTCTACTTTATTCTACTTTATCCTTCTTTATTCTTCTTTATTCTACTTTATCCTTCTTTATTCTACTTTATTCTTCTTTTTTCTACTTTATTCTACTTTATCCTTCTTTATTCTTCTTTATTCTACTTTATTCTACTTTATCCTTCTTTATTCTACTTTTTGCTACTTTATTCTACTTTATTCTTTACTCTCCTTTATTCTTCTTTATCCTTCTTTATTCTACTTTATTCTTCTTTGTTCTGTATTCTTCTTTATCCTTCTTTATTCTTCTTTATCCTTCTTTATTCTACTTTATTCTTTACTCTCCTTTATTCTTCTTTATCCTTCTTTATTCTACTTTATTCTTCTTTGTTCTGTATTCTTCTTTATCCTTCTTTATTCTTCTTTATCCTTCTTTATTCTACTTTATTCTTTGTTCTTTACTCTTCTTTATCCTTCTTTATTCTTCTTTATCCTTCTTTATTCTACTTTATTCTTCTTTATTCTACTTTTACTCTTCTTTATCCTTCTTTATTCTTCTTTATCCTTCTTTATTCTACTTTATTCTTCTTTATTCTACTTTTACTCTTCTTTATCCTTCTTTATTCTTCTTCTGTTGCTGATAGCTGTGTTCCTCCCTCTTCCACACCTTTGTCTATATTTCTGCTCGCCTTAACGCCGCTCTGACGTGTATTTTCTACGAGCTTTGTGTTTTATTGTGTGTGTGTGTGTGTTTGCTCTGTAGGCGGAGGCGTACAGGAAGGTGGCGTCTGCTGTGGTCCAGAGATTACAGGAAGTCAACACCTGATTGGCGGCTCCAACAGGAAGTAAACTGGGAACGAACATAAACAAACAAACATGTAAACAAACAGAAATGCACAAACCTGCTGTCGTAACGCACAATGAGTTCAACCCGAAGCACTACGAGCTACAGTAACTGAGTGAACTGTATTAATGCGACAGTGTTACTGAATAATGTGATTATATTTAATTAAACTGTGATAAAGGCTGTTTATGATATTCTGAATATTACAGTGTTTGAATATTTAAAATAACTGCGTATTAGTAACTGGTTAATATTCCAATGCAGTATAAAGAAATGAATTGCTCAGATTGGATCTGTAATAAGATTTCTGGACAGACGTTGGGATTCAAGAATATCTCAAAAATGAATGTCGTCAACTTAATATCTAATTCTCTGTGTAATAATATATAGATGCCTTCACATTTTTAGCTATAAAATGGTTATTAAACTGAAGCTGAAACAGTCACAGCTCTATATAACTGTCACTGTATCATGTATGTCTTTCAGAGGCTGCAGCGAGCTCCGTTTTACAGCTGCAGTGAACATAATGTTCTCATGTGAAACTAACTAACCTAACCTAACGCATCCATCGGTACCAACCATGTCATGCCAGCATGTTGGGTTGGCAAAGGACAAAGTTGACCTCTGACCTCAAGATATCTGAATGAAAATGGGTTCTGTGGGAACTCCCGAGTCTCCACTTTATGCTACTAGAGTCCATAAACACTCCACTCTGCTCAAAGGACGGACAGATAATAAATGAATGTCACCCATTTGTTTGTGTTTATGGATCTGAATTACTGAAATTGAAATGGATTAAAATGATCATTGAATTGATTTATTCTGGATGTTTATTGGTTTATCTTCAAATAAACTTCAGTTGCTGTTTTATTGAAAACGAAAAGTCTCTTTTTTTGTCTTCCATGACACAAAAAATATAAATTATTGTGAATAAAAATAAATATTCACACAGAAATAACATTAATATAGACAGTGCTGGGCAGTAAGGCATCCCCAGTAACCAGTAGAGTAACTAATTACTAATACATCTCAGTAATAATTCAGTTACCCTCCCAAATATAACTAGTTACAACCTTACTGGAAATACTCCATTACTCTGATTTTAACAAACAAAACTGGATTTTAATGGTCGTAAATCTGAAGTTTGAACATCTAATTACTGTTGGTAGGTTAGTAATTAGTAAAGTAATAAAACTTGTGAACAATACAAAACAAATGTGTCAGAATAAATAATAAATCTCTGAAACAGCCGTTTAAAGGTTGTCAGCCTGTGTGTCATAATACATACTAATAAAACCTCAACTATCAGACCTGTCCTGCTCTTCCCTGTCAAAAAACAAACTCATCTGGAGCTCCTGGTGGCTCTAAACACTGGAGGCCTGAGTGTGTGTGTGTGTGTGTGTGTGTGTGTGTGTGTGTGTGTGTGTGTACTTAAACTGACACACTAAATCCAAATAAAGTCTCCAACCTCGCACAGATCATGTTAGCTTTAACCTCAGTCTGTTCTCCAAAGTGTAAATTTAAAGTCGCAGTGTAACAGCAAAAAGAGAGTCGTGATGTTTGATAATGTATTTCTGAGTGAAACTGGAGGTGTGGTTAATACCAGAGGGACAACGGTAGGTTGTGTCTCTCACCAGGGTTGGTAAACCTTTTTTTTATTACATCAATATAAAATAAAACTATAACTTTCACGTCAGATCTCCTGAGTTCATTCAGTCAATCAATCTGCAACTTTAGCAATTAAGTTACCGGTCGTTCAGTTAGCGACAGGGAAGGAAGAGGAGAAGGGAGGAGGACGATGAGAGGTTAAACAGATGAAGAGGAAGAGACAAGAAACTGACGTAGCATCATTTCATCAGTGCTGACCTTTGAGGGAAGTGAGAGTCCGAACAGGAGGAAGCTATCGTAGCGTACACATCCACTTTTATACAGTAGTGATAAAGTAATAAAGTACAAATACTTCTTTACTGTACTTAAGTACTCATTTTCAGCTATCTTTTTTCTTTTACACAAATATCTACACTTTCTACTTCTTACAGGTTTGTAACTTTAGTTTTGATGCATTTGAGGGGAATTATTAGGGCTCTAGCAGTAACACTGTGAGGCTTCATAATAATAAAGCAGCCCCGGCGGCACGTTTCACCCACATGTACGAACATTGGTAGGCACATGTATTATCTCCAGAAGAAACCCAACAGGAAAGTCGGCCTGTAGTTGGGTTTTTTCTTTCTTTCTTTGCACGTGTTGTATTTTAACGAACTCCTCTGAGGGAATTCATCAAACTGACTTCAGATTTGGTTAGTGGATTCTAAAGATCACGGTTATTGCTTATTATTATTACTAATTCCCCATCACTGTGGATATTGTCCTCATCATCATCATCATATCATCTAGTAACGTGAGGCCAACACTTGCTTTTGCTCTGGCAACATTACTCTGGCATTATGTGGAAGCACTGTCAGCCAGGGGGATGTAGCTGGGAATGACTCCCCAGTCTCTGACTCTTCCAGCTCATACTTACCTGACAGGGGAGATACCATAATGAAGAAGGTGGTCACCGGTCTGTAGTCGTTGGAGGTGCTGGGATGCGCCTTCTTCGGTACTGGTACCAGGCAGGATGTCTTCCACAGCACAGGGACCCTCTCCAGACTCAGGCTCAGGTTGGTAAAGCGCTCCAGGTGAGTCAGCAGCCAGGTTGTTACTGTTCACTTAAACCGAATTATATTATATAACATACACATTAAAAATATAATCCCACACAATAACTAATTACCTGTTAGAAAATGGAGTCAGTTTATCCAAATATCACAATATTAAAGTAGAATAACTGGATTCTGTTTACCTCAACACCAAATATGCAAATAACAATTGTAACCTTGGAAACAGAAATGGACACTAAAAATAAAATAATGTAATATAATGTAATATAATGTAATATAATATAATGTAATGTAATATAATATAATATAATCTAATATAATATAATATAATGTAATGTAATATAATATAATGTAATGTAATGTAATATAATATAATGTAATATAATATAATGTAATGTAATATAATATAATATAATATAATATAATATAATATAATCTAATATAATATAATGTAATATAATATAATATAATATAATATAATACTCATCATCATCATTATTAGTTCTTTCTGCTAGTATTGTTGTTGCTGTGCATCTTTGTTTCTGTCTCTCTTTCTCTCTTTACCAACTACAAACTCAGAAGAGTTAACAGGAAATACCAGCTGTTACCTTCAACACACACACACACACACACACACACACACACACACACACACACACACACACACACACACACACACCCTCACACACACACACACACACACACACACACACACACACACACACACACACACACACACACACAGAGAGAGATAAACACTGACTTCCTGTAAACGGAGAGGGGAGGAGCAACATGTGATCCAACAGGAAGGGAACCTGAAAGTGAAAGTGTTCAGATAGTTCAGAGTCAGACTCCATTTTGAGTCGACAGAGCAGGAGGAGGGAAACTGAAGGCTGAGGCAGAGTGAGTGTTAATACACCATTATTATTATTGTACTGCTTTATTATACTGTGTGTGTGTGTGTGTGTGTGTGTGTGTGTGTGTGTGTGAGTGTGAGTGTGTGAGTGTGAGTGTGAGTGTGTGTGTGAGTGTGAGTGTGTGAGTGTGTGTGTGAGTGTGAGTGTGTGTACGACTCGTGAACAATCTTGTTTCCTGGTTCTTGTCCTCTGAGCTCACAGTCTGTGTTACTGTTTAACTCTCAGACTGACTTCAGATCAGAAGATGAGTGTTTGTGTGGAGGAAGAGGAGGACAGAGCAGAGTCTGCAGCGTCCAGCTGTCTGTCTATGAAGAGTGACCGGTCCAAAGATTATCCTCCATTCTTCAGTAATGAACCTGGACCCTCAGACTCAAAGTAAGAGAACTGATACAAACTCATTTATATGACTCATTTTCAGTTCCCTCTGCTCATGCATGCTTTCTGTTGATTTTGTGTTTATATATTAAACTTTCTGCTAAAATGTATTTACTAACTAAACTGTTGTGACACACAAAGAGAAATCACTCGTCCATCTTCCTCTCAGTCTCTGTGACAGCTGTCAGTCACTAGGAAAGCTGTAATCTAATCTAAGAGCACTGATACAAACTTTGAAACCTCCTAATGATCCACAGTAGCAGCAGTTTGTGTATTTAGAGCTTCTTTAAGGACTTTGTCATCAAATCATTTATCAAGGATTCATGTGATGATGATGATGATGATGAAGACAAGACACAAGGAAACATACATTTACATAACGTTGCAAACACAGAGGACAACGGGCCTTTTTCACAGCAGCCATTTTGACATGAAACAGTAGGGTAAACACAGGTGTTACCAATGATACTCCTTCTGTTGCACTGAGCTCAGAGTCAGGGTGCTGCTATTGTGCATGTTGTCTCACTGGAAAGGCTCTGCTGCACTAAATGGAACTCAGCCTTAATCAGTATCATAGGTAACTCCTGAGTTTACCCTACTATTTCATGTCAAAATGGCTGCTGTGACAAACATCCATATTCAAGGCCCTTCAGCATGCGTCTGATCTGGGATTAAGCTCCATATTTAACTTTATGATCGACTGCTGCACAAAAGAGTGCTTCAGTCTAAACTTGTGAAATGGTGGAACCTCGTATCTCCAGTTTGATGGTAACAGCTTGTATTCACTGTTCAGGACGTGGTTGGGGTCAAAGGTTGTTGGACAGCCTTAATATATTATGGAAGGCTGATTCATTGAGTCTCTACAGAGGTTGTACGACAATCTGTGAGCAGATTCTCATTCGGTGGAGCAGTTTTGACTTTAAAGTAGTGGACAGACATTTGTACCATGTCGTATTACAATACTGCCAAACACTCATAATCACAGAAGGAAAAAACAGGAGAAGAATTTGTCTTCTCGGACCTAAAGATGTAATGTGGCAGAGGAAATAAAGTCTTTGTGTTGTCTGTTTGGATGTAAGTTCAGTGTGGTCTTTCCAGGATAACAGTCAGTGTGTCATTAAGTATTTGTATGAAAATAGCTGCTTGACTGTTTCTTTATGGATGACAACAGGAACTTTATGAGAGTCAGACGGTGAACCAAAAACAAGTTCTTCACTTTTCTTTGTGTTAATCTCAGGAGCATTGTTATCACTGCACTCGACCACTTTGTTCCCGTCATGTTGGTGCAGCCCAGAGTTGTCTGAGTTACTGAACACAGATATTAGAGCTGTATCATCAGAATACTTTAGATTGTATTGAGTTGGTGTATCTGTACAGAAATCATCAGTATAGAAAGTGAAAAACAGCTGAACTCAACAACAATATGAATGAAAACATGTTGGTGTTTGCAGAGTTCAGTCCAACAGACGGAGAGCAGAGTCTGCAGTGTCCAGCTGTCTGTCTATGAAGAGTGACTGGTCCAATGATCCTCCTCTAAACTTCAGTAATGAACCTGGACCCTCAGACTCAAAGTAAGAGAACTGATACAAACTCATTTATATGACTCATTTTCAGTTTCCCTCTGCTCATGCATTCTTTCTGTTGATTTTGTGTTTATATAATAAAATTTCTGCTAAAATGTATTTACTAACTAAACTGTTATGACACACAAAGAGAAATCATTCATCCATCTTCCTCTCAGTATCTGTGACAGCTGTGAGTCAACTGATACAAACTTTGAAACCTCCTAATTATCCACAGTAGCAGCAGTTTGTGTATTTAGAGCTTCTTTAAGGACTTTGTCATCAAATACTAAGATTGTTCTCAGCTACTAACAGTTAAGTGGACTATTAGGGGGCAGCCCTGATATTGAGCCAAGGTTGGCAGGTCTGAAACAGTGACGTACATAATGAGCTCTCTTTAATGGAGGACTTTTACTGTGAAGCAGCTGCAGGAAGTGTTGAGTTTGTATTAATAACTAACTACAGGCTGATCACTAAATGTTTAATGAGACAAACAGGAAAAGCAGTTCATTGGTGTTTGTGAAAGCAGGAGAGTTGAAATTAAAGGAACAATTGTTTCATTTCAGACTGAATGCTGAAGTCAAACTGAAAAGTAACGAGACTTTTACTGTTCTCTGTGACCATCTGAGCTTCTACACAGAGTCAGTGGACACATGTTGATATGTTTCAACTACAGTCAACAAATCATTGTACTTATAAAGAAATGTCTTCACAGAGAGAGGAAGAGGAGTTGCTGTGTTTTGTGTCGGGACGTCCTGAAGGATCCGGTCTCTACCAGCTCTGGACTCTGGTTCTGCAGACAGTGCATCACCTCATACTGGTACCAGTCTGCTTCATCAGGAGACGCCTCCTGTCCCCAGTCTGGAGAAAGACCCAGAACAAGACAGAGTAAGACTGTATACCTGTCTGCTGATGTGTTAATACATTAGTTGTGTCATACAGTACGGCCATTTAACACCTTTATACATTTAAATGTAGTTGCATGTTTTTTCTGCTCCAGCATACAATTCTTGTCCTTGTTCTCCTTTGAGGAAACATATTGACACATGTTGGTTTTATGATAGCGCCCCCTGTCTTTGCATTAAGCAGTCAGAATGCTGTTTGTTCTCTGTCTGCATAGATGGAGATGGAGAACTATTAAACTCTGTGTAAAGCAGTAACATCACTGTTCTATCACAGACAGACAGCAGCCTGAGACGCAACAACAACAGCTCACATTGGCGTTCCTGCTCGTGACTGCTTCTTCTCTAACTTACAAACAGTTTGCTTACTTTGTCTTTGTGCCACATTGTGTCAAACTGTGAACACGTGCATCTCCACTGCAGCCTCATAGCAGGAACAAACTAGCTGTTGTGGTTCTGATGGTAGCATCATGGTCAACAGGGGCCAACCTGAGATCCTCCTCCCTCAAACAAAAGCCAGGTCTGTCTCTAAAGTGTGTGTCTGTGCTGGAGACCAGAGACAAAGATCTGTTTCTAAAAGTCTCTCTGTGTTCAGCTTTCAGGACTTTTATTTAATATGTTTTATTCCATTCTTTGTAAACAATATAATATCACCATGATGATGTGAATTTGGTTTCGCCGTCCGGCCTTTCGTTGGAGTCCCTGTGAACGCAGCATCAGTCAGAGCTTTGTTACCTTACTGCTGATGCAAACTCAACACTTCCTGCTGCTGCTGCACATGAAAGTGAACCAATGGGAGGCTTTTATTGTGAAGCAGAAAATGGAGTGTATTTCTCACACAGATTCACTATTCAATAACGTTTGGTCAGTGGATCAGTTTAAACATTCCTGAGACGAAGGAACAGCCACAGTGAGCAGTTCAGATGAAGAGCTGATGAAGAGAGTCCACCGACACACAGCCAGAGGCTGAGAGACAAAGGAGCATTTCTGATGTTTACCCAAAACTGGACTTTATAACCTTTAATTCTGGAAATATTCTGATATTGTTATTTTATTGGCAATGAAAATAATCAGAAGAGTCACATTTTCTTTGTCTCCCATTTCTTCTTTTCTTCCAGCAGATGGTGGTCTGCAGGAGGTTTTAGATGAACATAAGATCAGTCTGAGGAGGAGATGTGAACGTGTGACTGAAGGAACTGATGAACCAGGAAGTGGAACCCTCCTCAACAGGATCTACACTGAGCTCTACATCACAGAGGGACAGAGTGAAGAGGTTAATACCCAACATGAGGTGAGACAGCTTGAGACAGCTTCCAAGAAGAAGATCCTCCATGACGCTCCAATCAGGTGCCACGACATCTTTAAAGCCTTACCTGACCAACAGAGACACATCAGAGTGGTTCTGACGAACGGCGTCGCTGGCGTTGGAAAAACCTTCTCAGTGCAGAAGTTCACTCTGGACTGGGCAGAGGGCTCGAACAACCAAGATGTCAGTCTGGTGGTTCTGCTTTCGTTCAGGGAGCTGAACCTGATAAAAGATGAGCAGTACAGTCTTCTCAGGCTGCTCCATGTTTTCCATCCAACATTACAGAAGGTCACAGCAGAGCAGCTCGCTGTCTGTAAACTTTTGTTCATCTTTGACGGCCTGGATGAAAGCAGACTTTCACTGGATTTCCACAACAATGAGGTTGTGTCTGACGTCACACAGAAGTCTTCAGTCAACGTGCTGTTGACAAACCTCATCAGGGGGAATCTGCTTCCCTTGGCTCTCATCTGGATAACTTCCAGACCTGCAGCAGCCAATCAGATCCCTCCTGAATGTGTTGACAGGGTAACAGAAGTACGAGGCTTCACTGACGCCCAGAAGGAGGAGTACTTCAGGAGGAGAGTCAGTGATGAAGATCTGTCCAACAGGATCATCTCACACATCAAGACCTCCAGGAGCCTCCACATCATGTGTCTAATCCCAGTCTTCTGCTGGATCACTGCTACAGTTCTGGTCCACATGTTGACTACAGACCAGAGAGGAGACCTGCCCAAGACCCTGACTGACATGTACTCACACTTCCTGCTGGTTCAGACAAAGAGGAAGAAGCAGAAGTATGATGAGGGACATGAGACGAGTCCACAGGAGCTGATGGAGGCTGAAAGGAAGGTTCTTCTGAAGCTGGGGAGGCTGGCGTTTGAACAGCTGGAGAAAGGAAACATCATGTTCTACCAAGAAGACCTGGAGCAGTGTGGTCTTGATGTCACAGAGGCCTCGGTGTACTCAGGAGTTTGTACAGAGATCTTCAAAAGAGAGAGTGTGATCTTCCAGAAAACTGTCTACTGCTTCGTTCATCTGAGCATTCAGGAGTTTCTGGCTGCAGTCTACATGTTCCACTGTCACACCAACAGCAACACAGAGGTACTGAAGGGTTTTCTGGGGGGGAAATATGATAATCCAACTTTGGACGTCTTCCTGAAGGAAGCAATGATGAAATCCCTGAATAGTGAAAATGGCCACCTGGACCTGTTTGTTCGCTTCCTTCATGGCCTCTCTCTGGAGTCCAACCAGAGACTCTTAGGAGGCCTGCTGGGTCAGACAGACAACAGACCAGAAACCATCCAGAGAGCCATCAACAACCTGAAGAAGATGAACAGTTATAATATCTCTCCTGACAGAAGCATCAACATCTTCCACTGTCTGACGGAGATGAACGACCACTCAGTCCATCAGGAGATCCAAGAGTTCCTGAAGTCAGAGAACAGATCAGAGAAGGAACTCTCTGACATCCACTGCTCAGCTCTGGCCTACATGCTGCAGATGTCAGAGGAGGTTCTGGATGAGTTGAACCTGCAGAAGTACAACACATCAGGGGAGGGACGACGGAGACTGATTCCAGCTGTGAGGAACTGCAGAAAGGCTGTGTAAGTCCAGATGTGATTAACATTATAAAGCAATGCTGAAGTCATCACTATTAGAGTCAATATACACATGTTACACACACACACACACACACACACACACAATATAAAACTTCCACACTATAAAAGTTTTCCTAAACTAGTATTAAACCTGCTTATTGAATACATTAGACATGTGTTACACTACAAATGTCTCAAATGCACCGAGAATAAGACAGAAATCATTTTTGTGTTTATAGCTATCAGGTCAGTGAACATCTTCTAGTATCTTCTATCGTCTTCTGTCTTTCTTTGGGTGACGGAGGTTCGATACAAATCCAGCAGACAAACTTGAGGACTCAAGAGTTTGTGCTGGAAATGTCCTTTTTTACAGTGTATATGTAACGGATGTGGGTAGGGCATGGAAGGGAAACGGCTCAATTACTTGTTTTTCAGCATTTATTCGCTCCTGCAGAAGACAGTAATGCACATTCATTTCCTTCTAGTCTTTCTCTGCACCTCTGTTCACGGCGGCACTGTGCAGATTTCATTCTTTTTTTTTTTTCTCAAATTACATACAAATACATTCATTTAACATTACAGCATATACTCAATGTGCACATTACTAGCCAAAAGCTTTTCAAATTGACAGGAAAACATAACCTTAAACAAGTCTCCTCAAAACCATGAGACACAATATATAAAAAGGGAAAACAGTGACCCCTGGTGGGCACATTAAAACAGTGTGTGAATGCGAATGGCTAAACAGAGACAACAAAATTATCACATTTAGCAAAGAAAAGCACATACCTGCAGAAGACAGTAGTCTTTTTTCTGCACCTCTGTTCCTAAACAGGCAAAATAACAGAGTTTACACTAAGAAATGCATGCTACGGTCTCTGAAGTGCTACTTTGTCTACAAGACACGGGGCGGTCTGCCGCGTTACAAACGGCGCCCAAAACGTAAGTTGAAAACGTCTATAAAACTTATATTAACGGTCAAAACAGCACAAAACAGCTGAGTAACAGCATTAACAGTAACCATGATGCATTAAAGTTTACGATATAAACAGTTCAATTTTCAAAGAAAACCATAAAATAGCGCAGCAGCATTTCTCCACACAACTGACCCTCAGCGTGCACGGTGGCACTGTGAGGGTCAGTCGGAGCTACGGAAGCTTAGGAGGTACAGAAAAGGTGACGTAAGGCAAAGTAACTTCCGCAGGAAATATTAATAATAATAATAACAATAGCGGTAAATTAAAATAACTCATTAAGATAAAATTCACACATACTCAACAATCATTAAATGATAAATAAAACTGACAAATACAAATTGGAAATAAGAATTGATAGAGTGCATTTTTAACTCTGTTACATCTACAGTGTGTGCAATGTGTTTCTGTTATCATTTATTATTATCTTCATGATTTGTGTGGCCGTGGGGTTTCCCCCAATAAAATCTGATGTTATTTAACTAAAACTGCATTTTAATAAATAACAATAACAATAATGCATTTTATTTATAGAGAGCTTTTCTAGGAACTCAAAGACATTTCACATAAGTTAGATAATAAAAGTAATAAAACAACACCCTAAAAACTATATATAGATATATATCTACAACAACATTAAAGGGCCTAATTAAAGGCCTTGGGACAGGGGAGCAGTGGAGGAGGTGCAGTTGTTGGTATTGATGAACTGTTGTCTATTTGTGAGATATGACCTTAGCCAGGAGAGGCCAGTACCGGTGATGTTGAGGGAGGACTGAAGGCGGGAGAGAAGAATGGTGGTTGATGATGACATATGCAGGTTACATTTGTGGATGAAGCTACCATGGCATATGGACAAACACATGTACCTATATTATGAGGTTCATTAGACATGTGAGCTGTTGATACTCATGATATGATGTTACTATGGTCCATGTTTCCAGCTCCTTGTATGTGATTTGGAGGCTGTCACATTGATTGTTTGTCATTAATGGCTTCCTACTGCTCGTGGGGAATGAGCATGATATGAATATGCATATTTTAAAAATTCAAACCAGATTGTTGTTCAACATGTCCCCAGGTACCACTGAGCTAAACAGTGGCCAGTATGTGGGACCAGTCCACTTTTTCATAAAGATCCTGATCTCATCATCACGACATCTTTCCTTGTAATTACGAGATAGTAACTGATAATTATGACATGTCTAAATGTTTTTTTGTGAAGGCAAAGTTCAATTCAATTCAGTTTTATTTGTATAGCGCCAATTCATAACAGAAGTTATCTCAGGACACTTTTCAAATAGAGCAGGTCTAGACCGAACCCTTTATAACAGGGGTGCCCAAATTCTTCTCAGTTGAGGGCCAAAAATGGCTCGGGGTGGAGGGTCACGGGCCAAAATTAGACATTCATATTGCAGTGCATTAAATTAAATATGCCTATGATATAACTGTGCATAAACAGTCATACAAAGTAATTTGGAAAATCAACACTGCTGTTTATTGAAAGCAGAAAAATAATAATACAGGCCTGTGCCTTCAACAACATGCCTCTATGAGACCAAAATGTTATACTCTCCACTGCCTTGAACAATCATTTTTAAAGTAATAGAAATATAATTGTACAAATAAATACAATGGTATTTTAACACCGAGCCACCAAACTCGCGGACTTTGTCTGACACAAGTGCAGTGAGACCTGCTCTCTTACCGACCATAGCCGGGGCTCCGTCTGTCGTGATACCTGATAGGTTTTCCCACTTCAAGCTGTTCCTATCCATAACTCGCTGCACTGCCATAAAAACATCTGTGCCTTTTTGTTGTCCCTTTCAGTGTTTCAAGGCCCGCGAGTTCCTGACACACTTCAAAGTCCTCATTCACTCCTCGCAGAAAGACTAACAGCTGAGCTGAGTCCGATATATCGCTGCTTTCGTCACATGCGATGGAGAAGGCAGAAAATCGACCTGCTCTCTGGACAATTGATATCCTCAACACGGCGGGTGACCGTGTTCCGTGACAAACTAATGTGGGAAAAGCCCGCGTCTGATTTGGGCACACGGTGTCAGCAGCAACTGTCAGACATTGTTTTATAAAATCACCCACCGCGAAAGGTCGTCCGCTTCGGACAACGAGGGAGCAAATATGATAACTTGCCCGAGTGGCATTTTCCTGTTCAGTTGAGGGCTGGAGAAGGGTGCGTTGTTGGGAAGTTAGCTTTGCTATCAGGTCTCCAGCCTTCACCTTTCTCTCCTCTCCGGTGTATTTTGAGAACTGATGGGAATGCCGCGTTTCGTGATGGCGACGAATATTGTATTCTTTTAAAACACCGACTCTCTGCTTACAAATCAAACAAACTGCCACGGAATCAATCTCTGTGAAAAAGTACTCATGTTCCCAAGTGTTTTTAAACTTTCTCTTATCACAGTGCCACTGCCTCCCGCGCTCCATCACAGCATCTTCTCACTCTTTTTGTTGGTTGCTAAGCGACGCCGTTAGAAGACGAAGAAGATCTTCTCCCTGCGGTCACGGCCGGTCGGATTTGAGCTGACGGGAGCTCAACAGCGCCGCCCTAACCCCAATGTAATACAATGTTAATTTGTGGTCAGGAGAAGAAGTGCAACAATAAATAAATAATAAAAGAGATATTCCGACTGCTGGCACATAATAATAGTTCAAAGTATTAACAATTCGAGCATGGGCAGCGCCCAAAAATAATCGGGGCCCCAAATTGGGCAGCCCTGCTTTATAACATTATTTACAGAGACCCAACAGTACCACCATGAGCAAGACCTTGGCGACAAGGGCAAGGACAAACTGCCTGTTAAAAGGCAGAAACCTAGGACAGATCCTCCGGCTCTAGGTGGGTGGTCGTCTGTCTCGACCAGTTGGGGTGAGAGAGAGAGAGAGAGAGAGAGAGAGAGAGAGAGAGAGAGAGAGAGAGAGAGGGAGGGAGAGAGAGAGAGAGAGAGAGAGAGAGAGAGAGAGAGGGAGAGAGAGAGAGAGAGGGAGAGAGAGAGAGAGTGAGAGAGGGAGAGAGAGAGAGAGAGAGGAGAGAGAGAGAGAGAGGGAGAGAGAGAGATTGAGAGAGAGAGACAGAGAGAGAGGCAGAGAGAGAGAGAGAGAGGGAGGGAGAGAGAGTGCTTCTGTAGCTGTTTACATTCCCCCAGACCCACATTTAAAAAATGCACTGCAGAACTACTTTACTGGCTTTATAGTTATATATGTTAATAACTGTATGTATTGTTTATTTTATTCTAATATAAATGTAATATGTGTATGTTCTATGTGTGTGTGACATGAAGGGGCTACAACTTACATTTAAACATGCTGTGTTAAATATGAATGTTGAATGATTTCTGTGTGTCTTTATTTGCTTTGTGATCTAAATGCAATCAGATTTTATTTTAAAGGTTATATTCTCTGTATTCACAGACTTTCTAACTGTAGACTCTCAGAGACTCACTGTGAAGTCGTGGCCTCAGCTCTGAAGTCCAACCCCTCCCATCTGAGAGAGCTGGACCTGAGTAACAACAACAACCTGCAGGATTCAGGAGTGAAGCTGTTGTCTGCTGGACTGGAGAGTCCACACTGTAGACTGGAGACTCTGAGGTCAGTTCATGTGTTTGCTCTGTGTATATCTACCAAATATAACAGAAGTTTGAAATCTCCTTCAGTTGTTTTGCTTTCTGGGTTTGTCTGAGCACAAATCACAACAGCTCTTGTTTAAAGTCTGTCCGTCTGAATGATTTGGCTCCAGATTTCGTCTGTACTCAAACTGGATTGGTGTTAGTCAGAAAACTGTAGGATTTATTCTACAATGTGCTGCAGAATGAAATGAGTATTTAGTGAAACACTCGGGGCTGAGGACACGTTCACTGTGTGTAGTACGTTCAGTGAGTGAGGATCCATCTGAGTGAGTCAGTGAATCACTGCACGTTGGCTCTCAGCTGACTGAGAACGGATTGTTTGAGGAAGTGATTCAGTACAGTTCGTTCACCCAAAACATTTGTTCATTCAGACGAAACGTATGAATGTAATGTGATCTCTGATTCAACACACTGCCAGTTCTCAAACTCTGGAGACAAAGTTTTATAACACTGGAAATATTAACGCTGCTGACATTGTTAGTGTAAAACTAATATTTCAGACAAGAAATTGTTGTTTTCAGAAGTTTAAATTCTAATTGAAATATTTAAAGTTAAACCATAGTTAATACTATTAAAGCTTTATTTCACACTGAGGATTCAACCACATAGATTTGATGCTGATTCACAATGAGCATCTTGCTGAGCTTCATATTTAAAACATATTTAATATCACATTAATCATTCAACAGTGGTTGATTCTCTCTTAAAGGTTTCATTTTCACCTTTCCCTCATTTGAATGAAACAGAAACGTGTTTTATTCTCCATCAGTGAATGAAAATAAATAGTTCAAACTGAACCCCAAATCCCACAAAGCGGTTTCTGGAAGAACCTCCACACTGGACCTATTGTAACTGTGCTTGTTATTGTTTCCATTCAAAGTGACACAACATGTACATTTAATAACAGACAACAGATGTATATTGAAATCAATACAAATAAAATCATAATGAAAGTAAATAAAAAGAAACTAGATCATACGACAGATTGTCCCCATCTACTTCTACCCCCATGATCTGTGTACATACCGAGTGTTTAAGACACATTAAAGGCACATTTACACAATAACACTAAATATGAAAAATACAAGACAAACAAAAGAAAATAATTAAAATAATACAAACAAAAACAACAAATTAAAGAATTATAAAATGAACATGAATACAATGAAGGTTGCAATAAAACTATTGAGGAGACAGTATTTAGTATTAACTCCTCCCTCCCCGAACAGATACAGCTGATCCACTGAGACTTTATGTGTTTGACTCCAGATATGTCCAGATAGACACTAATCTAAAGCTTTTTATAAACTTGTACATTGTAAACCTTCTTCAGCTCTGAACAGATTATTAAACACTGAATGATTTCAAGCAGGAACATTGTCTTCTAAACTCTCATCTTTTATTCTTTATTCAGATTGAGGCGCTGCAGTTTGTCAGAGATCAGCTGTTCTTCTCTGGTCTCAGCTCTGAAGTCCAACCCCTCCCATCTGAGAGAGCTGGACCTGAGTGACAACGACAACCTGAAGGATTCAGGAG